>NC_083340.1:76207134-76857652 GCF_019175385.1 Lycium barbarum | reverse complement strand
CTGGCTTCTGATGTTCAATCTTTACTTGCTGGAAATTTGGACATTGGGCTACAAATTCTGCTATGTCTCTTTTCATACCATAACACCAACATATCACTTTGAGATCGAGGTACATTTTTGTTGCACCTGGGTGAATAGAATACCGAGAATAATGAGCTTCTTCCAGAATTCGTCGGTGTAACTCTGCAACATTCGGAACACATAGCCTGCCTTGGTATCTAAGAATCTCATCCATCAAAGTTTTAAATGGAGATCTCTCTTTTTCATTAAGTGTGTCTCTATATTGGCTCAGCTGAGGATCTTCATACTGACGCTCTTTCACTTCCACATTCAGGGACGAAACTGTGGAATCATTAATACCAATACCTGCACTACCTGAATCAATTATGCGCACTCCAAGATTAGCTAGCTGGTAAAGCTCATAAATCATTCCTTTCCTTTCTGGAGGAACTTCACATAAACTACCCATTGATCGGTGGCTAAGCGCATCAGCTACTACGTTTGCCTTTCCGGGGTGGTACAAAATGCTAACATCATAATCTTTCAATAGTTCTAACCACCAGCTATTTCGCAGATTTAACTCCTTCTGTTTGAAAATATACTGAAGGCTCTTATGATCTGTATAGATATCAACATGCACACCATACAAGTAATGTCTCCACATTTTCAATGCATGAATAACCGCAGCCAATTCGAGATTATGAGTTGGATAGTTCTTTTCATGTTTCCGCAGCTGCCTTGAAGTATATGCAATAACTCTACCATGTTGCATCAATACACACCCTAGTCCAACACCGGAAGCATCGCAATACACAACATAGCCATTTGGTCATTCTAGGAGTGTTAAGACTGGAGCTAAGGTTAATCTATCTTTCAACTCTTGCAAGCTGCGTTCACAAGCATCATTCCATTGTAATTTAACTGACTTCAGGGTTAGCTTCGTCAATGGAGCTGAAATAGATGAAAAGCCCTCTACGAATCTTCTATAATAACCTGCCAATCCCAGAAAACTATGAACTTCTGTAGATGTCGTAGGCCTTGGCTAAGTCTTTACCGCATCAATTTTCTGAGTATCAACTCGAATACCGTCATCTGAAATAACATGGCCCAGAAATGTTACGAAATTCAGCCAAAACTCGCAGTTTGAAAATTTTGCATATAATTCTCGAGCTCGAAGAATTCCAAGTACGATACGCAAGTGATCTGCATGTTCTGGTTCTGTGCGAGAATACACCAGAATATCATCAATGAATACTATCACAAACAAGTCCAAGAGTGGCCTGAACACATTATTCATCAAATTTATAAACACGGCCGGAGCATTGGTCAACCCAAACGACATCACCCGGAATTCATAGTGGCCATATCTTGTTCTGAAAGCAGTTTTGGGAATATCTTCTTCTCTAACCCTCACTTGATGATAACCTGACCTCAAGTCTATTTTAGAAAACCACTTGGCACCCTGTAGTTGATCAAATAAATCATCAATCCTGGGGAGAGGATATTTGTTCTTTATCGTCACCTTGTTCAACTGCCTATAATCGATGCACATTCATAGGGAACCATCTTTCTTTCTCACGAACAAGACTGGTGCTCCCCACGGCAATGAACTGGGTCTAATAATCACTTTTCAAGCAAATCTTTTAATTGCGCCTTTAGCTCTTTCAATTCTGCCGGAGCCATTCGATAAGGAGGAATAGAGATAGGCTTGGTGTCCGGCAACACATCAATGGCGAAGGCAATTTCTCTCTCTGGAGGAAGGCCTGGAAGTTCATTTGGAAATTCATTTACTACCGGAACAGATTGGAAAGTTGGCAACCTTGCTTCGGTATCATGAACTCGGACTAGATGATAAATGTAGCCTTTGGCTATCATCTTTCTTGCCTTGAGGTAGGAAATAAACCTACCCTTTGGAGATGTTGTATTACCCTTCCATTCAAGCACGGGTTCTCCTGGAAATTGAAATCGAACTACTTTCATCCAGCAATCAACATTAGCATAGCATGAGGCTAACCAGTCCATACCGATATTCACATCGAATTCTAACATTTCAAGCTCAACTAAATCGGCTTTAGTTTGGCGATATCACACAATTTTTATACACTTGCCTAGCTATCATGGGATCACCAACCGGAGTAGATACCTCAAAAGGTTTGATTGGCTCAGGTTTCACCCCAATACTACCAGCAACATACGGGGTAATATAGGAAAAAGTATAACCCGGATCTATCAAGGTATATACATCATAGGAAAATATGCATAATGTACCTGTAACCACATCTGGGGAGGACTCAAGATCCTATCGATCGGCTAAATCATATATACAGGGTTGAGTGGCACCTGCAGTAGGTAATCCCCCTCGGCCTGCTGGAATCTGAGGAGTCTGCCCTATCGGACGCATTGAAGAGGAGCCAGCTGCTGATCCTGTGGGTTGAATCCCCACTCTACCGCTTGTCGATGGGGAATCTCGCATCATATGCCCAACCTGGCCACAGGCATAACAAGCATCCGAACCTTGGCGACACTGTCCGGAATGTAGTCTACCGCACTGCTGCATCGCGGTACTGAGGGTCTCTTCTGACTATAATCTTCCCTGAACTAAGAATCTGAGGCCCTCGAACTCTGACCCGGTCCTGAACGAAAGGAGCGATCAAATCTCCTACCAGTGAATCGAAGAGGTGCACTAGTCACCGACTGGCCTGAATGTTGGGAATAAGTTTGCCTCGATCCCCCTCTATAATCACTGCCTGCCCCTATAGATCTAGCCCTTTTGCTTTGCCTTCTATCAATATCACGATCACCTCTTGGTGGTGGCTGTCGTCCCTCTAAGTTCTGGGCATGGGCTTGTATTCGGGAAATATCCATCCTTTCTTGTAGTGAAGCCATCAAACAATCCTTGAACAAATGTGGCCCCAAACCACTCATAAATCTGTGCACCCTATCTCCCATATCGGCCACCATAGTCGGGGCATACCTAGCCAAGGAATTAAATTGTAGGCTATACTCCCGAGCACTCACATTTCCTTGCTTCAAAATTTAGAAATCTCTCCGCTTTAGCTTGGTGGACCTCGGGTGGAAACTAATAGCGAATGAAGGCATCGACGAATTCCTGCCAAACGGGAGGAGGCACATTCTCTTTTCTCGATGCTATCCAATTATTATACCACAATACCGCCACATCTCGGAGTCTATAAGATGCCATCTCCACGGATTCAGTCTCGGAGGCATGAATAATTCTCAATGTTCTCAACATCTCATCAATAACACCTTGCGGGTCTTCATTCGGCTTTGACCCAAAAAACTCCGGAGGATTCAAACTCATAAAATCGCGGGCTCGGGTACTAGCTGACCGATCACTTGAACTCATATTTTTCCACTGTGCCTGTGCGGCAACCAATTGTGTCAATAAATGGATGGCCCCGGTCACTTGTTGACCCGAAGCAACCGGTAGAGGAACTGGAGCTGAAGCTCCTCCTGGTTCTTCTACATTGGGCGGGGTGGAGGAAGTATTAGATAGGGCCTCATTATGTGACTCTCCCTCTTCTACATCCGTTGGCAGCTCTCTAACTACTCGTCTGTTTGTCGTAGTCTTGCCCTTCTGGGTGGCTGTAGCTTTTCCCTTTGGCGACATTTCTGAAATCACAACACACTATTAGGGATGGTAAAATCTTATACACGGATCTGTCGCACGATCTCATAAGAAGAAAGATGGTCATTTTCCTAAATGCCCTGTAGCCTCTTGTTTATTAGCGTGGCGCGCAACACACCATAAATAAGACTCTACTAGACACGGCTCGTAGACACTTCCTAGGACTGAACTGCTCTGATACCACTTCTGTCACGACCCGACCAGGGGCCGCGACGGGTACCCGGGGCTAGCCACCGAGCACCGCTCGTTCTATTACTCAGCTTATTCATCTAATTCTCTTTTATCAATTTTATACTCAAAGCATAAGGAAATGCATCTTTCATTTCAAAACATAAGTACTTTTATATGCACAAGCCTTTTGGTCATTGAAATAATATATATAAATATATATATATATATATATATATACATGTTAGCAATGTCATGAGACCATACCACCCACACTGCGTATCTACGAGCCTCTACTGAGTACTAGACATATGGACGGGACAGGACCCCGTCGTGCCCAAAACATACATGTACATAAAAGGATAACCATAAGCACCTCCGGAACAATGGATTGCTTTCAAACAGCTAACAGCTCCTACGAGTCTGGATCAAGATCACCTCTTTGTCTACCTGTGGGCATGAACACAGCGTCCAAACAAAACGGACATCAGTACGAACATGGTACTGAGTATGAGAGGCATAAACAATAATATTATCACGTCTATGAAATAAAGGAAGCATCAATAAGGAACATCTATATCTGACTGTCAAATAGAAAGGAGGTGATGCATGCTTGCTTACTCATAATCATCATCATATCATATATGCATAAATATATAAGCTTCCCGTCCATATCGGATCGGTGTAATAATCATTAGCCTGCGTCCAGGCCTCCCGCGTCTGGCGTATCATCTCATGCTGCCCACTAGTGGTGTCTGCCCATGCCATCTGGCCATGGTGTATAGCTGCCCGCCTTAGCGGTGACTGCCCGGCCAAATAAGCGCCGTGTTATATCATCATCATAATAATGTGTTCATCATAGTGCATGCATAAAGACTCAAGGACAACTTTGCTTTATCGGGGTGACGTAAGGTCGTGATCCCCCGATTTCCTTATGGAGCACTCATTAACATCCTGCCTCACCTTGAAGGGGATAGTTTATGAGGTGAGTGTAAGCAATAAATGACATCATTGACGCTTTAGGAACATCATATCATGAACATCTAGAACTTCTATACTTTAACTCATTACCTTGTGTAGCTATTTAGGAATATAGGCTCATATCTTTTCGGAACTTAAGAGATTCACGGAGAAGAAAGAAAGTCATGCTATAGGATTCATGCCATAGAAAGAAAAGACTAGCCTCACATACCTTTTGCGCTTAACTAATCTATCGTTCGCTTGGTTTCCTTTGATGCCCACGTTTCTACCTGCAAGAGGAACCGCATTAACATTAGTTACTCGGCTATAAGAACATTTCACTATTTCTAGGGAAAATTGGGCAGCACTTCCTTTGTTTATATTATTTTTCCCACATTCTATATCAAATCCCAACGTTAATAACAACATTCACAATATAGCAGCAGCAATCATCATTTATATACACTTACCACAATTCACCATTTCTCTTCGATTTCTCCACAATTATAATTATAACTCGTTATCGCGTTTTCTCATATATAATACTTATTCCATGGTCTAAATGTCACTTATAACATATTCACAATCACAGCATACCAACATTCATGATTCATCCCAATCACTATTCAACAAAGACACTATTCACACATTCATGACCCAATTTCTATGTCTTTCCACAATCCAAGTGTTTCAACTTTTAACCACTCAAACCATATAAAAGGGTCATAAAACTCACCTTAGATGATGGATGAACAACACTCAAGTGGAGCTCCTCTTCTTGCACCAAAACCCTAACTCACTTCTCTTGAGCTTTCTTGGCTTAGATGAACTTTAATGGGTTTCATACACTTGATTACATGGATTTGGTGTAGTAAATCCTAGTTTTCCCTTAGTTTCTTGTGGATGAATGATGGAGAGGGTCCTAGAGGGTTCTTGGAGTGAGGAGAGTGGAAGATGAAATAAAATAAAATGAAAGAGGGGTCCTTATATTAATTCATGAAATCAGTCCCGATGGAGATGTACGGTGCGATCGACGGAGCGTCGATTGGATCGACGGGGCGTTGATCTGATCGTCGAAGTCGTTAAATTTCCAGTGAACAATCTGTCGTTTCTTTTCATTCGACGGTGAGAAGAACAGTCTGTCGAACTGATCGACGGAGCGTCGACCTGTTTGTCGAATGGTCTTCGCTCCAGCTCAATTTGACGGCATGATCGATGAAGCGTCGACTCGTCTAACGGTACAAAAAAAGACTGTCGAACCCCCTTTCGCAGAACTACGGTGAAGTTTCATTTAACGAGCTTTTCTCCCTTGCCTTTAACTTCTTTGGAATCTTAATTAGAATTATAAAGTATCCCTTCTTACTTGTAGGGACATCATGTCCACCTTAACTTACGTTAGTCTCTTCACCGCTCAGCAAACCCAAAGTTCCGAGGTGTAACAGTTAGGTCGGAGGGTTTTTTCGCTGGAGAAGGTTGGTCCGCCGCCTTCGCTACAGCGGTGCTACTATGGCACTAGGGGTTTCGCTGGCACGGATAACTGACTTTGGAAGATGTCCGCTGTAGTGGACACCTGCCTACTGTAGCGAGCCTACCATAGCGCTGAAAGCATCGCCATGGCGGAACCTTGTGTGTTGTGGCGGTCCTTCTGCCGCTATGGCAGCTTCATCGCAGCGGTCATCCTACCGCCACAGCTAAGCTGCCTGAGGCAAAATCTTATAAACCAAAAATAGACTGGGTTTATAACTTATTCATGCATGTTTTACCACTGTCTAATACTAGTGCCACAATATTCTAACTCAATCCTCCCTTTACAGGTCAACTATCTCATTTTGCTATGGAGAATCCACAACAACAACAACAATAACAACAAGAAGCACCTGCTGCCCCCGCCTATGTTAGGTTTGCTTCGCATGTGTGCAAGAGATGCTACATGGAGCAGTAGACCAAGGGTCTACTTCATGAGAGGGCCTCTGTCATGGATCGGGTGGAAGAGCTGGCCCCGATATTTTATCAACTCCTACATCAAATTGGTTGGGGTCCATTGGCCGAGGATCCAGGAGACATTAATTGCAACTGGGTTAGAGAGTTCTATCCCATGCTCGCTACTGTTTATTGGACTGCTCCGGAACTTGAGATCACTATTCGAGGGGTCAACATAATGGTTGGTGCGGAGGCAATCAATGTTGTTCATGGTCTACCCAACCCTTCACAGGCTGAGTTGAGGGCCAAGGACCATGAGGGGAATGAGCCTTGGTTGGTGAGGACGTTGGTATAAGAGTCTAAGAGGAGGTAGACCACTTATGGTGTCACCCGATCTGCTATCAAGAGCAGTCACTTTACTCCCGAGGCTCGGAGGTGGCTGAACCTCATTGTCCAAAGGGTTCACCCTTCGAGTAACATTACTGATGTCACCTAACCCTGGGCCCTTATGGTTTGCTTGAATTCTAGATGGTGTACTAGTGAATGTGGGGATGCAGGTGATTGAGGAGTGGCGGGGTTTCATGGCCAAGGTTGGATGAGATGAAGGGTTATCTGGATGCTCAGACCAAGATGGGGGACGCTTTGGATGCCTTGCAGGGCGCTTTTGGATCTTTGACCCAGGCCTACATGGATCTCTTGGATAACTTGGACTGGGAGAAGAAGAAAATTTGGGCTAGGGATAAACTGTTCGTAAGGATGTTGAAGGGCGTCAAGAGCCTTCTGAAGATTCTAGTCCCGAAGGAGAAGCACCCCAAGGCGACCACTCGAGATGTCCTATTGTTCTCCTTGTTGAGTACGTCCAGGCTTGGCAGCGAGGATTGTTGCGACTCAGATGCCGGAGGTGACGAGGCGACCAGTAAAGGAGTGGCTTAGAGATTCCCCCCCCCCCCCCCCCCCCCCCCACCTTTATATCAACTTGGTTATCATTTTCCCTTGTAAGGCTTGTTGTTAAGACAATTTACTGCTTTTATTTGTTTGGGATGTTTAGATAATTTCTTTGTTGTTTTTTGTTCGGGTGCCCTGATTTAAGGGAACTCGTAAGACAATTGCCCTAGTCAGGCGGATGTTTCTATGTAGGTATTTGCTTTGAAATTCGGCTTTTCTTTGATTTTCGTTGATAGATGAACAGATTGGGAAAACATGGAACAAGGAGGGAGGCCACTAGTCTATGGCGCCGCTGCGACGGTCAATTGACCGCCGCAGCGAGAGCGCTATGGCGGGGCTGGTCTCGCTATAGCGATACTGGGAAAAATGTTGGGTCCTCTGTAGCGGATGATGATCTGCTATGGCGAGCCCGATGTAGCGGCTCCCACACCGCTGCAGCGAAGCTACAGTGCCAGTGGGTGAATTTTTGGTGCCCGCCAACTCAGGTCACGCAAGGCTCATTCGTTTGCTTAGTGCATACAAACACGAATTTCACCGAACGGGTACGAACACATTCTCGACTTACTAATCTTCGTAACACATGTACGCAATTCATACCACTTAATACCGGCAACATGATTTTCATCTATCCATACACTTAACACACATACATACCACATAAGATCTTCCTTGGGTCATTATAATTAAACACCAATTGGGATCGACAGATACCAATTCGCCAGTCAAGATACCAATTGGATTCAACTAAGAGATCGAGTGTTGGAGTAGCACGATAGAATAAATGAAGGGAAACTTTTAGATGTCCTATAGCCTCTTGCGGATAGGCACGGGCGTCATCGTACAATTCCATAAGTGTCTACTAGACATTTGCTCTTGTACTTGTGAGACCGGTAACCTTGGCTCTGATACCAACTGTCACGACCCAAATTACGGGCCGTGCGGGCACCTACCGTATTACTACCTAGTAGGTGAACCCTTACCAACCAACCTAATATTCAAACAGTTTTATTAACAATAAAATACTTAATGATCACAATTTAAAAGTAAATACTCATAATGACTTTGTTATTGATACAACAAAATTGAAATCCCTGGGATCTATTCTAGACAGGTACAGGAGCTCCTATTACACAAGGATAAAACACAATAAACGACACAGCCGCTACCTGGAATGAGATGAGCAAGGCTGTAGGAAGATGTCCGGTAATCCACAAGGATAATCTTCAACTTATGACCTGCAATGCATCTACACCCAAAAATGATGTAGTAAGAGTAGAGTCAGTACATAACACATACTGGTAAGCATCATAGGTCGACTAAGATTAGTACAGGCAACACATTATAAAATCAATAAGATGAACAGATAAGACCACGTATGCCCCCAATACTCCCAATATGAATGACTACGCGAGTCCAAACTTACCTCTCTAACTCTTGACTATTCCGGTTCCCTTATTACCACAATAGCACCAGCTACCCCACTAGACAAAGTGTAGTCCCATTTTGTATTTCCCTTAGGGCCAAATAATTAAGTCTTATCCTCTCAATTACACTAACGTCTACTTCCTGATTATTAGCCTTAGAGCTTTCAATCCGGTTCACCAAGATATGATGCATCCACAGAACACACTCATCACACTTCCACCAAACACTGGAACTCTATTAATCCATCAGACTAAGTGCAGAACTTTGAAACTTAATAATTCATTCTTACGCCAATACCTTTATGAATGATATGAACCCCTCAGACAGTACAACACAACTATATGAGATGCACAATGCAAATGTGATAGAATGAAAACATGTAAATATGAGGATATAAATGTATGAAATACAACGCGGTGCAATGACCAAACACACTGTACATATATGCTAACTGGTGTCATTGCCCAGTAGACATGCCTGCAGGGGACATATGGTGTCCATGTACCCTCATTCTAGATTCACTCCTCAGACCCGAGCTACACTCAAGGCCAGATCCTCACCCCCGGTCAAATGTGCCTTTTCATATATGTAAATATATTTACCTTCATATAGCTTCCAATGATCTATTATCAAGTAGTAACTCGTATTCATCCCAACTAGACAATGAGCCTCATAGCACAACTGATACTTACTCACACCTTCCGTACCGTGCATTATTCCTTAACCTCACGCAAATATATGCAACAATGCTAATGAATGAATCAATGTCATGAAGTATGCCCTTGACGGGCGTACACTATTATGCCTTTGCTTCAACTCACCCAATATAACCCTTTTTATTGACAAGAATGAATAGGTGAATGAATATTGCAACTAACTCAACAATTCCATGCGAAAATTAAATATACCTTGGAATAATTAAATATACCTTGGAATAATTATACTAACCTACGGGGCAACCTTTCTTAATAGCGACAAGTGATTTCTCCCAAATCCATAATACGCAGATATTAACAAAGCTTAGAACTTAGGATGCATTTATACACTCGTTGCTATCCTAATTACTATATATATGTACAACTTCTATTAAATTATGAACATGTCCGTTCGAACTCCGTGTCCGAAGACCTAACCATGCTTTCTCCCATCAATTCTATATATATATATATATATATATATATATGTATACGACTCACTAATCAAAGTCTAACTCAAGTAAACTATAACCTTCCTCGATGACGAGCAGCTATTCAAACTTCCATGAATTATCCACCCTTTTAGCCTTTATCCGAAATCCGCGAGAGATGATAGTTGAAGGGAACGATGTGAAGAATGTTAGAGAAGCTTCCTTTTCTTGGTGCTAAGGGATTCTCTTCATGTAAAACCTAATAGCAACCTTGGAGGGTCTTTTATTAAAAAAGAGGGTGTAATATAAAACTAAGTATGAAAAAACGCACAATGTGGTTCGTGACGTCCGCTGCGGCGGAAATCAGTTTCGCTATGGCAAGACCGCTACGGCGGCACCATGTCTACTGCGGCGAGAACGTTGTGGAGGTATTTTTTCCGCTGCGGTGGACCAGGTTCACCCGAGCCCATGATTTTCAACTCTTTTTTAAACTAATTTTTTCCACTATTAATCATTTAAACACCCCACAGAGCTTACCATTTAAGATCATAGGCCTAAATTGAGCACATGTTTGTGAAGTATTAAATAATGATCGGGCGGGTTGTTACAATTTATGAGTTGGTAGTGTGTTCCGTCCGATTCACAACGCAATTGGCAGCGTTTTGGAACTTGGGTTGGGAACTTAGCTTTAGGCCGTTGGGAATTGACTTAGTCAAATAGACTTCCATTAGGAAATTTGAGGCCACGGGTGAGCTTGTAGCTCATTTTTATGTGTGTTTGCATGTTAGTTTTGTATCTGTGGGGCCTCGGGTGATAGCCGGATTTTTGGTTGAAATTGGTGAAAACCAAAACTTTCTGATTCTAGTGTAGGCACTGCAGCGGTACTATAAATGTCGTAGCGGTCTCGTCCATATAATTTGATGAATTCTATTGTTATATTCCTTGTTGTTAAGCTTATTTCTTTAATTATTAATAGTTAATTTGAGGATTGAAGAATTAGGGTTCATACCCAAATTTGGGTGTTTTAATTTAAATCCTAATTAGGCTTAATCTTGAGTTGTTTTAGCAAATTATTAGTCACCTAGTTCTTTAATTGCATGTTCTATCTTTCAATTTCTCGTTTTACCCTTATGGGCCTGTTTTCCCAAATTCCTTGGGTTAGAATTTTACCTAACAAGAAGTATAGCAATATGGGTTTTTTTATTTGTGGTTTTTAATGTAGAATTCGATTATGAATAGGCTTTGAGTACTTGGAGGCGCTACGAAAGGCAAGGCCAAGGTATGACGGTTTGTGGCTCCTGTTCGGCTTTTCAGGTAGGTTACAACTTACCTTTTGGTTAGACTTCGATTAGCGGATCATATGTATAGTTAGTGATTGTTGGAGAAAGCATGTAAACCTTCGGGTATGAAGTCGAGATGGAATGTTTAAGATAGTATTGTTGTTGACTTGGGCTTGTCGCCTTATTGTGTTCTATTGAGTTGTTGATTAATTGTGAGTTTCTGGTTCATCGCCACTCGATTAATTCTAGAGTTAATGCTTAGTGATTACTTGTATGTTGGAAAGCATAATTATCATGATTGAGGTTGTTGGAAAGGGGCGAAGGTTTATGATATTGATGTTGTGAGTGAGATTTGCGTCCATGTGTGGCAACATTGATTTATATATTCTTGTTGGCATTGTTATCATGCATTAACTCATTTATACATATTTTGGGATCCGGTTGTGCACAACAAGACTTGGATCAGGTTGCATGTACCGCAACACTGACTGGGATCGAATTGCAAGTTCCGCTACACTGACTATTGGATCGGGCTATGCATTCCACAGCAGGTACATGGAGTTAGTGGTCCCCCTTGGGTTTTGGCCATCGAGAAGATGAGATATTCTGCCCGAAGCGTGTCTGTATCATTGCATTTGCATTGCATTATTCTCATACTTACTTAAGAAATTGTTTTGGACTTGTTGGTTGATCTTTGGTGATACGAGTAATTGTCAGTGGTTGTTGAGATTGTGTTTCAGACTTATTGTGGAGTTTGAGGTGATATACTAGACTTGATGATTTGGTACCCGATTCAATATTTGGACTGTGTTGAGTTCATGCCTACTTTTTCAGTGTATTTCTTATATATACAATTTTTTAACTGTTGTTAGCCCATGATGCCTACTCAGTACTGTGGTTTGTACTAATACTACCTTGTTGTACTCTTTCTATGAGTGCAGAGTACGCTGTTGGAGAGTCGTCTATTCCTCAAGGTTGATCCCGAGGCTTCCAATCAGAGTTTCTAGGGTGAGCTTGCTTGATGGATTCTACAGCCCGAAGATTCTTCAGTTTACTTGTCTTTTCTATTTTCGAGACAGTATTTCTATTTGGAGACATGTTGACTATTCCAAACTTGTATTATTATTAGCTCTTGTACCATTCAGACCAGATTTTGGGATGGATGTATTTCCGCACTTGTAGTATTTCCTATTTTTGCTAGACCTATTATGCTATTATTATTGGGTGTTGACTTTACTATTTTGCTAATGGTTATTAATTAAGGGACGGGTTTACCTACCGAGGTAGGAAATGGTAGGTGCCCGCACGTTCCCCAATTTGGGGCGTGACACATGGGATCCTCGTACTGACGCTCCTTTACCTCTGCTACCAAGGATGGTACTACTGTATCCTAAATAGTAACTTCGGTGTCGCTTGAGAACCCCCAGGCTAGCTAGCTGATGGAGCTCTTGAGCTAACTCTCTTCTCTCAGTCGGTAAATATGATAAGCTACCCATGAATCTGGGAGTGAGGGCATAAACTACAACATTAGCCATCCCTAGATGGTACAGAATATCAACATCATAGTCATTCAATAGCTCAAACCATCGTCTCTGATGCTAATTCAATTTCTTCTGCTTGACGATATACTAAAGGCTCTTGTGATCTGTATAGATATCAACATGAATGCCATATAAGCTATACCTGCAAATCTTAAGCGCATGAACCATTGTTGCCAACTCTAAATCCTGGGTCAGATAATTCTTCTCGTGCTTTCTTAGCTGTCTCGAAGCATAGATAATCACCTTACCGTGCTACATCAAAACACAACCCAACCTGACGCCTGAAGTGTCACAATACACAGCATAGCCTTTTGATCCCTCTGGAAGTGTTAGAACTGGTGCTGATGTCAATCTGTCCTTTAACTCTTGGAAACTCCATTCACAGGCATCTGTCAGTTGGAACTTGGTTGCTTTCTAAGTCAGCTTCGTCAATGGTGCTGAAAGAGAAGAAAACCCCTCTTCGAATCTCCTATAATACCCTACTAAACCCAGGAAGCTATGAACCTCCATTAGAGTCATGGGGCTAGGCCAAGTCTTCACGGCCTCTATGTTTTGAGTATGAAGTCTTATGCCCTCGTCTGATACAATGTGGCCAAGGAATGCCACGGAGTCTAACCAGAACGCGCTCTTAGAGAACTTAGCATACAACTTCTGATCCTGAAGAACCCTGACTACAACTCGCAAATGATCTGCATGCTCTGCTTCTGATCGAGAGTAGAGTAGAATGTCATCGATAAATAAAATCACGAACAAATCTAGAAAGGGCCTGAATACACTATTCAAGAGGTTCATTAATACCGCTGGAGCATTAGTCAACCCGAAGGTCATGACAAGGAACTCGAAATGACCATATCTAGTTCTGAAAGTTGTCTTCGAAATATCTTTCTCCTGAACTCTTACTTGATGATTACTAGACCTCATATCAATCGTCAAGAAGCACTTGGCACCCAGCAACTGATCAAACAAATCACTAATCCCCGGGAGTGGATATTTTTTCTTTATTGTTACCTTATTCAGCTGCCGATAATCAATACACATTCTCAACAAGCCATCTTTCTTTCTTACAAACAATACTGATGCACCTCACAGTGAAGTACCTAGCCTAATGAAGCCTTTCTCGAGCAATTCTTTCTGCTGCTCCTTTAATTCTTTCAACTCGAGCGGAGCCATTCGATAAGGAGGGATCGATATCGGCTGAGTATCCGGCAACATATCTACAGAAAAGTCAGTCTCCTGCTGTGGTGGAACACCTTGGAGTTTATCTAGGAACACATTGGGAACTCATACCACCGAAACAGACTAAAGAGTCCGCTGTTATGCCTCTCCATCTTGAACCCGGACAATATGATAAATACAACCCTTCGTGATCATCTTCTTTGCTTTGAGATAGGAAATAAACCTACCTCTCGGCGTAACCGTATTTCCCTTCCATTCTAGAACTGGCTCCCCTAGAAAATGAATTGTGACAATCTTTGTCCAACACCCAAAATTAGCATACCAACGCGCTAACCAATCCATATCCATAATAACATCGAAATCAACTATCTCTAACTCTATAAGATGTGCTGAGGTCTGACGATTACAAACCACTACTGTACACCCTCGATAGATTTTTGTAGCAACAAGAGGCTCACCAACTTGTGTAGATACAAGAAAATGGCTCCCTCAATAACTCAGGTATTATACCAAATTTCCCCGCAACAAACGAAGTGACAAAAGACAAATTGGAGCTCGGATCTAACAATACATAAATGTTATATGAGCAGTCAGTGTACATGTCACAACATCTAGTGATGACTGCAAATCCAGACTACCCGCTAAGGCATAGATATAGTTCTGGGCACTGCCTGAACCGGAAGCTCTGCCTCTACCAGCTGACGACTGTGACCTGCACCCTAAAGTTGTACTGACGAGGATGACCTCACTACAAAACTAGTTGGCTATGCCATGCCACCCTACTCTCTTTGTGGGCACTCTCACATCACATCGCCCAGACGGCCACAAGAGTAACAAGTATTAGAACCATACTGACATAGCCCCCAATGTGTCCTACTGCAATTATCACAGTGCTGCGTCTAGGACTGTAACGGTTCACATTTTTGTGGGTGGGGTTAGCACTAGGTAAAGCTACTTCGATATCGTTGGTGCTCTTTCGCTCTTTGTTTTAAAAGAGTCGCCACCTAATTTTGGTGTTTATTTCCTGAAAAAGTCTATCATTTTTTGCATATCATTTTTTGAAAAGAATTAAATATATTCCCTTCACATATAGGGTATTTAGATTCGGACGTATAATATCAGGATACAATTAGTTCCTTTCATATATAAGGATAATGTTATTTTTTTTTAAATCTTCCAAAAGTTTGGGATAAATGAATTCGTTCACGCTTAGACTCACACATGGTCCAAGTTAGTCCGTTTAGCACGTTTTTAGGACACCTTTATTTAAGACTTTTTTTATTATTAAAAAGAGTAGTTGGTGCGAGTTTAATTTATAAAGTTTGGGTTCATATAATAAAAATTTATTATTTTATGATCCTGCAATTTTATCTTAAAACATGATTGCTTATAATAAAAACCATTTGTCATGGGCTTAGGCCCAAATTACGACCTCTCTTATATAAAATGATTAAGGTTTGTTTGGTTTTAGCCCAAAATCTCTCATTCTTGTTTTAGTTCCTGGACTAAGCCCAAAACATATTTGTCTTTCTTTTTCTTTTTTTGTGAAATTTTTTGCTAAATGGGGCCTAAAGTATGACCCATTTGGTTTGGACCTTAGCCCTCAAAACTCTATGGTTTGCTTTAGTTATCTCTAGGAAAAAATAACGTGTATATTTCAATATAAGTGAATTACACATACATATACCTAAAACTATTTTTTATCTGATTTTAGTTTAAAAGGACAGAACTCATTTTTGTAAAGCCCATTATTTACACAGTTCTGAAAAACCCATACTCTCGTATGATTTTTAGTTTAAAAGGACAAAACCATTTTTGTAAAGCATATTATTCACACAGTTCTGAAAACCCATTTTTTCGCTTGGACTAAAATGGGACTTTTGAAAAGACTGAAACTTAACTGGAAAAGCGTTTTTCTTAGTTTTGCAAAGATAAAGTCCAATTTGAGGAAAAGATGATAGCAACGCATTATTTCTTGTAAAGATGGGACTAATCCTTTTATTTCTCTTACTACACTAGCCAGTTTTATTCTTTTTGTAAAACGTTTTACACTAATCCGGGTATTTAAAATCGTGTTGGGGCCTAAGGTCTAACTAAACGGCATATGCACCGTTCACCTAAGATACCTAATTCAAATGTAAAGGATTCCAATAATAATGTGAGTTTATACAAATACAACATTTCAACCAATAAAAGGAAAATTTGTACGCTGAAATTAAAGGGGAAAAGGAGATAAGTTAGGGGTGTACCAAACCCCTTAAAAATCCATTTTTACCCATGGTTGGGCCTTCGTGCCATTTTCACTCATGGATGGGCCTTCAATAATAATAGCTTCCTTTTCTCGGACTCAATAGTTTTGAAAGAATATTCCTGTTGGGCCTTTGGCCCAACAGGCTGGTTGGACTCTGGCCCAAGTGGTCGTACAGTAGGAGGAAAAAAGAAAAGGAATTGGATTAGTATAGGTTTAGTGGATCTAGTACTATCAGAATTATACATACATATATATGTATACATATACATCCTCCATTTTGGATCTATGTTTGATGGACCTAATCGTAATATAACCATACATATATATGCACATACATACACATAGACATCCCCGTTTGATTGCAAGTGCACAACTAAGGACTTAATTATATACTATTGCTTCACTGGAGAACATCAAATCACACCACCAATGGGAAACGGTTGTCACCACCCTTATTCCCGACACCGCAAAAGTTCCAAGGGGTTTCATGAACCCCAGTGTCACGACCCAGCTCCGTGGGCCTCGACTGGTGCCCTATTTGGACACCCCAAACAGACTTACATACTAACTCGTCATATTCTAATTTAACTCAGATTTCATATTAATCATTTTAAACAGATCTGAAATTAAATATTATCTTAAGCGGTCGCGCGTGCAAAGATATCATATCAAAGCCAAAAGGGGCGGCGGAATACACATCACCGAATGTATACACAGATACAAATATATGGGCCGCCATGGCCGCCATAACAGACCAGACCGCGTTAAGACGCAAATCATAAACAAAGCAAACACATATAGGACCCACGACCCACATATATGACTACAGGCCTCTACAAATCAAAACGGAAACATATGACGGGACAGGGCCCCGCTGTACCCCAAATAGTCGAATATACAGAAACATATACATGACAGAAGATATATACCAAAAGATGGGTTCCGAATCAAAAGGAGCACTTTGTAGTAGCAGAATGTGTGGCCTACACTGGCGAATCTCGAACCTCTGTACCTGTGGGCATGAAACACAGCCCCCGAAGAAAGGGGGTCAGTACGAAAGATGTACTGAGTATGTAAAGCATAGAATACAGAAATCCAAACCATAACTGACATAAAAGGGTACAAGAAGTAAATACCGAACTAGTACATCAATGTCCGTGCTGAAAATATATGTATATATAATGCAAATACAAATCATGCATAAGGCTCAGGAACGTGGTCACCACTCCGACGCTGGTGCCACAACACAACATACTCCAGAAGGTTTCAAATCTCCGTACAACCCCGAACATAACATATCATCGCAACATATCGTATCATCAAAACATATCATAAGCCATATCACAGCATAACTCCATAAACGGTACCCGACCCTATGGCGAGGTCTCAGGAACCGTAACACATCATACTGCCGAATATGTCATAATACGCACGATCACAAAACCGGCCCGGGAACCGGCGAATGATATCATAGTAGTAGGCACGAGCAGAGTAGTGCGGAAACCATATGCATATACACAATTAAATTCCAAGACTCGACAAATAAATACATATACATATATATTGAGATCAGAAAGCTCAAAGCAAGTATCGAGTCTGTCGGAATTAGTATATAAAAGGTGTGAGCCTTTAGATTTATAAAACTTTTGAAAAATACCTCATAGGCCATTTCCTGAAAATTTAGTATCATTCACATTAAGGAGCTTTCAAATAACTTATGGAGCAAATCAAACGGAGTCTTAAATTCATAGGCAAAAGTCCCTTTTTTATATCATACAAAAATAGATCAAGTAAGATAAACGAAGGAAGTCTCGGGACTAGTAGGCCCACCTCGGGTCAAGTCGAGGTGGCGTACGAAATTTACAAACATTAGACCTTATGGAGTCATCCATGAAAGCTTAGGAGTGATTCGGTCATGTTTATGAAAGTTACGAACGTTTGAACATTCTTGTCACGACCCAACCCCGTAGGCCGTGACTAGTACCCGATCTGGGCACCCAAACACATATATCCAATGCTATCTCAACTGTTATCAAACACATTCAAGTATAAAGCAGAAGCCGTCAAGGCTATATTTCAAATTTAGATAATTTCCAGAAAAATTTTGGCAGAGTTTCCTTTGTTTTACAGACTATCCAAAATAACCCTGCGCACAGAAAATACCAACAAAGGCCACACCGGCCAACAAAGCAACATATAAACATATGCGGACCGGCCGCCGCGGCGAATGGGGTCGCCCCAAACACAACATATACACACATCCGTACAGAAAGACCCTAACCCACAAACATGTCTACAGGCCTCTAACAGACATACAGAGTCATATGACGGGACAAGGCCCCGCCGTACCCGGAGTTGCCATACATACAGAATATACAGAAGACAGAAGATATATACCAAAAGTACACGCTCCGGACCAAAGGAGCTCTTCAAAATAGCCGAATCTGAGCCCTAGACTGGCGGCGTATCTTCAGGTGCGTCTGTACCTGCGGGCATGTAGCGCAGCCCCCGAAGAACCGGGGGTCAGTACGAAAAATGTACCGAGTATGTAAAGCAGAAACATAACAACCATAATCATAGCATGAACCGGAAGCACATAAGTATAACGGACAGAACCATAAATCAAATGGACGGACAGAATTATGGTCCAGACGGACGGGCAGAATCACAATCCATACGGACAGGCGGAATCAGAATCCATATCAGACAGACAGAATCATAATAGGGCACAGGAACGTAGTCGCCACTCCTGCCTTTGGCGCCACAACATATCATATTTCAGAAGATTTCATATCTTTGAACATCTCCGTCACATAACACATCATATCATAATCACGGTAACCCCGGGGAAAAATCACACGCCGGGAAACCGGGCACATCATACTTCGTAACATATACACGGTAACCGGGGACGGACATATACCACAGTACCCCGGAACCGGACACATCATACTTCAGAATTCATACATGGGACCCGGCCCCCGACAAGGGACTCGGTGGCCCATCCGCACGACATAAACCGGCCTGGGATCCGGTGAAAGGGATCATAGCACATGCACGAACTGATTAATGAGAAACCACATACATACAGATCATTATACAGACCCAATCAAATTGAGGTAGGCCATATGGCGAGTCAAATCAGAGTATTCGGATAGTGTTCATAATACGCGCCTATATCCTACTTGGGAAGGCACGACAGATTATCACCGAAATCAGATTTCCAGATATCAGAACCATTTCGTAGGATTTATATAAAAATAGTCATATCATGATCAGAATAATAGTCCAGATGTTACTTTTGAAAAACGGACAGGAATAAGGCAATTTAGGTCATACAAAAGGTATCGGGGCTTCATGGGCCCACCTCGGACCAACCCGAGGCGACATATGTAAATTACTGATAATAGACCTTATGAGGTCATCCATAATCATTTGGAAGTATTCCGACTCCGTTTAGGAAAGTTTTATACAAAAGTTCACTTTAGGGACAAGTTATAAGGGAAATGATTCAATCTCTCTGAAGGAATTGGAGCGGATTTTGCATCTCGAATTCCGAGGAACGGAGTCGTACTTAAGGCTCGCGGCCGAGCCTATTACATTCAGAACATGCCTAAGAATGAAGGGGCAGGCTTTACATACCTCGATTGCGCCTTATGCTCGCTTAGCTTCACTTCCAATTTCGTCCAAAATCTACAAATGGTCATGTTTACCAATTGTCAAATTCAAGCCTTAAGAATCCAAATTTTATTACTTGCCTACCGAAATTTCGGCAGCATTTTCCCTATACATATAGCCTCCCCGAGATTCAACTCGGCTCAACACAACCAACAACAACCCAACAACAACATCAACAATTTTCATAATTCACAATATACGCAATTAGTCTACTTTACGACATAATGCAATAATCCTCATTTCGACTTCACACTTCCAAATCAATACCAACATATGCTGTAAAACAGCCCGCACATTATTTTCCAAATTTTCCCAACCAACCAATTCGCGATATAACTATTTAATAATTTTATTTCCGCAAAGAGGTCAAAATTAACACTAACAACATCAATAACAACATCCTCCACATTCTACAAGTTAAATACATTTGTTTTCATCCAAAATTTTCTTCAAACCCCATTCTACAATTCAGCCATACCAACAAACGAATTTATCACGTTATTTCTTCGTTCTAATCCGTTAAAACTCTAAATAAACTTGTTAACAATAAAAAAAAAGCCTTATTCATACCTTAAGTGCACAGCCACCACGTCCACCCTCTTATTTTTAGTTGATTTTTAGCTCAAATCGAAGGCAACGCGACGTAGAACACTTTTCTCTTCATGGGCTTCGGGATTCGGGGCTCCGATTTTGGTCAAAAATTGATTTTTTTTTCTCTAGGCTCTCCTCTCTCTTTTTCTCTAGAGTTTTCCAGGTTTCTTGATCTGAAAATGAGGGAGAGAAACTGATTTTTTTCTATTAAAAGCGTGGGTAATGGGCCTGACCCGAATTGGAATCGGGTTGGGCCCATTTCACTGCCCAGCTTGACCTTTCGACCTTAAAATGTCCATATCTCCTTGTACCGATGTCGCCTGGGAGCCCACGGCCTACCGTTGGAAAGCTATTTCAATTATCTACAACTTTTATTTCTGGGCGTTTTCCCAAATTCCAAACGTATAATGCCGTTTTTACCCCTCCAAGTCAGGTCATCCGAAAACATTTTCTTAAAAATATTCGTTTGGAGGGCTTCCACTTTGATTTGGCCCCAGGGCCCTTCACGGGTTGTGTTTAACTTTACATATACGATTCATATAAATTTTCACATGTCCCAAAAAAATCTTGATGTGTGGGCCCCACCGCAGCTTACAAATAATTCGACGTTCGAAAATGCAGGATATAACATTCTCCCCCCCCTTTAGAACATTCGTCCTCGAATGTTCGATTGACCTTAGGGGGTCTCGTGACAATTCGGGGAGGTTCCTTTCTTTCCTTCAAAATTGCTTTCAACGTTACGATTGCCATCAACATCTTTCACCTCTTGTCACACTTCTCGGTTCCTTACAACGTTATCATAATTTCACGTTACATCAAACAGGTTCATAACTAGAGCCAGACGCACAAAAACATATCGGACAGATCCATAATCAGAGACAGATGTACTACACTATGTCGGACAGATTCGTAGTCGGAGTCAGACGTATTGAATTATATCAGACAGATCCACGATCAGAGTTAGACGTACAGAGATGTACCAGACAGATTCGTAATCAGAGTCAAACATACAGAGTTATATCAGACAGATTCATATCCCGAGTCAATCGGACAGAGGTGTATCAGACAGAAACGTAATCGGATTCAGAAGTACAGAGGCGTAATAGACAGAGCCTTATCAGAATCAGAGGTGCAGAAGTACAACAAACAGAGTTTTGATTAGCATCAAACCACCCCTATTAAGGCTCCAGTGATCTACGAAAATTTCCCTTTGTCAACATTTCATTATTCACCCTGACAATTATACCACGGATTATCTCGTCAAAATCTGTTTACTCATTCACAAACTTGTTCGTCAAGTTGTTATACAAATCGTCTTACGTGTCGCTTGTCGACTCTTTCGAAAGTTTTGCTTAATCGCATCTCTTATCCTTCATCTTTTCTAATATCCACATTTATATATATATATCATACTTACACTTGTGAAAAATTTTGTATTACTTCCCAGGGGGTCACCCATCCCAGAATTGCCCTGGCCCTAGCACGCTTAACCTTGAAACTTTCATGCATTTTGACGCGTTAGGGCTGGTATAATTTCGTCGACAGCCCCGCACGACCTTTGTCACATAATTCAGGGCAGATCGGGGTCTTAATAAATTTTCGAAAAATTCTCAGAGTGGGTCCCACCCCGGGCTAAACCATACAATTACCATATCGCCCTTCCGAATTATCAATGTCTATCAGGTTAACAATTACCTTGCTCTTATTAATACCCAGAAGAAGAAAATCACGTAATATGATAAAGTATAGACCCATTCATACACATATCCCTCAAGAAAAGATCACTAACATACCTGGGTGTGCGCTTGAAGACGCTCCTGGGTCCTGCCGGCCGGTCAAAGCAAATACGCGGTTCGAAGGACCGCTGTAACCAGAAGCTGCACCTCGACCTCGGCCACGACTCGCTGGTGCTGGCGCTGGTACTGGTGCTCCCCGCCCTGTGGGGCGTATGGCTGACGAAGGAGAAGACGAGCCAGCAACTGACCCGGTAAGCTGGGCTGAACCACCTGGACCACCCCTATACGGACACTCTCTCATCGTATGGCCTTGTTGGCCACAAGAAAAGCAGGCACCAGTGGCACGATAACACTCACCAGGGTGACGCCTCCTGCAATAAGGGCACCGAGGTATGGATGGCCCCATCTGACTGAAACTCCTATTTACTTGCGAACTCGAAGCCATGGAGTTCTGTCCCGAGAACTGTGGGGGCGTACTGTATGCTGGCTGGGACGAATACCTATTACCCTGCCGCTGAGAAAACTCACTCTGAAATCCCCCTGAGTACCCGGCCGATCTGGCTCTCTTAGGCCGGCTCCCGTCATGGCCCCTATCAGGCCGACGTTCCCTACGCCGGTCCTCCATTCCCTGGGCGTATGCCTGCACCCGGGCAACATGCATCCCTGGCTGAGAAGCTATCGCCAAGCAACCATCGATCAAATAAGGGTCTAGCCCCATCACATACCGGTGCACCCTATCGGCCATGTCGGCTACTATAGCGGGTGCATACCTAGCCAACGAGTCGAACTATAGGCTATACTCTCGAACACTTCTACCGTTCTGTTTCAGATGCAAGAATCGATCAACCCTGGCTCTCCGTAGCTCTGGAGGTAGAAAATGATCAAGAAAGGCCTTAGTAAACTCAGCCCATACTGCTGGGGCAGCATCGTCACCCCTGGATAGCTGCCAGGACTCATACTAGTTCGCCGCTACTTCATATAACCGATACGAGGCCAATTCAACGGACTCAGTCGGCGACGCCTTAATCAACCGTATCGTGCTCTCCATCTTTCTAATAAACTCCTGGGGGTCCTCTTCGGGTTTTGTCCCGGAGAATTCTGGAGGATTACATGTCAAGAACTCACGAGCCCTGGAGCTTTCATATCTGTCCGAACGACCACCCCCAAATCCATGCCTACGAACCTGCTCCGTCATCAGTGTGGTCAATAACTGAACCGCATCTCGCATAGCCCTGTCCTCCGCCCCTAGCTGTGGAGCTGGAGGCTCGGGCACTGGAACCCTGGGAGCTCGCGGTGGAGCCGCCCTCTGATCAGCAGCTGCTGCTGCTCCAATCTCCTCTGATAAGGGCGGTGTAACAGAGCCGGCTGACAGGGGCTCATCCTCAAGCGCTAACCGCGCACTGGCCCTGGTAACTCTCTGGGCCCGACTGGTTTCTCCAACCTCCACCCCCGCTTTGCCCGTCTGGGCAGCTGTTGCCTTCTTCGGAGGCATCGCTGAAAACATAACAAATCGTCAGGAGGGGATCATTCTACTAATACAGTTCTATCGCACGATCTAATATTCAAAGAAGGGTAACATCCTAGATGCCCTGTAGCCTCCTGTTTATAGATGTGGTGCACAATACACCGATAAACAAGACTCTACTAGACACGGCCTGTAGACATACCGAGGACTAACCGCTCTGATACCACTTCTGTCATGACCCAACCCCGTAGGCCGTGACTAGTACCCGATCTGGGCACCCAAACACATATATCCAATGCTATCTCAACTGTTATCAAACGCATTCAAGTATAAAGCAGAAGCCGTCAAGGCTATATTTCAAATTTAGATAATTTCCAGAAAAATTTTGGCAGAGTTTCCTTTGTTTTACAGACTATCCAAAATAACCCTGCGCACAGAAAATACCAACAAAGGCCACACCGGCCAACAAAGCAACATATAAACATATGTGGACCGGCCACCGCGGCGAATGGGGTCGCCCCAAACACAACATATACACACATCCGTACAGAAAGACCCTAACCCACAAACATGTCTACAGGCCTCTAACAGACATACAGAGTCATATGACGGGACAGGGCCCAGCCGTACCCGGAGTTGCCATACATACAGAATATACAGAAGACAGAAGATATATACCAAAAGTACACGCTCCGGACCAAAGGATCTCTTCAAAATAGCCGAATCTGAGCCCTAGACTGGCGGCGTATCTTCAGGTGCGTCTGTACCTGCGGGCATGTAGCGCAGCCCCCGAAGAACCGGGGGTCAGTACAAAAAATGTACCGAGTATGTAAAGCAGAAACATAACAACCATAATCATAGCATGAACCGGAAGCACAGAAGTATAATGGACAGAACCATAAATCAAATGGACGGACAGAATTATGGTCCAGACGGACGGGCAGAATCACAATCCATACGGACAGGCGGAATCAGAATCCATATCAGACAGACAGAATCATAATAGGGCACAGGAACGTAGTCGCCACTCCTGCCTTTGGCGCCACAACATATCATATTTCAGAAGATTTCATATCTTTGAATATCTCCGTCACATAACACATCATATCATAATCACGGTAACCCCGGGGAAAAATCACACGCTGGGAAACCGGGCACATCATACTTCGTAACATATACACGGTAACCGGGGACGGACATATACCACAGTACCCCGAAACCGGACACATCATACTTCGGAATTCATACATGGGACCCGGCCCCCGACAAGGGACTCGGCGGCCCATCCGCACGACATAAACCGGCCCGGGATCCGGTGAAAGGGATCATAGCACATGCACGAACTGATTAATGAGAAACCACATACATACAGATCATTATACAGACCCAATCAAATTGAGGTAGGCCATATGGCGAGTCAAATCAGAGTATTCGGATAGTGTTCATAATACGCGCCTATATCCTACTTGGGAAGGCACGACAGATTATCACCGAAATCAGATTTCCAGATATCAGAACCATTTCGTAGGATTTATATAAAAATAGTCATATCATGATCAGAATAATAGTCCAGATGTTACTTTTGAAAAACGGACAGGAATAAGGCAATTTAGGTCATACAAAAGGTATCGGGGCTTCATGGGCCCACCTCGGACCAACCCGAGGCGACATATGTAAATTACTGATAATAGACCTTATGAGGTCATCCATAATCATTTGGAAGTATTCCGACTCCGTTTAGGAAAGTTTTATACAAAAGTTCACTTTAGGGACAAGTTATAAGGGAAATGATTCAATCTCTCTGAAGGAATTAGAGCGGATTTCCATCTCGAATTCCGAGGAACGGAGTCGTACTTAAGGCTCGCGGCCGAGCCTATTACATTCAGAACATGCCTAAGAATGAAGGGGTAGGCTTTACATACCTCGATTGCGCTTTATGCTCGCTTAGCTTCACTTCCAATTTCGTCCAAAATCTACAAATGGTCATGTTTACCAATTGTCAAATTCAAGCCTTTAAGAATCCAAATTTTATTACTTGCCTACCGAAATTTCGGCAGCATTTCCCCTATACATATAGCCTCCCCGAGATTCAACTCGGCTCAACACAACCAACAACAACCCAACAACAACATCAACAATTTTCATAATTCACAATATACGCAATTAGTCTACTTTACGACATAATGTAATAATCCTTATTTCGACTTCACACTTCCAAATCAATACCAACATATGTCGTAAAACAGCCCGCACATTATTTTCCAAATTTTCCCAACCAACCAATTCGCGATATAACTATTTAATAATTTTATTTCCGCAAAGAGGTCAAAATTAACACTAACAACATCAATAACAACATCCTCCACATTCTACAAGTTAAATACATTTGTTTTCATCCAAAAGTTTCTTCAAACCCCATTCTACAATTCAACCATACCAACAAACGAATTTATCACGTTATTTCTTCGTTCTAATCCGTTAAAACTCTAAATAAACTTGTTAACAATAAAAAAAGGCCTTATTCATACCTTAAGTGCACAGCCACCACGTCCACCCTCTTATTTTTAGTTGATTTTTAGCTCAAATAGAAGGCAACGCGACGTAGAACACTTTTCTCTTCATGGGCTTGGGGATTCGGGGCTCCGATTTTGGTCAAAAATTGATTTTTTTTTCTCTAGGCTCTCCTCTCTCTTTTTCTCTAGAGTTTTCCAGGTTTCTTGATCTGAAAATGAGGGAGAGAAACTGATTTTTTTCTATTAAAAGCGTGGGTAATGGGCCTGACCCGAATTGGAATCGGGTTGGGCCCATTTCACTGCCCAGCTTGACCTTTCGACCTTAAAATGTCCATATCTCCTTGTACCGACGTCGCCTGGGAGCCCACGACCTACCGTTGGAAAGATATTTCAATTATCTACAACGTTTATTTTTGGGCGTTTTCCCAAATGCCAAACTTATAATGCCGTGTTTGCCCCTGCAAGTCAGGTCATCCGAAAACGTTTTCTTAAAAATATTCGTTTGGAGGGCTTCCACTTTGATTTGGCCCCAGGGCCCTTCACGGGTTGTGTTTAACTTTACATATACGATTCATATAACTTTTCACATGTCCCAAAAAAATCTTGATGTGTGGGCCCCACCTCAGCTTACAAATAATTCGACGTTCGAAAATGCAGGATATAACAATTCTTTCCAACAAAATGTCAAAGTTCTAATTCAATTATACTGAATGGAATAGTGCTAAAAGTAAACTCGGATTTCAATGAACAGAATATTCCCCGAGGCTCAAATCCAAACCTAGTATATCTAGGACATGCCAAAAGAAGAAAAGGTGGGGCTTTACATACCTTACTTGCGTCTTACGCTCACCCAAACTCAATCCCCGTTTCCTTCAAAATCTAAAATTGGTCATAGTTACCAAATGTGAATTACAAGCTTTTAAGAATTAAATCTTAAATTCATATTTGTCTACCGAAATTTCGGCAGCACTTCCCCTATAAACTCAACATCCCCGAGAATTTACTCGGCCATAATATCAACAATCAACACCCATAACAATCCCAACAACATCAACAACCACACTAAAACACATTCAACATATTTATTCTTCTTTGTTACATAATGCAACACTTCCATTCCAACTTCACACTATCAAACTAATATCAACATTTTCCATATTCATTAACTAACTCGAGATTACTCAAACATAATTCAATAGTATTTCAAACAATATTCAAGGATTCAAGCCATCCTGCCAATTCCCTATTCTATCCGAAACTTCTACAAGTGCAACAAAACTACCAAATCGCATTGTTTTCTTCCAAGTTCATTAACAACAACCATAATTCACATTTAGAATCTTACTTTCATAATTACATAAAAATTATATAAAAATCACATAATTTCCCATAACGACCTACAACCAATTTCAATACCGACTCGAATCGTTAAACCTTTATTTACGTCGTAAACGCCACAACGAGACAACTAACAAACTAAATGAACTTTACTTCACCTCCCCCTTCACTCCAAACCACACGGCCATTCACACCCTCACACATACACACGGCTATGCACACACACATCACAATTCCAAAATTTTCATTCAATCCTAATCATCCTAACATATATACCTCTTCCATAACATAAAAGAATAGAATCATACCTTTCCTTCCAATTTCCACTTGCCGCAAACGTAGCCCTCTCGCTTAACTAATTATACCACGTTGGAAAGCGTCCTGAACTTAATAAGAATTCAAAAAGAAAGAGATTTTTAGGATCACAATTGAAGGACTTGGAATTGTTTTTTTCCTTGGGTTCGGCCGAATGGCCTTGAAATGCTCTCAATTTTTTTTTGTGAGTTTTTCTTGAAGCTTCTAAGTGATAAGGCCTCTTAATATAAATTTAACACATGGGATTTGAGGGCATGGGCTTTCCAGGTCTCGCCGGCGGTTATCCGCATAAGATTTTTGGCGACTTTGGGCTATCAACAATCGATCTCGGATCACCTTGACTTTTTCTACCGCTTACTGAATCAATTCAGGGCTTATTAGCTGTACTTCTACTATTTCAAACCATCCAACTGGGGATCTACACTTCCTTCCATATAAAGCTTCATACAGAGCCATTTGAATACTGGAATGGTAGCTATTATTGTATGCGAACTCAATCAGAGGTAAGTGGTCATCCCAGCTACCACCAAAATCTAGAACACATGCTCTTAGCGTATCCTCCAAGGTCTGAATGGTACGTTCGGCTTGTCCATCGGTCTGCGGATGAAATGCCGTGCTAAGCTTCACTTGACTACCTAGACCTTCTTGGAAGGACTTCCAGAACTTGGCTGTAAACTGTGCTCCTCTATCTGTGATAATGGATAGTGGAATACCATGGAGTCGCACAATTTCTTTGAGATACAACCTTGCATAGTCTTCCGCTGAGTGTGTGGTTCTGACTGGAAGAAGATGAGCTGCTTTTGTTAATCTGTCCACAATCACCCATATAGAATCATACTTGCCTCGAGAACGAGGTAACCCCACAATAAAATCTGTGTTGATCACTTTCCATTTCCAGGTAGGGATTTCTATTGCTTGCAATAATCCTCCTGGCTTTTGATGTTCGATTTTCACTTGTTGGCCATTTGGACACTGAGCTACAAATTCTGCTATGTCTCTCTTCATGCCGTCCCACCAATATATCAACTTGAGATCATGATACATCTTAGTTGCACCTGGGTGAATAGAATACCGAGAATAATGCGCTTCTTCTAGAATTCGACGGCGTAACTCCGCAACATTTTGCACACATAGCCTGCCTCAGTATCTAAGAATTTCATCCACAGAAATTTCAAATGGGGACTTCTCTTTTTCATGAGATGTGTCCCTATAATGGCACAAATGAGGATCGTCATACTGACGCTCCTTCACTTCCATATTCGGGGATGAAACTGTAGGATCAGTTATATCAATTCCTACATTACTCGAATCAATTACACGTACTCCAAGATTAGCTAGTTGGTGGAGGTCATGACCCATCTTTTTCTTTCCCGAAGCAACTTCACATAGGCTTCCTATTGATGGGCGGCTAAGCGCATCAGCTACTACATTTGCTTTTCCGGGGTGGTATAAAATGCTCATATCATAATCTTTCAATAATTCCTACCACCGCCTCTGCCGCAGATTTAACTCCTTCTGTTTGAAAATGTACTGAAGACTGTTGTGATCTGTATAAATATCGACATGCACGCCATACAAGTAATGTCTCCATATTTTTAATTCATGAATGACTGTAGCCAATTCGAGATCGTGAGTTGGATAGTTCTTTTCATGTTTCCGCAGCTGTCTCGAAGCATAAGCAATGACTCTACCGTGCTGCATTGACACACATCCTAACCCAACACCAGAAGCATCACAGTACACCACATAACCATCTGGCCCTTCTGGAAGTGTTAAGACTGGAGCTGAGGTTAATCTGTCCTTCAACTGTTGGAAGCTGCGTTCACAAGCATCATTCCATTGAAATTTAACTGAATTCTGGGTTAGCTTCGTCAATGGGGCTGAAATAGAGAAAAATCCCTCTACAAACCTTCTATAGTAACCTGCCAGTCCCAGAAAACTACGGACTTCTATAGGCGTCGTAGGCCTTGGCCAAGTCTTCATAACTTCAATTTTCTGAGTATCGACTCGAATACCATCATCTGAAATAACAAGGCCCAGAAATGTCACAGAATTCAGCCAAAACTCGCACTTTGAAAATTTTTCATATAATTCTCAGGTTCGAAGAATTCCAAGAACGATACGTAAATGATCTGCATGTTCTGATTCTGTGCGAGAGTATACTAGCATATCGTCAATGAATACTATCACGAATAAATCTAAGAGTGGCCTGAATATATTATTCATCAAATTCATAAACACTACCGGAGCATTACTCAACCCAAACGACATCACCCGGAATTCATAATGGCCATATCTTGTTCTGAAGGCTGTTTTGGGAATATCTTCTTCTCTAACCCTCACTTGATGATAACCCGACCTCAAGTCTATTTTAGAAAACCACTTGGCACCCTGTAGTTGATCAAACAAATCATCAATCCTTGGGAGAGGATATTTGTTCTTTATTGTTACCTTGTTCAATTGCCTATAATCGATGCACATTCGCAGGGAACCGTCTTTCTTTCTCACGAACAAGACTGGTGCTCCCCACGGTGATGAACTGGGTCTAATAAACCCCTTCTCAAACAAACCTTTCAACTGTGCCTTTAGCTCTTTCAATTCTACCGGAGCCATTCGAATGAGGAATAGAAATAGGTTGGGTATCCGACAACACATAAATAGCGAAGTCAATCTCTCTTTCTGGAGGAAGGCCTGGAAGTTCATCTGGAAATACATCCGGAAATTCATTCACTACTGGAATGGATCGGAAAGTTGGCGACTTTTCTTCGGTGTCATGAACTCGGACTAAATGATAAATATAGCCTTTAGCTATCATCTTTCTTGCCTTAAGGTAGGAAATAAACCTACCTTTTGGAGAGGCTGTATTACCCTTCCATTCAAGCACGGGCTCTCCCGGAAATTGAAATCGAACCACTTTCATTTAGCAATCAACATTAGCATAACATAAAGCCAACCAATCCATACCCATAATCACGTCAAAATCTAACATTTCCAGCTCAATTAAATCAACTTTGGTCTGACGATCGCATATCAGAATTACAAAATTTTTATACACTTGTCTAGCTATCATAGGATCACCAACCGGAGTAGATACCTCAAAAGGTTTAATTGGCTCAGGTTTTACCCCAATACAACTAGCAACATACGGAGTAATATAAAAGAGTGCAGAACCCGAATCTATCAATGCATACACATCATGGGAAAATATGGATAATGTACCTGTAACCACATCCGCGGAGGACTCAAGATCTTGTCGTCCGGCTAACACATACACACGGGGTTGAGTGGCACCTGAAGTGGATACTCCCCCTCTGCCTCTACCTAGACCTGTTGGCACCTGGGAGTCTGCCCTACCGGGCGCACTGAAGATGAACCAGCCACTGATCCTGTGGGCTGCACCCCACCTCTGCCATACCTTGAGGGACAATCTCGCATCACGTGCCCAGTCTTTCCACAAACATAACAAGCATCTGTGCCCTACCGGCATGGCCCCGAGTGTAATTTCCTGCACTGGTTACATCGTGGAACTGGTGGTCTCCTCTGACTATAATCACCCCCAAACTGAGAACCGAAGCTCTTGAACTCTGGCCCTGTCATGAAGGAAAGGAGCGATCAAATCTCCTATCTGTAAATCGTGGAGGCGCACTAGTCACCGACTGGCCTGAGTGTCTGAAATAAGTCTGCCTCGATCCCTCTCTATAATCGCTACTTGCCCCCATAGATCTGGCCCTCTAGCTTTACCTTCTATCAATGTCACAATCACCCCTTTGCGGATGTCGTTGTCCTTCTAAATTCTGGGTATGGGCTTGTATTCGGGAAATATCCATCCCATTTTGCAACGAAGCCGTCAAACAATCCTTGAACAAATGTGGCCCTAAGCCACTCACAAAGCTATGTACCCTATCTCCCATATCGACCACCATAGTCGGGGCATATCTAGCCAATGAATTAAATTGAAGGCTATATTCCCGAGCACTCATATTCCCTTGTTTCAAATTTTAAAATCTATCCACTCTAGCTCGGCGGACCTCGGGTGTCAAATAGTGGCGGATGAAAGCATCTACGAATTCTTGCCACACGGGAGGAGGCGCATTTTATTTTCTTGATGCTAGCCAATTGTTATACCACAATATCGCAACATCTCAGAGTCTATAAGATGCCAACTCCACAGAATCGGTTTCGGAGGCATGAATAATCCTCAATGTTCTCAGCATCTCATTAATAAAACCTTGCGGGTCTTCATTCGGCTTTAACCCGAAAAACTCCGGAGGATTCAAACTCATAAAATCACGGGCTCTAGTACTAGCTGCCCGATCACTTGAACTCACATTCTGCCGCTATGCCTGGGCGGCAACTAACTGTGTCAACAAATGAATGGCTTCGGTCACTTGTTGACCCGAAGCGACCGGTGGAGGAACTAGAGCTGAAGCTCCTCCTTGTTCTTCTACATTGGGCGGGGTGGAGGAAGTATTAGATGGAGCCTCATTATGTGACTCGCCCTATTCTACATTCATTGGCGGCTCTCTTTCTACCCGCCTTTTTGTTGTAGTCTTTCCCTTCTGGGCGGCGGTAGTTTTTCTCTTTGGCGGCATTTCTGAAATCATAGCACACTATTAGGGAGGAGAAAATCTTATAAAACAACTCTATCGCACGATCTCTTAGGATGAAAGATGGTCATTTTTCCTAAATGCCCTGTAGCCTCCTGTTTATTAGTGTGGCGCGCAACACACCATAAACAAGACTCTACTAGACACGGCTCGTAGACACTTTCTAGGACTGAACTTCTGTGATACCACATTGTCACAACCCGACTAGGGGCCGTGATGGGTACCCGGGGCTAACCACCGAGCACCACTCATTTCCCTACTCGTCATAGTCATTATACACTTCTTTACCATTCATATACTCATAGTCATAAGACAATCATTTTTCATTTGAAAACATAATTAATTTTTATACACATAAGCCCTTCGGCTATCAGAATAATACACGTATATACATAATAGCAACGTCGTGAGACCATATAACCCATACCTACGTATCTACGAGCCTCTACTAGAGTGCTAGGCATAAGGACGGGAGAGGACCCCATCGTGCCCAAACTATACCTATATACCCAAAAGAATGATCAAAGGCACCTCCGGAACAATGGAGTGCTCTCAAGTCAGCTAACAGCTCATGACTTATGATTTCTCTATTAGGTTCGTACGACCTCATGACTTATGATTTCTCTATTAGGTTTGTTTCATTCATGCCTTACATACTCAGTATAATATTCGTGCTGACGTCCGTTTTCTTTGGACGCTGTGTTCATGCCCACAGGTAGACAGGGAGACGGCGCAGACCTTTAGGAGCTATCAGCAAATTTGCAGGAGCACTCTATTATTCCGGAGGTGCTAATTAGGTTTATACTTTTATGTATATATATATGTATAAGTATTTTGGGCACGACGGGGTCTTGTCCCGTCCATATGTCTAGTACTCTAGTAGAGGCACGTAGATACCTATGTGTGGGTTATATGGTCTCACAAGGTCACTACTGTATACACGTAGATATATGTACATTATCTTTTAATAGCCAAAGGGCTTATGTATATAAAAGTATTTATGTTCTTTAATGAAAATGATTTTCTTATGATTATGAGTGTATGAATGAAAAATGAGGCTTAATGAGTATGATGAGTAGTAGAACGAGCGGTGCTCGGTGGTCAGCCTTGGGTACCCGTCACGGCCCCTAGCTGGGTCATGACAGAAGTGGTATCAGAGCAGTTCAGTCCTAGGAATTGTCTACGAGCTATGTCTAGTAGAGTCTTGTTTATGGTGTGTTGCGCGCCACATCAATAAACAAGGGGCTACAGGGCATTTAGGAAAAATGACCATCTTTCTTCTTATGAGATCGTGCGATAGAGCCGTGTATAAGATTTTATCCTCCCTAATAGTGTGTTGTAATTTCAGAATGCCGCCAAAGGGAAAGGCTACAGCCGCCCAGAAGGGCAAGACTACGGCAAAGAGGCGGGTAGAAAGAGAGCCTCCGATGTATGTAGAAGAGGGCGAGTCACATAATGAAGCCTTATCTAATACTTCCTCTACCCCACTTCATGTGGAAGAACAAGGAGGAGCTCCAGCTCCAATTCATCCCCCGGTTGCTTCGGGTCAACAAGTGATAAAGGCTATCCGCTTATTGATATAGCTAGTTGCCGCCCAGGCACAGCTACAGGGTTCGGGTTCAAGTGACAGGGCCGTTAGTACTAGAGCTCGCGATTTTATGACTTTAGATCCTCCGGAGTTCTTTGGGTCAAAGCCGGACGAAGACCCGCAAGGCTTTATTGATGAGATGTTGAGGACATTGAAAATTATCCATGCCTCCGAGACTGAATCCGTGGAGTTAGCATCTTACAGACTCCGGGACGTGGCAGTCTTATGGTATAATAATTGGGTATTATCAAGAGGAGAGAATGCACCTCCTCCGGTTTGGCAAGAATTTGTAGATGCCTTCGTCCGCCACTACTTGCCACCCGAGGTCCACCGAGCTAGAACGGATAGGTTCTTAAATGTGAAACAAGGAAATATGAGGGCTCGGGAGTACAACCTTCAATTCAATTCGTTGGCTAGATATGCCCCGGCTGTGGTGACCGATATGGGAGATAGAGTGCATAGGTTTGTGAGTGGCCTAGGGCCACATTTGTTCAAAGATTGCTTAACGGCTTCATTGCAAGACGGGATGGATATCTCCCGCATTCAAGCCCATGCTAAAAATCTAGAAGAGCAACGACATCCGCAAAGGGGCGAGCGTGATATGGATCAGGGGCCAAGTAAGAGGGCCAGATCCATAGGTGCTGATAGCGACCATAGAAGGGGATCGAGGCAGACGTATTCTAGGCAGTCAGATCAGTCGGTGGCTAGTATACCTCCACGAGTTGCAGACCAGGGGTCCGACTTCTCTAGTCATCCCGGACCGGATCAGAGTTTCACCGAGTCGGGCTCTCGGTATAGGAGTGATTCAGGCTAGAGGAGATCATCTATACCACAATGTACCCAGTGCGGTAAGCTACATTGGGGACCATGCCGATTGGACTCAGATGTTTGTTATGTTTTGCGGCCAGTCAGGTCACATTATGAGAGAGTGCCCGTTTCGAGGCGGTAGGCATGCGGTTCAGCCCGTAGGATCAGCAGCTGGTTCTTCTTCGGTGCGCTCGGGAGGGCAGACTTCCCCGGTTTCGGCAGGTCGAGGTAGAGGCAGAGGGGGAGGAACTACTTCAGGTGCCACTTAGCCCCGTATATATGCTTTAGCTGAGCGACAAGATCCAGAGTCATTTCCCGATGCCGTCACAGGTATATCTGTACCTTTGATAATGTGTGAAAGGAGAAATAAATATTTATCATATTAAACAAGTATGAATTGAGAGGTTTTATGCTATGTAGCGATGGTAATCGGTAAAGTACGATATGTGGTATTAACAGTTTATATATATATATATATATATTCTTGAGGATAGTATTGATCCACCACTGGTAATCTTTATGAAATACCTTTAGAAATACTACCGATAAGACTTAAAGGGGATTGTGAGGATGATGCTACACAAGCTTTAAGGAGGTAGGGTGTGAATGGTAGAACTTCCAAGATAGCAGTTGCTAAAGAATAGCAAAAAGATAGGGTCAGGTAGAAAAAAAAGTAAGAGAGTGACATGCGCTACCGAGCAAGGTAGTTATTGATGAAATCTTCCTTATCGTGCAGACTATATTGTCAATATATTTTTATGAAGATGTGAGTGTGAGGAAAATGTACGAGACATGAGTTATAGCACTTTAGAAGTTACCACTACAGGATTATCGAGTTAGAGGTACGAGGCTGCATAATCAATAAAGGACATAAGAGATGACCTAAAAGAATTTACTGTACGATGAAAAGGGAATGGGAGAGATGTAAGTTAAGAACCAAGCTTGAAAAGGGTATGTACGTTTTATTTTCATGTTTTTGGGTCGTGTGTGGCCATAGATATGTTGCTATTATGTTGTGGCCCTGTGAGGCAATGATATTATGGGTTTTTGTGACAGGGTGGTAGTACCATATTACAATGGAAACTCTGGCGAATTTTTCGTAGAATCCCTGCTGACTTAACATTCGAGGACGAATGTTCCAAAAGGGGGGAAGAATGTTACACCTCGGAAATTTCTCCGTGAACGTACAATGAATAGATCAACAAAGAGTATGAGTGTACGATGTTTTACTAAGAAGGGGATGACTACTCATGAGTTTTGAAAATGCGAAAGTTGCAAATTTGCACTTCAGCCCAGTTGGTCATAAAATATAATACGGCCCGTAAAGTGGTTTACGGACCGTAAAATGCTATCGTCCTCCAATATACAAAATTCCAACTTTCTGTCAAATGTCTAAATGGTTAAATACGACTCAGAATACGGACCGTAAATCGAAATACGGCCCGTAAACTGTGACAGTAAACGACTATGACTCCAGCAAATCTTTCTGGTTCTGTTATGCTTAAATACGATCATGAAGGACGGACCGTAAACCAGAATACGGCCCGTAAACTGGGTTTACGGCCACTTTGCACTTCGACTACTGTTCATAAAAATCAGATTTTAAATTAAGTATAAGGGACCCTTTTTCATTCCATTCATTTCATTTTCACTCCACACTTCAAGAAACATCTAGAATACTCTCTAATATTCCTCCACAAGAGAAGCAAAGGAAAATCAAGATCAACAACACTAAAACCATGGAATCAAGAGGGTGAGACTCATCAAAGTTCATCTACACCAAGAAATTGCAAAGGAAGTGAAGTAGGGTTTTTGGCATATAAGAGTATTGCTACTCAAGGCTCATTTCTACCACATATAAGGTAAGTTTTATGACTTTCTCATGATGATTGAAGTATTAATACGTTGAAACACTTGGATTATAGAAAAGTGTAGTAAATGGGTCATGAAATATGAATAGTGCCATAGTTGAATGATAGTTGGATTGAATTATGAATGTTGATGAGTTGGGAGTATAAATATGTTATAAATGACGTGTAGACCATAAAATAGGTGTGATATATGAGAAAATGTGATGATGAGCTAAAACCCGTAAATGTGGAGAAATTGGAGAAAAATGGTGGAATGTGGTAAATGTAGATAAATGACGATTGTTGATGTGATATTGTGAATGTTTGGTAGTTGAAATGAAACATGGGAAAAGTAGTAGAAACAAAGGAAATGCTGCCCAATTTTCCCTAGAAAATAGTCACGCGTTCTTATAGTCGATTAACTGACGTTGATGCGAATTCTCTTGAAGGTAAAGACGCGAATATTGAAGAGGAACGATCAAGCGGTAGAATATCTAAAGGAAAAGATATGTAAGGCTAGTCCTTTCTTTCCAAGGCATAAATCCTATGATATGATATTATTTCCATACACTTCCATGGCTTCCTTATATTCCGGAACCAAGAGCCTATGTTCATGGATAGCCACGTGAGATAAGAATAGGAGACATGTTATGAGCACGATAATGGAGATGATAAGCATAAGACTAAAGATTCTAGTGTTCATGGTATAATGTTTAAACAAAGACATTAACTACGATCTATTGGTAATGCTTAATGTATACACTCACCTTATATAACAATTCCTTCATGGTGAGGCGGAATACCTATGAATGCTCCATAATGTATGCGGGGGCTCTCGACCTTACGTCACCCCGACATTGTTATAGATTGTTCATAAGCCTCAATGCATGTATAGGCGATCCTTCAAGAGTATTTCCCATAGATGATATCCAGGTGACAGAGGAGTTATCTTACGAGGAGCAGCCTATAGCTATACTGGATCGTCAGGTGAGAAGGTTGCGTACTAATGACGTGGCTTCTGTTAAAGTATTGTGGCGAAACAATAATAGGGAGGAAATGACTTGGGAAGGTGAAGAGGAGATGAAGAAGAAATATCCTCACTTGTTTCCTATGCCTAAAGGTAATCTAAACTCCTCGTTGATTATATTGATTGGTAAATAAATTTATATGTGACAACTATGAAAGAGACTCCCCCGAAGTGCTTATAAGACCCTTAAGACCGATTTAACATTCGAGGATGAATGTTCTAAAGGGGGGAAGGATGTTATATCCCGTATTTTTGTACATCGAGATATTTTAAGCTAGTCGCGACAAGTTAAGGACAAGACTATTTTGGGATCCGATACAGGCATTATGAGTTTAGAGTGATGTCTTTTTGGTTGACCAATGCTCCAGCGGTATTTATGGATTTAATCAACCGAGTGTTCAAACCATTCCTTGATATGTTCGTGATTGTATTTATCGATGATATTCTGGTCTATTAACGTTCAGAAGAGGAGCATGAAGATCATTTGAGGATGGTACTTAGGGTGCTCCAACACCAGAAGTTGTATGCTAAGTTTTCTAAATGTGAATTCTGGTTGACTTCAGTAGCATTCTTGGGGCATATTGTTGGAGCTGATGGTATTCGGGTAGATACACAGAAGATGGAGGTTGTAAAGACTTGGCCTAGACCTACGACACCTACTGAGGTATGCAATTTTCTGGGGCTAGTAGGATATTACAGGAGATTCGTAGAAAATTTTGCTTCGATTTCAGCGCCTTTAACAAGGCTAACTCAGAAGGCAGCTAAGTTCCAGTGGACTGACGTATGTGAGCAAAGCTTCCAGTTGTTGAAAGACAAGCTGACTACGGCTCCAGTTCTAACTCTTCCAGAGGGACCAGATGGCTATGTTATTTATTGTGATGCTTCAGGTGTTGGATTAGGTTGTGTATTAATGCAGCATGGTAGGGTTATAGCCTATGCTTCCGGACAGCTCACGAAGCACGAAAGGAATTATCCTACTCATGATCTGGAGTTAGCAGCGGTAATTATATGGTGTTCATGTTGATGTTTATACGGATCACAAAAGTCTCCAATATATCTTTAAGCAGAAAGAGCTGAATTTGCGACAGAGACGGTGGTCAGAGTTACTAAAAGATTATGATGTCGATATTCTATATCATCCAGGGAAAGCAAATGTTGTAGCAGATGCTCTTAGCCGTAAATCTATGGGTAGCTTGATAGATGTGCAACCATAAAAGAAGGAGATTGTTCGTGAGATTTACCGACTAGCTAACCTTGGAGTCCGTTTGGCTGATTCTGGAGATAATGGAGTTTCTGTTCGAGAAGTCGCTAAATCCTCTATCATAGAGGCGGTAAAGGGACACCAGTATGAGGGCCCTGTTTTTGCACGGTATAGAGATACAGCTCTTCCAAAGGAGGAGGCCCCGTTCGAAGTTACACCTGACGGAGTGCTACGATATGAAGGCAGACTATGTGTTCCTAAGGTTGCAGGGCTACGACAGCAAGTTATGGAAGAGGCACACTATGCCTGTTATTCTGTTCATCCAGGGTCAACGAAGATGTATCATGACCTCAGATGTTTATATTGGTGGGATGGCATGAAGAAGGACATAGCGGAGTTTGTTGCTCAGTGCCCGAATTATCAACAGGTTAAGGTCGAGCATCAGAAGCCTGGTGGGTTATTACAAGAGATAGATATCCCAACTTGGAAATGGGAAGTAAGTAATATGGACTTCATTACAGGTTTACCTCGCACTCCACGGAAGTATGACTCTATATGGGTTATTGTGGATAGGCTGACAAAATCAGCCCACTTCCTCCCAGTCAGGACTACTTACTCAGCTGAGGACTATGCAAGGTTATATATCAGAGAGATAGTAAGACTCCATGGGGTTCCCACATCTATTATCTCAGACAGGGGAGCTCAGTTTACAGCTAACTTCTAGAGATCACTCCAGAAGGGATTGGGAACACATGTGAGTCTTAGCGCAGCATTTCACCCTCAGACTGACGGACTGGCCGAGCGTACTATTCAGATGCTAGAAGCTATGTTGCGAGCCTGTATCATTGACTTCAGAGGTATCTGGGATGATCATTTGCCACTTATTGAGTTTGCTTATAACAATAGCTACCATTCCAGTGTCCCGATGGCACCGTATTAGGCCTTATAGGGAAGGAAGTGCAGGTCACCTATTGGTTGGTTCGATATTGGTGAGACTAAGTTAATCGGCCCAGACATGATTCAACAATCAGTTGATAAGGTGGAGCTTATTTGGGAGAGGTTATTAGTAGCCCAGAGTCGACAGAAGTCATATGCAGATAATCGACGTCGACACTTAGAGTTTCAGGTTGGTGATTGGGTGTTCTTGAAGGTGTCACCCATGAAGGGTGTAATGAGATTCAGCAAGAAAGGGAAGCTTAGCCCGAGGTACATTGGGCCTTATCAGATTATTCGTAGGGTAGGCAAGGTTGCCTATGATTTGACCTACCATCTGATTTGGAAGCAGTACAGCTGGTCTTTCACGTATCAATGCTTCGTAAATGTATTGGTGACCCTTCTAGAGTATTCCCTGTAGACGATGTCCAGGTAACGGAGGAGTTGTCTTACGAGGAGAACCCTATAGCTATACTTGATCATCAAGTTAGAAGGTTGCGTACTAAAGATGTGGCTTCCGTCAAAGTATTGTGGCGAAATAATAACAGGGAAGAGATGACTTGGGAAGCCGAAGATGAAATGAAGAATAAGTATCCCTACTTGTTCCTTATGCCTACAGGTAACATTAATCCCTTACTTGATTACATTGATTGGTAGATAAGACTATATGTTATTATGGCCCTGTGAGGCATCTGTTGGTTGCTAAATGCAGGTTGGTAGGTATAGCGATAGAGGAGACTTTCCCGAAACTTTAATAATACACTATAGAACTAGTTTAACATTTGAGGACGAATGTTCTAAAGGGGGGAAGGATGTTATATCCCATATTTTTGTACGATGGATTATTCGTAATCTAATCCACATAATTTCAAGGACAAGATTATTTTTGGGATATGAGACAAGGACTTTTTAATCTCGATTTTTAATAGTGCACAGTTTGCTAGTTAATAACAATTATTGTAGAAATATTAGTGAAGATTAGGGGTTAATTAACCATGATTAGATTATTAAGTGGCGATTAAGGATTAATTAGCCTACTTAGTGTATTAAGTGGGCCCCACCAAGCATAATAATTATAATCTGATCATGAATAATGGCATGCCATAGTGGGGCACGTGTAGAATTATTGGGATGCCTATAAATAGCATAAGATGACTCATTCGTCACAACTTCTTCATCACAAATCCTTGAAAAGCAAATTCATCACAAGCCATGGCAGCTCACGGCCATGGCTGTTCATGACCAAGCTTAAGATCTTGATGGCAAAAAACTAAATTCCTAAGGTGTTCCACACATTCAAGGTGAGCAGCAACGTAAATTTAATCCTTGGGACAGCAAGAACACTTGTAATTTTAATCCACAAATTCAGCAACGTTGAGAGGCCAAGCTTGCGAAGGTAAGGTTTAATTCTCTCCTACATGTTTTAGAGATGGTTTGGTCTTTATATAATTTGGTGGATGTGGAATTTGATGCAAGAAATTATGTATGTTAATGCTAAGGTTCTGTTTGGGCCGTGTTGGAGGATAACTCTTCTGTTACTGGTAGACAAAGGATATACAGGTGCATTCATGAGGTATTACAGGATTGTAGGCACTGCTATGCGCAAGTACATTGCTGATATACACAGATATACAACTGATATACATGGAGTGTTGGCCAACTTGTGCATCAAGGGATCAAACTTGGGACATATCTTGGCTGACAAGAGGAAGAACAACGTTCACAAATGCATAATAAATGGGATTAGCAGTTCATTTACACAAGTTTTAATCTTTCACCACTTTCTTATTTTAGCAATTTCTAGTGCCATTTTAAGTTATCATATAAAACTTAGGTTGGTCCTTAGTTTAATTCTTGCATTTTTAATAGCCATTTTGGCAATCTCTGTAAAGACTTATTAATTGTTGTTTTGAGAAAAATTATAAAATCAGCCCTAGGCTTACAAGCCTAGTGGAATTTATAAAAAAAAATGTAATAATGGTTGATTAATTGTGATTAGTGTTGTCGTTATGGTTGTCATTGATTACATGATGAGAGTGAAGTAATTTGATATTTAAGGTAATAATTGTATTGTATTTGAGAATGATCTGGTTATGTTCAAAGGAATGGAAATAAAGTTATAAGTAGGTATATGTGTTGTTGTTCTTGTTGAATTGGAAGACTAAGTGTAGTTAAGATTATGCATTGTGTTGTTGTAATTGTTGGACTGTTATAAGGTCATTTCGATGAAGTGTTGTGGTTATAGATTATTAGGAGTAACTTGAATATGTCGTAGTCGTTATGGTGACTATTGTCGAATGTTGTAATGTGTGGGCTGATTTGGAATGTTGTGCGGGCTGTTTCGGGGTATTCTTGAATCTTGTTCTGGTTAGTCTTGATATAGTACTTGGACGTGTGGTGGTTGATGTTGATTTGGTCGTTTCATAGTTGGCTTGAATGTGAGGGAAATGAACAATATAGGGGATGTCACGACCCAGCTAGGGGCCGTGACGGGTACCCGGGGCTGACCACCGAGCACCGCTCGTTCTACTACTCATCATACTCATTAAGCCTCGTTTTTCGTTCATAAACTTATAATCATAAGAAAACCATTTTCATTAAGGAACATTATTACGTTTATGTACATAAGCCCTTTGGCTATCAAAAGATAATGTACACGTATCTACATATATACAGTAGTGACCTTGTGAGACCATATAACCCACACATACGTATCTACGAGCCTCTACTAGAGTACTAGACATATGGACGGGACAAGACCCCGTCGTGCCCAAAATACTTATACATATATATATACACAAAAGTATAAATCTAATTAGCACCTCCGGAATAATGGAGTGCTTCTGCAAATCTGCTGATAGCTCCTAAAGGTCTGCGCCGTCTCCCTGTGTACCTGTGGGCTTGAACACAGCGTCCAAAGAAAATGGACGTCAGTACGAATATTGTACTGAGTATGTAAGGCATGAATGAAACAAACATAATAGAGAAATCATAAGTCATGAGGTGAAGGAAAAACCTGCACGACCTTTAAGGATGAATATATTTCATACATATATCACATATACATAATCGTCGTACATGAATCATCATAGCGTATACATCATTATGTCATATAATTCATCATCGTAGTACCGTAGCTTCTCATACACATAAAACATTATTCGTATTCGGCCACGTAGGGCTCGACAATATCCGTATTCGGCCACGTGGTGGCTCGACAGTATCCGTATTCGTCCACGTAATGGCTCGACAATATCACATACATATCTTCCGTATTCGGCCACGTAGTGGCTCGACCATATCGCATGCATCATATAAGGATCAATATATCTCATCAATATCATTACCATTTCTATAGCATATCTCTTCCCTTCATCTCACATGAAATCCTTATGAACATAGACTCGTAGTTTCCCGAAACATTAGTCATAGGACATGCATTGAGGCTTATGGACAATCTATAACAATGTCGGGGTGACGTAAGGTCGAGAGCCCCCGCTTACATTATGGAGCATTCATAGGTATTCCGCCTCACCTTGAAGGAATGAGTATATAATGTGAGTGTATACATCAAGCATTACCAGTAGATCATAGTTAATGTCTTTAGCTTTGTTTAAACATTATACCATGAACGCTAGAATATTTAGTCTTACGCTTATCATCTCCGTTATCGTGCTCATAACATGTCTCTTATCCTTATCTCACGGGGCTATCCATGAACATAGGCTCTTGGTTCCGGAATATAAGGAAGCCATGAAAATATAGGGAAATAATATCATATCATAGGATTCATGCCTTGGAAAGAATGGACTAGCCTTACATACCTTTTCCTTTAGCTATTCTACCGCTTAATCGTTCCTCTTCAATATTCGCGTCTTTACCTTCAAGAGAATTCGCATCAACGTCAGTTAATCGACTATAAGAACGTGTGACTATTTCTAGGGAAAATTGGGCAGCATTTCCTTCGTTTATACAACTCTTCCAATATTCTATATCAACTCTCAAATATTCATAACAACATTCTCAGTATGGTAGACAACACTCATCATTCGTTTTCAATATCCGTATTTCATAATTTGTCTTCAATTTCTCCATAATCATGGCCATGGTCCATTGTTGCATTTTTCTTGCATAGGACACTTATTCCATGTTCTAAATGTCATTCATAGCATTTCTATAATCACAATTTATCAATGATCATGGCTCAATTTTACTATCATCCAACTGTGACACTATTCACTCATTAATGACCCATTTCTTACATCCTTCTATAATCCAAGTGTTTCAGCTCTTCTATACCCTAAATAACATGTAAAGGCCATAAAACTTACCTTAGATGTTGTAGGAACTAGCCTTGAGTGGTATTGTTCTTCTTGCACCCAAAACCCTAGTTTGCTTCTCTTGAAATCTCTTAACTTGGATGAACCTTGATGGGTCTCATACACTTGATTCACATATATTTTTTATATTGATCTTTGATTTCCTTTGTTTTCTTGTAAGTGAAGAGTGGAGAGTATTATAGAGGTTTCTAGAGAGAAATGCCGTGGAGACTTAAAATCTGATCTGGAATGTACAGTAGCTGAAGTGTACAGTGGTCGTAAACCCAGTTTACGGGTCGTATTCCAGTTTATGGGCCGTATTTCGTGGTCGTATTTAAGCATATCAAAACCAGAAAGGTATGATGAGGATCATGGTAATTTACGATCGCACCCGTATTTCATTTTACGGTCCGTATTCCAAGTCGTATTTAACCATTTGAACATTTAACAGAAAGTTGAAGTTTTGTAAGTTGGAATACGACCTGGCAGTTTACGGGCCATATACCACTTTACGGTTCGTATTTCATTTTACGACCGACTGGCCAAAATGCAAATCTGCAACTTTTTTTTTCACATTTTCAAAACCTATGATTAGTCATTATGGAGCATAACCTATCTCTTCTTACAATTTCCTTTGAGGCCTTACTTAGGGTCGTCAAACGTCATTCCCTTCTTGTTCAAACATCATATACCCATAGTCTTCGTTAGTCTATTTGTTGTACGTTCACGGGGAAATTTTCGAGGTGTAACAGGGGAAATGCTGCCCAATTATCTAGAAATAAGCTACTAACATTGAAGTACGTTTTATGCCTTTCCGTAAGCTTAACCATAGTTCTTAACGTCTTAATATAGGTTGAGATACTTCGAGCAGCGTATACGTATTGTATCACGGATAAGCGTTAAAGATATGTAAAGCGATCCCTTCTTTCTTTTTGGTATGATCTACGTGAGACAAACAGACGATGAATGTATAAGCTCCAAAGAAACTCCTATTCTTAGAGACACTAGGATAGCTAATGTTCTTGATTTCCAGAACCTATTTAATTATGTTTTGATACATGTCTACGATTCTTGAAGTTCTATTTGATATATTCCATAGTGACATTCGAAGGATACTTGACATGACCATTGTCTTTGATTTTTAAATGATAGTTCATTTTGATTATTCTATCGAGTCACTGATATAACTTATTCACCTAGTCCCATAATGGGCCGGATATGGTATATGATATAGACATGTATGATTTTCATATCGTAAGGCACAGGTGCATTGGTATCTTTGATTATCACACTTGCCTTCTATAATCGTTTATGCAGTTGTGATTTTCCTTATTGCATTACATGATTTATACACTCAGTACATATTTCGTACTGACCCCCCTTTCTTCGGGGGCTGTGTTTCATGCCCGCTGGTATAGATACTCGATTTGGTGATCCTCCAGCTTAGGACTTCTGCTCAGCTGTTTGGAATGCTCCATTGTTTCGGAGCCTAGATATTTTGGTACAGATCTTCTAAATAGACTTATATATATCCAGGGGTACGGGGGGCCCCTGTCCCGTCATATTTCACTCTTGTACTCTTAGAGGTCTGTAGACATATGTGGGTTGTATATAAGTTTTGGTCAGCTGTGTCTATATGGTTTTCTTGGATATCCCCGTGTATAGTGGCAGCCTTGTCGGCTTGCGTATCGTGTTATTATTATGCTTTAGATATCCCCGTGTATAGTGGCAGCCTTGTCGGCTTGCATATTGTGTTATTGTTATGCTATGACTCCTCAGGAGACAGGTCTATTATGATATATGGCGTTTGAGCCTATAGCTTGTCCTTGCACATTTCCATGTTGCCTTAGTTTCCATTTGACTATATTGGACAGGGTCGAATATGAGTGTCCAGCTCGGACACTAGTCATGGCCCATGCGGTTGGGTCGTGACAAAAGTGGTATCAGAGAAGTTCATCCTCGGAGTGTCTACAGACCGTGTCTAGTAGAGTCTTGTTTATCGGTGTGTTGTGCACCACATCTATAAACAGGAAGCTATAGGACCTTTAGGATGTTTCTTTTCCTTCTTACTCTAGATCGTGCGATAGAGCTATATTATCAGGATAATCCCTCCCTAACAAATTATTGTGTTTACAGCTATGCCTCCAAAGAAAGCGATAGATGCCCAGAAGGGCAAATCGGTAGCAGGAGATACTAGCCAGACTCGGAGAGTTACTAGGGCCCGTGCCCAATCTATGCCTGAGATTGCACTTCAGTCGGCGATTTCTGCTACACCGCCACCTCCAGGGGAGCTTAGGGCAACAACAACTCCAGATCAGGGGGCAGCTCCACCGCCAGCTCCCGAGGCCCCAGTACCTGGGCCTCCAGCTCCTCAGCCGGGAGTGGAGGATAGGGCCATGAGAGATGCAGTTCAGCTGCTGACCAGATTAGTAGCAGGGCAGGCTCGCAGGCACGGACTAGGAGTTGACCATATGGATAGATCTGATAGTTTAAGGGCTCGTGACTTCTTAAGTTGTAATCCTCCAGAGTTTTTCGGGTCCAAGCCCGAGGATGATCTGCAGGAGTTTATTCGGCAGATGCAGCGTACATTGAGGATAATCAAGGCTTCTGAGACTGAGTCTGTTTAGTTGGCTTCGTATCGGTTGTGTGATGTAGCTGTTAATTGGTATGAGTCGTGGGAGTTATCTAGGGGCGAGGGTGCTCCTCCAGCAGTGTGGGATGAATTTGTAGAGGCTTTCCTTGGCCACTTCCTGCCTCCAGAAATGAGGTGAGCTAGAGTTGATGGATTCTTACATTTGAGGCAGAGTGGCAGGAGCGTTCGAGAATACAGTCTTGAGTTTGATTCATTGGCTAGATATGCACCTACTATTGTAGCTGATATGGCTTATAGAGTGCATCGTTATATGATGGGTCTGGATCGTTATTTGATTGATGGCTGTCTGGCAGTAGCTCTTCAGCCAGGTATGGATATGTCTTGGGTACAGGTATATGCATGGGGGGTAGAGGATCGACACAGAGGGCGTCAGCCAGATAGAGATTACTACAGAGGCAAGCATAAGAGGGCTAGATCGGCTGGTTATCCTGGTGAGTTTCGAGGCAGGCAGCCTCAGCAGTATATTAGATATTCTTCCCAGCCAGCACGGAGTGCACCCCCACAATTCACAGGTAGGAGATTTGACAGCACAGGGTATTCAGGAGCCGGTCAGAGCTCCAAAGCTTCAGGTTCGCAGATGAATAGAGGTTCGAGTCAGTGGAGGCCACCTTTGCCTCGGTGTTCTCGGTGTGGTAGGCTCCATTCTGGGGAATGCCGGCTTGCTACAGGTGCTTGTTTTTCTTGCGACTGTCAAGGCCATATTATGAGAGAGTGTCCGTATGGAAGCGGTCCAGGTGGTGTGGCTCAGCCCACTGGATCGGTTGCTGGTTCGTCTTCTTCTGTAGCTATGCGCCCTATGGGACAGGGTATTCAAACACCAGCAGGCCGTGGTAGAGGTCGTGGCGGAGCTTCTAGTTCTAGCGGTCCTTCGAACCGCATATATGCCTTGGCCAGTAGACAGGATCAGGAGGCGTCACCGAATGTGGTTACAGGTATATTATCGATTTTCTCTCGGGACGTATATGCACTGATAGATCCAGGCTCCACCTTATCATATATATCTCCCTTTGTTACTAGTAGAATCAGACTAGAACTTGAGTTGATAGAACCATTTGAGGTAGCTACACCGGTAGGAGATTCTGTTATAGTAAAGCAAGTATATAGAAATTGTTCTGTGATTACATATAGTCGTCATACCATGGCAGATCTGATAGAGTTAGATATGACGAAGTTTGGTGTTATTATGGGTATGGATTGGTTAGCTTCTTGTTATGCTAATGTTGATTGTCGAGAAAAGATAGTCCGATTTCAGTTCCCAGGGGAGCCGATTATAGAGTGGATGGGGAATACAGCATCGCCGAGGGGTAAGCTTATTTCATACCTCGAGGCAAGGAAGATGGTTAGAAAGGGTTATATTTATCATCTGGTTCGTGTGCATAACCTGAAAGCAGAGGTACCGACTCTTCAGTCAGTCCCGATAGTGAATGAATTTCCAGATGTATTTCTAAACGAACTTCCAAGTCTTCCTCCTGAGCGAGAGATAGAGTTTACTATAGATGTATTGCCAGATACTCAGCCCATATCTATTCCTCCTTATAGAATGGCACCTGCAGAGCTGAAGGAGTTAAAGGAGCAGCTGATGGACTTATTAGAAAAGGGCTTCATCAGGCCTAGTACGTCACCTTGGGGAGCACCGGTATTATTTGTGAGAAAGAAAGATGGGTCGCTGCGGATGTGTATCGATTATAGGCAGCTGAATAAAGTAACAATAAAGAATAGATATCCCCTCCCCAGGATAGATGATCTATTTCACCAGTTGCAGAGTGCTAAGTGTTTTTCGAAGAAAGACTTATTGTCAGGCTATCATCAGGTATGGGTGAAGGAGGCAGATATTCCGAAGACTGCATTCAGGAACCGATATAGGCATTATGAGTTTAGAGTGATGTCTTTTGGGCTGACCAATGCTCCAGCAGTATTTATGGATTTAATGAACCGAGTGTTCAAACCATTTCTAGATATGTTCGTGATTGTATTTATCGATGATATTCTGGTCTATTCACGTTCAGAAGAGGAGCATGCAGATCATTTGAGGATGGTACTTAGGGTGCTCCAACACCAGAAGTTGTATGCTAAGTTTTCTAAATGTGAATTCCGGTTGACTTCAGTAGCATTCTTGGGGCATATTGTTGGAGCTGATGGTATTCGGGTAGATACACAGAAGATCGAGGCTGTAAAGACTTGGCCTAGACCTATGACACCTACAGAGGTATGCAATTTTCTGGGGTTAGTAGGATATTACAGGAGATTCGTAGAAATGTTTACTTCGATTTCAGCGCCTCTAACAAGGCTAACTCAGAAGGTAGCTAAGTTCCAGTGGACTGACGCATGTGAGCAATGCTTCCAGTTGTTGAAAGACAAGCTGACTACGGTTCAATTCTAACTCTTCCAGAGGGACCAAATGGCTATGTTATTTATTGTGATGCTTCAGGTGTTGGATTAGGTTGTGTATTAATGCAGCATGGTAGGGTTATAGCCTATGCTTCCCGACAACTCAGGAAGCACGAAAGGAATTATCCTACTCATGATCTGGAGTTAGCAGCGGTAATTCATGCCTTGAAGATATGGAGGCATTAATTATATGGTGTTCATGTTGATGTTTATACGGATCACAAAAGTCTCCAATATATCTTTAAGTAGAAAAAGTTGAATTTGCGACAGAGACGGTGGTTAGAGTTACTAAAAGATTATGATGTCGATATTCTATACCATCCAGGGAAAGCAAATGTTGTAGCAGATGCTCTTAGCCGTAAATCTCTGGGTAGCTTGACAGATGTGCAACCCGAAAAGAAGGAGATAGTTTGTGAGATTTACCGACTAGCTAACCTTGGAGTCCGTTTGGCTGATCCTGGAGATGATGGAGTTTCTGTTCGAGAAGTCGTTGAATCCCCTATCATAGAGGCGGTAAAGAGACACCAGTACGAGGACCCTGTTCTGGCATGGTATAGAGATATAGCTCTTCAAAAGGAAAAGACCCCGTTCGAAGTTACACATGACGGAGTGCTACGTTATGAAGGCAGACAATGTGTTCCTGAGGTTGCAGGGCTACGGCAGCAAGTTATGGAAGAGGCACACTCTGCCCGTTATTCTGTTCATCCAGGGTCAACGAAGATGTACCATGACCTCAGATGTTTATATTGGTGGGATGGCATGAAGAAGGACATAGCGGAGGTTGTTGCTTAGTGCCCGAATTGTCACCAGGTTAAGGTCGAGCATCAGAAGCCTGGTAGGTTATTCTAAGAGATAGAGATCCCAACTTCGAAATGGGAAGTAATTAATATGGACTTCATTACAGGTTTACCTCGCACTCCACGGAGGTATGACTCTATATGGGTTATTGTGGACAGGCTGACAAAATCAGCCCACTTCCTCCCAGTCAGGAATACTTATTCAGCTGAGAACTATGCAAGGTTGTATATCAGGGAGATAGTAAGACTCCATGGGGTTCCCACATCTATTATCTCAGACAGGGGAGCTCAGTTTACAGCTAACTTCTGGAGATCAGTCCAGAAGGGATTGGGGACACAGGTGAGTCTTAGCACAGCATTTCACCCTCAGACTGACGGACAGGCCGAGCGTACTATTCAGACGCTAGAAGATATGTTGCGAGCCTGTATCATTGACTTCAGAGGTAGCTGGGACGATCATTTGCCACTTATTGAGTTTGCTTATAACAATAGCTATAATTCTAGTGTCCAGATGGCACCGTATGAGGCCTTATATGGAAGGAAGTGCAGGTCACCTGTTGGTTGGTTCGATGTTGGTGAGACTAAGTTAATCGGCCCAGATATGATACAGCAAGCTATTGATAAGGTGAAGCTTATTCAGGAGAGGTTATTAGCAGCCTAGAGTCGACAGAAGTCACATGCAGATAATCGACATCGACACTTATAGTTTCAGGTTGGTGATTGGGTGTTCTTGAAGGTGTCTCCCATGAAGGGTGTAATGAGATTCAGCTAGAAAGGGAAGCTTAGCCCGAGGTACATTGGGCCTTATGAGATTATTCGTAGGGTAGGCAAGGTTGCCGATGAGTTGGACCTACCATCTGATTTGGAAGCAGTACATCTGATCTTTCACGTATCAATGCTTCGTAAATGTATTGGTGACCCTTCTAGAGTATTCCCTGTAGACGATGTCCAGGTAACAGAGGAGTTGTCTTAAGAGGAGAACCCTATAGCTATACTTGATCGTCAAGTTAGAAGGTTGCGTACTAAATATGTGGCTTCCGTCAAAGTATTGTGGCGAAATAATAATGGGGAAGAGATGACTTAGGAAGCCGAAGATGAAATGAAGAATAAGTATCCCTACTTGTTCCCTATGCCTACAGGTAACATTAATCCCTTACTTGATTACATTGATTGGTAGATAAGACTATATGTTATTGTGGCCCTGTGAGGCATCTGTGGGTTGCTAAATGCAGGTTGGTAGGTATAGCGATAGAGGAGACTTTCCTGAAACATTAATAAGACACTATAGAACTAGTTTAACATTCGAGGATGAATGTTCTAGAGGGGCGAAGGATGTTATATCCCGTATTTTTGTACGATAGATTATTCGTAAGCTAATCGATATAAGTTCAAGGACAAGATTATTTTTGGGATTGAGACAAGGACTTTTTAATCCCGATTTTTAATAGTGCACGGTTTGCTAGTTAATAACAATTAGTGTAGAAATATTAGTCAAGATTAGGGGTTAATTAACCATGATTAGATTATTAAGTGGAAATTAAGGAGTAATTAGCCTAATTAGTGTATTAAGTGGGCCCCACCAAGCATAATAATTAAAATCTCATCATGAATAATGGCATGCCATAGTGGGGCACGTGTAGAATTATTGGCTGCCTATAAATAGCATAAGATGACTCATTCGTCACAACTTCTTCATCACAAATCCTTGAAAAGCAAATTCGTCACAAGACCAAGCTTAAGATTTTGATGGCAAAAAACTAAATTCCTAAGGTGTTCCACACATTCAAGGTGAGCAGTAACGTAAATTTAATCCTTGGGACAGTAAGAACACTTGTAATTTTAATCCACAAATTTAGCAACGTTTAGAGGCGAAGCTTGCTAAGGTAATGTTTAATTCTCTCCTACATGTTTTAGAGATGGTTTGGTCTTTATATAATTTGGTGGATGTGGAATTGGATGCAAGAAATTGTGTATGTTGATGCTAAGGTTCTGCTTGGGCCATGTTGGGGCTGTTCTAATGTAATAATGGTGGATTAATTGTGATTAGTGTTGTCGTTATGGTTGTCATTGATTACATGATGAAAGTGAACGAATTTGATATTTAAAGTTATAATTCTATTGTATTTGAGAATGATCTGGTTATGTTGAAAGGAATGGAAATATAGTTATAAGTAGGTATATGTGTTGTTGTTCTTGTTGAATTCGAAGACTAAGTGTAGTTAAGATTATGCATTGTGTTGTTGTAATTGTTGGACTGTTATAAGGTCATTTCGATGAAGTGTTGTGGCTATAGATTATTAGGAGTAACTTGAATATGTCGTAGTCGTTATGTTGACTATTGTTGAATGTTGTAATGTGTGGGCTGATTTGGAATGTTGTGCGGGCTGTTTCTGTCACGACCCAACCCCGTGGGCCGTGACTAGTGCCCGAGCTGGACACCCAGACGTACTCACTTACCAGAATCGGCATACACTGACTTATACAGATACAAAGATCAGATGTCGTCTTAAGCGGTCACATATATCATACAAATCATACAGAAGCCACCAAGGCTATCGTAAAACATATCGCCCAAAATATATACATACGTATTCATACATACAAGCCGTTAAGGTTTACATAGCATATGGAATCGCTTAAGAAGCATATCACACAGACATAACCAAACAATAACGACCCATGACCCACATACATGTCTACAGGCCTCTAACAAAGACAACAGAATCATATGACGGGACAGGGCCCCGCCGTACCCTTAAATAGTCACACATACATAAATATGTACAACAGATGGTTCTGTACCAAAAGTATGGGCTCCGGATCAAGGGAGCACTTCAAACAGCAGAACGGATGTCCTAGGCTGACGGATCACCGTAACGAACGTCTGTACCTGCGGGCATGAAACGCAGCCCCCGAAGAAGAGGGGGTCAGTACGGAATATGTACTGAGTATGTATGGCATGAAGTACAGTACAGGGGATCATAGCCAAAATAGAAACTCACCAGAACCAGTCTGACTGTTAAAATCATCAATACGTTTCCTTTATGAAATGAAGTCGTGTATTTCAAATCATGAATCATACACACACACACACATACACACACACACACACACACACACACACACACACATATATATATATATATATATATATATATAACGTGTCCCGGCCCTTTAGTGAGGGACTCGGTGAATAAGGTCATGCATGTCAACATCATATATCATGTATACATATAACGTGTCCCGGCCCTCTAGTGAGGGACTCGGTGGATAGAATCATGCATGTCAACATCATATATCATGTATACATATAACGTGTCCCGGCCCTCTATTGAGGGACTCGGTGGATAGAATCATGCATGTCAGCATCATATACCATATATACATAACGTGTCCCGACCCTCTATTGCGGGTCTCGGTGAATAAAGTCATCATATGCCATCCTGGCCGCCATCCCCGTATCATCATATCATCGTATACATATACATATAACGTGTCCCGGCCCGCAAGTGAGAGGGACTCGGTGAACAATGCAGTGGAGTACGCACGAGAACATATCCTGGCCCGGGCTCAGTGAAGGACATACTGAGGCTTGCACGAATAGAGTAGTGCGAAACCATATGCACATAAATCAAGACTCGATAGACAAGTATACTTACCGACACCTGAAGGCTCAGAAAAAAGTTTCGGGTCAATCCGACTTAGTATAAGGAAGTTATGGGCGTTTTAAGTACAGAACCTTCTACGAACGTTTCAGAAGCCATTTTTGGAAAATCAAAGCAACAATCATGTTAGGTACCTTTAGGATATCGCTATGACGCAAATCAAATAGAGCTTTTGGAACCATATGTACGTATCAAAATATATCAAAGACTCAATGGAGTAAGCAGACGTGCTATCATTTGAAAATCAAGACATTAGTCATATCAATTATCTCTAGAATGCCATTCGGAAACATATCAAATAGATCTTCAGATATCATAGATACGCATCAAAACCATATGAAATAGCTTGTGGAAGTCAAGAATATTAGCCATCCTAGTGGCTCTAAGAATAGGAGCTCCTTTTAAATCATACATATACGTCGTATGTTTGTTTCATAAGGATCATGCCAAAAGAAAGAAAGGGTAAGCCTTACATACCTTGCCCGCTTCCTACGCTAATCCGAACTTAAGTCTTTGGCCTCGCAAGATCTACAACAATATTCGTACATACAAAACATTAGCCATAAACACTTAAGAGTCCAATTCTAAACCAACACTTTATTTACAGAAATTTCGGTAGCATTTCCCCTGTAAATACAACAACCCCGAGAATTCAACTTGGCCAAAAATACAACAACAAATCCGAGAATTCAACTCGGCCAAATTATCAACAACAATACCAGTAGTCAATTCAAAACGCATTCCAACGTTAGCAACATTCTTTCTACAAGCTTCAACGGCGTTTCACTTACATTCAATTCATATTTGCTCACATATTCAAGTACTAATCCGAAACCATTCAAACAATATTCAAGAACGCTTCAAACAATCCGCACAATATTCAAAATAATCTAACCGATATTCCACTCCACCCGAAACCTTCCAAATTCAACAAGAACAATAACAACACATTTCCTTCTTTCAAATTCATGAACTACACCAACAATTCACACACTAACAACATTATCTTCCATAAATACAAGAAGACTATATTCAAATTACATTTGCTTCTACAACAACTCTCCAACACTTACAACTTCAACTAAAATCATCAAACTTTCATTTTCAACATAGAATCCACAACAACAACAACCAAAACACTAGATAAAATTGATTCATTCTCTTCTATACCACACAACAACCACACGGCCACAATACTATATATACACGGCCACAACATAACATCCATATTTTCATAAATTTCATCCATTTCTACATACTACAACATACACAACCATACATAACATATAAAATAAGATTAATTCTTACCTTTTTCCCTTAACTTCTCACTTGGCTATGATTTGTAGCTTGCAAGAATAGATGTTTTACTTGCTCCAATGACTACTTCACTTTGCTAGGGACCTTCCAATTGGTGGTTTAACTAGGAGAAAATAATTTTGATCAAATTTTTTTCCAAGGTTCTTGTTTAGTGGGTATGGCCGAATGGCCTTTTAATTTTTGCCTTCTCCAAGTTTCTTGAGTCTTCCAAGTGGAGGTGATAATATGATGACTTAGTCATCTTTGGTCTTATTTATTAAACCTTCATGTGGGCCTAAGCCCACTACATGTTGCACGGCCCACTTGCCCTTTTGTGCAAGACTATTATTTTTTTTTGTATTTTGTCTTGCAATTCATGAAAAATTATTCTCCAAATTCCGAATTTGCCCTTAGCTTTCCTCAATATGACCATGAACCATCTTGTGAAATTCCCTTTTTGCCCCTAGCCTTTCTTAATTTTCCATACTAATAATACTTACAAGAAACTTACGCATTAAGTCAAAACCGGAATATAGCCTTTTCTTTAACTTATCGTAGTTATCTTGAAATATCCAAATGTACAAAATGTGGGATATAACAGTTTCGGGGTATTCTTGAATCTTGTTCTGGTTAGTCTTGATATAGTACTTGGACGTGTGGTGGTTGATGTTGATTTGGTCGTTTCATAGTTGGCTTGAATGTGAGGGAAATGAACAATATAGGGGAAATGCTGCCCAATTGTCTAGAAATAAGCTACTAATGTTGAAGTACGTTTTACGCCTTTCCGTAAGCTTCCGTAACTAGTGCCCGAGATGGACAATCGTACATATTTATTAGCCAAATCTACTTGCGTTTAACCTATTAAGGATTTTCATGCATACTAGACAATATATCTTTTAAATCATTACTTATGACATCGCACACAAACCGGTTAGACTGTCGTAGTGTAGGGAAGTGCCAAACGTAAACCATATTAACATAACTGAACAAATACGACCCATGACCCACATACATGTCTACAGGCCTCTAAGAGCAGCAACAGAATCACATGGCGGGACAGGGCCCCACCGTACCCTAATTAGACATATAGATAGATACATACATACATATTCACAACAGAAGGGTTTGTACCAAAAGTATAAGCTCCAGAACAAGGGAGCACTTCAAAGCAGCAGAGTGGATGTCCTAGGACGATGGGTCACCGTAACGAGCATCTGTACCTGCGGGCATGAAACGCAGCCCCCGAAGGAAAGGGGGTCAGTACGGAGTATGTACTGAGTATGTAAAGCATGAGACACGGCAAACAGAACCAAAAACGGAATAAAAGTACAGAAAGTAAGTGCACTATTCAGAATACCAAATGCTTACTTTAAAACACAAATCATGCATGTCAACATCATATATCATATATACATATAACAGATCCCAGCCCTCTAATGAGGGACGCGGTGAACTGAATAATCATATGTCATCCTGGCCGCCACCCCCATATCATCATATCATCATATACATATATACATATAACAGATCCCGGCCCTCTAACGAGGGACGCAGTGAACAATGCAGTGGAAGGCGCACGATAACAGATCCTGGCCAAGGACTCGGTGAAAGATACATTGAGGTATGCACGAGCAGAGTAGTGAGAAACTGTATGCACATAAATCAATTTTTAAGACTCGATAGATAGGTACGGTAGCCGACACTTGAATGATTAGAAACACGTTTCGAGTCAATCCGAGTTAGTATAAGAAAGTTACGGACATTTTAGTACCAAAACCTTTACGAACATTCCAAAGCAATCCAAGACGGTCTACGAAAGTTAGGGACATTAATGCTTACAGAACCTTTTTAGGAACAGAAACCCTTTATGCTTACTCGTTAATCGATCATATAATAAACTCGACTATACTGAGTATACTCATACCAAATAGTGAATATGAATCATAAACAATCTCGGAATCAAAGAATAGAGTTGCCCCAAGGTGCATATCATGCCTTATTTGGCTCTAGGACATACCAAAAGAAAGAAAGAAAGGGTAAGCCTTACATACCTGTTCCGCCTCCTATTAGCTACGCTTATTTGTCCGAGCTCGTAAATCTACATTCGAGAGGATTCGCACTAAGTTAGTCTCCGTATCACACCCTTATTTCGAGTTTCAATGTAAACCATTTTATATTCTATCGAAAATCGGGCAGCATCTCCCCTGTTTATATGCCTAGCCCGAATTCTCAATTCAGCAACCAACAATAACAATAACAATACCAACATTAATCATAATATCTCCAACTCCAAAATATTCCATAGAACAGCCCACACACTGTTTTCCAACTTTCATATATAATCAACTCAATATACGATCATTTAACCACGCTTTCTTCGTGAATAAACCGGTATTAACACAAATAGAAATAGATTCATACCTTTCTCCCTTTAATATTGCTTTATCTTCACTTTTCCACGCTAATTTTAGGCCACCACACATCGCTATGCGATTCTGCAGCGAAAACTATACGCTATCCGGACTGGAATTGGGAAATTATACCTGGTTTGGGCCAAAATTTGGTGGGGGAAATTTGGGGGAATTTTATGGAATATTTGGGATGTTTTTAGTGTGTTTTTGGCTGAAAATGAGGGGGTCTCCCCCTTTTTATAATGGTTTGGTTCTGCCTGAACCGACAATAAATTCCTTCAGCGCGATCGCGCCACCTTTGGGAGCGTTCGCGCTGACCTGATTTTCTGACTGGACCTTCGTTCAGTAAAACAGTCATAACTCTTGATCCCGATATCGTGTGAGGGCCCACGACCTATGGTTGGGAAGCTAATTGAATTATCTATAACTTTCATTCTTGGTACATTTCCAAATTCCAAACTTTTAATACCTTTATTTCCTCTTGAAGTCAGATCACCCGAAAACGTTTTCTTAAATCGTCTTTTTTGAGGGCCTACACTCATTTTTTTGGCTTATGGGTCCATCTTAGGACTTGCTCAACTTTCCATATACTATTCCTATGTCTCATCATATGTCCTTTTCGTCAAATAACATGTGAACTAATTTACACCATATGGTCTCCAAATGTCATATATATGTTATTATTACCTTCTTATAACACAACCTTCATTCCGAACTTGATTTTCATTTTTTTTTCAATTTTTTTTTGTTCCGCGCGTTCGCGCCACGTCGGGGCGCGTTCGTGCTGTATTGGCCCTTTGGCCTTCTGCGCGTTCGCGCCACTCCCTGACGCGTTCGCGCAGACCATTTTCTTGGCTTGCCCATCCAACTTGTAATGTCCATATCTCCTTACCCCGATGTCCGATTGAGGAGCCGTTTTTTCCATTGGAAACTAGACTTCCCGAACTTCACTTTAAACTTTTGTTTTACTTAAAAACCCTCAATATACTAGAACATATCATTTCTTCCAGTTAGACCAAATTTTCGTATCAGACCTTGCCTAACTTTCTTTCAAAGCCTCGGAAGCTTACCCTCCTTAATCCTTGCGTAACTTTACTCTTCCTTTGGCCCATACTAAGCCGTCTACAGTTTTGGTAACACGAAATTTTTCCGGGGTGTAACATCCTTCCCCCCTTAGGAACATTCGTCCTAGAATGTTCAAACTAGTCTTGTAGTCTATCCATAATCCTATTTTGTTATTGTTTTGCCGCAATACCTTAACAGAAGCCACGTCTTTGGTACGTAACCTTCTCACCTGACGATACCGTATGGTTATAGGCTGTTCGCCGTAGGATAGCGCCTCTGTCACCTGGATATCATCTATGGGAATACTCTGGAAGGATCACCAATGCATTTGCGGAGCATAGGCACATGGAAGACTGGATGCACCGCTTCTAAATCAGATGGTAGGTATGATTTACAGGCGACCTTGCCTAACTTATTACAGTATCCTTCGTACTCCCATATGTTCTTCCTACTTTCACCCTTATCTTTCCTTGGTCTATTCCTCTTTTTGTCCCATACTACCACACTCTAGTCCTTTTACAGATCTATCCTTCGAATTTCTACTCGAATAGTCTCATGCTTTGCCCGTCGTCTCTCTTAGAGGCTTTACTTACCCATATTCCTTTCTTTCGACATTATCGACACTTTGGATCTCCTTCCCCTCCACGTACTCACTTTCTTTCTGTTCCTGAATATCGTTGTATTAGGACTTTCCAGCCTGAACCAGTAATGGAACCGGTATCAGTTTACCTGTAATATCTGTACCATATTTTTCGTTTTGTTTCTTGAACTCCGTTCAATTAATGTCTTCCATATATCGCAGCACCGGTTGTTGGGATTCACATACCGATCGATACAGTCATAAATGGGATATCATATGCGTACATATATGTCCACCATCCTCTCGCTTACAAAATATTTCCCAACGCTATTCAAACTCACCCTAATTCCAGAGCTGCGATGCACCTTCTTCCTCTTTACCGGTCTAGTCCGCCCCAGCCTACGCGACCTCTCTAAGGTTTCTAACCACTCCGCATACTCTAATTTCCTTTTGGTTACCCTAATTTCCCATTTGCCTCTTATATCTACATTTCTGGAACCTTTAGTGCACTTCCCAGGGGGTCACCCATCCTAAAAATTCTCTCGCCCTAGCACGCTTAACCTCAAAACTCTGATGAATTTCGGTGCGTTAATGCTGGTATAATTGCACCCACTTCCCCGTACGTCCTTTACCACGTTATCTAGGGCAAGTCGGTATCTTAACAACTTCCAAAATGTCCTCGTAACGTGTCTCCCTCCGATCTAGAGAGGGTCTTTTACTTTTCTAACTATACAATTACCGTGTTAGCCTGTTACATCCTCAATATTCACTTTTCATCTGTATGTATGGCTACCTCAAACGGTTTTATCGATTCGGATTTTATCCAGTTCTACTGGCAACCTGGGGGGAATATATGATAAAATAGAACCTGGATCTGTCAAAGCATATACATCTCGGAAATAGATTAATAATATACCTGTAACTACATTTGGTGACGCCTCCTGGTCTTGTCGGTCGGCCAAGGCATATATGCGGTTCGAAGGACCGCTAGAACCGGGAGCTCCACCACGACCTTTACCGCGGCCTGCCGGTGTCGACATACCCTGCTCTGTAAAGCGCATAGCTACAGAAGGGGAAGATGAACCCGCAACTGACCCAGTGGGCTGGGCTGAACCACCTGGACCGCCCCTAAACGGGCACTCCCACAAAACATGGTCCTGACGGCCACAAAAAAAAAGGCACCCGTAGCACGATAACACTCCCCTGGGTGAGGCTTCCCACAGTAAGAGCACCGAGGCATGGGTGGCCTTGTCTGACTGGAATCTCTGCTCACCTGCGAACCCGAGGCCCTGGAACTCTGGCCTGCTCCTGAGTGCCCAGTACTATCGAATCGCCTACCCGTGAACTGTGGAGGCGTACTGTGGGCTGGCTGAGAAGGATATCCGCTATGCTGCTGCTGAGGCTGCCCGCCTCGAAACTCCCCGGAATAACCAACTGATTTAGCCCTCTTGGGCTTGCCCCTATCACGATCTCTATCGGGCTGGAGCCCTCTGTGTCGATCCTCCATTCCTTGTGCATATACCTGCACCCGAGCAATATCCATCCCAGGCTGAGATGCCACCGGCATACAGCTATCCACCAGATAATGATCCAACCCCATCACATATCGGTGCACCCTGTCAGCCATATCGGCTACAATAGTGGGTGCATATCTAGCCAAAGAGTCGAACTCTAAACTGTACTCCTGAACGCTTCTGCCCCTCTGTCTCAACTGTAAGAATCTGTCCACCCTAGCTCACCGCATCTATAGAGGCAGAAAATGGCTAAGAAAGGCTGCTGTAAACTCATCCCACACCGCTGGAGGAGCACCCTCGCCTCTAGACAACTCCCAGGACTCATACCAATTAACAGCTACATCACGCAACCGATATGAAGCAGCTCGACAGACTCAGTCTCAGAAGCTCTGACTAACCTCAGCGTACGCTGCATCTGTCGAATAAAGTCCTGGGGATCCTCCTCGGGCTTTGACCCGTACAACTCCGGGGGATTACAAGTCAAGAAGTCACGAACCCTTAAGCTGTCATGTCTATCAGCATAATTACCTCCTCGCCCGTGTCTGCGATCCTGCCCGGCTACTAATCTAGTCAGCAACTGTATTGCAACTCTCATCGCCCTATCATCCGCTCCTGGCTGAGGAGCTGGATGCTCGGGCGCTGGAGCCTTCGAAGCTAACAGTGGAGCCGCCCCCTGATCCATAGCGGCAGCGGCTGCTGCTCTAGGATCCTCTGATGATGGCAGCGTAGCAGAGCCCGCTGACTGGGGCATAATCTCGGGCATAGTCTGGGCACGGGCTCGAGTAACTCTCCGAGTCTGACTGGTCTCTCCTGCTACTGCTTTGCCCTTCTCGGCAGCTGTGGCTTTCTTCAGAGGCATCGCTGTAAACGTAGCAATTTATTAGAAAGGAACCATCCTGATAATACAGCTCCATCGCACGATCTAAGATCGAAGGAAGGGTAACATCCTAAATGTCCTGTAGCTTCTTGCTTATAGGTGTGGTTCACCACACACCGATAAACAAGACTCTACTGGACACGGCCTGTAGACATTCCGAGGACGAACTGCTCTGATACCACTTCTGTCACGACCCAACCCCGTAGGCCGTAACTAGTGCCCGAGATGGACACTCGTACATATTTATTAGCCAAATCTACTTGCGTTTAACCTATTAAGGATTTCCATGCATACTAAGACAATATATCTTTTAAATCGTTACTTATGATATCGCACACAAACCGGTTAGACTGTCGTAGTGTAGGGAAGTGCCAAACGTAAACCATATTAACATAACTGAACAAATACGACCCATGACCCACATACATGTCTACAGGCCTCTAAGAGCAGCAACAGAATCACATGGTGGGACAGGGCCCCACCGTACCCTATTTAGACATATAGATACATACATACATACATATTCACAACAGAAGGGTCTGTACCAAAAGTATAGGCTCCAGAACAAAGGAGCACTTCAAAGCAGCAGAATGGATGTCCTAGGACGACGGGTCACCATAACAAGCGTCTGTACCTGTGGGCATGAAACGCAGCCCCCGAAGGAAAGGGGGTCAGTACGGAGTATGTACTGAGTATGTAAAGCATGAAACACAGCAAACAGAACCACAAACGGAATAAAAGTACAGAAAGTAAGTGCACTATTCAGAATACCAAATGCTTACTTTCAAACACAAATCATGCATGTCAACATCATATATCATATATACATATAACAGATCCCGACCCTCTAATGAGGGACGCGGTGAATAGAATCATCATATGCCATCCTGGCCACCACCCCCATATCATCATATCATCATATACATATATACATATAACAGATCTCGACCCTCTAATGAGGGACGCGGTGAACAATGCAGTGGAAGGCGCACGATAACAGATCCTGGCTCGGGACTCAGTGAAAGATACATTGAGGCATGCACGAGCAGAGTAGTGAGAAACTGTATGCACATAAATCAATTTTTAAGACTCGATAGATAGGTACGCTAGCCGACACTTGAAGGATTACAAATACGTTTCGGGTCAATCTGAGTTAGTATAAGAAAGTTACAGACATTTTAGTACAGAAACCTTTACGAACATTCCAAAGCAATCCGAGACGGTCTACGAAAGTTAGGGACATTAATGCTTACAGAACCTTTTTAGGAACAGAAACTCTTTATGCTTACTCGTTAATCGATCATATAATAAACTCGACTATACTGAGTATACTCATACCCAATAGTGAATAAGAATCATAAACAATCTGGGACTCAAAGAATAGAGTTGCCACAAGGTGCGTATCATACCTTATTTGGCTCTAGGACATGCCAAAAGAAAGAAAGGGTAAGCCTTACATACCTGTTCCGCCTCCTATTAGCTACGCTTATTTGTCCGAGCTCGTAAATCTACATTCGAGCGGATTCGCACTAAGTTAGTCTCTATATCACACCCTTATTTTGAGTTTCAATTTAAACCATTTTATATTCTATCGAAAATCAGGCAGCATCTCCCCTGTTTATATGCCTAGCCCGAATTCTCAATTCAGCATCCAACAATAACAATAACAATACCAACATTAATCATAATATCTCCAACTCCAAAATATTTCATAGAACAGCCCACACGCTGTTTTCAAACTTTCATAAATAATCAACTTAATATATGATCATTTAACCACGCTTTCTTCGTGAATAAACCGGTATTAACACAAATAGAAATAGATTCATACCTTTCTCCCTTTAATATTGCTTTATCTTCACTTTTCCACGCTAAGTTTAGGCCACCACACGTCGCTATGTGATTCTGCAGCGAAAACTATACGTTATCCGGACTGGAATTGGGAAATTATACCTAGTTTGGGCCAAAATTTGGTGGGGGAAAGTTGGGGGAATTTTCTGGAATATTTGGGATGTTTTTAGTGTGTTTTTTGGCTGAAAATGAGGGGGTCTCCCCCTTTTTGTAATGGTTCGGTTCTGCCTGATCCGACATTAAATTCCTTCAGCGCGATCGCGCCACCTTTGGGCGCGTTCGCGGTGGCCTGATTTTCGGACTGGACCTTCGTTCAGTAAAACAGTCATAACTCTTGATCCCGATATCGTGTGAGGGCCCACGACCTATGGCTGGAAAGCTAATTCAATTATCTACAACTTTCATTCTTGGTGCATTTCCAAATTACAATCTTTTAATACCGTTATTTCCCCTCGAAGTCAGATCACCCGAAAACGTTTTCTTAAATCGTCCTTTATGAGGGCCTACACTCATTTTTTTGGCTTATGGGTCCTTCTTAGGACTTGCTCAACTTTCCATATACTATTCATATATCTCATCATATGTCCTTTACAAAACTCCGACATGTGGGTCCCACTTAGCTCGCGGCAGCGAGGGCTTTTCGTCAAATAACATGTGAACTAATTTACACCATATGGTCTCTAAATGTCATATATATGTTATTATTACCTTTTTATAACACAACCTTCATTCCGAACTTGATTTTCATTTTTTTTTCAATTTTTTTTTGTTCTGTGTGTTCGTGCTGTATTGGCCCTTTGGCCTTCTGCGCGTTCGCGCCACTCCCTGACACGTTCGCGCAGACCACTTTCCTGGCTTGCCCATCCAACTTGTAATGTCCATATCTCCTTACCCCGATTTCCGATTGAGGAGCCGCTTGTTCCATTGGAAACTAGACTTCCCGAACATCACTTTAAACTTTTGTTTTACTTCAAAACCCTCAATATACTAGAACATATCATTTCTTCCATTTGGATCAAATTTTCGTATTAGACCTTGCCTAACTTTCTTTCAAAGCCTCGGAAGCTTACCCTCCTTAATCCTGGCGTAACTTTACTCTTTCTTTGGCCTATACTAAGCCGTCTACAGTTTTTGTAACGCGAAATTTTTCCGGGGTGTAACAGTAATGTGTGGGCTGATTTGGAATGTTGTGCGAGTTGTTTCGGGGTATTCTTGAATCTTGTTCTGGTTAGTCTTGAGTACTTGGACGTGTGGTGGTTGATGTTGATTTGGTCGTTTCATAGTTGGCTTGAATGTGAGGGAAATGAACAATATAGGGGAAATGCTGCCCAATTGTCTAGAAATAAGCTAGTAACGTTGTAGTACGTTTTACGCCTTTCCGTAAGCTTAACCATAGTTCTTAACGTCTTAATATAGGTTGAGATACTTCGGGTAGCGTATACGTATTGTATCACGGATAAGCGTTAAAGGTATGTAAAGCTATCCCTTCTTTCTTTTTGGCATGATCTACGTGAGACAAATAGATGATGAATGTATAAGCTCCAAAGAAACTCCTATTCTTAGAGACACTAGGATAGCTAATGTTCTTGATTTCCAGAACCTATTTCATTATGTTTTGATACGTGTCTATGATTCCTGAAGTTCTATTTGATATATTCCATAGTGACATTCGAAGGATACTTGACATGACCATTGTCTTTGATTTTCAAATGATAGTTCATTTTGATTATTCTATCGAGTCGCAGATATAACTTATTCACCTAGTCCCATAATGGGCCGGATATGGTATATGATATAGACATGCATGATTTTCATATCGTAAGGCACAGGTGCATTGGTATCTTTTATTATCGTACTTGCCTCCTGTAATTGTTTATGGAGTTGTGATTTTCCTTATTGCATTGCATGCTTTATATACTCAGTACATATTCCGTACTGACCCCCTTTCTTCGGGGGTTGCGTTTCATGCCCGCAGGTACAAATACTCGATTTGATGATCCTCCAACTTAGGACTTCTGCTCAGCTGTTTGGAATGCTCCATTGTTTCGGAGGCTAGATATTTTGGTACAGATCTTCTATATAGACTTATATATATCCAGGGGTACGGCGGGGCCCTGTCCCGTCATATTTCACTCTTGTACTCTTAGAGATATGTAGACATATGTAGGTTGTGTATAAGTTTTGGTCAGCTATGTCTATATGGTTTGCTTTGGATATCCCCGTGTATAGTGACAACCTTGTCGGCTTGCGTATCGTGTTATTGTTGTGCTTTGGAATTCCCCGTGTATAGTGGCAGCCTTGTCGGCTTGCATATTGTGTTATTGTTATGGTATGACTCCTCAGGAGACAGGTCTATTATGATATATGGTGTTTGAGCCTATAGCTTGTCCTTGCACATTTCCATGTTGCCTTAGTTTCCATTGGACTATATTGGACAGGTTCGGATATGAGTGTCCAGCTCGGACACTAGTCATAGCCCATGGGGTTGGGTCGTGACAACAGTTTCTGTTACACCTTTGAAAAACTCCCCATTAACGTTCAGTGAATAGGCTAACGAAGGGCACGACGTATACAATATTTCGATAAGCGAGAAATAGCATTTGATGATCCTAATCGAGATTCAAAGACATTTGACGTAAGGGAAGAGGGTTGTCAAGGAAGGGCCAGGTATATGCTATGTATCGGAAGACGATTTACGAGTAATGAGTTAACGATGTCTTAAGGATGTTTTGGAGAAGAGTTACAACGTCCCTTAGGTTGGTAACGAGATGTTAATCAAGTGTCAAGGAGGTTCCATAAGGATTGGAGATCAAATGAGTCGACGAGAACGAGTTTCGGAGAACTGGGCATTATACGGCCAGACATACTGGCCGTATAAAACATACGGACCGTATGTCCAGCCGTATGTCTTTCCCATAATAAGGGTCTTCACTGGACCAAACATACGGCACGACAGACGGCCCGTATAAAATGTACGGACCGTATGTTGGTCCGTATGTTTCGGTCGGGACAGATTTTTAATGTTGATATAAAAACCCCTCTCTCTCATTAATTCATTTCATTTCCACTCTCCACCCTTCAAGAAACCTCTAGAGTTCTCTCCACTCCCCATCCACAAGAAACCAAGGAAAAACCATGATCAACTATACCAAATCCACAAAAATCAAGTGTAGAAAACCTATCAAAGTTCATCTAAGCCAAGAAATCCCAAAGGAAGTGAGTTAGGGTTTTTGTGCAGGAAGAGAATTCCCACTCAAGGCTTAATCATCCATTATCTAAGGTGAGTTTTATGATCATTCCTTGTTGTTTAAGGTGTTGAAAGTTAAAAACACTTGGATTGAAGAAAGATATAGGAAATGGGTCATGAATGTGGGAATAGTGACATTGTTGGGTAAAGGTTTGGATTGAGTCATGATTATCGATATGTTGTGATTGTAAATATGTTATGAATGACATTTAGAACATGGAATAAGTATTATATGTGAGAAAATGCAACAATGAACTATCACCATGATTATGGAGAAATTGGAGTGAAATTGTTATATATCCCGTATTTTTGTACGTTGGATTATTCAAAAGCTAATCGACATAGGTTCAAGGACAGGATTATTTTTGAGATATGAGACAAGGACTTTTAATCCAGATTTTAATAATACACGGTTGCTTATTAATTACAATTAGTGGAGATATTAGTGAAGTGGGATTAATTGACCATGATTAGAATATTAAGTGGGGATTTGTTACATCCCGTGTTCTCATGCGCTGGAAAGTGTGCGAGTTAAATTGTCACACCCTAATTTTGATAGGGCATGATGGGCACCTGACCCCATACTCAGAGCCGAGCGAACCCCTTTAACTCTCGTTATGTTCATAACCTCACTGGACTCTTAAGTTACGAAATGAAATGCATAATAGAAATTTGTCAAAACCATTCTTTTCGTCGTTCTCAAGTCAAGTAAAATCTGTAATCATATGGAATTTGTAACATAAAGCATAATGGTACGTCGGCTTGCAGAGCCGCTTACAAGGCTGACATCCTATACACGTGACTCTGTCTGCAAAGTCTCTAACATCAATCAAGATACCATAATCAGGAATACTCTGACTCGGCAACACTCCAGAAGGAAATGGAGCTCGCCAATCCAGCTGGGTCATCTTCTAGCAATGTCCTCTACTCATCTGTATACACCTGCGTGGCATGAAACGCAGCGCCCGAAGAGAGGGAGTCAGTACGGAATATGTACTGAGCATGTATGGTTACACATTTTTCTTGTGCTTTGCCCGTCGTCCCTTTTGGAGGCTTTTCTCAATCATGTTTCTTACTTTTCACTTTTTCCGACATTTTGATCTCCTTGCCTTCCATTTACTCACTCTCTTTCTTTTCCAAATATTGTTGTATTAGAACTTTCCAATCTTAACCTGTAGTGAAAATAACATCAGCTTACCTTGCAACACTTGTACCATTTATTTTTGTTGTCACTTGAACTTCGGCACCCTTGCTCGATTGATGCCTTCAACAGACCACTACGCCGGTTGCTGGGGGACCCATACTCATTGATACAATCACATGTGGGATATCATACGCATTCATATATATGTATATATAATTACTACCATCTCTTCTACAAAATATTTCCAAACGCTATTCAAACTCATCCTAATTCTAGAGTTGTGATGCACTTTCTTTCTCTTCACCGGTCTAGTCTGCCTCGTCCTACGCGACCTCTTAAGGTTTCCAACCATTCCGTATACTCTAATTTCCCTTAGGCTACTCTAGCTACTCATTTGCCTCTCATGTCTGGATTTATAGGATTTCTTGCACACTTCCCAGGGGGTCACCCATCCTAAGATTTCTCTCACCCCAACACGCTTAACCTCGAAACGCTGATGGAATTCGGTGTGTTAATGCTGGTATAATCGCATCCACCTCACCGCATGACCTTCATCACATAATCTAGAGCAGGTTGGGGTCTTGACAACTTCCGAAACATTCTCGTAACGTGTCTCTCTCCGAACTAGAGAGGGTCTTTTACTCTTCTGACTATACAATTACCGTGTTGGCCTTTTAAATCCTTAATATTCACCTTTCACCTATGTATATGACTACCTTTCATCCTAGATCGCCAGATTCCCATTCGTGGAGAAGCACCTGGGTCGCCGTTACTTGTAAATACTCGGTTATCAGCCTCTTTGGATTTCCGCTCACCATTCTTATATAATAATCTACAGCAGAACTCATTGGTGGACTTTCCTTGAATCGCCCAATAGACCCTGCTCCTACTAAACCTCGAATGTAACCCATTTTAATCCTTCGAACTGCTAATCGTCCTTCTCACAATCATTCTTCATGTCATGCCAAATCAATGACTCCTCTAAACAACACATCCCACTTATTGTTTGTTTACGATATTTCCTTTCCACGCTTCTTCCTGTTAGATGTACCTAACTAAATGACCTGATTTTGAAAAATTCTGGCAGAGTCTCCTTTACAATTCTCACTACCCAAAACCTGCATGCAACAATTACCAGCAATGCTTCACAGGGCATATATATACGACATATTCCAACCACCCAAGGCCTCCAATTTCAGGTAAAAGAACAAAAATATCAGAACTTATCTCTGTGACTTCCCATATCATCACTCACCTTCTCCCATCGATACTGTGCTTCCGCTGAGATCAAAGGTTAGTATAAGAAATCTCATTTCCTATGACTTGGATCTATCGCACGATCTAAGACAGAAAGAAGGTCAATAATTCCTAGATGCCCTGCAGCCTCCTGTTTATAAGTATGGCCGGCTTCACACCCATAAACAGGACTCTACTGGACACGACTTTGCAGACAACCCCTAGGACAAACTGCTCTGATACCAATTTGTCACACACTAATTTTTATAGGGCATGATGGGCACCCGACCCCATACTCAGAGCCGAGCGAACCCCTTTAACTCTCGTTATGTTCATAACCTCACTGGACTCTTAAGTTACGAAATGAAATGCATAATAGAAATTTGTCAAAACCATTCTTTTCGTCGTTCTCAAGTCAAGTAAAATCTGTAATCATATGGAATTTGTAACATAAAGCTTAATGGTACGTCGGCTTGCAGAGCCGCTTACAAGGCTGACATCCTATACACGTGACTCTGTTTGCAAAGTCTCTAACATCAATCAAGATACCATAATCAGGAATACTCTGACTCGGCAACACTCCAGAAGGAAATGGAGCTCGCCAATCCAGCTGGGTCATCTTCTAGCAATGTCCTCTACTCATCTGTATACACCTGCGTGGCATGAAACGCAGCGCCCGAAGAGAGGGAGTCAGTACGGAATATGTACTGAGCATGTAAGGCATGAAATACAGTAAAGAGGATCATAACTAAAATGGAGATTTTTCCAGAAAGAAGTATGACTGTTAAAACATCAATACACTTGCCTTTTGAAATGAAAATCATGCATGTCAACATCATCTATCATATATACATATAACGTGTCCCGGTCCTCTAGTGAGGGACTCGGTGAATAGAGTCATCATATGCCATCCTGGCCGCCACCCCCGTATCATCATCTCATCATGTCATCATATCATCATATATATATATATATAACCTGCCCCAGCCCTCTAGTGAGTGACGCGGTGAGCAATGCAGTGGAGTACGCACGAGAACGTGTCCTGGCCCGGGACTCAGTGAAGGACATATTGAGGCATGCACGAGCAGAGTAGTGAGAAACCATATGCATATAAATCAATTTTTAAGACTCGATAGGTAAGTACACTAATCGACACTCGAAGGATCATAAACACGTTTCGAGTCAATCCGAGTTAGCGTAAGAAATTTATGGACGTTATTCATGGCAGAAACCTCTATAAACGTTTCATAGAAATCCGAGACCGCCTATGAAAGTTAAGGACATTAATCCTTATAGAACTCTTTTAGGAACAGAAACTCTTTATGCTTTGCTCGTTATTCAATCATACGATAGACTCGATTATACCAAGTATGCGAGTGTCAAGAAGTGAATAAGAATCGTAAACAAGCTCGGAATTAAAGAATAGAGTTACCCCAAGGTGCGTGTCATACCTTACTTAGCTCTAGGACATGCCAAAAGAAAGAAAGGGTAAGCCTTCCATACCTTGTCCGCTTCCTAAGCTAATCCGAACTTAAGTCTCGGCTTTCCCAAGATCTACAACAACGTCAGAAGATATCAAACATTAGCTATAGGTATTTAGGAACCCGTTTCCAAGCTAGCAATTCACCTACAGAAATTTGGGCAGCATTTCCCCTGTAAATCCAACAAACCCCGAGAATTTAACTCGGCCAAATCATCAACAACAATACCAACAACCACATTAACAACTTCAACAATTATCTCAAAATGCATTCTAACATTAGCAACCCTTTCTACATAATTCGACGACATTTCATTTACCTTCAAGTTAACCACAACCACCCAACTTACAATCTTCCAAACTCAATAAGAACAACAACAACATATTCCTCGCTTCTATGTTCATGAATTATACCAACAACCACACGTTAGCAACATCATTCATACAAATATAAGAAACCATGCTAGTGTCACATTAACTTCTTCAACAATCCCACAACGATTACAACTTCATTTCAAGCCATCAAACCTTCATTTTTATCATGGAATCCACAACAACAACAATCAAAATACTAAATAAAATCAATTCATCACATCTTACCAACATAGCCCCTATTCGGCCACAACCAACACACACATATTTCATGAATTTCATCCATTTCTACATACTACAACACTCACAAACCATCCGTAACACATAGAAAAGGAGATTAATTCTTACCTTTACCCTTCCACTTCTCAATTTAGCTAGGGTTGGTAAATTGCACAAATGAATGCTTTGCTTGCTCCAACAACTACTCCGCGTTAATAAGGGCCTTCCAATTGGTTGAAATGCTAGAAGAAAATTATTTTTCTTGATCAACTCCAAGGCATCAAATTTTTCTAGCCATGGCCGAATACTACTATATTTCTTTCTTGAAGTTTTTTGAATGGTGAAGATGAAGAATATGTCTTGCTTTGTAATTAATCATCTATATATATATATATATATATATATATATACACATAGCCCATGAAAGGTGGACACATGCCCTCACTCATGGCTTGAGTTAATTGGCCAAGCCATGGGTGGGTCCCACTTGAGCCACACGGCCATGGTGGCTATTGTCATGAACCTTCTTGATTTCTTTTCCCTTCTTACTCCTAGCCTTTCTCAATATTTCCATACCACTAATAACCAACTTGTGTATTAAAATAAAATCGGATGGAAAATAATAGCCTTGCCCTTAACTTATCGCGACTATCTTGAAATATCCAAATGTACAAAATACGGGATATAACATCCTCCCCCCCCTTTTGAACATTCGTCCTCGAATGTTGAACTGATCTTATGGGGTCTTATAACATTTCGGGGAGATCTCTTTTATAGCTATCACATACAGTTCATTCATCAATCAACATATCCGCTTTAGAAATTTAAATTACCTGTAGGCATAGGGAATAAGTAGGCATACTTCTTCTTCATCTCTTCTTCGGCTTCCCAGGTCATCTCCTCTCTGTTATTGTTTCACCACAATACCTTGACAAAAGCCACGTCTCTGGTACGTAATCTTCTCACCTGACGATCCAGTATGGCTATAGACTGTTCCTCATAGGATAGCTCCTCTGTCACCTGGATATCGTCTATGGGAAACACTCTGGAAGGGTCCCCAATGTTTTTACGAAGCATAGACACGTGGAAGATTGGATGCACTGCTTCTAAATCAGATGGTAACTCTAATTCATAGGCGACCTTGCCAACCCTACGGACAATTTGATAAGGTCCAATATACCTTGGACTAAGCTTTCCCTTCCTGCCGAATCTCATTATACCTTTCATGGGTGACATTTTCAGAAATACCCAATCGCCAACTTGGAACTCTAAGTGTCGACGTCGATTATCGGCATATGATTTCTATCGATTCTGAGCTGCCAGTAACCGTTCCTGAATGAGTTTCTCTTTATCAACTGGCTGCTAAATTATATCTGGGCCGATTAACTTAGTTTTTCCAACATCGAACCAACCGATCAATGACCTGCACTTCCTGCCATACAGGGCCTCATACGGCACCATCTGGATGCCAGAATGGTAACTATTATTATAAGCAAACTCAATAAGTGGTAAATGATCATCCCAACTACCCTTGAAGTCAATAACACAGGCTCGCAGCATATCTTCTAGCGTCTGAATAGTATGCTCGGCCTGTCCATCAGTCTGCGGGTGGAATGTGGTACTAAGACTTGCTTGGGTCCCCAATCCTTCTTGAAATGATCTCCAAATGTCATATATGTGTTCTTGTGCTCAGGTAATATAATCTTCATCCCCAATCCTTGTATAACTCTGCTCTCCCTTGAGCTCATACTGAGCCGTCCACAGTCTTGATAGCGCGAAATTTTCCAGGGTGTAACATCCTTCCTTAACTCTTTCATTGCTTCCAGTCATTTTCTTCCACTTCTTGTCCTCATGTACATGGTTGGAAATTAACTAGCACCTCGCTCTCGTTTTTCCTAAAGTATTGTAGTCCTGCTTACCATGCTATAAATATTCATCGGCCTTTAAGTATTCTCTTTTTCTCGCTCCTTGTTTCCTTGATAGTGGGAAATCACCTTGCTTATATACGACATACTCTTTGTGTTTATCTCTCTGGTACCATCTCGGGCTATCCTTTTTATACCTGTTAATCTTAGACATACACTGCATCGACTCCCTGTAGTTCATTAGTTCGACTCCCTGTTCTTTTACGTCTTTGTCACTATCCCTTTTAACCTTGCATTCTAATTATTTATCCAATCATGACTTTGCCGCTAGTGGGCATAATGGCTGCGTTTCTTAAACTATTCCAATCAGTTCCTTTCCAAGACCCCGTCCATTGATTCAAAGTACGTATATACATAATCTTTCTTCACCTTTTACTATCCTTTACAATACAGTTACACTTATGGCAATTCATAATCCGAGTTCAACTAATTTCATAGCTCTCAACATCTATCAATACAACCCTAGAAGCATAGGACTACGGAAATTCTTCTATTATGACTCTCTTGAGACGCAAGTAGACTTATCTTCAATTTCCTTGTATCGGTGATCATTTTCGTAAGTTGTTATTCCTTGTTGGCTTTCTGGTGTGACCTTCTTACAATTGTGGTTGGGCATGGATTCGCGTTGACGGTTCATATAATTTCATAGCATATGCTCACATATTCAGTATAATTAGTGGTCCATGAACTATTTTTCTAATATCCGGTGAAATATTTTATTTTCATTCGTAGGAGCAGCGTTCTTTCTTTCCTTCAAAATTTTCCAAACTACCAATCGTTGTTCCTTTTATTACAATTGCTATCCTTTCTGGTGCAAAATTTCCTTTTGTCGTCATCCCTAGTATCCTTCACGTTCGTCATCCTCTCTATCACCCTTTTTGAATTTAGCTTAAAGACCTTTCTTGCTCTTTTCATTACCCTTTAAGACATGTTGCTGCGCACTTAGGTACGGCGCAAATTTGCCCGTTATGAGGGATTCAAATCATAGTCTAAACATATCATAGTTCATGTCGGCATGAAGCATTCTCTTAAGGTGTTTTCCATACTTTCTCCTTAGGTCTGCCTTATGGTACACTTATTGTCAATTCGTTTCTACTTCTTTCAGGTATCCTCCTGATATGCCGGGATGTTTTGAACTCTGGCCCCGAACTAATAAATTTTCCTCTTCTGGACCTTGAAAATGTCGTGATTCCTTTTAAGTCTAATATAATATGTTCTTCCCCCCTTATTAAGGAGATCCTTATAAGCCAATAGTCTTCGAGTACCCTCGTCTTCGATAATTATCTACCGCCCTTCACTATCTTCTTAAGGTCGGGGTTCCGTCATCATATGGTCTGACTTGTCTATCTTCTTGCTACTTACACTCTCGTATTTAATTAGAATACTTATAAGGGTATCCAATTCTGATGCCTTCTTTTTCGTCTTTCCATACCTCTGCCTTTTATGACTAACGGTGTCCTGGACTCACAAGTTCATGGGGACGTCGAGATTCACTATGTTCTTTTATGAAGTCTTCGATTATACCTTACTCCTCGTCTTTCTCTGCGTATAACATATCGAAAACTTCTTACCATAAGTTTTTCTTTCATTCGCGCCTATATCGTCATTCTTGTCAATATTCCTATATATTTCCATCCACTATTAATCCTTTCACCCATTTAGCTCACTTACTCATAATTCTTCTTAACTACGCGTTTATGTTGCCGCTGTGCATCCATGTTTTTCGAGCGTCCTGCTACTTTCGCTCTTGGCAAAGAATTCTTGCCGTTTACACTCTCTCTGTCCTCGTTCATCGAACCTTTAATTGTCTTTATAATGCTACGGCCGAGCGGTCTCCCATGCACGTTCCTTGCATTTCATTCCATTTCCTCTATAATCAAATCCCTCGTTCTTCACATGAATTCTCATTCTATGCCATTAATTTTCTAATCAATCGTGTCGACTCATCATCTTTGTTTTTATCTCGGTGAGTAATCGGTTTCCTACCGCTAACTCGTTAAAGTATCCTTCTTACTCTCATGATTAGAGATTTTTAGTTACTTTCCTCCTAAATACTCTCCTTTCCCTCAATCAGCCCATTGGTACACCCTTCCCACTTTCATTCTTAGCCTTCCTTGGGTTTCTTCCTCCTCGAGCACCTTTCTCCTCTTGTTATTTGTAGTATCGGTTCTGAAGTCCGTGAAATATTACTTTAAACGCGCAAATTCGTTTCATTTCTAAGTCATGTTTTTTTAGGAAAGCTTCTCTATGTCCGATGCTACCACATCAATATGGTTACACATTTTTCTTGTGCTTTGCCCGTCGTCCCTTTTGGAGGCTTTTCTCAATCATGTTTCTTACTTTTCACTTTTTCCGACATTTTGATCTCCTTGCCTTCCATTTACTCACTCTCTTTCTTTTCCAAATATTGTTGTATTAGAACTTTCCAATCTTAACCTGTAGTGAAAATAACATCAGCTTACCTTGCAACACTTGTACCATTTATTTTTGTTGTCACTTGAACTTCGGCACCCTTGCTCGATTGATGCCTTCAACAGACCACTACGCCGGTTGCTGGGGGACCCATACTCATTGATACAATCACATGTGGGATATCATACGCATTCATATATATGTATATATAATTACTACCATCTCGTCTACAAAATATTTCCAAACGCTATTCAAACTCATCCTAATTCTAGAGCTGAGATGCACTTTCTTTCTCTTCACCGGTCTAGTCTGCCTCGTCCTACGCGACCTCTTAAGGTTTCCAACCATTCCGTATACTCTAATTTCCCTTAGGCTACTCTAGCTTCTCATTTGCCTCTCATGTCTGGATTTATAGGATTTCTTGCACACTTCCCAGGGGGTCACCCATCCTAAGATTTCTCTCACCCCAACACGCTTAACCTCGAAACTCTGATGGAATTCGGTGTGTTAATGCTGGTATAATCGCATCCACCTCACCGCATGACCTTCATCACATAATCTAGAGCAGGTTGGGGTCTTGACAACTTCCGAAACATTCTCGTAACGTGTCTCTCTCCGAACTAGAGAGGGTCTTTTACTCTTCTGACTATACAATTACCGTGTTGGCCTTTTAAATCCTTAATATTCACCTTTCACCTATGTATATGACTACCATTCATCCTAGATCGCCAGATTCCCATTCGTGGAGAAGCACCTGGGTCGCCGTTACTTGTAAATACTCGGTTATCAGCCTCTTTGGATTTCCGCTCACCATTCTTATATAATAATCTACAGCAGAACTCATTGGTGGACTTTCCTTGAATCGCCCAATAGACCCTGCTCCTACTAAACCTCGAATGTAACCCATTTTAATCCTTCGAACTGCTAATCGTCCTTCTCACAATCATTCTTCATGTCATGCCAAATCAATGACTCCTCTAAACAACACATCCCACTTATTGTTTGTTTACGATATTTCCTTTCCACGCTTCTTCCTGTTAGATGTACCTAACTAAATGACCTGATTTTGAAAAATTCTGGCAGAGTCTCCTTTACAATTCTCACTACCCAAAACCTGCATGCAACAATTACCAGCAATGCTTCACAGGGCATATATATACGACATATTCCAACCACCCAAGGCCTCCAATTTCAGGTAAAAGAACAAAAATATCAGAACTTATCTCTGTGACTTCCCATATCATCACTCACCTTCTCCCATCGATACTGTGCTTCCGCTGAGATCAAAGGTTAGTATAAGAAATCTCATTTCCTATGACTTGGATCTATCGCACGATCTAAGACAGAAAGAAGGTCAATAATTCCTAGATGCCCTGCAGCCTCCTGTTTATAAGGATGGCCGGCTTCACACCCATAAACAGGACTCTACTGGACACGACTTTGCAGACAACCCCTAGGACAAACTGCTCTGATACCAATTTGTCACACACTAATTTTTATAGGGCATGATGGGCACCCGACCCCATACTCAGAGCCGAGCGAACCCCTTTAACTCTCGTTATGTTCATAACCTCACAGGACTCTTAAGTTACGAAATGAAATGCATAATAGAAATTTGTCAAAACCATTCTTTTTGTCGTTCTCAAGTCAAGTAATATCTGTAATCATATGGAATTTGTAACATAAAGCATAATGGCACGTCGGCTTGCAGAGCCGCTTACAAGACTGACATCGTATACACGTGACTCTGTCTGCAAAGTCTCTAACATCAATCAAGATACCATAATCAGGAATACTCTGACTCGGCAACACTCCAGATGGAAATAGAGCTCGCCAATCCAGCTGGGTCATCTTCTAGCAATGTCCTCTACTCATCTGTATACACTTGCGTGGCATGAAACGCAGCCCCCGAAGAGAGGGGGCCAGTACGGAATATGTACTGAGCATGTAAGGCATGAAATACAGTAAAGAGGATCATAACTAAAATGGAGATTTTTCCAGAAACAAGTATGACTGTTAAAAACATCAATACAAGTGCCTTTTGAAATGAAAATCATGCATGTCAACATCATCTATCATATATACATATAACGTGTCCCGGTCCTCTAGTGAGGGACTCGGTGAATAGAGTCATCATATGCCATCCTGGCCGCCACCCCCGTATCATCATATCATCATGTCATCATATCATATATATATATATATATATAACCTGCCCCGGCCCTCTAGTGAGTGACGCGGTGTGCAATGCAGTGGAGTACGCACGAGAACGTGTCCTGGCCCGGGACTCAGTGAAGGACATATTGAGGCATGCACGAGCAGAGTAGTGAGAAACCATATGCATATAAATCAATTTTTAAGACTCGATAGGTAAGTACACTAATCGACACTCGAAGGATCATAAACACGTTTCGAGTCAATCCGAGTTAGCGTAAGAAATTTATGGACGTTATTCATGGCAGAAACCTCTATAAATGTTTCATAGAAATCCGAGACCGCCTATGAAAGTTAAGGACATTAATCCTTATAGAACTCTTTTAGGAACAGAAACTCTTTATGCTTTGCTCGTTATTCAATCATACGATAGACTCGATTATACCAAGTATGCGAGTGTCAAGAAGTGAATAAGAATCGTAAACAAGCTCGGAATTAAAGAATAGAGTTACCCCAAGGTGCGTGTCATACCTTACTTAGCTCTAGGACATGCCAAAAGAAAGAAAGGGTAAGCCTTGCATACCTTGTCCGCTTCCTAAGCTAATCCGAACTTAAGTCTCGGCTTTCCCAAGATCTACAACAACGTTAGAAGATATCAAACACTAGCTATAGGTATTTAGGAACCCGATTCCAAGCTAGCAATTCACCTACAGAAATTTGGGCAGCATTTCCCCTGTAAATCCAACAAACCCCGAGAATTTAACTCGGCCAAATCATCAACAACAATACCAACAACCACATTAACAACTTCAACAATTATCTCAAAATGCATTCTAACATTAGCAACCTTTTCTACATAATTCGACGACATTTCATTTACCTTCAAGTTAACCACAACCACCCAACTTACAATCTTCCAAACTCAATAAGAACAACAACAACATATTCCTCGCTTCCATGTTCATGAATTATACCAACAACCACACGTTAGCAACATCATTCATACAAATATAAGAAACCATGCTAGTGTCACATTAACTTCTTCAACAATCCCACAACGATTACAACTTCATTTCAAGCCATCAAACCTTCATTTTTATCATGGAATCCACAACAACAACAATCAAAATACTAAATAAAATCAATTCATTACATCTTACCAACATAGCCCCTATTCGGCCACAACCAACACACACATATTTCATGAATTTCATCCATTTCTACATACTACAACACCCACAAACCATCCCTAACACATAGAAAAGGAGATTAATTCATACCTTTACCCTTCCACTTCTCAATTTAGCTAGGGTTGGTAAATTGCACAAATGAATGCTTTGCTTGCTCCAACAACTACTCCGCGTTAATAAGGGCCTTCCAATTGGTTGAAATGCTAGAAGAAAATTATTTTTCTTGATCAACTCCAAGGCATCAAATTTTTCTAGCCATGGCCGAATACTACTATATTTCTTTCTTGAAGTTTCTTGAATGGTGAAGATGAAGAATATGTCTTGCTTTGTAATTAATCATCTATATATATATATATATACACATAGCCCATGAAAGGTGGACACATGCCCCCACTCATGGCTTGAGTTAATTGGCCAAGCCATAGGTGGGTCCCACTTGAGCCACATGGCCATAGTGGCTATTGTCATGAACCTTCTTGAATTTTTTTTCCCTTCTTACCCCTAAACTTTCTCAATATTTCCATACCACTAATAACCAACTTGTGTATTAAAATAAAATCGGAAGGAAAATAATAGCCTTGCCCTTAACTTATCGCGACTATCTTGAAATATCTGAATGTACAAAATACGGGATATAACATAAATGATATTAGTAACAGACACGAGGTTTTTCCCCAAGCTTATAGGTGGTTAAAGTGATGGTATACATGTATAATAAGGATTAGAATTTAAACAAATAGAAGAAAATAAGTTTCGCCAAGGTTCGAAATTTATTTGAATGAAATGCGGTCCAAGCTATAATATCCCATATTTTTGGACTAGGAAATTGGACCGTCCAACATGAGTAAATTTACTCGAGCCCGGAGAATTTGATCATACTCAAGCATGAAGCGAATAACTTGGTATATACAAGGGATGAAGTCCCGAAATAATTTAAGATGAAAAAGTGTGACGACGATTACTGGAAATAATATTCTATGTGTGGCAATTGAGACTATGGACTAGAGCCATGTCATATGAGCATAAGAATGAGTATATGGAGTATGTTAAAAGTGGTTTATGTTTAAGTGAATCGTGATCAAGAAATTAATTATGTGTGCAATTGGTTAAATGGAAATTGTAGTGGAAATAATAAAAAATAATAATAAACACAATTAGTTGAAGTGATGAAGTGGCATTACTTTTTTTTTCTGCCACACGGCACCATAGGGGCTAAGAATGTAGTGACTAAGCACTAACTATAATGGGTGGCATCATTATAATATTTGAAAGGTGGTGAGAGGGAGTGGAGACCACGGCTAAATGAAGATTGATATGCATTAGGTCTTTTTTTCCTTTGAGAAAGGTAGTTTAGGTGGAGAAAAACGTACAAACACATATTTCTTTCAAAACAATAAAGCAACACAAAACCGCACCTTCATTCTAAAAATTAAAAATAGAGCGACATTTTTCTCATTTTGGAGAGTAATACCAGCGTTTTTCTACCTCAAGAATGCCAGAAACGTGTAATTCGCATCAAGAACAACACGCAGATTTCGCGCACCGCTTCGATCTCGTTGTTCCGTTTTACCGCGTTGTTGAATCCGGGCTTTCTTCAAAGTGAAGTAAGGTGGAAAAAGAGTACTTCTTTGCATATAAGGTAAGAAATCCTCTCTCCTAGATGTATTTGAATTATCCGAGTCGTATCTACGTTGCTAGATAAAAGAATTATGAAAACTATATCGGAAATCGGATAAATTGTTATTGTTATCATGTGGGTTGTTTGGTGGTTGTTATGAAATGTTTTGTGGGCTGGAATATCATGGGATTGGCTGTAGTTGTTGTTGTTATGTTTGTTGTTATACTATGTATGTACGGAAATAAAGAAGTATATACAAGCATCGGTATAGGAATTTATATTGGGCTGTTTTGGAAGTGATTTAGGAATGGATTTGATTCTATTTGATTATGTATTTGTTAATATTGTTATTGGTATTGTGATTGATATTTTGGCTAAATTGTGCGAATTGATGAAATAAACCCGAACTTGAGAATAAAATCGTCACTTGGAAAGAGTTGAGTTTGTGGGTTGTTTTCTCGTTATAATCATATGGTATAAGGATAGAATTTGTAGTAAATGACTTCCTTATCTTATTGATAATGTTATTAGGTTAAGAAAGAAGCATACAAATGGTGACATGGGTTGTACAGATCCTACTTCAAGCTTGACGATCATTATAAAGTATTATGAGGTCATTATGGATATATATGTTGTGTTGTTGAGATCTATTTTTGTCATTTTGGTTGTTATTGTGATATATGGAATTGGGGAGATGCTACCTGTTTCGTTTTAGGATCAAATTATTAATTGATATACACGATATACGAAAGCCATCTAAAGTCGTACATGTATTTCCTTGTTATAGGATTAGCATCAGCATTAAGACGAGTTCGTTTTGGGTTTATATTGGCGACTTAAGGTATGTAAAGCTAACCCTTCTTTCTTTTTGGCATGAACTTTAATAAACAAACAGACGATGAGTATATCACTCCAAAGAAACTCCAATTCTTAGAGACACTAGGATGGCTAAAGTTATTGATTTCCAGAACTTACTTCATTATGTCTTGATACGTGTCTATGACTCCACCCGTCCTATTTTGATATAATCCATAGTGACATTCGAAGGGTACTTGATATGACTATTGTCTTGATTTTCAAATGATAGTTCATTTTGATTATTCTATTGAGTCTCAGATATGATTTAGTTTGCATATGGTTGCTCACTACTCTGCTCGTGCATCCCGTAATATATCTTCTACCGAGTGCCGAGCCGGGTATGTTTTCATGCACAGCATCACAGCATTGTTCACCAAGTCCCTCACTAGAGGGCCGGGTACAGTATATATATATATATATATATATATGTGTGTGTGTGTGTGTGTGTGTGTGTGTGTGTGATAATATGATTATGTGATTATGGCGCCGAGGATGGTATATGATGACTTTATTCACCGAGTCCCATAATGGGCCGGGTATGATATATGATGTTGATATGCGTGATTTACATTTCATAAGGCAAGTGTATTGGTATTTTGATTGTCATACTTGTCTCCTATAATCTCTATTTGAGTCATGATCCTCTTTATTGTATTTCATGCTTTATATACTCAATACATATCTCATACTGACCCGCTTTCTTTGGGGGGGGGGGGGGGGCTGCGTTTCATGCCCGCAGGTATGGATACTCGATTTGGTGATCCTCCAGGCTAGGATTTCTACTCAGCTATTTGGAGAGCCCCATTGTTCCGGAGCCTATCTTATTTTGGTACAGATCTTTTGATGTAGACTTATCTGTAGACATATGTGTGGGTTGTGAATAAGTTTTGTTCAGCTGTGTCTATATGATTTGCTAAGGATATTCTCGTCTGTAGTGGCAGCCTTGTCGGCTTGCGTATCATATCGTATGTAGTGGCAGCCTTATCGGCTTGCGTATCATATTGGTATGTAGTGGCAGCCTTGTCGGCTTGCGTATCGTATTACGTTTTGATTAGTTGTGATTCCTCAGGAGATCTTGATATATATGACGTTGTGAACCTTTAGTGTTTTTGCAAGTTTCCATATTGTCTTTAGTTTCAGTCTGACTATATCTAACAGGTACGTATATGAATGATGATTGTTGTTTGCGATATTGTGAATGTTGTTGTGAATGTTTGGGATTTGATATAGAATATGGGAAAAGTTGTATAAACAAAGGAAATGCTGCCAATTTTCCCTAGAAATAGTAAGCACGTTTAAGTAATCGACTAGCTAATGTTAATGCGAATTCTCTTGATGGTAAACGACAGGGACATTAAAAGAGAGCAAGCAAGCGATAGATTAGTTATATGAAAAAGGTATGTGAGGCTAGTCCTTTCTTTCTATGGCATGAATCCGATGGCATGATTTCTCCTTCTTCTCCATGAATCCTCTATATCCCGGAATGCAAAGAGTCTATGTTCATGCATAGGTACATGAGATAAGAGATACATTACGAGCCCAATAACGATGATGATAAGCTTAAGTCTAAAGATTCTAGAGTTCATGATATGATGTTCCTATGTAGTTAATGATGTCATTTACTGTATACACTCACCTTATGTGCTAGTTCCTTCAAGGTGAGGCAGAATACTTATAAATGCTCCATAATGGAATTGGGGGTTCACGACCTTATGTCACCTCGATAAAGTATAGTTGTCTTTGAGTTTCTATACATGCATTATGATGAGTACATGATGATGACATTACACCGCGCCTATATGGCCGAGCAGACACCGCTAAGGCGGGCAGCGTATACACCATGTCTAGATGGCATGGGCAGACACCACTAGTGGGCGGCATGAGATGGTACCCCGGACGCGGGAGGCCTGGACGCAGGCTAATGATTATCACACCGTACCTATATGGACGGGCAGCTTATACATTTATGCATATATGATTTGATGATGATTATGAAGTAAGCCAGCATACATTATTCGTTTTATAATTAACAATCAGGGACAAATGCTCCTTATTTCATTCTTCCTTTATCTCATTGACGTATTATTATTATTATTTATGCCTCTCATATTCAGTACAATGTTCGTACTGACGTCTATTTTCTTTGGACGCTGTGTTCATGCAGGTAGACAAGGAGGTGAGCTTGATCCAGACTCGTAGAAGTTGTTAGCTGACTTGAGAGCACTCCATTGTTCCAGAGGTGCCTTTGATCATTCTTTTGTGTATATATGTATATTTTGGGCACGACGGGGTCCTGTCCCGTCCCTATGTCTAGCAGGTGTGGGTAGTATGGTCTCACAATGTTTCTAATGTATATGGTTATATTATTTTGATAGCCGAAGGGCTTATATATATATATATATATATATATATATATATATATGTAAAGTGATTATGTTTCCAAATGAGAAAATGACTTTCTTATGATATGAATATGATAAGTAAGGGAATGAGTGGTGCTCGGTGGTTAGCCCCGGGTACCCGTCACGGCCCTTAGTCGGGTCGTGAAAAAAGTGGGATCAGAGCAGTTCAGTCCTAGGAAGTGTCTACGAGCCGTGTCTAGTAGAGTCTTGTTTATGGTGTGTTGCGCGCCACACTAATAAACAGGAGGCTACTGGGCATTTAGGAAAAATGACCATCTTTCATCTTAAGGGATCATGCGATAGAGCTGTGTTATAAGATTTTCTCCTCCCTAATAGCGTGCTATGATTTCAGAAATGCAGCCAAAGGGAAAAGCTACAGCCGCCCAAAAGGGCAAGACTACAATGAAAAGGCGGGTAGAAAGAGAGCCGCCAATGAACGTAGAAGAGGGCGAGTCACATAATGAGGCCCCATCTAATACTTCCTCCACCCCACCTAATGTAGAAGAACAAGGAGGAGCTTCAGCTCCAATTCCTCCACTGGTTGCTTCGGGTCAACAAGTGACCGAGGCCATTCATCTATTGACACAGTTAGTTGCCACCCAGGCACAGCGACAAAATGTGAGTTCAAGTGATCGGGCAGCTAGTACCAGAGCCTGTGATTTTATGAGTTTAAATCCTCCGGAGTTTTTCGGGTCAAAGCCGGATGAAGACCCGTAAGGTTTTATTGATGAGATGCTGAGAACACTGAGGATTATCCATGCCTCCGAGACTGAATCTGTGGAGTTGGCATATTATAGACTCTGAGATGTGGCGGTATTGTGGTACAATAATTGGCTAGCATCAAGAAAAGAAAATGCGCCTCCTCCCGTATGGCAAGAATTTGTAGATGCTTTCATCCGCCACTATTTGCCACCCAAGGTCCGCCGAGCTAGAGCGGATAGGTTCTTAAATCTAAGGCAAGGAAATATGAGCGCCCGGGAATATAGTCTTCAATTTAATTCGTTGGCCAGATATGCCCCTACTATGGTGGTCGATATGGGAGATAGGGTACACTGGTTTGTGAGTGGCTTGGGGCTACATTTGTTTAAGGATTGTTTGACGGCTTCGTTGCAAGATGGGATGGACATTTCCGGAATATAAGCCCATGCCCAGAATTTAGAAGGACAACAACCCCTGCAAAGGGATGATCGTGATATTGATAGAAGGAAAAGCAAGAGGGCCAGATCTATGGGGGTAGTCAGTGATTATAGAGGGGGATCAAAGCAGACACATTCTGGACACTCAAGCCAGTCGGTGACTAGTGCACCTCCTCGAATTACGAGTAGGAGATTTGATCGCTCCTTTCGTTCAGGACAGGGTCAGAGTTCGAGGGCCTCAGATTCTCAGTTTGGGGGAGATTATAGTCAGAGGAGACCACCAGCACCGCGATGCAGCCAGTGCGGTAGATTGCATTCCGGACAGTGTCGCCAAGGTTCTGATGCTTGCTATGCTTGTGGTCGGGTTGGGCACATGATGCGAGATTGCCTGTCGATGAGTGGTAGAGTTGGGGTTCAGCCCACAGGATTAGCGGCTGGTTCCTCTTTAGTGCGCCCAGTAGGGCAGACTCCCTAGATTTCAGCAGGTCGAGGTAGAGGTAGAGGGGGACCATCTACTTCAGGTTCCACTCAGCCCCGTGTGTACGCTTTAGCCAGACGACAGGATCTTGAGTCCTCCCCGGATGTGGTTATAGGTACATTATCCATATTTTCCCATGATGTGTATGCTTTGATAGATTCGGGTTCTACCTTGTCTTATATTACTCCGTATGTTACTGGTTGTATTGGGGTGAAACCTGAGCTAATAAAGCCTTTTGAGGTATCTACTCCGGTTGGTGATCCCGTGATAGCTAGACAAGTGTATAAAAATTGTGTACTTGTGATATGCAATCGCCAGACCAAAGCTGATGTTATATCCCGATTTAAATTAGTGCACAATTTGCTTGTAAATTATAATTAGTGTAGAAATATTAGTGGAGATTAGGGATTAATTAACCATGATTATATTATTAAGTGGGGATTAATGATTAATTAAGTTAATTAGTGTGCTGGATAGACCCCACTGCAACATGGCCAAATCTGATTGGTCAATGCCATAGTGGGACACGTGTTTAATGGATTGGTTGCATATATATGTCATTTGATGACTCATTTAATTACAAATTCATCTTCACAATTTCTTGAAAGGAAAAATTCATAACACGGCCATGACATCTCACGGCCATGGCAGTTCATGGCTAAACTCAAGATCTTGATAGCAAAAAAAATTCTAAAAGTTTTCTACACGTTCAAGGAGGCAGCAACCTTAAGGTTTAAATTGAATTGAGGAAGAAGAAGTGATGCAATTGGTGCAAGTGAGTATAAGATTTGTCCTAACTAAATTAAGGTAAGATCTTCTCTTTTTATGGTGTAATTGGAGTAGATGATGTTGTAATTGAGAGATTAACTCTTATTAGGTGGAATTGGATGCAAGGAATTGTACACGTTAATGTTAAGGTTCTGTTTGGACCGTGTTGGGGTTGTTCCAATTTAATAATGGTGGATTAAGTTTGATTAGTGTTTTCGATATTGTTGTATTGTATTTGAGGGTAATTTGTTTATGTTGGAGGGATGGAAATATAGTCATAGATAAGTATAGGTGCTGTTGTTCATGGCAATATTATGCTCTTTTCCCTGTATTTGTAATTTTGCGAAGTAAAGGTCAAAAATTGTATTTTCGATGTTGTAGTCTTGGTGAACTGTTTCGAGCTTGTTATTAAAATGATATTGAAGTAGTTTTCTTGTACATGGATGGTAGTTGATGTTGTTGTCGTGTTGTTGCTGATGTGGCTCATAAATTTGGAAGAAAACAAGTGTATAAGGTCTCATATATGAAGCGTATGTTGGTCTGTTTGGTGTATAATCTTAGATGTTAACGATTTGAATTGAAAAAGGATTAAGAGAGGTTATTGGGTTGTTATCGTTGTTGTTGGTATTGTTGTGCTATTGGAGATTTATTGGATGTTCGGGTTAGATGAATTATATAGAGGAAATGTTGCCCGATTTCTGTTAAGTTCTTAACTAATTAAAATACGATTCAAGAAGTATGAACTAAGAAGTGATTCACATAAGTGATTGGTTGTAGATTTATAAGTTTGGGAGGTCGTAGTTTATTAACAATAGTGCTACTCTCATATTAATAGGCTAAAGGGGCGACGAAGAATGTACAAGCTCCAAAGAAACTCCTTCTTTCTTTTTGGCACGACCTATGTGAGACAAACAGACGACGAATGTACAAGCTCCAAAGAAACTCCTACTATTAGAGACACTAGGATGGCTAATGTTCTTGATATCCAGAACCTATTTCACATTGTCTATGATTCTTGAAGTTCTATTTGATATAATCCATAGTGACAATCGAGGGGTACTTGATATGACTGTTATCTTTGATGCTCAAGTATTAGTTCATTCTACTTATTCTATTGAGTCTCAGATGATGATTTATTTTGTATATGGTTGCTCACTACTCTGCTCGTGCATGCTGTTAATATATCTTTCACCGAGTACCGGGCCGGGTATGTTTTCATGCACAGTTTTACTACATTGTTCACCGAGTCCCTCACTAGAGGGCCGAGTACAATATCTATATATATATATATATGATGATGATGTGATTATGGCGCTGAGTATGGTATATGATAACTTTATTCACCGAGTCCCATAATGGGCCGGGTATGGTATATGATATAAACATGCATGATTCTCATCTCGTAAGGCACAGGTGCATTGGTATCTTTGATTATCATATTTGCCTCTCGTAATCTTTTATTCAGTTATGAGTTTCTGTATTGTATTTCATGCTTTATATACTCAGTACATATCTCGTACTGACCCCCCTTTCTCCGGGGGGCTGCGTTTCATGCCCGCGGGCACAGACACTCGGTTTGGTGATCCTCCAGCTTAGGACTTCTGCTTAGCTGTTTGGAGAGCTCCATTGTTCCGGAGCTTAGACTATTTTGGTACAGATCTTTTGATATAGACTTATGTATATGTCCAGGGGTACGGCGGGGCCCTGTCCCGTCATATTTCACTCTTATACTCTTAGAATGTGTTGGTTGTATATAGGTTTTGGTCAGCTGTGTCTATATGGTTTGCTTTGGATATTCCCGTGTATAGTGGCAGCATCGTCTGCTTGCGTATTGTGTTATGCTGTGGTTAGCTGTGACTCCTCAGGAGACAGGTTTATGATATATGGCATTGTGAATCCTTCGTTTGTTTTTTTACAAGTTTCCATATTGTCCTTAGTTTCAGTTTGACTATATTTAACAGGTCCGTATACGAGTGTCCAGTTCGGACACTAGTCATGGCCCATGGGATTGGGTCGTGACAAAAGTGGTATCAGAGCAGTTCATCCTCGGAGTGTCTACAGACCGTGTCTAGTAGAGTCCTGTTTATCGGTGTGTTGTGCACCACATCTATAAAGAGAAAGCTACAGGGCATTTAGGATGTTACCTTTCCTTCTTACTCTAGATTGTGCGATAGAGCTATATTATCAGGATAATCCCTCCCTAACAAATTATTGTGTTTACAGCTATGGCTCCAAAGAAAGCGACAGCTGCCCAGAAGGGCAAATCGGTAGCAGGAGATTCTAGTCAGACCCGGAGAGTTACTAGGGCCCGTGCCCAGTCTATGCCCGAGATTGTGCTCCAGTCGGCGAGTTCTGCTACACCGCTACCTCCAGAGGAACTTAGAGCAGCAGCAGCTCCAGTTCAGGGGGCAGCCCCACCGCCAGCTCCCGAGGCCCCAGTACCTGAGCCTCCAGCTCCTCAGCCAGGGGCGGAGGATAGGGCCATGAGAGATGCAGTTCAGCTGCTGACCAGATTAGTGGCAGGGCTGTCTCGCAAGCACGGACTAGGAGTTGACCACGCGGATAGATATGATAGTTTGAGGGCTCGTGATTTCTTAAGTTGTAATCATCTAGAGTTTTTTCGAGTCAAAGCCCGAGGATTATCTGCAGTAGTTTATTCGGCAGATGCAGCGTACATTGAGGATAATCAAGGCTTCTGAGACTGAGTCTGTTGAGTTGGCTTCGTATCGGTTGCGGGATGTAGCTGTTAATTGGTATAAGTCTTGGGAGTTATCCAGGGGCGAGGGTGCTCCTCTAGAAGTATGGGATGAGTTTGTGGAGGCCTTCTGTTACACTTTGGAAAATTCCCCGTACATGTACAGTGAATAGGTTGACGAAGGTCATAATGTATGAGATGTTCGAGAAGTAAGAAATAGTAATTGACGATCCTAAACTAGATTTCAAAACCATCCAAAATAAGGAAAGGAAGTTGTTAAGAAAAGCGAGTCGTATGTTGTATATCGAATGAGAATAACGAGTAACGATTTGACGATAGCATAATGAGGCCTTGGAGATAAGTAATAACGTCCTTTAGATTGGTATTGAAGTGTTAAATAAGTGTTAGGAAGGTTCCATAAGGATCGGAGATCAAACGAGTCGACGAGAACGAAAACGGAACCACTGGGCATTATACGGTCCAACCTACGGACCGTATAATTTGTACCAGCCGTATATGGGACCGTATAATTGGCCAAAGAGAGGACCAGCCACTGGAACAAATATACGGCCACACATACGGTCTGTATAAATAGTGCGGACCGTATGTTGCTCCGTATAATAGTGGTCGGCCAGCTTTTAAGTTTAAGTATAAAGGACCCTTTCATTTCATTTTTCATTTCACTTCCACTCTCTCTCTCAAGAACACTCTATAATATTCTCCAAACACTTCAACCACAAGAATACCAAGGAAATCAATGATCATTAACACCAAATCCATGAAACCAAGTGTATGAAACCTTAGTGGAAGTCATCTTCTCCAAGAAATCTCAAAGGGATTGAAATAGGGTTGACATAAAAGAGTATTGTTGCTCAAGACTTTTTTCACCATCATTTAAGGTATGTTTCATGACCTTATCATGTTGTTTAAATTATTGAAAGGCTTAGGTACTTGAATTGTAGAAAGACATAGAAAATGGACCATTACTGAGGGAATAGTGTCACAATTGAATGATAGTTGAATGGAATCGTGAACGTTGATATGTTGTGATTATGAATACGTTATAAATGATGTATAGACCACGGAAGAGGTGTGAAGTATGCGAAATTATGATGATGAGATAAAACCACTAAATGTGGAGAAATTGGAGAAAAATGATGGATTTTTCTAAGTGTAGATAAATGATGAATGTTGATACGATATTGTGAGTGTTGTTGTAAATGTTTGGGAGTTGAAATACAATATGAGAAAAGTAGTAGAAACAAAGGAAATGCTGCCCAATTTTCTCTAGAAATAACGATGCGTTCTTATGGCCGATTGACTAACTATAATGCGCATTTTCTCGTGAAGGTAGCAACGTGATATTGAAGGAGAACAAGTGAACGATAGTTTAACTAAGCGACGAAGGTATGTGAGGCAAGTCCTTTTCTTTCTATGGCATGAATCCCATGATATGATTCTTCTTCCTTTCCATGATTCTCCTATATTCCGGAAAGCCAAGAGCTTAAGATCATAAATAGCTATATGAGTCAAGAGATATGATATGACGTTCTTATAAAGTAAATGATGTCGTTCCTTGTATACACTCACCTTATAAACAAATCCCTTAAAGGTGAGGCGGAATGTTCATAAATGTTCATAATGGAATCGAGGGTTCATGACCTTACGTCACCTCGATAAAATATAGTTATTCTAGAGGCCTTATGCATGTACGATGATAAGCATATTATGATAAGCATATTATTATAAGTATTTTATGATGAGCATGTTATAATCATATTACACCGGGCCTAGTTGGCCGGGCAGTCACCGCGAAAGCGGGCAGCTTATACGATATACCATGGCCAGTTGGCATGGGCAGACACCACTAGTGGGCGACATGAGATGGTACACCGGACACGAGAGGCCTGGCCGCGGGCTAATGTTACTGATTATCACACCTCACCTATATGGTCGGGCAGTTTATATATATATGACATGCATACATGAGATTATGATAAGCATAAAAGTAAGTCAGCATGCATTACTTTTCATATAATTCCCAGTCAGGTACAGTTGCTCCATACTTGATGCCTCATTTATTTTCTTGATGTGTTGTTATTGTTCATGCCTCTCATACTCAGTACAACATTCGTACTGACGACCGTTTTCTTTGGACGCTGTGTTTATGCCCACAGGTAGACAGGGAGGCGAGTTCGAACCAGATTCTTAGGAGCTGTCAGCTGATTGAAAGCACTCCATTGTTCGGAGGTTCTTATGATTATTCTTCTGGTACATATGTATATTTTGGGCATGACAGAGTCTTGTTCCGCTTACATGTATAGTATGTCAGTAGAGGCTCGTAGATGCGTAGTGTGGGTTAGATGGTCTCACAAGTCTACTACAGTATGCATACATATATTACATATATTATTTTGATAGCCTAATGAGGCATTTGTATATATATATATATATAGACTAATTGTGCTTTCCACCGAAAAATGATTGTCATGCGATTGTGATTTGTGAATGATAAAGAAGCGTAAATGACTATGACAAGAGGGGAAATACGGGGTGCTCAATGGTCAGCCTCGGGTACCCGTCGCGGCCCCTAGTCGGGTCGTGACAAAAGTGGTATCAGTGCAGTTCGTCCTAGGAAGTGTCTACGAGCCGTGTCTAGTAGAGTCTTGTTTATGGTGTGTAGCGCGCCACGCTAATAAACAAGAGGCTACAGGGCATTTAGGAAAACGACCGTCTTTCTTCTTATGAGATCGTGCGATAGAGCCATGCATAAGATTTTGTTCTTCCTAAAAGTGTGTTGTGATTTTAGAATGCCGCCAAAGGGAAAAGCTACAACTGCCCAGAAGGGCAAAGCCATGACTAAAAGACGGGTAGAAAGGGAGCCTCTGATGAATGTAAAAGAGGGCGAATCACAAAATGAGGCCTCACCCAACGTAGAAGAGCAAGGAGGAGCCTCAGCTCCAATTCCTCCACCAGTCGCTTCGGGTCAACAAGTGACCGAAGCTATTCATCTATTGACGCAATTGGTAGCTACACAGGCACAACGACAGAATGTGGGCCTGAGTGATCGTTCAGCTAGTGCGAGAGCCCATGATTTTATGACTTTAAATACTCTGGAGTTCTTTTGGTCCAAGCCGGAGGAAGACCCGCAAGTATTTATTGATGAGATGTTGCGAACATTAAAGATTATTCATGCTTCTGAGACTGAATCCGTGGAGTTGGCCTCTTACAGACTCCGAGATGTGGCGGTATTGTGGTACAACAATTGGGTAGCATCAAGGGCAGAAAATGCACCTCCTCCCGTTTGGCAAGAGTTTGTTAACGCTTTCATTCGCCATTATTTGCCACCCGAGGTCTGCCGAGATAGAGCGGATAGGTTCTTGAATCTAAAGCAATGATGCATGAGTGCTCGAGAGTATATCCTGCATGGACGATCGTATACACAGGTTTGTGAGCGGGTTGGGGTCGCACTTATTCAAAGATTGTTTGACAACTTCATAGCAAGATGGGATGGACATTTCCCGCATATAGGCCCATGCTTATAATCTTCAGGGACAACAGCAGCCGCCAAGGAGTGATCGTGATACTAACCGAAGGCAAGGTAAGAGGGCTAGGTCGATGGGAGCAAGCAGCGAGTATGGAGGGGGGTCGAGACAGATGTATTCTAGGCACTCAGGACAGTCAGTGACTAGTGCGCCTCCCAGATTTTCAGACAGAGGGTTTGATCGTTCTTCTCGGTCATGACAGGGCCAGAGTTCGAGGGCCTCAGATTCTCAGTTTAGGGGAGATTTTAGTCAGAGGAGACCTCCGGTACCGCGGTGCAGCTAGTGCGGTAGATTACATTCTGGACGATGTTATCGGGGTACGGATGTTTGCTATGCTTGTGGTCAGACCGGGCACATGATGAGGGATTGCCCTTCGGTGAGAGATAGGGTTGGGGCTCAGCCCATAGGTTCAGCAGCGGGATCTTCTTCAGTACGACCGACAGCACAGACTCCTCAGACGTCGGCAGGTAGAGGTAGAGGCAGAGGGGGAGCATCTACTTCAGGTGTTGTTCAGCCCCGCGTATATGCTTTGGCTGGGCGACAGGATCTTGAGTCCTCCCCAGATGTTGTCATAGGTACGTTGACTATATTTTCCCGTGATGTGTATGCTTTGATCGATCCGGGTTCTACTTTCTCGTATGTTACTCCATATGTTGCTGATTGTATTGGGGTGAAACCCGAGCCAATTAAACCTTTCGAGGTATTCACTCCGGTTGGTGATTCCGTGATAGCGAGTGTTAAACCTCGGAAAATTTCCCGTTGGATCGCAAGTGAACGAACTAGTGGTGTGTGCGAGGAGTGCGAGTGTAAAATGTTTCATGAGCAATGTGCGTAAATGGACGAGAATGATTAGAATGAAAAGTCGAGAAATGTGAAAAGTTGAAAGTTGGCAAAACTGCCCAGTGGTCGTAAATTGCAAAATACGGACCGTAAAATGGAACACGGTCCGTAAACTGGCAGTCGTAAATTGGCATGCACGGTTTCAACTTTCTGCCCAGTTGAGAAATGGTAAAATACGACCAGGAGGACGGACAGTAAAGTGATTTACGGCCCGTAAACCATGGTCGTAAATCACCATGCATGCAGCCAAAGTTTCTGGTTCTGCTTAAGGTTAAAGACGACCCCGAGGGACGGTCCGTAAACTGCAATACGGACCGTAAATATCCATGGATGACCACTTTTCACCTCAGCACAGATTTTCAATTCATTAAATATGAGGACCAAGACTTGATTTATTTCATTTCTACATTACACCACTTCTCTCTAGAATCATCTCTCTACATTTATTTCATAAGTTTTCAAGGATTATAAGTCTCCAACAACATAAACAAGTGAATCAAGTGTAAGCAAGCCATTAAATACCATTCAAGTCAAGAAATGCAAATGGATAAAAACTAGGGTTTTGCTCAAAGTGAATTATTATCCACCAAAGCTTGTTCGTACATCATCTAAGGTAAGATTCATGATATTTATATGTTGGTTAACATATTGGGGAGATGAAATACTTGGATGGTAGAAGTATATGCTAAAATGGTCAATGGAGGGTAAAATGAAGAATGTGGATAATGTGAATGACTAATGGCTATTGTTATAATATTAAATGAAGGTAGAAACTTGAGCATCGAAGTAGTACGCGCAAGTGTAGAATAGTTCGACGAAGAGGTATGTGAGGCTAACCCTTCTTTCATAAGGCATGGTTCTTGGCCAAATTCCTAATCCCTCTACATGAGTATGTTGTCTTCACATGGTTGACATTCCGAGCTCATAAGCTCACGACCCTTGATATGTACTATGATTATACTATGTTCCTCGTATGACGAGTAAGTCTATAATGTAGATGTAACGATAATGATGAGGATAGTAATGATGATGAGAGTAAAATGAGATTAGAGATGCTTACGAGCTATTATATATGTATATGTGTGCCTATGAAGGGATATGATAAGACCCCGAGCTTATGATGCCGGGTAAGAATATATGTATACGATTACGAAACGCGCGCACACCTTTGCAGATGGTACGGATGACCCTGATGCCTTGGTAGGGTCAGGTATGTATGATCTTGAGCCTTGGTTGGCCAAGTATGTACGAAACACCGATCCTGCGAGGTTGGGTATGATATGTAAATACTATGTATATGATATGACTATGTATACAATATGAATATGAATGTGATAAGACTATGTACAGATGACACGTATTAGAAATGAGAAGTCCCTATGGAAAAGCAAGTATGTACCATGATGACGATAATAATGTCTCCCTTCCTATGCTATTTCATATGTTGCTTATTATACTTCTATATCGATGTTGATCACACTTTACATACTCAGTACATTCTTCGTACTGACGTCCTTTTGTTTGTGGACGCTGCGTCATGCCCACAGGTGCACCGGGAGACAGACTTGATCCATAGCTGCTTATCCAGAGATTGCATAGCAGAGCTCCATTTCTTTGGAGCCAGAGCTTTTGGGTACTCATTCTTTTGTGTATATAATTATGGGCATAGCGGGGTCGTGTCCCGCTCATATGATATGTCATACTCTTAGAGGCTCGTAGTCATGTGTATGTGGGTAGAGATGTTTGGCCATGTCGGCCTATGTTTTGTATATCTTTTGTTGGCCTCGTCAGCCTTGTACATTTGACGTGGCATAGATGCCAATGATATGTTAAATGATGATGGCCGTCCAATGGGACTAACATGATTAATGACCAAAATGCTTGATTTGATTTACGGTTCGCTTAGATGTTATGTCATGTACGATAAGGGGTGCCCGGGTTGGGTAGCACTGGGTGTTCGTCGCGGCCCCCCCTAGCCGGGTCGTGACAAAAAGTGGTATCAGAGCAGTTGAGTCCTAGGATGTGTCTACGAGCCGTGTAGAGTCTTGGTTATGGGTGTGTCGCGCGCCACACTTATAAACGGGAAGCTGCGGACATTTTAGGAATAAATGACCTACTTTCTTCATAAGAATCGTGCGATAGAGCTATGATGTAGGATTTTCTTGCTCCTAAATCGTGTGTTGTGTATTTCAGAGATGCCTAAAAATAAAAAGGCTACAGCAGCCCAAAAGGGCAAGACGGTGGCAGAAAAACGGGTTGAAAGAGCACCGCCACCGGTAGTAGAGGAAAGTGAGTCCTAGAGTGCGGCTCAATCTCAGTCTTCCCAGACAATGCCTATTACTGAGGAGCATGAGGGAGCCTCAGCCCCAGCTCCAGCTCCTCCACCTGATGCGTCAGGCCAAGATGTGAAAGAGGCCATCAGATTGTTGACTTAGTTGGTTGCGGCCCAGACTCAGAGGCCAAGCTCAGGGCAAGGCGACAGGGCCGATAGTTCAAGGGCCCGTGACTTCATTGCTTTGAAACCTCCGGAATTCTTTGGGTCAAAACCGGAGGAGGATCCTCAGGACTTCATTGACGGTATACTGAGGACACTTCGATTGATACATGCTTCAGACACCGAGTCGGTGGAGCTAGCGTCATATAGTTTGAGGGATGTGAGCTAATGCACCTCCCCCGGTATGGCAAGAGTTTGTTGATGCTTTCCTCCGTCATTATATGCCTCCAGAGGTTCGGCGAGCTAGGGCCGATAAATTCTTGAATTTGAGGCAAGGTAGCATGAGTGCTACAGAGTACAGTCTCCGCTTCAATTCCTTGCCTAGGTATTCTTCGACCATGGTAGCGGATATGGGTGATGGGGTACACCGATTTGTGAAAGGCCTAGGGCCATATTTGATGGATAAATGCTTGACTGCGTCCCTTCAGGATGGCATGGATATTGCACACATTTAGGCACATGCTCAGGAATTAGAGGAACACCTACAACAGCAGAGAAATGAACGTGAACAAGATAGGGGACATAGCAAGAGGGCTAGACTTTCGGGTTCGAGGAGCGAGTCCAGAGGCGGACACAGACAGCAGTTTCCCAGCCATTCAGGCTATTCTATGACCAGTCCACCTCTACGGTTTTCAGCCCAGGGCCTTGATAGATCTGCTCGTTCAGGGCCGAGTCCGAGTTATTCAGGACCTCAATTCAGAGATGATTTGGGCCAGTCAAGGCCACCCGTACCACAGTGTTCCCAGTGAGGGGAAGATGCCGATTTGGTTAAGATGATTGCTATTCATGTGGTCGGCCAGGCCATATTATGCGTGAGTGCCCCTCGGTTCATGGTAGAGGTAGGACCCAGCCTTCAGGGTCAGTAGCCGGATCTTCGGCATCTGTACGCCTTACGGGGCCAGGTTCACATGCGCCAGCTGGCCATGGTAGAGGCAGAGGGAGAGCTCCCACTTCTAGCGGTCCTCAGCACCGTATTTATGCTTTGGCTGGACGCCAAGATCTTAAGTCTTCTCCTGACGTGGTCACAGGTATATTATCGGTATTCTCTCATGATGTGTATGCTTTGATTGATCCGGGCTCCACATTGTCTTATGTTACTCCTTATATTGCGGGTCGATTTATAGTTGAGCCGGAGTCGATCAAACCTTTTGAGGTGTCTACGCCCGTTGGTGAATCGGTGATAGCTAGCCGAGTGTATAGAGATTGTATAGTGATGATATGTGACCGCCATAATATAGCTGACTTGCATGAACTAAAGATGGTAGATTTTGATGTCATTATGGGCATGGATTGGTTGGCTTCTTGCTACGCCAATGTTGATTGTAGAATGAAAATGGTTCGCTTACAGTTTCCGGGAGAACCAGTTTTAAAATGGAAAGGAAATACGGTGTCACCAAAAGGTAGGTTTATTTCCTATCTGAAGGCAAGGAAGATGATCACGAAAGGGTGCATTTATCACCTAGTGCGAGTTCAAGATGTAGAAGCTGAGTCGCCGACTCTCCAGTCAGTACCGGCAGCGAATGAATTTTCGGATGTGTTCCCGGAAGAGCTTCCAGGCCTTCCTCCCGAGCGGGAGATCGATTTTGCGATTGAGGTGTTGGCAGACACTAAACCCATATCTATTCCTCCCTATAGGATGGCACCCGCAGAATTGAAAGAGTTGAAAGAGCAATTGAAAGACTTGCTCGATAAAGGCTTTATTAGGCCTAGTTCATCCCCGTGGGGAGCACCCGTACTGTTTGTCCGAAAGAAAGATGGCTCCTTGAGAATGTGCATTGATTATCGGCAATTGAATAAAGTGATGATTAAGAACAAGTATCCTCTTCCGAGGATCGATGATTTATTTGATCAATTGCAAGGTGCCAAATGGTTTTCAAAGATTGATTTGAGGTCCGGGTATCATCAAGTGAGAGTTAGGGAAAGAGATATCCCTAAGACAGCTTTTAGAACAAGATATGGTCATTTTGAATTCCGGGTGATGTCATTTGGGCTAACTAATGCGCCAGCGGTGTTTATGGACTTAATGAACAATGTATTCAGGCCTTTTCTGGATCTATTCGTGATTGTATTCATCGACGATATCTTGGTATATTCTACATCCGAGGCCGAGCACGCGGATCATTTGCACGCTGGTATATTCTACGAGCTCGAGAGTTGTATGCGAAATTCTCCAAGTGTGATTTTTGGTTGAATTCAGTATCATTTCTGGGCCATATTGCTGCAGCTGATGGTATTCGGGTGGATAGCAAAAAGATCGAGGCTGTGAAGACTTGGCCAAGTCCCACGACTCCTACGGAGGTTCGTAGCTTTCTGGGATTAGCAAGTTATTACAGGAGGTTCGTTGAAGGGTTTTCTTCTATTTCTGCACCACTCGCAAAGTTGACCCAGAAATTGGCAAAGTTTCAATGGACAGATGCTTGCGAACGTAGTTTCCAAGAGTTAAAGGGTCGATTGACTTCTGCCCCAGTTCTGACACTTCCAGAGGGATTGGAAGGATACGTTGTTTATTGCGATGCTTCAGGTGTTGGGCTAGGTTGTGTGTTGATGCAACATGGCAAGGTGATTGTGTATGCTTCAAGGCAATTGCGGAAACATGAGCAGAATTATCCTACCCATGACTTAGAATTGGCCGCGGTGGTCCATGCATTAAAGATATGGAGACATTACTTATATGGTGTCCATGTGGATATCTACACAGATCATAAGAGTCTTCAATACATCTTCAAGCAGAAGAGTTAAACTTGCGGCAACGACGATGGTTGGAGTTGCTAAAGGATTATGATGTTGATATCTTGTATCACCCCGGAAAGGCAAATGTCGTGGCTGATGCCCTTAGCCGCAGATCTATGGGAAGCCTAAGTGATGTACGACCAGAAAAGAGGGAAATGACTCGTGAGCTTCAGCAGTTAGCTAGCCTAAGAGTCCGAGTAATGGACTCAGGAAGCAGCGGAGCTACTATTCATAATTCAGCAGTCTCGTCGCTAGTGGCGGAAGTGAAAGAGCGACAATATGAAGATCCCATGCTAATGCAGTACAGATATACACTCCCCCAGAAAGAGGAGTCATCGTTTGATATTTCAGGAGACGGAATTCTCCGATGCCGAGGTAGATTATGTGTCCCTGATGTGGCAAGTCTACGCCACCAGATTTTGAGAGAAACTCATTGTTCTCGTTATTCCGTTCACCCCGGAGCGACGAAAATGTATCACGATCTTAAGTTCGTATATTGGTGGAATGGTACGAAGAGAGATCTAGCGGAATTCGTGGCTCAATGTCCTAATTGCCAACAAGTGAAAATCGAGCACCAAAAGCCGGGGGGATTATTGCAAGCTATAGAAATCCCGACGTGGAAGTAGGAAGTGATATGGATTTCATTTCAGGCTTACCCCATTCTCGACGTAAATATGATTCCATATGGGTGATTGTGGATAGACTCACCAAATCAGCTCATTTCTTACCGGTCAGAACGACCTATGTGGTAGAAGATTATGCAAAGCTTTATCTTAAGGTGTCACGACCCAGCTAGGGGCCGCAACGGGTACCCGGAGCTAGTTACCGAGCACCGCTCACTCTATTACTTATCTTGCTCATTTAATACTCTTTTATCAATTTTACATACCCATTGTAGGAAAGTCATATTTAATCGAAACATAAATACTTTATATACATTTGCCTCTTGGCCATCAAAATAATATACATACATATGAAAACATCTTGTGAGACCATCTAACCCACACTGCGTATCTACGAGCCTCTACTAACATAATGAATACATAGACGGAACAAGACTCCGTCATGCCCAAAATATGCATGTATGAAGGTACATCAAAATAAAAGCCATAAGCACCTCCGAACAATGGAGTGCTATCTATCAGCTGACAGCTACTGAGGACCTGGGCCAAGCTCTCCTCCCTGTCTACCTGTGGGCATGAACACAACGTCCGAAGAAAGGACGTCAGTACGAATATTGTACCGAATATGAGAGGCATACATAATGAAAGGAGACTTCAATAATATGGGAATAACATCAACATGAGACATCTGGATCTGACTGATAATCATAAATGAAGTAATGCATGCTATCTTACTCATACATATCATCATAACATGTATGCATCATATGCAAGCTGCCCGTCCATGTCGGAACGGTGTGATAATAAATAATATTAGCCCGCGTCCAGGCCTCCCGCGTCCGGGGTACCATCTCATGCCGCCCACTAGTGGTGTCTGCCCATGCCCGTAGGTCGTGGTGTATCCGTATCGCCTCCCACCGAAGCGGTGTCTGCCCGACCAACTAGGCCCGGTGTGAATGCAATCATGACATGCTTATGTAAATACTCATAGTAATATGCTTATCATAAAATACTTATCTTATCAAAATGCGTATATCAGACTCATGATCAACTTTACTCTATCGAGGTGACATAGGGTCATGATCCCCCGATTGCATTATGGGACCATCATGGACATTCTGCCTCACCTTGAAAGTACTAGTACAAAAGGTGAGTGTAGGCAAGGAATAACATCATCATCATTCTAGTGTCATCATATTGTATAACTTATCTCATATAGACATTCATAGGTATAAGCTTTTAACTCCTTGGAATGCAAGAACTCATGAAAGGAATAGGGATTCAAGCTAAACGATTTATGCCATTAGAAAGAAGGGCTAGCCTCACATACCTTGGTCGTTTAGCTAAGATATCGCTCACTTGTTCTCCGACGATATCACGTCATTACCTTCATAAGAGAATTCGTATCAACATTAGTAAACTAACTATAAGAACGCGTCGCAAATTCTAGGAGAAGTCGGACAACGCTTCCTTCGCTCATACTACTTTTCTCATGTTTTATATTAACTCCCAACATTCATAATATTATTCGCAATATCATAATCGACAATCGTCATTTACGTACATTTGGCAAAATCCACCATTTTCCTCCAATTTTCCCTTATTTCTACTTCTAGCTCATCCTCGCGTTTTCATGCATTTAATGCTTGTTTCATGATATAAACATCATTTATAACGTATTTGTACTCACAACACTTCAATATTCATAGTTCAATTCCACTATCATTCATTTATGTCACTATTCACTCAATAATGACCCATTTCTATGTTCTTCTACATTTCAAGTGTCTAAGCTTTCCAATACTTCAAACAACATGGAATAATCATGAATCTTACCTTGGATGATGGTTGAACAATCCTTAAGTTGAAATACTTCAATTAGCCAAAACCCTAGTTCCACCCTTTGTGGGATTTCTTGACTTAGATGATCCTTTGTTGTGTTCTTACACTTTATTTCATGAATTTGGTGTTGTTGGTCTTGATGTTCTTTTGATTCTTTGGGATTTCTATAGATGAAGTATGTGGAGAGGTATAGAAGTTTCTTGAGTTGTATGGATGAATAATGAAATGAATTGAAGTCCAAGTCCCTTTTAATAATCACAAAAACTGATCTTTAATGAATTATTGTCGGGATGAACAGTGGTCGTAAACCACCATATATGGACCGTATTTTGATTTACGGTCCGTCCACTGTGGTCGTATTTAACCATTTCAAAGACAGAAAGTTTTGGCTGATGGACATGGTAGTTTACGACCTGGTTTACTGACCGTAAACCAGTTTACGGGCCGTAAACTGGGTCGTATTTAACCATATCATCACTTTGACAAAAACTCAGATTTTTGGCAAGCTGAAGGACGATTGCACTATACGGTCCGTAAATCACTTTACGGGCCGTATAGTGTCATATACGACCACTGGACAGAAAATTTTTCGCGACTTTCTTATTTTCCAAAAATTCTTAATTAGCCATTCCCGACTTAATAAAACATCATTCACTCAACTTTTCATCATTCCACTCATCATACAAGTACGGAGAAATTTCCGAGGTGTAACATTCTTCCCCCCTTTGGAACATTCATCCTCGAATGTTCGACACTCGGGGATTCTGGAAATTTTTTGCCAGAGTTTCCTTTGTAATTTGGATACTACCTTTCCATTACAACAACCCACAATATCTTCGCCTCCCAAGGCTATATCACAATATCAACACATTTATGGCCACACACGACCAAAAACAAAAAATTAAAACATACATACCTTACACCATCGACGTCTCATCTTGAATCTCTTCTGGGGATTGGAACAAATGGGGGTACATAGATTTCATCTTCTCCTCTGCTTCCCAAGTCATTTCTTCCCGATTATTGTTCCGCCATAGAACTTTGACTGAAGCAACCTCTTTATTCCGAAGCCTTCGTACTTGTTTATCCAAAATGGCAATGGGCATTTCCTCGTATGTTTGCTTCTCTGTTACTTGCATATCATTAACCGAAACTATTCTTGTTGGGTCTCCAATACACTTGTGGAGCATCGAAACATGGAACACTGGATGCACGGATTCGAGCTCTGAAGGCAAGTCCAATTTATAGGCTACTCGACTCACCTTGCGAATGATTTGGTAGGGTCTGATATATCTGGGACTTAGCTTTCCCTTCTTGCCAAATCTCATCACTCCCTTCATCGGCAATACCTTCAGGAACACCCAATCGCCCACTTGAAATTCCAAGTCTCGTTGGCGATTATCTGCATAAGACTTTTGGAGAATTTGAGCTGTTAACAGTCGGTCTCGAATCACTTTAACCTTTTCAACTGCTTGTTGGATCAAGTCGGGGCCTATCAATTGTACTTCTCCAGTTTCAAACCATCCAATTGGAGATCTGCATTTTCTTCCATATAAAGCTTCATACGGGGCCATTTGAATGCTGGAATGATAGTTGTTGTTATAGGCAAATTCGATAAGAGGCAAATGCTCATCCCAACTACCACCAAAGTCCAGCACACATGCTCGTAACATATCTTCCAAGGTCTGAATAGTACGCTCGGCTTGTCCGTCGGTCTGTGGATGGAACGCCGTGCTGAGCTTAACTTGGGTACCTAGACCTTCTTGAAATGACTTCCAGAACTTGGCTGTGAACTGTGCCCCTCTGTCTGTGATAATGGGCAAGGGGATACCGTGAAGTCGTACAATCTCCTTGTGATACAATTTAGCATAATCTTCCGCTGAATATGTGGTTCTAACGGGGAGAAAATGAGCTCCTTTTGTGAGTCTATCCACGATCACCCATATAGAATCATACTTCCCTCGCGTACGGGGTAATCCTACCACAAAATCCATGTTAATTTCTTCCCATTTCCACGTAGGAATTTCCATTGCTTGCAATAAGCCCCCTGGCTTTTGATGCTCGGCCTTCACTTGCTGGCAATTTGGGCACTGTGTTACAAATTCTGCTATGTCTCGCTTCATGCCATCCCACCAATATATCGATTTAAGATCATGGTACATCTTAGTTGCACCTGGATGAATAGAATACCGGGAATAATGTGCTTCCTCTAAAATCCGTTGGTGCAAGTTTGCTATATTCGGTACACATAACCTGTATCGATATCTAAGAACCCCTTCTATGGAAACTTCGAATGGAGACTTTTCCTTTTCCTGAGATAGATCTCGATAGTGGCTTAGCTGAGGATCTTCATATTGCCGTTCCTTCACTTCTAGATTCAATGATGAAACTGTGGGGTCATGGATGCTAATACTTGCATCTCCTGAATCAATGGGCCGTACGCCGAGACTTGCTAACCGATGGACCTCACGAACCATTTCTCATTTTTCCGAAGGAACTCCATATAAACTACCCATCGATCGGCGGCTAAGTGCATCTGCTTCTACATTCGCCTTTCCTGGATGATATAAAATGTTCACATCGTAATCCTTCAGTAATTCTAACTATCGCCGTTGCCGCAGGTTCAACTCCTTCTGTTTGAAAATATATTGAAGGCTTTTGTGATCCGTATAGATGTCCACGTGGACGCCATATAAGTAGTGTCTCCATATTTTCAATGCATGAATGACTGCAGCTAGCTCAAGATCATGAGTGGGATAATTCTGTTCATGTTTTCGCAACTGTCTCGAAGCATATGCAATAACTTTCCCATTCTGCATCAATGCACATCCTAATCCCACACCGGAGGCGTCACAATATATTACATAGCCATCTGATCCTTCTGGAAGTGTTAGCACTGGCGCTGAGGTCAACCTGTTTTTCAACTCTTGGAAACAACGCTCACAGGCATGACTCTACTGGAATTTAGCTGACTTCTGGGTTAACTTTGTCAATAGGGCCAAAAAAGATGAGTAGCCCTCTACAAATCTTCTATAATATCCTGCTAAACCCAGAAAACTACGAACTTCTGTAGGCGTCGTAGGTCTTGGCCAAGTCTTCACAACTTCTATTTTCTAAGTGTCGACTCGGATACCATCATCTGAAATAACATGGCCTAGAAATGCCACTGAGTTTAGCCAAAACTCGCACTTCGAAAACATTGTATACAATTCCCGATCTCGAAGAACGCCAAGAACAATTCTTAGGTGATCTGCATGTTCTGATTTTGTGCGAGAATATACCAGGATATCGTCGATGAACACTATCACAAAGAGATCCATGAACGGCCTAAACACATTATTCATTAAATTCATGAACACTGCCGGGGCATTCGTCAACCCAAACGACATTACTCGAAACTCGTAGTGACCATATCTTGTCCTGAAGGCAGTCTTGGGAATATCCGTTTCCCTAATTCTCACCTGATGATAACCCGATCTCAGATCTATCTTGGAGAACCATTTAGCACCTTGCAATTGATCGAACACGTCGTCAATTCTAGGAAGGGGATATCTGTTCTTCACCGTCACTTTGTTCAGCTGTCTGTAATCAATACACATTCGTAACGAACCGTCTTTCTTCCTTACGAACAAGAATGGTGCTCCCCATGGCGAGGAACTAGGCCTGATGAAACCCTTCTCAAGTAAATCTTTTAGCTGTGCTTTTAGCTCCTTCAACTCTGCTAGAGCCATTCGATAAGGAGGAATAGAGATAGGCTCGGTGTTTGGTAATACATCAATAGCAAAGTCGATTTCCCTTTCTGGAGGAAGGCCTGGTAACTCGCCGAGAAACACATCTGGGAATTCGTTCACCACCGGAATAGATTGGAAAGTTGGCACTTCCGCTTCCGTGTCATGAACCTGAACTAGATGACAAATATAACCTTTGGCTATCATCTTTCTCGCCTTAAGGTAGGAAATAAACCTACCCTTTGGGGAAGCTGTATTACCCTTCCACTCAAGTATGGGCTCTCCCAGAAATTGGAATCGAACTACCTTTGTCCGGCAAAAAACATTAGCATATCACGATGCCAACCAATCCATACCCATAATTACGTCAAAATCTATCATTTCAAGTTCAATCAAATCAGCCCTTGTCTGACGATCACATATAATGACTACACAGTTCTTATATACTTGCCTCGCTATTACCGGATCACCAACCAGAGTGAATACCTCGAAAGGTTTAATCGGCTCGGGTCTCACCCCAACACAATCAGCGATATACGGAGTAATATATGATAAGGTAGAACCCGGATTAATCAGAGCATATACATCACGGGAAAATATAGTCAAGGTACCTGTGAGGACGTCTGGGGAAGACTCCAGATCCTGCCGCCCAGCTAAAGCATACACACGGGGTTGAACAGCACCTGAAGTGGATGCTCCCCCTCTACCTCTGCCTCTGTCTGCGGTAGTCTGAGGAGTCTGTGCTATCGGGCGCACTGAAGAAGACCCCACTGCTGAACCTGTGGGCTGAGTCCCCGCCCTATCTCTCGCTGAAGGGTAATCTCTCATCATATGACCAACCTGCCCGCAAGCATAACAAGCATCCGAACCCTGACGACACTGTCCGGAATGTAATTTGCCACACTGGCTACACCGCGGTACTGGAGGTCTTCTCTGCCTGAAATCTCCCCTAGACTGCGAATCTGAGGCCCTCGAACTCTGCCCCAGGCCTGACTGAAAAGAACGGTCAAATCTCCTATCCGAGAATCTGGGAGGTGCACTGGTCGCTGACTGACCTGAGTGCCTGGAATGTGTCTGCCTCGGTCCCCCTCGGTACTCACTGCTCTCCCCCATAGATCTAGCCCTCTTACCTTGTCTTCTGTCACCCTCACGATCACTTCTCTACTGTCGTTGTCGTTCCTCGAGGTTCTGAGCATGGGCCTGTATCCGGGAAATATCCATCCCATCTTGCAAAGACGCTGTCAGGCAATCTCTGAACAAGTGTGGTCCTAAACCACTCACAAATCTATAGACTCGGTCTCCCATGTCAGCCACCATAGTCGGAGCATACCGGGCCAATGAGTTGAATTGCATACTATACTCTCGGGCACTCATGCTTCCCTGTTTCAAATTCAAGAACCTGTCCGCTCTAGCTCGGCGGACTTCAGGTGGTAAATAGTGACGAATAAAGGCATCTACAAACTCTTGCCACACGGGAGGTGGTGCATTCTCTCCTCTTGTTGTCACCCAATTCTTATACCATAGTACCGCCACGTCGCGAAGTCTACATGAGGCCAACTCCACGGATTCGGTCTCAGAAGCATGCATAAGTTTCAGCGTCCGCAACATCTCATCGATAAAACCTTGTGGGTCCTCATCCGGCTTCGACCCGAAAAATTCTGGAGGGTTTAGAGTAAGGAAGTCACGGGGTCTTGTACTAGCCGAACGATCACTTGGGCCCGCATTATGTCGTTGTGCCTGAGCGGCAACCAACTGCGTCAATAAATGTATGGCCTCGGACACTTGTTGACCCGAAGCACCCGGTGGAGGAATCGGAGCTGAGGCTCCTCCCTGCTCTTCTACATTGGGCGCGGCCTCACTTTGCGATTCACTTTCCTCTACATTTGCCGGAGGCTCTCTTTCCGCCTGCCTCTTTGTCGTAGCTTTGCCTTTCTGGGCAGCTGTAGCTTTCCCTTTCGGTGGCATTTTTCTGAAACCAAAACGCACTTTTAGGAAGAACATAATCCTAGGCATGGCTCTATCGCACGATCTTATGAGAAGAAGGATGGTCATTTTCCTAAATGCCCTGTAGCCTCTTGTTTATTAGCGTGGCGCACAACACACCATAAACAAGACTCTACTAGACACGGCTCGTAGACACTTCCTAGGGCGAACTGCTCTGATACCACTTCTGTCACGACCCAGCTAGGGGCCGCAACGGGTACCCGAAGCTAGTTACCGAGCACCGCTCACTCTATTACTTATCTTGCTCATTTAATACTTTTTATCAATTTTACAAACCCATTGTAGGAAAGTCATATTTAATCGAAACATAAATACTTTATATAGATTTTCCTCTTGGCCATCAAAATAATATACATACATATGAAAACATCCTGTGAGACCATCTAACCCACACTGCGTATCTACGAGCCTCTACTAACATAATGAATACATAGACGGAACAAGACTCCGTCATGCCCAAAATATGCATGTATGAAGGTACATCAAAAGAATAGCCATAAGCACCTCCGAACAATGGAGTGCTATCTATCGGCTGATAGCTACTTAGGACCTGGGCCAAGCTCTCCTCCCTGTCTACCTGTGGGCATGAACACAGCGTCCGAAGAAAGGACGTCAGTACGAATATTGTACCGAGTATGAGAGGCATACATAATGAAAGGAGACATCAATAATATGGGAATAACATCAACATGAGACATCTGGATCTGACTGATAATCATAAATGAAGTAATGCATGCTATCTTACTCATACTCATCATCATAACATGTATGCATCATATGCAAGCTGCCCGTCCATGTCGGAACGGTGTGATAATTAATAATATTAGCCCGCGTCCAGGCCTCCCGCGTCCGGGGTACCATCTCATGACGCCCACTAGTGGTGTCTGCCCACGCCCGTAGGTCGTGGTGTATCCGTATCGCCGCCCGCCGAAGCGGTGTCTGCCCGGCCTACTAGGCCCGGTGAGAATGCAATCATGACATGCTTATGTAAATACTCATAGTAATATGCTTATCATAAAATACTTATCTTATCAAAATGCGTATATCAGACTCATGATCAACTTTAGTCTATCGGGGTGACGTAAGGTCGTGATCCCCCGACTGCATTATGGGACCATCATGGACATTCTGCCTCACCTTGAAAGGACTAGTACATAAGGTGAGAGTAGGCAAGGAATAACATCATCATCATTCTAGTGTCATCATATTGTATAACTTATCTCATATAGACAATCATTGGTATAAGCTTTTAACTCCTTAGAATGCAAGAACTCATGAAAGGAATAGGGATTCAAGCTAAACGATTCATGCCACTAGAAAGAAGGGCTAGCCTCACATACCTTGGTCATTTAGCTAATATATCGCTCACTTGTTCTCCGTCGATATCACGTTGTTACCTTCAAAAGAGAATTCGTATCAACATTAGTAAACTAACTATAAGAACGCGTCGCAAATTCTAGGAGAAGTCGGACAATGCTTCCTTTGCTCATACTACTTTTCTCATGTTTTATATTAACTACCAACATTCAAAATATTATTCGCAATATCATAATCGACAATCGTCATTTACGTACATTTGGCAAAATCCACCATTTTTCTCCAATTTTCCCTTATTTCTACTTCTAGCTTATCCTTGCGTTTTCATGCATTTAATGCTTGTTTCATGATATAAACATCATTTATAACATATTTGTACTCACAACACTTCAATATTCATAGTTCAATTCCACTATTATTCATTTATGTGACTATTCACTCAATAATGACCCATTTCTATGTTCTTCTACATTTCAAGTGTCTAAGCTTTCCAATACTTCAAACAACATGGAATAATCATGAAACTTACCTTGGATGATGGTTGAACAATCCTTAAGTTGAAATACTTCAATTAGCCAAAACCCTAGTTCCACCCTTTGTGGGATTTCTTGACTTAGATGATCCTTTGTTGTGTTCTTACACTTGATTTCATGAATTTGGTGTTGTTAGTCTTGATGTTATTTTGATTCTTTGGGATTTCTATAGATGAAGTATGTGGAGAGGTCTAGAAGTTTCTTGAGTTGTATGGATGAATAATGAAATAAATTGAAGTCCAAGTCCCTTTTAATAATCACAAAAACTGATCTTTAATGAATTCTTGTCGGGATGAACAGTGGTCGTAAACCACCATATACGGACCGTATTTTGATTTACGGTCCGTCCACTGTGGTCGTATTTAACCATTTCAAAGACAGAAAGTTTTGGCTGATGGACATGGTAGTTTACGACCTGGTTTACGGACCGTAAACCAGTTTACGGGCAGTAAACTGGGTCGTATTTAACCATATCATCACTTTAACAAAAACTCAGATTTTTGGCAAGCTGAAGGACGATTGCACTATACGGTCCGTAAATCACTTTACGGGCCGTATAGTGCCATATACGACCACTGGACAAAAAATTTTCCGCGACTTTCTTATTTTCCAGAAATTCTTAATTAGCCATTCCCAACTTAATAAAACATCATTCACTCAACTTTTCATCATTCCACTCATCATACAAGTACGGAGAAATTTCCGAGGTGTAACATAAGGAGATAGTGAGACTCCACGGTGTTCCAGTATCTATTATCTCCGATAGAGGGACTCAGTTTACAGCCAAGTTTTGGAGGTCTTTCCAAGAGGGTTTAGGGACCCAAGTGCGCCTTAGCACGACATTTCATCCACAGACCGATGGGCAGGCTGAACGTACTATTCAGACTCTGGAGGATATGTTGCGAGCATGTATGATAGATTTTGGGGGAAATTGGGATGATCATTTGCCACTCATTGAGTTTGCCTACAATAATAGTTATCACTCCAGCCTTCAAATGGCACCGTATGAGGCTTTATATGGGCGGAAGTGTAGATCCCCAATTGGGTGGTTTGAAACCGGAGAGACTAAATTGATAGGACCAGACTTGGTCCAGCAAGCTATAGAGAAAGTTAAGCTCATACAAGATCGGTTGTTAACAGCCCAGAGTCGTCAAAAATCCTATGCGAATAACCGTCGAAGGGACTTAAAGTTCGAAGTGAAAGATTGGGTATTCTTGAAAGTGTCGCCGATGAAGGGTGTAATGAGATTCGGCAAAAAGGGGAAGCTCAGTCCCCGGTATGTTGGGCCATATGAATTTGTACGCAAGATAGGCAAAGTGGCCTATGAGCTAGATCTACCTTCCGAGTTGGAGTCAGTTCATCCAGTATTCCACGTCTCGATGCTTCGAAAATGTATTGGAGATCCTACTAGGATCGTCCCAGTAAATGATGTACAGGTGACAGAGAGATTGACTTATGATGAAATACCCATTGCCATATTACATAGGCAAGTACGGAGGCTTAGAAACAAAGAAGTGGCCTCAGTTAAGATTCTATGGAGAAGCAGTAAACGAGAGGAAATGACGTGGGAAGCGGAGGAAGGTATGCGGTCCAAATACCCACATTTATTTCAGCCTTTGGACGAGGACCAAGATGAGGCGTCAAGATCACAAGGTATGTATGATTCCTTTTTATGCATTTAGGTCGTGTGTGGCCAAATTTTTTTTATGTTGCTATGTTGTGGCCGTGTGAGGCGTTGCTATTGTGGTTTGTCGTGACAGGGTGGTAGTGCCACATTAACTCTGGCGAAATTTTTATAGAATTCCCCAAGCCTTTAACATTCGAGGACGAATGTTCCTAAGGGGGGTAGAATGTTACACCTCGGAAAATTTCCCGTTGGAACGCAAGTGAACGAACTAGTGGTGTGTGCGAGGAGTGCGAGTGTAAAATGTTTCATGAGCAATGTGCGTAAATGGACGAGAATGATTAGAATGAAAAGTCGAGAAATGTGAAAAGTTGAAAGTTGGCAAAACAGCCCAGTGGTCGTAAAGTGCAAAATACGGACCGTAAAATGGAACACGGTCCGTAAACTGGCAGTCGTAAATTGGCATGCAAGGTTTCAACTTTCTGCCCAGTTGAGAAATGGTAAAATACGACCAGGAGGACGGACCGTAAAGTGATTTACGACCCGTAAACCATGGTCATAAATCACCATGCATGCAGTCAAAGTTTCTGGTTCTGCTTAAGGTTAAAGACGACCACGAGGGACGGTCCGTAAACTGAAATACGGACCGTAAACCTCCATGGATGACCACTGTTCACCTCAGCACAGATTTTCAATTCATTAAATATGAGGACCAAGACTTGATTTATTTCATTTCTACATTACACCACTTCTCTCTAGAATCATCTCTCTACATTTATTTCATATGTTTTCAAGGATTATAAGTATCCAACAACATAAATAAGTGAATCAAGTGTAAGCAAGCCATTAAATACCATTCAAGTCAAGAAATGCAAATGGAGAAAAACTAAGGTTTTGCTCAAAGTGAAGTATTATCAACCAAAGCTTGTTCGTACATCATCTAAGGTAAGATTCATGATATTTATATGTTGGTTAACATATTGGGGAGTTTAAATACTTGGATGGTAGAAGTATATGCTAAAATGGTCAATAGAGGGTAAAATGAAGAATGTGGATAATGTGAATGACTAATGGCTATTGTTATAATATTAAATGAAGGTAGAAACTTGAGCATCGAAGGAGTACGCGCAAGTGTAGAATAGTTCGACGAAGAGGTATGTGAGGCTAACCCTTCTTTCCTAAGGCATGGTTCTTGGCCAAATTCCTAATCCCTCTACATGAGTATGTTGTCTTCACATGGTCGACATTCTGAGCTCATAAGCTCACGACCCTTGATATGTACTATGATTATACTTTGTTCCTCGTATGACGAGTAAGTCTATAATGTAGATGTAACGATAATGATGAGGATAGTAATGATGATGAGAGTAAAATGAGATTAGAGATGCTTACGAGCTATTATATATGTATATGTGTGCCTATGAAGGGATATGATAAGACCCCGAGCTTATGATGCCGGGTAAGAATATATGTATACGATTACGAAACGCGCGCACACCTTTGCAGATGGTACGGATGACCCTGATGCCTTGGTAGGGCCAGGTATGTATGATCTTGAGCCTTGGTTTGCCAAGTATGTATGAAACACTGATCCTACGAGGTCGGGTATGATATGTAAATACTATGTATATGATATGACTATGTATACAGTATGAATACGAATGTGATAAGACTATGTACACATGACACGTATTAGAAATGAGAAGTCCCTATGGAAAAGCAAGTATGTACCATGATGACGATAATAATGTCTCCCTTCCTATGCTATTTCATATGTTGCTTATTATGCCTCTATATCGATGTTGATCACGCTTTACATACTCAGTACATTCTTCGTACTGACGTCCTTTTGTTTGTGGACGCTGCGTCATGCCCGCAGGTGCACCGGGAGACAGTCTTGATCCATAGCTGCTTATCCAGAGATTGCATAGCAGAGCTCCATTTCTTCGGAGCCAGAGCTTTTTGGGTACTCATTCTTTTGTGTATATAATTATGGGCATAGCGGGGTCCTGTCCCGCTCATATGATATGTCATACTCTTAGAGGCTCGTAGTCATGTGTATGTGGGTAGAGATGTTTGGCCATGTCGGCCTATGTTTTGTATATCTTTTGATGGCCTCGTCGGCCTTGTACATTTGACATGGCATAGATGCCAATGAGATGTTAAATGATGATGGTCGTCCAATGGTACTAACATGATTAATGACCAAAATGCTTGATTTGATTTACGGTTCGCTTAGATGTTATGTCATGTACGATAAGGGGTGCCCGGGTGGGGTAGTACCGGGTGTTCGTCGCGGCCCCCCCTAGCCGGGTCGTGACAGCGAGGAAAGTGTATAAAAGTTGTGTCGTTGTGATATGTGATCGCCAGACCAAAGCCGATTTGATTGAGCTTGAAATGGTAGATTTCGATGTAATTATGGGCATGGATTGGCTGGCTTCGTGCTATGCTAATGTTGATTGTCGGACGAAAGTGGTTCGATTCCAATTTCCGGGAGAGCCCATACTTGAATGGAAGGGTAATACGGCATCCCCAAAGGGTAGGTTTATTTCCTACCTCAAGGCAAGGAAGATGATAGCCAAGGGCTATATTTATCATCTAGTTCGAGTTCATGTTACAGAAGCAGATTCGCCAACTCTTCAATCTGTTCCGGTGGTGAATGAATTCCCAGACGTATTTCCAGATGAATTTCCAGGTCTTCCTCCGGAAAGGGAAATTGATTTCGCTATTGATGTATTACCGGACACCGAGCCAATTTTTATTCCTCCGTACCGAATGGCTCCGGCAGAATTGAAAGAGCTAAAAGCACAGTTGAAAGATTTTCTTGAAAAGGGGTTTATAAGGCCCAGTTCATCACCGTGGAGAGCACCAGTTTTGTTCGTGAGAAATAAAGATGGTTTCCTACGAATGTGCATTGATTACAGACAATTGAATAAGGTGACGATAAAGAATAAATATCCTCTTCCGAGGATTGATGACTTGTTTGATCAGCTGCAGGGCGCCAAATGGTTTTCTAAAATAGATTTGCGATCGGGTTACCATCAAATGAGGGTTAGAGAAGCGGATATTCCCAAGACTGCCTTCAGGACAAGATATGGTCACTACGAGTTCCGAGTAATGTCATTTGGGTTGACAAATGCTCCGACAGTATTCATGAATTTAATGAATAATGTATTCCGACCATTTTTGGACCTCTTCGTGATAGTATTTATTGATGATATTCTGGTGTATTCCCGCATAGAATCAGAACATGCAGATCATTTGCGAATTGTTCTTGGGGTTCTTCGATCTCAAGAATTATACGCAAAGTTTTCCAAGTGCGAGTTTTGGCTGAATTCTGTAACATTCTTAGGCCATATTATTTCGGATGATAGGATACGGGTTGATACTCAGAAAATTGAAGCTGTGAAGACTTGGCCAAGGCCTACGACGCCTACAGAAGTTCGTAGTTTTCTAGGTCTGGCGGGTTATTATAGAAGGTTCTTAGAGGGATTTTCATCTATTTCATCCCCATTGACGAAGCTAACTCAGAAGTCCGCTAACATTCAGTGGAACGATGCATGCGAGCGTAGTTTCCAAGAGTTGAAAGACAGGTTTACCTCAGCTCCAGTGCTAACACTTCCAGAAGGGCCAGATGGCTACGTTGTGTATTGTGATGCTTCTAGTGTGGGACTAGGATGTGTATTGATGCAGCATGGGAAGGTTGTTGCATACGCTTCGAGACTGTTGCGGAAACCTGAGAAGAATTACCCAACTCATGATCTCGAATTGGCCGCGGTTATTCATGCGTTGAAGATATGGAGACATTATTTGTATGGTGTGCATGTCGATATCTATACAGATCACAAAAGTCTCCAACATATTTTTAAGCAAAAGGAGTTAAACTTGCGGCAGAGGCGGTGGTTAGAATTTTTAAAGGATTATGATGTAAATGTTATATCCCGTGTTTTCATACGTTTGGAAAAAAAATTGATAAATATTGGATTCTTGAGATATAAGGTCAAATTTGATATTTTGTTGACCATAGGAGTTATGCATAAAAGAATAGAGTCACGGAAGTGTGGGACAAGGCTAAGGGCAATTTTGGAATTTTGGAAATTTGTTTCGGGAATTACAAAATATGATTCATAAGCTATTGGGCTCAAAAATTGAATTGAAATTGAGGCCCAAATTAGGGACCTTGGCCGGCCACTTAAGGCCTTGATCCAAGCCCATTTTAGTTGGTCATGTGCTTGGTCATGTGACCAAGCACTTCAATTATATATCTAGAAGATGAACACTTAGGATAAGCATAGAAAAAAAAAATCAAGAACAAGAGCTAGAGAGAGGGAGGTTTCGGGTTTGCCATGGAAATTTGGCTAGCAAAAATCTTGCTTCAAAAATTTATTTCTTGTTGATTTCCTACTAAGTCAAGGTTCCTTTGTAACTTGGTATAGTTGTTTTGGAGTGGGAAGCATTAGAATCACCAAAGTGATCATATCTCCAAGTGAAGAAGACTTGAAGAAAAGGTAAGAATTTCTACCTTTTTATTGTGTTATGAAGTTTTGATTGTGTTGTGGTATATAGAAATGTGTTGATTGTATGGAAAAATGGAAGTTTGCAAAGTGGGTTTGGAATATGAGGTGTAGCCGTGTGTATATATAGGTGGTATACCCACAATGTGTTGAATTCATGTTATATTCTAATTGTGATTGTGATGAAATGCATATTGGGATTGAAAGTTGAATGATTTAGTTGAAGTTGACAAAGAGGGTTCTTGGCCGTGTGGTATGTTGGATTTGGAATAAAAATGAATTAAGTTGTTTAGTGTGTTAGTGTGTTATTGTGATGTTTGTAATGTAAATGAAGTTAAAATGATATAAGTTTGTATTGAATTGGAATGTAGAAACTTATGTCGTTTTAGTATGATTGGCCGACAGTAAGGAAATGAAGTTGTTTGGTAGTTAATTGTGATGATCATTGACGAATTTGGAAGTTGGAAACATGTTATGAAGTTGTATGCCAAAGATTTGATGTTTTGCATAAGATATGACTTTGACGGAAGGTTGTATATTATGTATATCGAGTGTATAACTTGAGGAAAACGATATGAAATGTTTCTAGAACTATATGGTGATGATCTTGATTGTTGATGAATGTGAAATTATTGATATTAGTTGAAAGTTGGGTTGAAATGAAGATTATGTCAACTTGTTAGAAAAATGACTAGTTGAAGGATATTTGTGTTTTTAATGATTCATTGTTGATATTGATGTTGTCGTTTGGGTTGTTGTTGACGATTTATAGCCGAGTTGAATTCTCGGGGTGCTATATGTATAGGGGAAGTGCTGCCGAAATTTCGGTAGACAATTATGCCTTAAGTTGAAACTTTGGTATTCATAGCTTACAATTGGTAAACTTGACCAATTGCAGTTTTTCGACGAAACGGGAAGTGAGTTTGGAAAGGCGTAAGGAGCGTGAAAGGTATGTAAAGCAACCCCAATTCTTCCCTTGGCATGCCCTTAGTGTGTTAGGGTCGGATCCGGGCCTCGAAGGACCTCTTGGCCCTCGGAATCCGCAAGAGAAAATTTCAGTTTTTCCTTTAGTAGAATTGAACAACTTTGGTACACTTTTCTTGAAATAATGCAACTTTGCCCCAAATTACTTGGAAAGTCATAGAATGCTTGTAGAACCTTCTTAGGTGATACCATAAGCTTAGAGGGCATAATTTGAGCCCGTCGCCTTATTTGTCCCGAGGCGGGCCCACAATTCCCGGTTTTGCCCTTAATGTGCTAAAGCTTCCTTTTTAAGCGATTTTTGAAAGAAATATTTTGATTACCCTACTAATCGCATAACGAATATTGTTTTAAATATTCTATTAAATCTTATAAATTATTTTGACACTCGGAATGACTTCAGGGAGGTTATATTTCTGTAATTTGTTATGATACCCGAAATGCATCTATTATGATTCCGTCCGACTTCATTGGATTTGTTTATCTTTGATATGCCTCTTCGAGTCTTTGAAAACAATTATGGTATTTTTAAATTGCATTAGTCTCTCACTACTCCATTCGTGGATGCCCCAATGTTTCCCACACTGAGCCCGAGCCAGGATATGTTGTCAAGCGTGATTCTCTGCATTGTTCGCCGCGTCCCGATGTGAGGGGGCAGGTATACGCGTACATGGGTCTGTGGAGTATGATGTGCCATGTCCGCCTATTCTGATCTGATCTGTTATGGCCATTTTGATATGACATTTTATGATACGGGGTCACGCCCCTTTTTCTGATTCCTCTGTATTGTGGCACCAGCGTCGGGAGGGTGGTCACGTTCTGTCTGCTGAGTCCCGTGGCAGGGACCGGATATGATATGACATATGTTTCTGTACACATTCTGTCTGTTTTGGAAATATGCATTTGACACTCTGGATTTTGTACTCATTTTCTGAAATCATTATGATTTGACTTCTGTGATTCCGCTTTACATATTCAGTACATATTTCGTACTGACCCCCCTTTCTTCGGGGGGCTGCGTTTTCATGCCGCGTAGGTACAGACGACAGGTTCGCTGATCCATCTGTTTAGGATCCCACTTCTGCTATTTTGCGGCGCTCTCTTCTTCAGAGCCCACTTTTTGGTACAGTCTGTCACTGCTATCTGGATATGTACATTGTTCTGGGTATGACTGGGCCCTGTCCCGTCTTATGATTATGATATGTTCTGTAGAGGTCTGTGGATATATCTTGTGGGTTCTGTACATATGTTTGGGATACTTTGTTCTATGATGGCCTTATCGGCCTATGTGTGCCAAGTCTGCTTTTTATGCTAAATTCTGTAGCGTCCACTAATATTATTATTATATTATTTTGTTAATATGCTAACTTGGGTATCGGGTACGTATAGGTGCCCAGCTAGGGCACTGGTCGCGGCCCACGGGGTTGGGTCGTGATAAAAGTGTTATCAGAGCGGTTCGTCCTCGGATTGTCCACAGACCGTGTCTAGTAGAGTCTTGTTTATCGGTGTGTTGTGCACCACACCTATAAACAGGAGGCTACAGGGCATTTAGGATACTACCCTTCTTTCTGTCTTAGATCGTGCGATAGAGCTGTGTTATCAGGATGACCCCTCCCTAACGAGTGGCTATATTTGCAGATATGCCTCCAAAAAAGGCAATAGCGGCCCAAAAGGCCAAGTCAGCAGCCTTGGGAGAGACTAGCTGGGTCCAGAGGATTACCAGGGCCCAGGCACATATTGCTCCGGAGACTTTGCCCCAGACAGAGGGTTCTTCTACACCGCCACTCGAGGAGGAGATTGGGGCGGCCGCAGCCGCAAATCGGGGGGCGGCTTCACCGCCAGCTCCCGCAGTTCCAGTACCTGAGCCTCCAGCTCCACGGCCAGGCACTGAGGATCAGTCTATGAGGGAGGCAGTCCAGTTGCTGACTAGACTTGTGGCAGGGCAGGTTCAGGGGCATGGACTGGGAGGTGACCGGGCAGTCAGATGTGATAGTTCGAGAGCCCGTGAGTTTTTGACTTGTAGTCCTCCAGAGTTCTTCGGGACAAAGCCCGAGGAGGATCCTGAGGAGTTTATCAGGAAGATGCGGCGCACTCTAGATTTGATTAATGCTTCCGAGACAGAGTCAGTCGCGTTAGCTTCGTACCGGTTATATGATGTGGCGGCAAACTGGTACGAGTCATGGGGGCTATCCAGGGGGGACGGCGCTCCCCCAGCAGTTTGGGGCGATTTTTCTCAGGCATTTCTTGGACATTTTCTGCCCCCAGAGTTGCGACAAGCCAGATCTGATAGATTCTTATTATTGAGGCAGAAGGGCCGCAATGTCCGTGACTATAGTTTGGAGTTTGATTCCTTGGCCCGATATGCACCTACTGTGGTGGCTACTATGGCGGACCGGATGCACAGATATATTATGGGGCTGGATCGGTATTTTGTTGATAGCTGCTTAGTATTGGCTGCTTAGCCCGGTATGGACATTGCCCGTATTCAGGCCCACACACAGGGCATGAAGGATCGGGGCAGAGGAGGACACCAGCCTGACAGGGGCCAGGATCGGAGACAGCCCAAGAGGGCCAGGTCATCTGGAGATTTTCGGGGCAGACAGCCCCAACAGCCGCAGCAGCCTAGCAGAATTTCATCTCAGCCGGCGCAGAGCGCACCTCCCCAGCCTACAGGTCGCAGGTTCGATAGCCCAGGGTATTCAGGAGTGGGCCAGAACTCCAGGGCTTCAGGTTCGCGGACAGATAGGGGTTCTGGTCAGATGAGGCCACCCAGGGTTCAGTGTTCTTTTTGTGGCAAATATCATCAGGGAGAGTGCTACAAAGTCACCGGTGCATGCTTTTCTTGTGGCCGTCAGGGCTATTCTATGAGAGATTTCCCGTATAAGGGTAGTTCGGGTGGTGCAGCGCTGCCTACCGGATCAGTCGCTGGGTCTTCATCTTCGTCAGTGGCTATGCGCCCTACGGGGCAGGGTATTCCAGCACCGGCGGGTCACGGCAGAGGCCGGGGTGGAGCTTCTGGTATTAGCGGTCCTTCAAATCGCATTTATGCTTTGGCCAGCCGCCAGGATCAGGAAGCATCTCCTAATGTCGTTACAGGTACTTTATTGGTCTTCTCTCGGTCTGTGTATGCACTAATTGATCCAGGTTCGACTTTATCATTTATTTCACCCCTTGTTGCTGGTAGAATTGGTATTATGTCTGAACCTATAGAGCCATTTGAGGTAGCCACACCGATAGGGGACTTTATTGTAGCGAAACAGGTTTATAAAGACTGTTCTGTGATTGTATGTAGCCGAGATACTAAGGCAGATCTGGTAGAGTTAGATATGACTGAATTTGATGTTATTATGGGTATGGATTGGCTAGCTTCCTGTTACGCTAATGTTGACTGCCAGAATAAGGTGGTTCGCTTCCAGTTTCCCGGGGAGCCAGTTATAGAATGGGTTGGCAATAAAGCATCGCCGAAGGGTACGTTTATTTCGTACCTTAAGGCGAAGAAAATGATCAGAAAGGGTTATATCTATCATCTGGTACGGGTGCAAGACTTGGGAGCAGAGATGCCGACACTTCAGTCAGTCCCCGTGGTTAATGAGTTTCCAGATGTTTTCCTCGACGAGCTTCCAGGTCTTCCTCCAGAGCGGGAGATAGATTTTTCTATTGATTTACTCCCAGACACTCAGCCTATCTCGATTCCTCCGTACAAAATGGCGCCTGCAGAATTAAAGGAGTTAAAAGAGCAGCTGAAGGATTTGTTAGATAAGGGCTTCATCAGACCCAGTACTTCGCCTTGGGGAGCCCCGGTATTATTTGTGCGTAAGAAGGACGGGTCGCTGCGTATGTGTATTGATTATCGGCAGCTGAATAAGGTAACTATAAAGAATAAATACCCCCTCCCCAGGATTGATGATTTGTTTGATCAGCTGCAGGGCACTAAGTGTTTTTCGAAGATAGATCTTCGATCCGGTTTCACCAGGTACGAGTACGAGAGGCCGATATCCCTAAGACAGCTTTCCGGACCCGATATGGGCATTATGAGTTCAGGGTTATGTCTTTTGGGCTTACTAATGCCCCTGCAGTATTCATGGATTTGATGAACCGGGTATTCAGGCCATTCTTGGATATGTTTGTAATTGTATTCATTGATGATATCCTGGTTTATTCTCGGTCTGAGGCAGAGCACGCAGATCATCTGAGATTGGTGTTAGGGGTACTCCGGCATCAGAAATTATATGCAAAATTTTCTAAGTGTGAATTCTGGCTGTCTTCAGTGGCTTTCTTGGGGCATATTATTGCAGCTGATGGTGTCCGGGTGGACACACAGAAGATTGAGGCCGTGAAGAATTGGCCCAGACCTACGACGCCCACAGAGGTACGCAGTTTCCTGGGGTTAGCAGGTTATTACAGGAGGTTTGTGGAGAAGTTTGCTTCGATTTCAGCGCCTTTGACAAGGCTGACTCAGAAGGGAGCTAAGTTCCAGTGGTCTGACGCTTGTGAACGGAGCTTCCAGTTGCTGAAAGAGAAGCTAACTTCAGCCCCAGTTCTGACTCTTCCAGAGGGACCGGACGGGTATGTTATTTATTGTGACGCTTCTGGCATGGGGTTAGGCTGTGTATTGATGCAGCACGGCAGAGTTATAGCGTATGCTTCCCGGCAGCTCAAAAAGCATGAGAAGAATTATCCTACCCACGATCTGGAGCTCGCAGCGGTGATTCATGCTCTGAAGATATGGAGACACTATTTATATGGCGTTCATGTGGATATCTATACTAATCATAAGAGTCTCCAGTATATTTTCAGACAGAGAGAGCTTAATTTGCGGCAGCGGAGGTGGCTGGAGCTTCTGAAAGATTATGATGTAAATATTCTGTATCATCCGGGTAAGGCTAATGTTGTTGCAGATGCGCTCAGTCGGAAGTCTATGGGCAGTTTGGCCGATTTACAGCCAGACAGGAGAGAGATAGCCCGTGATATTCAGCAGTTGGCTAGTCTCGGGGTTCGTCTGGCCGATTCTGGAGACACCCGGATTTCTGTTCGAGGGGTTTCTGAGTCGTCCATCAGGAACGATATTAAAAGGCGTCAATACGAAGATCCTATCTTAGCTCGGTACAGGGACACAACCTATGATAAGGAGAGGACTCCGTTTGAGTTTTCACCGGACGACACTTTGTTATACAGAGGCAGGTTGTGTGTACCTGATATTGCAGGCCTTCGGCAGCAGGTTATGAGCGAAGCACATTATGCTCGCTATTCGGTCCATCCTGGGTCTACAAAGATGTATCATGATCTCCGATGCTTATACTGGTGGGACGGTATGAAGCGGAATATTGCAGAGTTCGTCGCCCAGTGCCCTAATTGTCAGCAGGTCAAGATTGAGCATCAGAAGCCGGGTGGACTGTTGCAGGAGATGGAAATCCCGACTTGGAAGTGGGAGGTTATTAATATGGATTTCATTACAGGTTTGCCTCGCACTCCACGGAAGTATGATTCCATCTGGGTCGTTGTGGATAGGCTGACGAAATCAGCCCACTTTCTTCCCGTCAGGACTACTTATTCCGCCGAGGATTATGCCAGGCTCTATATTAAGGAGATTGTGAAGCTTCACGGAGTTCCTCTATCTATTATTTCTGACAGAGGCGCCCAGTTTACGGCGCATTTCTGGAGGTCTTTTCAGGAGGGACTAGGGACTCAGGGGAGTCTGAGCACAGCATTTCATCCTCAGAGCGACGGACAGGCCGAGCGCACTATACAGACGCTGGAGGATATGTTGCGGGCCTGCGTTATTGATTTCAGAGGCAGCTGGGATGATCACTTGCCGTTGATTGAGTTTGCATATAATAACAGTTACCAATCCAGCATCCAGATGGCTCCATACGAGGCTTTATATGGCAGGAAATGCAGATCGCCGATCGGCTAGTTTGATATTGGCGAGACAGAGTTGATTGGCCCAGATATGGTCCAACAGGCAGTGGACAAGGTGAATCTTATTCGAGAGCGACTGTTGGCAGCCCAGAGTCGACAGAAGTCATACGCGGATAAACGGCGTCGACCGTTGGAGTTTCAGGTAGGCGATTGGGTATTTCTGAAGGTATCGCCTATGAAAGGCGTGATGCGGTTCGGCAGAAAGGGTAAGCTCAGTCCGCGTTATATTGGGCCTTATCAGATTGTTCGGAAAGTTGGAAATGTCGCCTATGAGTTAGATTTTCCATCTGATTTGGAAGCGGTACATCTGGTATTCCATGTCTCTATGCTCCGCAAATGCATTGGTGACCCTTCCAGAATATTCCCTGCGGATGATATTCAGGTGTCGGAGCAACTATCGTACGAGGAGCAGCCCGTATCTATTTTGGATCGTCAGGTAAGGAGGCTCCGGAATAAAGATGTAGCCTCTGTTAAGGTACTGTGGCGGAACGATAATAGGGAGGAAATGACGTGGGAGGCCGAAGAGGAAATGAAGAAGAAATATCCTCAATTGTTCCCTATGTCCACAGGTAACCTTAAATCCCTGCTTAAATTTATTTCAATACCAATCGTATGTCCTATGTGTTGTCTATAATCAGAAACTCCCCCAAAGTATTTTCCAACCCTATAAGATTAAATTTACATTCGAGGACGAATGTTCTAAAGGGGGGGAGGATGTTATATCCCGTGTTTTCATACGTTTGGAAAACAATTTGATAAATATTGGATTCTTGAGATATAAGGTCAAATTTGATATTTTGTTGACCATAGGAGTTATGCATGAAAGAATAGAGTCATGAAAGTGTGGGACAAGGCTAAGGGCAATTTTGGAATTTTGGAAATTTGTTTCGGGAATTACAAAATATGATTCATAAGCTATTGGGCTCAAAAATTGAATTGAAATTGAAGCCCAAATTAGGGACCTTGGCCGGCCACTTAAGGCCTTGATCCAAGCCCATTTTAGTTGGTCATGTGCTTGGTCATGTGACCAAGCACTTCAATTATATATCTAGAAGATGAACACTTAGGATAAGCATAGAAAAAAAAAAATCAAGAACAAGAGCTAAAGAGAGGGAGGTTTCGGGTTTGCCATGGAAATTTGGCTAGCAAAAATCTTGCTTCAAAAATTTATTTCTTGTTGATTTCCTACTAAGTCAAGGTTCCTTTGTAACTTGGTATAGTTGTTTTGGAGTGGGAAGCATTAGAATCACCAAAGTGATCATATCTCTAAGTGAAGAAGACTTGAAGAAAAGGTAAGAATTTCTACCTTTTTATTGTGTTATGAAGTTTTGATTGTGTTGTGGTATATAGAAATGTGTTGATTGTATGGAAAAATGGAAGTTTGCAAAGTGGGTTTGGAATATGAGGTGTAGCCGTGTGTATATATAGGTGGTATACCCACAATGTGTTGAATTCATGTTATATTCTAATTGTGATTGTGATGAAATGCATATTGGGATTGAAAGTTGAATGATTTAGTTGAAGTTGACAAAGAGGGTTCTTGGCCGTGTGGTATGTTGGATTTGGAATAAAAATGAATTAAGTTGTTTAGTGTGTTAGTGTGTTATTGTGATGTTTGTAATGTAAATGAAGTTAAAATGATATAAGTTTGTATTGAATTGGAATGTAGAAACTTATGTCGTTTTAGTATGATTGGCCGACAGTAAGGAAATGAAGTTGTTTGGTAGTTAATTGTGATGATCATTGACGAATTTGGAAGTTGGAAACATGTTATGAAGTTGTATGCCAAAGATTTGATGTTTTGCATAAGATATGACTTTGACGGAAGGTTGTATATTATGTATATCGAGTGTATAACTTGAGGAAAACGATATGAAATGTTTCTAGAACTATATGGTGATGATCTTGATTGTTGATGAATGTGAAATTATTGATATTAGTTGAAAGTTGGGTTGAAATGAAGATTATGTCAACTTGTTAGAAAAATGACTAGTTGAAGGATATTTGTGTTTTTAATGATTCATTGTTGATATTGATGTTGTCGTTTGGGTTGTTGTTGACGATTTATAGCCGAGTTGAATTCTCGGGGTGCTATATGTATAGGGGAAGTGCTGCCGAAATTTCGGTAGACAATTATGCCTTAAGTTGAAACTTTGGTATTCATAGCTTACAATTGGTAAACTTGACCAATTGCAGTTTTTCGACGAAACGGGAAGTGAGTTTGGAAAGGCGTAAGGAGCGTGAAAGGTATGTAAAGCAACCCCAATTCTTCCCTTGGCATGCCCTTAGTGTGTTAGGGTCGGATCCGGGCCTCGAAGGACCTCTTGGCCCTCGGAATCCGCAAGAGAAAATTTCAGTTTTTCCTTCAGTAGAATTGAACTACTTTGGTACACTTTTCTTGAAATAATGCAACTTTGCCCCAAATTACTTGGAAAGTCATAGAATGCTTGTAGAACCTTCTTAGGTGATACCATAAGCTTAGAGGGCATAATTTGAGCCCGTCGCCTTATTTGTCCCGAGGCGGGCCCACAATTCCCGGTTTTGCCCTTAATGTGCTAAAGCTTTCTTTTTAAGCGATTTTTGAAAGAAATGTTTTGATTACCCTACTAATCGCATAACGAATATTGTTTTAAATATTCTATTAAATCTTATAAATTATTTTGACACTCGGAATGACTTCAGGGAGGTTATATTTCTGTAATTTATTATGATACCCGAAATGCATCTATTATGATTCCGTCCGACTTCATTGGATTTGTTTATCTTTGATATGCCTCTTCGAGTCTTTGAAAACAATTATGGTATTTTTAAATTGCATTAGTCTCTCACTACTCCATTCGTGGATGCCCCAATGTTTCCCACACTGAGCCCGGGCCAGGATATGTTGTCAAGCGTGATTCTCTGCATTGTTCGCCGCGTCCCGATGTGAGGGGGCAGGTATACGCGTACATGGGTCTGTGGAGTATGATGTGCCATGTCCACCTATTCTGATCTGATCTGTTATGGCCATTTTGATATGACATTTTATGATACGGGGTCACGCCCTTTTTCTGATTCCTCTGTATTGTGGCACCAGCGTCGGGAGGGTGGCCACGTTCTGTCTGCTGAGTCCCGTGGCAGGGACCGGATATGATATGACATATGTTTCTGTACACATTCTGTCTGTTTTGGAAATATGCATTTGACACTCTGGATTTTGTACTCATTTTCTGAAATCATTATGATTTGACTTCTGTGATTCCGCTTTACATATTCAGTACATATTTCATACTGACCCCCCTTTCTTCAGGGGGCTGCGTTTTCATGCCGCGCAGGTACAGACGACAAGTTCGCTGATCCATCTGTTTAGGATCCCACTTCTGCTATTTTGCGGCGCTCTCTTCTTCAGAGCCCACTTTTTGGTACAGTTTGTCACTGCTATCTGGATATGTACATTGTTCTGGGTATGACTGGGCCCTGTCCCGTCTTATGATTATGATATGTTCTGTAGAGGTCTGTGGATATATCTTGTGGGTTCTGTACATATGTTTGGGATACTTTGTTCTATGATGGCCTTATCGGCCTATGTGTGCCAAGTCTGCTTTTTATGCTAAATTCTGTAGCGTCCACTAATATTATTATTATATTATTTTGTTAATATGCTAACTTGGGTATCGGGTACGTATAGGTGCCCAGCTAGGGCACTGGTCGCGGCCTACGGTGTTGGGTCGTGACAGTAAATATTCTGTACCACCCCGGAAAAGCGAATGTAGTAGCCGACGCGCTTAGCCGTCGCTCAATGGGCAGTTTAAGTGAAATTCCTCCGACGAAGAAAGAGATGATTCGTGAGCTCCACCAATTAACTAGTCTTGGAGTACGGGTGATCGATTCCGGAACCACAGGAATTCGTATTGATGATCCTACAGCCTCGCCCTTGAATATTGAAATAAAAGAGCACCAGTATGCAGATCCACGAATGTGTCATTACAGGGATGTATCTCATGAAAAGGAAAAGTCCCCATTTGAAGTTTCCATAGATGGGGTTCTTAGATACCGAGGCAGGCTATGTGTGCCGGATGTGGTGAAATTACGCCAACGGATTCTAGAAGAAGCTCACTATTCTCGGTATTCTATTCATCCAGGTGCGACCAAAATGTACCATGATCTCAAACTGATATATTGGTGGGATAGCATGAAGAAGGACATAGCAGAATTTGTAGCACAGTGTCCAACTTGCCAGCAAGTAAAAGCCGAGCATCAAAAGCCAGGAGGATTATTACAAGCAATGGAAATTCCTACGTGGAAATGGGAAATAATTAACATGGAGTTTATTGTGGGACTACCCCGTTCTCGAGGCAAATATGATTCTATATGGGTGATCGTTGACAGACTTACAAAAGCAGCTCATTTCCTCCCCGTTAGAACCACGTACTCAGTAGAAGACTATGCTAGGCTGTATTTGAAGGAAATTATGCGACTTCATGGGATTCCATTAGCCATTATTACAGACAGAGGGGCATAATTTACAACCAAGTTTTGGAAATCCTTTAAAGAAGGTCTAGGTACTCAAGTCAAGTTCAGCATGACATTTCATCCATAGACTGACGGACAAGCCGAGCGTACTATTCATACCTTGGAAGATATGCTACGAGCGTGTATGTTCGATTTTGGTGGTAGTTGGGACGAGCATTTACCCCTTATTGAATTTGCCTACAACAACAGCTATCATTCCGGTATTCAAATGGCTCCGTATGAAGCATTGTATGGAAGGAAGTGTAGATCTCCAATCGGATGGTTTGAAACCGGAGAAGCACAATTGATAGGCCCCGACTTGATTCAACAAGCAGTTGAAAAGGTTAAGGTGATCCGAGACCGATTGTTGACAGCCCAAAGTCGCCAAAAGTCTTATGCGGATAACCGCCGACGAAACTTGGAATTTCAGGTCGATGATTGGGTGTTTCTGAAAGTATCGCCAATGAAAGGGGTAATGAGGTTTGGTAAAAAGGGGAAGTTGAGCCCAAGATACATTGGACCCTATAGAGTCATTCGTAAGGTGGGTCATGTAGCCTATGAACTGGACTTGCCTTTAGAGCTCGAGTCCGTACACCCAGTTTTTCATGTTTCGATGCTTCGCAAGTGTATTGGAGACCCAACAAGAATAGTTCCGGTTGACGATGTCCAAGTGACAGAAAAACTGACATATGAAGAAGTGCCTGTGGCAATTTTAGATAGACAGGTGCGAAGACTTCGGAATAAAGAGGTCGCTTCAGTCAAAGTTCTATGGCGAAACAACAACAGAGGAGAAATGACTTTGGAAGCGGAGGAGAAGATGAAGGCCAAATATCTGCATCTATTTCAATCTCCAGAAGAAGTTCGTGGTGACACGCCGAGATTTCAAGGTATGTTTACTTACTTTTATGCTTTTGGTCGTGTGTGGCCATAGATGTGTTGATGTTGGATGTAGCCCTGTGAGGCAATGATATTATGGGTTGCTGTGACAGGTTGGTAATGCCATGTTATGGGGGAAACTCTGGCGAAATTTTTGTAGAATCCCGAGTGTTTAACATTCGGGGACGAATGTTCCAAAAGGGGGGAAGAATGTTACACTTTGGAAAATTCTCCGTACATGTACAGTGAATAGGTTGACGAAGGTCATAATGTATGCGATGTTCGAGAAGTAAGAAATAGTAATTGATGATCCTAAACAAGATTTCAAAACCATCCGAGATAAGGAAACGAAGTTGTTAAGAAAAGCGAGTCGTATGTTGTATATCGAATGAGAATAACGAGGAACGATTTGACGATGGCATAATGAGACCTTGGAGATAAGTAATAACGTCATTTGGATTGGTATTGAAGTATTAAATAAGTGTTAGGAAGGTTCCATAAGGATCGGAGATCAAACGAGTCGACGATAACGAAAACGGAACCACTGGGCATTATACGGTCCAACCTACGGACTGTATAATATGTACCAGCTATATATGGGACCGTATAATTGGAAAAAGAGAGGACCAGCCACTGGACCAAATATACGGCCACACATACAGTCCGTATATATAGTACGGACCGTATGTTGGTCCGTATAATAGTGGTCGGCCAGCTTTTAAGTTTAAGTATAAGGGACCCTTTCATTTCATTTTTCATTTCACTTCCACTCTCTCTCTCAAGAACACTCTAGAATATTCTCCAAACACTTCAACCACAAGAATACCAAGGAAATCAACGATCATTAACACCAAATCCATTAAACCAAGTGTATGAAACTGTCACACCCCGATCTTACTAGGGTGTGATCGGCACCCGACCCTTACTTAGGGCCGAGCGAACCCTCAGACCCTTAGTGCACACATAACCTTCTTGGACTTTTAAATCAAATAAAGATGAAATACATAGTACAGCTTTCAGAAATATTCTTTTCATCGTTATTCTCAAATCAAACAAAATCTGTAATCATGTAGAATTTATCACATAACACAGAATGACATATCGGCTGATGGAGCCGCTTACAAAACTGACATTCTATACCCACGACTCTGTCTGCAAAGTCTCTAACTTCGAACAAAACATCATAGCATAATACTCTGACCCGGCAACACTCCAGGGCAAATGGAGCTTGCCAATCCAGCTGAAGCATCTTCTAGCAATGTTCTTTACTCATCTGGGTGTACCTGCGTGGCATGAAACGCAGCCCCCGAAGAAAGGGGGTCAGTACGGAATATGTACTGAGCATGTATGGCATGGAATACAGAAAAGAGAATCACAACTGAAACAGAGAATTACAAGAATCAAGTATGACCTTTTAAGACATCAAAGTACTTGCCTTTTTAAGTGAAAATCATGCATATCCATATCAAATATGATATACACAGATGATGTGTCCCGGCCCTCCTGTGAGGGACTCGGTGGATAAAATCATACATGTCCACATCATATACCATATGTGTGTAACGTGTCCCGGCCCTCAAGTGAGGGACTCGGTGGATACATATAACGTGTCCCGACCCTCTATTGAGGGACTCGGTGGATAGAATCATGCATGTCAGCACCATATACCATATATACATAACGTGTCTCGACCCTCTATTGCGGGTCTCGGTGAATAAAATCATCATATGCCATCCTGGCCGCCATCCCCATATCATCATATCATCATATACATATAACGTGTCCCGACCCGCAAGTGAGAGGGACTCGGTGAACAATGCAGTGGAGTACGCCGAGAACATATCCTGGCCCGAGACACGGTGAAAGACATATTGAGGCATGCATGAGCAGAGTAGTGACAAACCATATGCATATAAATCAATTTTTAGGACTCAATAGATAAGTACACTAATCGACACTTGAAGGCTCAGAAACAAGTTTCGGGTCAATCCGACTTAGTATAAGAAAGTTATGAGCGTTTGAAGTACAGAACCTTCTACGGGCGTTTCAGAAGCCATTTCTTGGAAAATCAAAGAAACAATCATATCAAGTACCTTTCGAATATCGTTATGGATCAAATCAGTCAGAGCTTTTGGAACCATATGTACGTATCAAAATATATCGCAGACTCATTAGAATAATCAAACGTGCTATCATTTGAAAATCAAAACTTTAGTCATATCAATTATCTTTCGAATGCCATTCGGAAACATATCAAACAGAACTTCAGACATCATAGATACGCATCAAAACCATATGAAACAGCTTATGGAAATCAAGAACGTTAGCCATCCTAGTGGCTCTAAGAATGGGAGTTTCTTTGAAATCATACATATACTTTGTCATGTTGGTTTCACAAAGATCATGCCAAAAGAAAGAAAGGGTAAGCCTTACATACCTGTTCCACGTCCAACTAGCTACGCTTATTTTTCCAAACTTGCTAGTCTACATTCAAGAGAATTGACATAATCATTAGACTCATCGACATATACTTGTCTTAGTATTCCAAATGAGTTCACTTATATTCTACCGAAATTTCGGCAGCATTTCCCCTGTAAATACACCATCCCCGAGAATCTAACTCGGCCAATTTATCAATCAACAATCCGAGAATTTAACTATGCCAAATTATCAACAACAATACCAACGATCATGCCAACAATATCAACAATCAACTCAAGACGCATTCTAACATTAACGACCCTTGTCACATAATTCAACGGCCTTTCATTTATATTCAATTCAATCACATATAATCAAGCCAATACCAATGATCTCATATTCAAGTGTTAGTCCGAAATCTTTCTAACATGATTCAAGAATACTTCAAAGAATTCACATAATATTCCAACAACCCAATCAACATATTACTTCACCCGAAACCTTCCAAATTCAACAAGAATAATAGCGACACATTTCCTTCTTTCAATTTCATGAATTATACCTACTACCCGAATCCTTCTCAACTCAACATGACCAACAACAACACATTCTTTCCTGCCAAACTCACGAACTATAATAATAGTCTATGCATTAACAACTTTATTCTCATAATGACAAGAAACTATACTAATATCAAATTAACTTCTTCAACACTCCCAAAACAATTACAACTTCATTTCAAGCCATCAAATCTTCATTTTTATTATGGAATCCACAACAACAACAATCAAAATACTAAATAAAATCAATTCATTTGTTCTTCACAACTCAACTATGTTCGGCCACAACATCAACACACACATGTACCATGAATTCTATCCATTTCTACATACTTCAACATACATAAGCATCTCTAACACATGTAAAAGAAGATTAAACACATACCTTTTTCACTCAACTTTTTGGCTTGGCTAAGGTTGTGAACTTGCACAAATAAATGGTTTTATTGCTCCAACAACCACTCCATATTAAAGAGGACCTTCAAATTGCTTGGAATACTAGAAAAAATAATTTTTTTGATCAATATTTCAAGGGATGAATTTTTGGGGGCTATGGCCGAATTCCCTTGCTCTTTTTTTTTTTTTTTTTTTTCTCTCCATGGTTCTAGAGTTTTGTGTGGAGAATATGACTAATATGTCATATATATGCATACATATAATTCATCCATGTGGGACAAGCCCACCTCAACTTGGACGGCCACATGGCCAAGATGGACCATTCAAGAATTTTCTTGAATTGCTGGTGAAATTCCCATTTTGCCCCTAGCCTTCCACAATTTTACCATGAGCCACTTTGCGAATTTCCCTTTTTACCCTTAGCCTTTCTCAATATTTTCATACTAATAATATTCATAACCAACTTGTGTATTAAACAAGATCAAAATATAGCTTTGCCCTTAACTTCTCACAACTATCTCGAATTATCCGAACGTACAAAATACGGGCTATAACAGAAACATTAGTGGAAGTCATCTTCTCCAAGAAATCTCAAAGGGATTGAAATAGGGTTTTGACATAAAAGAGTAATGTTGCTCAAGACTTCTTCCACCTTCGTTTAAGGTATGTTTCATGACCTTATCATGTTGTTTAAAGTATTGAAAGGCTTAGGTACTTGAATTGTAGAAAGACATAGAAAATGGACCATTACTGAGGGAATAGTGACACAATTGAATGATAGTTGAATGGAATCATGAACGTTGATATGTTGTGATTATGAATACGTTATAAATGACGTATAGACCATGGAATAGGTGTGAAGTATGCGAAATTATGATGATGAGCTAAAACCACTAAATGTGGAGACATTGGAGAAAAATGATGGATTTTTCTAAGTGTAGATAAATGATGAATGTTGATACGATATTGTGAGTGTTGTTGTAAATGTTTGGGAGTTGAAATAGAACATGAGAAAAGTAGTAGAAACAAAGAAAATGCTGCCCAATTTTCTCTAGAAATAACGATGCGTTCTTATGGTCGATTGACTAAGTATAATGCGCATTTTCTCGTGAAGGTAGCAGCGTGATATTGAAGGAGAACAAGTGAACGATAGTTTAATTAAGCGACGAAGGTATGTGAGTCTAGTCCTTTTCTTTCTATGGCATGGATCCCATGATATGATTCTTCTTCCTTTCCATGATTCTCCTATATTCCGGAAAGCCAAGAGCCTAAGATCATGAATAGCTATATGAGTCAAGAGATATGATATGACGTTCTTATAAAGTAAATGATGTTGTTCCTTGTATACACTCACCTTATATACAAATCCCTTCAAGGTGAGATGGAATGTTCATAAATGTTAATAATGGAATCGAGTGTTCACGACCTTACGTCACCTCGATAAAATATAGTTATTCTAGAGGCCTTATGCATGTACGATGATAAGCATATTATTATAAGTATTTTATGATGAGCATGTTATAATCATATTACACCGGCCCTAGTTGGTCGGGCAGTCACCGCGAAAGCGGGTAGCTTATACGATACACCATGGCCAGTTGGCATGGGCAGACACCACTAGTGGGCGGCATGAGATGGTACCCCGGACGCGGGAGGCCTGGACGCGGGCTAATGTTACTGATTATCACACCGCACCTATATGGTCGGGCAGTTTATATATATATATGACATGCATACATGAGATGATGATAAGCATAAAAGTAAGTCCGCATGCATTACTTTTCATATAATTCCCAGTCAGGTACAGTTGCTCCATACTTGATGCCTCCTTTATTTTCTTGATGTGTTGTTATTGTTCATGCCTCTCATACTCAGTACAACATTCATACTGACGTTCGTTTTCTTTGGACGCTGTGTTCATGCCCACAGGTAGACAGGGAGGCGAGTTCGAACCGGATTCTTAGGAGCTGTCAGCTGATTGATAGCACTCCATTGTTTGGAGGTGCTTATGATTATTCTTCTGGTACATATGTATATTTTGGGCATGACAGAGTCTTGTTCCGCCTACATGTATAGTATGCCAGTAGAGGCTCGTAGATGCGTAGTGTGGGTTAGATGGTCTCACAAGTCTACTACAGTATGCATACATATATTACATATATTATTTTGACATCCTAATGAGGCATTTGTATATATATATATATATATATATATATATATATAGACTAATTGTGCTTTCCACCGAAAAATGATTGTCATACGATTGTGAATTTATGAATGATAAAGAAGCGTAAATGACTATGACAAGATGGGAAATACGGGGTGCTCAGTGGTCAGCCTCGGGTACCTGTCGCGGCCCCTAGTTGGGTCGTGACACCTTCCTTGGCCACTTCCTGCCTCCAGAGATGAGGCGAGCTAGAGTCGGTAGATTCTTACATTTGAGGCAGAGTGGCAGGAGCATTCGAGAGTACAGTTTTGAGTTTGATTCATTGGCTAGATATGCGCCTACTATTGTAGCTGATATGGCTGATAGAGTGCATCGTTATGTGATGGGACTGGATCGTTACTTGATTGATGGCTGCATTATTACAGCTCATATTTTTGTGCATTGGAAAGCGTGCGAGTTAAACGACACTACCAACGGAAACGTGGTCATCCCCAACCTTACAGGTGGTTAGAGTGAGTACAGATGTGTTGTAAGGATTCGAAGTTAAACAAATCAAAGAAAATAAGTTTCGTCGAGGTTCGAAATTTATTTGAATAAAATACTATCCAAGCTATAATATCTCGTATTTTTGGACTAGAAAAATTGAACCGTCCATCATGAGCAAATTTACCCGTGTTCGAAAAATTTGGTTATATTTAAGCATAAAAATCAAGAACTCGGTGTATACGAGGGATGATGTCCCGAAATAATTTAAGAGGGAAGAGTGTGACGACGATGATTACTAATAATATTTTATGTATGGCAAATGAGGCTATGGACTAGTGTTATATATTACATGTTCATGACAATGAGTATATGAAGCGTATTGGAAATAATATGTCACGACCCAACCCCGTGGGCCATGACTAGTGCCCGAGCTGGACACCCGTATACGTACCTGTTAGATCTTATAAATTATTTTGACATAACGAATATTGTTTTAAATATTCTATTAAATCTTATAAATTATTTTGACACTCGGAATGACTTCAGGGAGGTTATATTTCTGTAATTTATTATGATACCCGAAATGCATCTATTATGATTCCGTCCGACTTCATTGGATTTTTTTTATCTTTGATATGCCTCTTCGAGTCTTTGAAAACAATTATGGTATTTTTAAATTGCATTAGTCTCTCACTACTCCATTCGTGGATGCCCCAATGTTCCCCACACTGAGCCCGGGCCAGGATATGTTGTCAAGCGTGATTCTCTGCATTGTTCGCCGCGTCCCGATGTGAGGGGGCAGGTATACGCGTACATGGGTCTGTGGAGTATGATGTGCCATGTCCACCTATTCTGATCTGATCTGTTATGGCCATTTTGATATGACATTTTATGATACGGGGTCACGCCCCTTTTTCTGATTCCTCTGTATTGTGGCACCAGCGTCGGGAGGGTGGCCACGTTCTGTCTGCTGAGTCCCGTGGCAGGGACCGGATATGATATGACATATGTTTCTGTACACATTCTGTCTGTTTTGGAAATATGCATTTGACACTCTGGATTTTGAACTCATTTTCTGAAATCATTATGATTTGACTTCTGTGATTCCGCTTTACATATTCAGTACATATTTCATACTGACCCCCCTTTCTTCGGGGGGCTGCGTTTTCATGCCGCGCAGGTACAGACGACAGGTTCGCTGATCCATCTGTTTAGGATCCCACTTCTGCTATTTTGCGGCGCTCTCTTCTTCAGAGCCCACTTTTTGGTACAGTCTGTCACTGCTATCTGGATATGTACATTGTTCTGGGTATGACTGGGCCCTGTCCCGTCTTATGATTATGATATGTTCTGTAGAGGTCTGTGGATATATCTTGTGGGTTCTGTACATATGTTTGGGATACTTTGTTCTATGATGGCCTTATCGGCCTATGTGTGCCAAGTCTGCTTTTTATGCTAAATTCTGTAGCGTCCACTAATATTATTATTATATTATTTTGTTAATATGCTAACTTGGGTATCGGGTACGTATAGGTGCCCAGCTAGGGCACTGGTCGCGGCCTACGGTGTTGGGTCGTGACAGTAAATATTCTGTACCACCCCGGAAAAGCGAATGTAGTAGCCGACGCGCTTAGCCGTCGCTCAATGGGCAGTTTAAGTGAAATTCCTCCGACGAAGAAAGAGATGATTCGTGAGCTCCACCAATTAACTAGTCTTGGAGTACGGGTGATCGATTCCGGAACCACAGGAATTCGTATTGATGATCCTACAGCCTCGCCCTTGAATATTGAAATAAAAGAGCACCAGTATGCAGATCCACGAATGTGTCATTACAGGGATGTATCTCATGAAAAGGAAAAGTCCCCATTTGAAGTTTCCATAGATGGGGTTCTTAGATACCGAGGCAGGCTATGTGTGCCGGATGTGGTGAAATTACGCCAACGGATTCTAGAAGAAGCTCACTATTCTCGGTATTCTATTCATCCAGGTGCGACCAAAATGTACCATGATCTCAAACTGATATATTGGTGGGATAGCATGAAGAAGGACATAGCAGAATTTGTAGCACAGTGTCCAACTTGCCAGCAAGTAAAAGCCGAGCATCAAAAGCCAGGAGGATTATTACAAGCAATGGAAATTCCTACGTGGAAATGGGAAATAATTAACATGGAGTTTATTGTGGGACTACCCCGTTCTCGAGGCAAATATGATTCTATATGGGTGATCGTTGACAGACTTACAAAAGCAGCTCATTTCCTCCCCGTTAGAACCACGTACTCAGTAGAAGACTATGCTAGGCTGTATTTGAAGGAAATTATGCGACTTCATGGGATTCCATTAGCCATTATTACAGACAGAGGGGCATAATTTACAACCAAGTTTTGGAAATCCTTTAAAGAAGGTCTAGGTACTCAAGTCAAGTTCAGCATGACATTTCATCCATAGACTGACGGACAAGCCGAGCGTACTATTCATACCTTGGAAGATATGCTACGAGCGTGTATGTTCGATTTTGGTGGTAGTTGGGACGAGCATTTACCCCTTATTGAATTTGCCTACAACAACAGCTATCATTCCGGTATTCAAATGGCTCCGTATGAAGCATTGTATGGAAGGAAGTGTAGATCTCCAATCGGATGGTTTGAAACCGGAGAAGCACAATTGATAGGCCCCGACTTGATTCAACAAGCAGTTGAAAAGGTTAAGGTGATCCGAGACCGATTGTTGACAGCCCAAAGTCGCCAAAAGTCTTATGCGGATAACCGCCGACGAAACTTGGAATTTCAGGTCGATGATTGGGTGTTTCTGAAAGTATCGCCAATGAAAGGGGTAATGAGGTTTGGTAAAAAGGGGAAGTTGAGCCCAAGATACATTGGACCCTATAGAGTCATTCGTAAGGTGGGTCATGTAGCCTATGAACTGGACTTGCCTTTAGAGCTCGAGTCCGTACACCCAGTTTTTCATGTTTCGATGCTTCGCAAGTGTATTGGAGACCCAACAAGAATAGTTCCGGTTGACGATGTCCAAGTGACAGAAAAACTGACATATGAAGAAGTGCCTGTGGCAATTTTAGATAGACAGGTGCGAAGACTTCGGAATAAAGAGGTCGCTTCAGTCAAAGTTCTATGGCGAAACAACAACAGAGGAGAAATGACTTTGGAAGCGGAGGAGAAGATGAAGGCCAAATATCTGCATCTATTTCAATCTCCAGAAGAGGTTCGTGGTGACACGCCGAGATTTCAAGGTATGTTTACTTACTTTTATGCTTTTGGTCGTGTGTGGCCATAGATGTGTTGATGTTGGATGTAGCCCTGTGAGGCAATGATATTATGGGTTGCTGTGACAGGTTGGTAATGCCATGTTATGGGGGAAACTCTGGCGAAATTTTTGTAGAATCCCGAGTGTTTAACATTCGGGGACGAATGTTCCAAAAGGGGGGAAGAATGTTACACTTTGGAAAATTCCCCGTACATGTACAGTGAATAGGTTGACGAAGGTCATAATGTATGCGATGTTCGAGAAGTAAGAAATAGTAATTGATGATCCTAAACAAGATTTCAAAACCATCCGAGATAAGGAAACGAAGTTGTTAAGAAAAGCGAGTCGTATGTTGTATATCGAATGAGAATAACGAGGAACGATTTGACGATGGCATAATGAGACCTTGGAGATAAGTAATAACGTCATTTGGATTGGTATTGAAGTATTAAATAAGTGTTAGGAAGGTTCCATAAGGATCGGAGATCAAACGAGTCGACGATAACGAAAACGGAACCACTGGGCATTATACGGTCCAACCTACGGACTGTATAATATGTACCAGCTATATATGGGACCGTATAATTGGAAAAAGAGAGGACCAGCCACTGGACCAAATATACGGCCACACATACAGTCCGTATATATAGTACGGACCGTATGTTGGTCCGTATAATAGTGGTCGGCCAGCTTTTAAGTTTAAGTATAAGGGACCCTTTCATTTCATTTTTCATTTCACTTCCACTCTCTCTCTCAAGAACACTCTAGAATATTCTCCAAACACTTCAACCACAAGAATACCAAGGAAATCAACGATCATTAACACCAAATCCATTAAACCAAGTGTATGAAACTGTCACACCCCGATCTTACTAGGGTGTGATCGGCACCCGACCCTTACTTAGGGCCGAGCGAACCCTCAGACCCTTAGTGCACACATAATCTTCTTGGACTTTTAAATCAAATAAAGATGAAATACATAGTACAGCTTTCAGAAATATTCTTTTCATCGTTATTCTCAAATCAAACAAAATCTGTAATCATGTAGAATTTATCACATAACACAGAATGACATATCGGCTGATGGAGCCGCTTACAAAACTGACATTCTATACCCACGACTCTGTCTGCAAAGTCTCTAACTTCGAACAAAACATCATAGCATAATACTCTGACCCGGCAACACTCCAGGGCAAATGGAGCTTGCCAATCCAGCTGAAGCATCTTCTAGCAATGTTCTTTACTCATCTGGGTGTACCTGCGTGGCATGAAACGCAGCCCCCGAAGAAAGGGGGTCAGTACGGAATATGTACTGAGCATGTATGGCATGGAATACAGAAAAGAGAATCACAACTGAAACAGAGAATTACAAGAATCAAGTATGACCTTTTAAGACATCAAAGTACTTGCCTTTTTAAGTGAAAATCATGCATATCCATATCAAATATGATATACACAGATGATGTGTCCCGGCCCTCCTGTGAGGGACTCGGTGGATAAAATCATACATGTCCACATCATATACCATATGTGTGTAACGTGTCCCGGCCCTCAAGTGAGGGACTCGGTGGATACATATAACGTGTCCCGGCCCTCTATTGAGGGACTCGGTGGATAGAATCATGCATGTCAGCACCATATACCATATATACATAACGTGTCTCGACCCTCTATTGCGGGTCTCGGTGAATAAAATCATCATATGCCATCCTGGCCGCCATCCCCATATCATCATATCATCATATACATATAACGTGTCCCGACCCGCAAGTGAGAGGGACTCGGTGAACAATGCAGTGGAGTACGCCGAGAACATATCCTGGCCCGAGACACGGTGAAAGACATATTGAGGCATGCATGAGCAGAGTAGTGACAAACCATATGCATATAAATCAATTTTTAGGACTCAATAGATAAGTACACTAATCGACACTTGAAGGCTCAGAAACAAGTTTCGGGTCAATCCGACTTAGTATAAGAAAGTTATGAGCGTTTGAAGTACAGAACCTTCTACGGGCGTTTCAGAAGCCATTTCTTGGAAAATCAAAGCAACAATCATATCAAGTACCTTTCGAATATCGTTATGGATCAAATCAGTCAGAGCTTTTGGAACCATATGTACGTATCAAAATATATCGCAGACTCATTAGAATAATCAAACGTGCTATCATTTGAAAATCAAAACTTTAGTCATATCAATTATCTTTCGAATGCCATTCGGAAACATATCAAACAGAACTTCAGACATCATAGATACGCATCAAAACCATATGAAACAGCTTATGGAAATCAAGAACGTTAGCCATCCTAGTGGCTCTAAGAATGGGAGTTTCTTTGAAATCATACATATACTTTGTCATGTTGGTTTCACAAAGATCATGCCAAAAGAAAGAAAGGGTAAGCCTTACATACCTGTTCCACGTCCAACTAGCTACGCTTATTTTTCCAAACTTGCTAGTCTACATTCAAGAGAATTGACATAATCATTAGACTCATCGACATATACTTGTCTTAGTATTCCAAATGAGTTCACTTATATTCTACCGAAATTTCGGCAGCATTTCCCCTGTAAATACACCATCCCCGAGAATCTAACTCGGCCAATTTATCAATCAACAATCCGAGAATTTAACTATGCCAAATTATCAACAACAATACCAACGATCATGCCAACAATATCAACAATCAACTCAAGACGCATTCTAACATTAACGACCCTTGTCACATAATTCAACGGCCTTTCATTTATATTCAATTCAATCACATATAATCAAGCCAATACCAATGATCTCATATTCAAGTGTTAGTCCGAAATCTTTCTAACATGATTCAAGAATACTTCAAAGAATTCACATAATATTCCAACAACCCAATCAACATATTACTTCACCCGAAACCTTCCAAATTCAACAAGAATAATAGCGACACATTTCCTTCTTTCAATTTCATGAATTATACCTACTACCCGAATCCTTCTCAACTCAACATGACCAACAACAACACATTCTTTCCTGCCAAACTCACGAACTATAATAATAGTCTATGCATTAACAACTTTATTCTCATAATGACAAGAAACTATACTAATATCAAATTAACTTCTTCAACACTCCCACAACATTTACAACTTCATTTCAAGCCATCAAATCTTCATTTTTATTATGGAATCCACAACAACAACAATCAAAATACTAAATAAAATCAATTCATTTGTTCTTCACAACTCAACTATGTTCGGCCACAACATCAACACACACATGTACCATGAATTCTATCCATTTCTACATACTTCAACATACATAAGCATCTCTAACACATGTAAAAGAAGATTAAACACATACCTTTTTCACTCAACTTTTTGGCTTGGCTAAGGTTGTGAACTTGCACAAATAAATGGTTTTATTGCTCCAACAACCACTCCATATTAAAGAGGACCTTCAAATTGCTTGGAATACTAGAAAAAATAATTTTTTTGATCAATATTTCAAGGGATGAATTTTTGGGGGCTATGGCCGAATTCCCTTGCTCTTCTTTTTTTTTTTTTTTTTTTTTTTCACTCCATGGTTCTAGAGTTTTGTGTGGAGAATATGACTAATATGTCATATATATGCATACATATAATTCATCCATGTGGGCCAAGCCCACCTCAACTTGGACGGCCACATGGCCAAGATGGACCATTCAAGAATTTTCTTGAATTGCTGGTGAAATTCCCATTTTGCCCCTAGCCTTCCACAATTTTACCATGAGCCACTTTGCGAATTTCCCTTTTTACCCTTAGCCTTTCTCAATATTTTCGTACTAATAATATTCATAACCAACTTGTGTATTAAACAAGATCAAAATATAGCTTTGCCCTTAACTTCTCACAACTATCTCGAATTATCCGAACGTACAAAATACGGGCTATAACAGAAACATTAGTGGAAGTCATCTTCTCCAAGAAATCTCAAAGGGATTGAAATAGGGTTTTGACATAAAAGAGTAATGTTGCTCAAGACTTCTTCCACCTTCATTTAAGGTATGTTTCATGACCTTATCATGTTGTTTAAAGTATTGAAAGACTTAGGTACTTGAATTGTAGAAAGACATAGAAAATGGACCATTACTGAGGGAATAGTGACACAATTGAATGATAGTTGAATGGAATCATGAACGTTGATATGTTGTGATTATGAATACGTTATAAATGACGTATAGACCATGGAATAGGTGTGAAGTATGCGAAATTATGATGATGAGCTAAAACCACTAAATGTGGAGACATTGGAGAAAAATGATGGATTTTTCTAAGTGTAGATAAATGATGAATGTTGATACGATATTGTGAGTGTTGTTGTAAATGTTTGGGAGTTGAAATAGAACATGAGAAAAGTAGTAGAAACAAAGGAAATGCTGCCCAATTTTCTCTAGAAATAACGATGCGTTCTTATGGTCGATTGACTAAGTATAATGCGCATTTTCTCGTGAAGGTAGCAGCGTGATATTGAAGGAGAACAAGTGAACGATAGTTTAATTAAGCGACGAAGGTATGTGAGTCTAGTCCTTTTCTTTCTATGGCATGGATCCCATGATATGATTCTTCTTCCTTTCCATGATTCTCCTATATTCCGGAAAGCCAAGAGCCTAAGATCATGAATAGCTATATGAGTCAAGAGATATGATATGACGTTCTTATAAAGTAAATGATGTCGTTCCTTGTATACACTCACCTTATATACAAATCCCTTCAAGGTGAGGTGGAATGTTCATAAATGTTCATAATGGAATCGAGGGTTCACGACCTTACGTCACCTCGATAAAATATAGTTATTCTAGAGGCCTTATGCATGTATGATGATAAGCATATTATTATAAGTATTTTATGATGAGCATGTTATAATCATATTACACCGGGCCTAGTTGGTCGGGCAGTCACCGCAAAAGCGGGCAGCTTATACGATACACCATGGCCAGTTGGCATGGGCAGACACCACTAGTGGGCGGCATGAGATGGTACCCCGGACGCGGGAGGCCTGGACGCGGGCTAATGTTACTGATTATCACACCGCACCTATATGGTCGGGCAATTTATATATATATATGACATGCATACATGAGATGATGATAAGCATAAAAGTAAGTCCGCATGCATTACTTTTCATATAATTCCCAGTCAGGTACAGTTGCTCCATACTTGATGCCTCCTTTATTTTCTTGATGTGTTGTTATTGTTCATGCCTCTCATACTCAGTACAACATTCATACTGACGTCCGTTTTCTTTGGACGCTGTGTTCATGCCCACAGGTAGACAGGGAGGCGAGTTCGAACCGGATTCTTAGGAGCTGTCAGCTGATTGATAGCACTCCATTGTTTGGAGGTGCTTATGATTATTCTTCTGGTACATATGTATATTTTGGGCATGACAGAGTCTTGTTCCGCCTACATGTATAGTATGCCAGTAGAGGCTCGTAGATGCGTAGTGTGGGTTAGATGGTCTCACAAGTCTACTACAGTATGCATACATATATTACATATATTATTTTGATATCCTAATGAGGCATTTGTATATATATATATATATATATATATATATATATATAGACTAATTGTGCTTTCCACCGAAAAATGATTGTCATACGATTGTGAATTTATGAATGATAAAGAAGCGTAAATGACTATGACAAGAGGGGAAATACGGGGTGCTCAGTGGTCAGCCTCGGGTACATGTCGCGACCCCTAGTTGGGTCGTGACACCTTCCTTGGCCACTTCCTGCCTCCAGAGATGAGGCGAGCTAGAGTCGATAGATTCTTACATTTGAGGCAGAGTGGCAGGAGCATTCGAGAGTACAGTTTTGAGTTTGATTCATTGGCTAGATATGCGCCTACTATTGTAGCTGATATGGCTGATAGAGTGCATCGTTATGTGATGGGACTGGATCGTTACTTGATTGATGGCTGCATTATTACAGCTCGTATTTTTGTGCATTGGAAAGCGTGCGAGTTAAACGACACTACCAACGGAAACGTGGTCATCCCCAACCTTACATGTGGTTAGAGTGAGTACAGATGTGTTGTAAGGATTCGAAGTTAAACAAATCAAAGAAAATAAGTTTCGTCGAGGTTCGAAATTTATTTGAATAAAATACTATCCAAGCTATAATATCTCGTATTTTTGGACTAGAAAAATTGAACCGTCCATCATGAGCAAATTTACCCGTGTTCGAAAAATTTGGTTATATTCAAGCATAAAAATCAAGAACTCGGTGTATACGAGGGATGATGTCCCGAAATAATTTAAGAGGGAAGAGTGTGACGACGATGATTACTAATAATATTTTATGTATGGCAAATGAGGCTATGGACTAGTGTTATATATTACATGTTCATGACAATGAGTATATGAAGCGTATTGAAAATAATATGTCACGACCCAACCCCGTGGGCCATGACTAGTGCCCGAGCTGGACACCCGTATACGTACCTGTTAGATCTAGTCAGACTGAAATATGAACTGCATGGAACTTATGAAAGCAACTAAAGATTCACAACGCCACATATCATAAACTTGTCTCCGGAGGAGTCATAGCTAACCAATACATAATATGATACACAAACCGACAAGGCTGCCACTACATGTCAATATGATACGCAAGACGATAAGGCCGCGACAACATATCAATACCATACGCAAGCCGACAAGGCTGCCACAACATGTCAATACCATACGTAAGCCGACAAGGCTGTCATTACATATCAATACCATACGCAAGCCGACAAGGCTGCCACAACATGTCAATACCATATGTAAGCCGACAAGGCTGTCATTACATATCAATACCATACACAATCCATATAGACACAGCTGAACAAAACTTATACACAACCCACACATATGTCTACAGACCTTTAAGAATATTGATAGTGAAATATGACGAGACAGGGGCCCGCCGTACCCCTGGATAAACATACATATATATATATCAAAAGATCTGTACCAAAAGTCTAGGCTCCGGAACAATGGAGCTTTCCAAGACAGCTGAGTGGAAATCCTAAGCTGGAGGATCACCAAATCGAGCATCTGTACCTGCGGGCATGAAACGCAGCCCCCCGAAGAAAGGGGGTCAGTACGAGATATGTACAGAGCATATAAAGCGTGAAATACAACAAGAGAATCACGATTGAAATAGAGATTATAGGAGACAAGTATAACATTTAAAAAACCAATACACTGGCCTTATGAAACGTAAAACTTGCATGTCGTTATCATATATCGTACCCGGCCCATTACGGGACTCGGTGAATAAAGTCATCTCATACCATCCTTGGCGCCATAATCACATCATCATATCATCATATCATCACATCATCACATCATCATATCATCATATCATCATATATATACATATACCATACCCGGCCCTCTAATGAGGGACTCGGAGAACAATGCAGTGAACTCTGCATGAGAACATACCCGGCCCGGGACTCGGTGAAAGATATAATAACAGTATGCACGAGCAGAGTAGTGAGTAACCATATGCAAATCAAATCATCATCTGAGACTCACTAGAATAGGTAGAATGAACTAACACTTGAGTATCAACGGAGATAGTCATATCAAATATCCCTCAAACGTCATTATGAATTATGTCTAAAGCAACTTCAGGAATCATAGACACGTATTGAGACAATATGAAATAACTTATGGAGATCAAAAACATTAACCACCCCAGTGTCTCTAAGAATAGGAGCTTATACATTCATCGTTTGTTCATTTCAGGTAAATCATGCCAAAAAGAAAGAAGGGTTAGCTTTACATACCTTGTCGCTTCTCAAGTTAACCTTAACTTAGGTCTTGGGCTTCACCAATCTACAAATAATACCAAATATGCCAATAATTAAATTAGGATACTCTTTCAAACCAATCCTTAATTACTTAGAAATTTAACGATATTCGGGCAGCATCATCCCTAAAAACACAATAATCCTCGTGATTCCAATTTAGCCAAAATATCACTCACCATACCATCAACAATATCAATAAATACATATCCAATTAGAATCAAATCCATTCTTAAATCACTTCCAAAACAGCCCAATATACATTCCCATACCGATGCTTGTATACACTTCTTTATTTCCGTATATACATAGTATAACAACAAAAATAACAACAAAAACTACAGTAATTAATAACAACCACCAAACATTCCACGTGATAACAATAACAATTTATCCGATTTCCCGCAATTAATTTCGTAGTTCCCGTCTCTCAATTTAACTATGACCTGGACGAATTTAAATATATCTAGGAGAGGAGAATTCTTACCTTATATTCCTAGAAATACTCTTCTTCAACCTTACTTCACTTCGAAGAAAGCTCGAATTCAACAACGCGATAAAACGGATCAAGGAGATCAAAGCAGTACAAAAATCAATATATTGTTCTCAAGAAGAAATAAATGTTTTTCTTTAAAAAAAATATTATGTCATGTTACTGCCTATAGAAATGATAGCATTTTGATGCCTTTTCAGAATTCATCTGTTGCTTATGCATGTATGTGTCCTTACAATTGAATGCCAACATTAGAGCTAAGACACTTAATGTACTATTTACCCTTTACACATGGGATTTATTGAGTCACCTCATCCTTATGCATGTATAAGTTTACACTCTTGCTGCCACTTAAGCAATTACATACGTTAGTCACTACTACTTCCTTAGTCATTGGACACGTGGGGAAAATTCAGCAAAACCATTAACTAATTTTCCACTATAATCCCCCTTTTAACCAATTACACATAATTAATTTCTCAAACTCAATTCACTTAAATAATGACCATTTTTGATACACTTCAATACTCATTACCATAATCATGTGGTAGAACTCTAGTCCATAGCCTCTTTATATCTACACAATATTATTCCCAACCACCGTCGTCATACTTGTTAAGGCCTAAATTATTTTTGGACTTTATTCCTCATATATACCAAGTTCTTGATTTTCATCCTTACTCCAATCATACTTGTCCACATTTTTGTGGGGCCCACCTAATAATTCTAATCATGGTTAATTAATCCCTAATCTCCAATAATATTCTTATACTAATTGAAATTCATCAACAAGTCATACACTAATTAAAATTGGGGATTAAAAGTCCTCAAACGTATATCGATTAGCTTACGAGTAATCCAACGTACAAAAATACGGGGTATAACATCCTTCCCCCCTTTGGAACATTCGTCCTCGAATGTTAAACTAATCCTCCACTCCCAATACTTCCTTAAACGTTCTTTTACTGAATTATGCCCTTCACGTGCCTCTTTCATTGGTCAATCCCTTCACTTTATTATAACGCATTCCAGCTCTCTCAGTAACCATTTCCATAATATTTGTTCTTTCTCTTGCCTCTCAAGGTGGTAATTCCACGTCGTTGTCTTTACTCTCCTTTTCATTTCGCAGTTGGTTGACGGTTGTATTGCGAGCTCTTCAGCTGAAATCTTACTCTCTCCCTGGTGCACTTAGTCATAACTCGACTCTTTCTTATTCTATAGTTACTCTTTTAAGACGTATCGTTCACTTCATCTTACCTCTCACGCGTAGATGTCCCTCGTCGATTTATTAGACTTTACAATCCCTGGAGTATTTCATGCCTCTGGTAACCTGTAGACCCTTCGCAGACTCAACGAATAAGATGAAATTTCCTAGGGTGTAACATTATTTTACTTCAATAACCTTACATTGCTCTACTGTACAGTCCATATTCTGGAATCTTCGGCCTCATGTATTACTCCTCGACTTCTTTAAATGGATTTAACTGTCACTCTACTTTTTAGCTCTTAATCTCAATCCTTAGTGTTGGCTATCAAGTAGCGCGGGCGTTTCCTCATATAATAACTTTACACAGCTGCTCTATGATCTGACTATCGTTACTGGTATGATTCTGAAAGAAGTTTTGATTTGACATATAAATTCACTGTCATCCCGTAAACTGCTTGTTCTGATCGTCGCGCTTAAACCATTTCCTTTAATCCAACTTCTAACACTTTAGGCGCATTATCTCGTGTCGTTTTTTTATTTTTAATTCAAACCCTTCTATTGCGCCTCTTTACTCAGATTTTGCTCTTTTTTTCTCTATCACACATTATGTTGCAATCTTTACAAGAATATGCGAAGGTGCTCAAATTAGCCCAAGAAATACCTTAGCGTCATTTCGCTAGTCTTTATGCTTTACCTTGCTCAAATTCCCTATTTTCGATCATCAACGCAACAAATTATTTTGAAGCAGCAACGGTGTTTAATTATATTACGGGTTTTGCTCACCGCTTCGATCTCGTTATTCCATTTCATCGTGTAGTTGAATCTAGGTTTCTTTAAGGTGAAGTAATATGGAAGAAGAGTATTTCTTGGCACATAAGGTAAGAATTATCCTCTTCTAAGTATATTTAAATTCGTTGAATCATAGCTAAATCGTGGGCTGAGAAATACGAGAATTATACCGTAAATCATTTTTTATGTTGTTGTTGGCTCATGGGTTGTTTGTTGGACTGTTTTGTGGGCTATGTAGATATTGTCATGGATGGAAATTATAGTAAATAGCATGAATAATACATTCTTGATGCTGCTATATATGTCTATGAGTTTATAGAGAGAATCGATGGAAGATTTGTCGATATAGATTTGGACTAAAACTCGAGGAAAGAGATTTTGTGTTCTTGAATTAGTTGAAAAGGGATTGTGGCATAATTCTTACTTTGTTTGATATGGAAACTTGTATGTACGATTGTTGCTAATGTTGTTACCATTGATTGGGAGGTGTTTAAAGTTGGATTGGAGCGGGTAACATAGGAGAAATGCTGCCCGAATTTTGTTAAGTAACGTGCTAGCTTAGACTTTGGATTCTAAGTGTACTATAGTTAATACACGGTATCAATATTGTGGTTGTAGATTGGGCAGTCCGGGATCTGATGTATGGTTAGCTTGGAGCGATGAGGTATGTAATGCTAACCCTTCTTTCTTTTTGGCATGATATTTATAAAACAAACAGACGATGAGTATATCACTCCAAAGAAGCTCCTATTCTTAGACATACTAGAATGGCTGATGTTCTTGATTTCCAGAAGTTATTTCATTATGTCCTGATACGTGTCTATGATTCCTGAAGTCCTATTTTGATATAATCCATAGTGACATTCGAAGGGTACTTGATATGACTATTGTCTTTATTTTCAAATGATAGTTCATTTTGATTATTCTATTGAGTGTCATATATGATTTAGTTTGCATATGGTTGCTCACTACTCTGCTCGTGCATGCCGTAATATATCTTTCACCGAGTCCCGGGCCGGGTATGTTTTCATGCATAGTTTCACTGCATTGTTCATCGAGTCCCTCACTAGAGGGCCGGGTACGGTATGTATATATATGATGATATGATGATATGATGATGTGATTATGGTGCCGAGGATGGTATATGATTACTTTATTCACCGAGTCCCATAATGGGTCGGGTATGATATATGATGTTGATATGCATGATTTACATTTCATAAGGCAAGTGTATTGGTATTTTGATTGTCAAACTTGTCTCCTGTAATCCCTATTTTAGTCATGATCCTCTTTATTGCATTTCATGCTTTATATACTCAGTACATATCTCGTACTGACCCCCTTTCTTCCGGGGGGGAGGGGGGGTTGCGTTTCATGCCAGTAGGTACGGATACTTGATTTGGTGATCCTCCAGCCTAGGATTTCTACTCAGCTGTTTGGAGAGCCCCATTTTTCTGGAGCCTATCTTATTTTGGTACAGATCTTTTGATGTAGACTTATGTTTATGCAGGGGTACGGCGGTGCCCTATCCCGTCATATTTCACTATTGATACTCTTAGAGTTCTGTAGACATATGTGTGGGTTGTGTATAAGTTTGTTCAGCTGTGTCTATATGATTTGCTAAGGATATTCCCGTCTGTAGTGGAAGCCTTGTCCGCTTGTGTATCGTATTGTATGTAGTGGAAGCCTTGTCGGATTGCGTATCATATTGGTTTATAGTGGCAGCCTTGTCGGCTTGTGTATCGTATTACGTTTTGATTAGTTGTGACTTCTCAGGAGACACGTTATCTTGATATATATGACATTGTGAACCTTTAATGTTTTTGCAAGTTTCCATATTGCCTTTAGTTTCAGTCTGACTATATCTAACAGGTACGTATACGAGTGTCCAGCTCGGGCACTAGTCATGGCCCACGGGGTTGGGTCGTGACATGCATGGTAGTGGCTCTTCAGCCAGGTATGGATATTGCTCGGGTACAGGCATATACACAGGGGGTAGAGGATCGATACAGAGGACGTCAGCCAGATAGAGACTACGACAGAGGCCAGCATAAGAGGGCTAGATCGGCTGGCTATCCTGGTGAGTTTCGAGGTAGGCAGCCTGAGCAGTATATTAGATATTCTTCCCAGCCAGCACAGAGTGCACCCCCACAGCTCACAGGAAGCATATTTGACAGTACAGGGTATTCAGGAGCCGGTCAGAGCTCCAAGGCTTCAGGTTCACAGATGAACAGGAGTTCGAGTCAGTGGAGGCCACCTTTGCCTCTGTGTTCTCGATGCGGTAGGCTCCATTCTGGGGAATGCCGTCTTGCTACAGGTGCTTGTTTTTCTTGCGGCCGTCAGGGCCATATGAAGAGAAAGTGTCCTTATGGAGATGGTACAGGTGGTGTGGCTCATCCTACTGGGTCGGTTGCTGGTTCATTTTCTTCTGTAGCTATGCGCCCTATGGGGCAGGGTATTCAGACATCAGCAAGCCGTGGTAGAGGTCGTGGCGGAGCTTCCAGTTCTAGCGGTCCTTCGAACCGCATATATGCTTTGGCTAGTAGGCAGGATTAGGAGGCGTCACCGAATGTGGTTACAGGTATATTATCGATTTTCGACAGGGACATATATTCATTGATAGATCTGGGTTCCACCTTATCGTATATATCTCCCTTTGTTGCTAGTAGAATCGAAATAAAACCTGAGTTGATAGAACCATTTGAGGTAGCTACACCGGTAGGAGATTCTGTCATTGCAAAGCTAGTATATACAAATTGTTCAGTGGTTATATATAGTCGTCATACAATGGCGATCTGATAGAGTTCGATATGACTGAGTTTGATGTTATTATGGGTATGGATTGGTTAGCTTCTTGTTATGCTAACGTTGATTGTAGAGAAAAGATAGTTCGATTTCAATTCCCAGGAGAGCCGATTATAGAGTGGATGGGGAATACAGCATCGCCGAAGGGTAAGTTTATTTCATACCTCGAGGCAAGGAAGATGGTTAGAAAGGGTTATATTTATCATCTGGTTCGTGTGCATGACCTGAAAGCAGAGGTACCGACTCTTCAGTCAGTCCCGATAGTTAATGAATTTCCAGATGTATTCCCAGATGAACTTCCAGGTATTCCTCCTGAGCAGTAGATAGAGTTTACTATAGATGTATTGCCAGATACTCAGCCCATATCTATTCCTCCTTATAGAATGGCACCTGCAGAGCTGAAGGAGTTAAAAGAGCAACTGAGGGACTTATTAGAAAAGGGCTTCATCAGGCCTAGCACATCACCTTGGGGAGCACCGGTATTATTTGTGAGAAAGAAAGATGGGTCATTGCGGATGTGTATTGATTATAGGCAGCTGAATAAAGTAACATTAAAGAATAAATATCCTTTCCCCGGGATTGATGATCTACTTGACCAGTTACACGGTGCTAAATGCTTTTCGAAGATAGACTTACGGTCAGGCTTTCATCAGGTGCGGGTGAAGGAGGCAGATATTCTGAAGACTGCATTCAGGACCCGATACGGGCATTATGAGTTTAGAGTGAAGTCTTTTGGGCTGACCAATGCTCCAGCGGTATTTATGGATTTAATGAACCGAGTGTTCAAACCATTCCTAGATATGTTCGTGATTGTATTTATCGATGATATTCTGGTCCATTCACATTCAGAAGAGGAGTATTCAGATCATTTGAAGACGGTACTTAGGGTGTTCCAACACCAGAAGTTGTATGCTAAGTTCTCTAAATGCGAATTCTGGTTGACTTCAGTAACATTCTTGGGGCATATTATTGGAGCTGATGGTATTCAGGTAGATACACAGAAGATTGAGGCTGTAAAGACATGGCCTAGACCCACGACACCTACTGAGGTACGCAGTTTTCTAGGGCTAGCAGGATATTACAAGAGATTTGTAAAAACGTTTGCCTCGATTTCAGCGCCTTTAACAAGGCTAACTCATAAGGCAGCTAAGTTCCAGTGGACTGATGAATGTGAGCAAAGCTTCCAGTTGTTGAAAGACAAGCTGACTACGACTCCAGTCTTATTAAGTCTTCCAGAGGGACCAGATGGCTATGTTATTTATTGTGATGCTTCAGGTGTTGGACTAGGTTGTGTATTGATGCAGCATGGTAGGGTTATAGCCTATGCTTCCCGACAGCTCAGAAAGCACGAAAGGAATTATCCTACTCATGATCTGGAGTTAGCAGCGCTAATTCATGCCTTGAAGATATGGAGGCATTACTTATATGGTGTTCATGTTGATGTTTATACGGATCACAAGAGTCTACAATATATCTTTAAGCAGAAAGAGCTGAATTTGCGACAGAGACAGTGGTTAGAGTTACTAAAGGATTATGATGTTAATATTCTATACCATCTAGGAAAAGCAAATGTTGTAGCAGATGCTCTTAGCCGTAAATCTATGGGTAGCTTGACAGATGTGCAGCCAGAAAGGAAGGAGAACATAGCGGAGTTTGTTGCTCAGTGCCCGAATTATCAACAGGTTAAGGTCGAGCATTAGAAGCCTGGTGGATTATTATAGGAGATAGAGATCCAAACTTGGAAATGCGAAGAAGTTAATATGGACTTCATTACAGGTTTACCTCGCACTCCACAGAAGTATGATTCTATATGGGTTATTGTGGATAGGCTGACGAAATCAGCACATTTTCTTCCAGTCAAGACTACTTATTTAGCTGAGGACTATGCGAGGTTATATATCAAGGAGATAGTGAGACTTCATGGGGTTCCCACATCTATTATATTGGACAGAGGAGCTCAGTTTACAGCTAACTTCTGGAGATCATTCCTGACGGGATTAGGGACACAGGTGAGTCTTAGCATAATATTTCACCCTCAGACTGACGGACAGGCCAAGCACAACATTTAGACGCTAGAAGATATGTTATGAACCTGTATTGTTGACTTCAGAGGTAGCTGGGACGATCATTTGCCACTTATTGAGTCTGCCTATAATAATAGCTACCATTCTAGTATTCAGATGGCACCGTATGAGGCCTTATATGGGAGGAAGTGCAGGTCACCTATCAGTTGGTTTGGTGCTGGTGAGACTAAATTGATAGGTCCAGACATAATCCAGCAAGCGGTAGATAAGGTAAAGCTCATTCAGGAGAGATTATTGGCAGCCTAGAGTCAACAGAAATCATATGCAGATAACCGACGTCGACACTTAGAATTTCAGATTGGTGATTGGGTGTTCTTGAAGGTATCACCCGTGAAGGGTGTGATGAGATTCGGTAAGAAAGGGAAGCTTAGCCCGAGGTACATTAGGCCTTATCAGATTATTCGTAGGGTAGGCAAGGTTGCCTATGAGTTGGACCTACCATCTGATTTAGAGGCAGTACATCCAGTCTTTCACGTATCAATGCTTCGTAAATGTATAGGTGACCCTTCTAGAGTATTGCCTGTAGACGATGTCCAGGTAACGGAGGAGTTGTCCTATGAAGAGTGCCCTATAGCTATACTTGATCGCCAAGTCATAAGGTTACGTACTAAGGATGTGGCTTCCGCCAAGGCATTGTGGCGAAACAATAATAGAGAAGAGATGACCTGGGAATTCGAAGATGAGATGAAGAATAAGTATCCTTACTTGTTCCCTATGCTTACAGGTAATATTAATCCCTTGACTACATTGATTGGTAGATGAGACTACATGTTATTGTGGCCCTGTGATCTGTGGGTTGGTAAATGCAGGTTGGTAAGTATAGCGATAGAAGAAACTTTCTCAAAACTTTAATAAGACCCTATAAGACTAGTTTAACATTCAAGGACGAATGTTCTAAAGGGGGGAAGGATGTTATATCCCGATTTTAATAAGTGCACGATTTGCTAGTAAATTATAATTAGTGTAGAAATATTAGTGGAGATTAGGGATTAATTAACCATGATTAGATTATTAAGTGGGGATTAATGATTAATTAAGTTAATTAGTGTGCTGGATGGACCCCACTACAACATGGCCAAATCTGATTGGTCCATGCCATATTGGGACACGTGTTTAATGGACTGGTTGCATATATATGTCATTTGATGACTCATTGTTATATCCCGTATTTTTGTACGATTGGATTATTCGTAAGTTAATTGACATAAGTTCAAGGACAAGATTATTTTGAGATATGAGACAAGGACTTTTTATTCCCGATTTTAATAAGTGCACGATTTGCTTGTAAATTATAATTAGTGTAGAAATATTAGTGGATATTAGGGATTAATTAATCATGATTAGATTATTAAGTAGGGAATTAATGATTAATTAAGTTAATTAGTGTGCTGGATGGACCCCACTACAACATGGCCAAATCTGATTAGTCCATGCCATAGTGGGACACGTGTTTAATGGACTGGTTGCATATATATGTCATTTGATGACTCATTTAATTACAACTTCATCTTCACAATTTCTTGAAAGGAAAAATTCATAACACAGCCATGGCAGCTCATGGCCATGGTAGTTCACGGCTAAACTCAAGATCTTGATAGCAAAAAAAATTCTAAAAGTGTTCTACACGTTCAAGGAGGCATCAACCTTAAGGTTTAAATTGAATTGAGGAAGAAGAAGTGGTGCAATTGGTGCAAGCGAGTATAGGATCTGTCCTAACTAAATTAAGGTAAGATCTTCTCTTTTTATGGTGTAATTGGAGTAGATGATGTTGTAATTGAGAGATTAACTCTTATTAGGTGGAATTGGATGCAAGGAATTGTACACGTTAATGTTAAGGTTCTGTTTGGACCGTGTTGGGGTTGTTCCAATTTAATGATGGTGGATTAAGTTTGATTAGTGTTGTTGTTATTGTTGTATTGTATTTGAGGGTAATTTGTTTATGTTGGAGGGCTGGAAATATAGTTATAGATAAGTATAGTTGCTGTTGTTCATGGCAATATTATGCTCTTTTTCGTGTATTTGTAATTTTGAGAAGTAAAGGTCAAAAATTGTATTTTCGATGTTGTAGTCTTGGTGGACTGTTTCGAGCTTGTTATTAAAATGATATTGAAGTAGTTTTCTTGTACATGGATGGTAGTTGATGTTGTTGTCGTGTTGTTGTTGATATGGCTCATAAATTTGTAAGAAAACAAGTGTATAAGGTATCGTATACGAAGCGTATGTTGGTCTGTTTGGTGTATAATCTTAGATGTTAATGATTTGAATTGAAAAAGGATTGAGAAAGGTTATTGCGTTGTTATCATTGTTGTTGGTATTGTTGTGCTAATCGGAGATTTATTGGAAGTTCGTGTTAGACGAATTATATAGAGGAAATGCTGCTCGATTTCCGTTAAGTTCTTAACTAATTAAAATAAGAATCAAGAAGTATGAACTAAGAAGTGATTCCCATAAGTGATTGGTTGTAGATTTATAAGTTTGGAAGGTCGTAGTTTATTAACAATAGTGTTACTCTCATATTAATAGGCTAAAGGGGAGACGAAGCAAGCTTGGTTATGGTTGATCTATAACAGGTATGTTAAGGCTATCCCTTCCTTCTTTTTGGCATGATCTTTATGAAACAAACAGACGACGAGCATATAACTCCAAAGAAGCTCCTGTTCTTAGAGACACTAGGATGGCTAATGTTCTTGATTCCCAGAACCTACTCCATTATGTCTTGATACGCGTCTATGATTCCTGAAGTTCTATTTGATATAATCCTTAGTGACATTCGAAGGGTACTTGACATGACTATTGTCTTTGATTTTCAAATGATAGTTCATTTTAATTATTCTATTGAGTCTCAGACATGACTTAGTTTGCATATAGTTGCTCACTACTCTGCTTGTGCATGCTGTTAATATATCTTTCACCGAGTCCTGGGCCGGGTATGTTTTCATGCACAGTTTCACTGCATTGTTCACCGAGTCCCTCACTAGAGAGCCAGGTACGGTATATATATATATATATATATATATATATATATATATATATATATATGTATGTATGTATGTATGTATGTATGTATGTATGATGATAATGATGTGATTATGGCACCGAGTATGGTATATGATGACTTTATTCACCGAGTCCCATAATGGGCCGGGCATGGTATATGATATAAACACGCATGATTCTCATCTCGTAAGGCACGGGTGTTATATCCCGTATTTTTGTACGATGGATTATTCGTAAGCTAATCGACATAAGTTCAAGGACAAGATTATTTTTGGGATATGAGACAAGGACTTTTAATCCCGATTTTTAATATGGCACGACTTGCTTGTAAATTTCAATTAGTGTAGAAATATTCGTGGAGATTAGGGATTAATTAACCATGATTAGATTATTAATTGGAGATTAGTGATTAATTAAAGATTAATTAGCCTAATTAAGATTAATTAAGTTATCAATGCACTATGTGGACCCCACTACAACATGGCAAAATCTGATTGGTCCATGCCATAGTGGGGCACGTGTTAACCTAAGGGGCAGCATATAAGACCATACTTGATAACTAATTCATTAGTCACACATTTCATTTCCAACTTCAACAAAAATTGAATTAGAGAGAGAAGTTTATGGCCATGGCAGCTCACGGCCATGGCTGTTCATGAATTAGTTCATGATTTTGATAGAAAAAATTTAGTTTCTAAGGTGTTCCAAACATTCAAAGGTGGTTAGCAACGTGAATTTAATCCTTGGGGCAGCAAGAACACTTACGATTTCAATCCATAAATTCCAGCAACGTTAAGGGGCCAAGCTTGCTAAGGTAAGGTTTAATTCTCTCCTACATGTTTTAGAGATGGTTTGGTCTTTGTATAAATTGGTGGATGTGGAATTGGATGCAAGGAATTGTGTATGTTGATGTTAAGGTTCTGTTTGGGCCGTATTGGGGCTGTTCTAATCTAATAATGGTGGATTAATTTTGATTAGTGTTGTTGTTATTGTTGTCATTGATTATATGATGAAAGTGAAGGAATTTGATATTTAAAGTTATAGTTGTATTGTATTGAGAACGATCTGGTTCCGGTTGTGTTGTTGTTCTTGTTGAATTGGAGGACTAAGTGTAGTATGATTATGCATTGCGTTGTTGTAATTGTTGGACTAGTATAAGGTCATTTCGATGAAGTGTTGTTGCTATACATTATTAGGAGTAATTTGAAAATTACGTAGTCGTTATGTTGACGATTATCGAATGTTGTAATGTGTGGGCTGATTTGAAATGGTGCGGGCTGTTTGGGGTATCCTTGGATCTTTGTTTTGACTAGTTTTGATGCGATAACTTGGACGTGCCATTGTTGATGCTATTTTGGTTGTTGTATAGTTGGCTTAGATGGGAGGAGAGTGAGCTATATAGGGGAAGTGCTGCCCAATTGTCTAGAAGTAAGCTACTAACATTGAAGTACGTTTTAAACCTTTCCGTAGCTTAACCATAGTTCTTAACGTTTTAATATAGGTTGAGGTACTTTGGACAGCGTATTCGTATTGTATCGCGGATAAGCGTTAAAGGTATGTAAAGATATCCCTTCTTTCTTTTGACATGATTTATATGAAACGAACAAACGACGAATATATACGCTCCTACTCTTAGAGACACTAGGATGGTTAATGTTCTTTGATTTCCATAAGCTATTTCATATTCTCTTGATACGTGTCTATGATTCCTGAAATTCTATTTGACATAATCCATAATGACCTTCAAGGGATACTTGACATGACTGTCGCTGTTGATACTCAAGTGTTAGTTCATTCTACCTATTCTATTGAGTCTCAGATGATGATTTAATCTGCATATGGTTGTTCACTACTCTGCTCGTGCATGCTGTTATTATATCTTTCACCGAGTCCCGGGCCGGGTATGTTTTCGTGCAGAGTTTCACTGCATTGTTCACCGAGTCCCTCACTAGAGGGCCGGGTACGGTATATATATATATATATATATATATATATATATATATATATATATATATATATATATATATATATATATATATGATGATATGATTATGTGATGATGGCACCGAGACCCCTAATGGGCCGGGCATGGTATACATGTATACGACCATATTAACCGAGTCCATAATGGGCCGGATATGGTATATGATATAGACATGCATGATTTTCATATCTTAAGGCACAGGTGCATTGGTATCTTTGATTATCATACTTTCCTCCTATAATCGTTTATGCATTTGTGATTTTCCTTATTGCATTACATGCTTTATATACTCAGTACATATCTCGTACTGACCCCCTTTCTTCGAGGGGGCTGTGTTTCATGCCCGCAACTTAGGACTTCTGCTCCCCGAAGAAAGGGGGTCAGTACGAGATATGTACTGAGTATATAAAGCATGAAATACAATAAAGAAACTCAAAACTGAATATAAGATTATAGGAGGCAAATATGATAATCAAAGATACCAATGCACCTTTGCCTTACGAGATGAGAATCATGCATGTCTATATCATATGCCATACCCGACCCATTATGGGACTGGGTGAATAAAGTCATCATATACCATACTCGGCGCCATAATCACATCATATATATATATATATATATACCGTACCCGGCCCTCTAGTGAGGGACTCGGTGAACAATACAGTGAAACTGTGCATGAAAACAAACACGGCCCGGGACTCGGTAAAAGATATATTACGGCATGCACGAGCAGAGTAGTGAGCAACCATATGCACACTATGTCATATTTGAGACTCAATAGAATAATCAAAATGAACTATCATTTGAAAATCAAGACAATAGTCATATGAAGTACCCTTCGAATGTCACTATGGATTATATCAAAATAGGACTTCAGGAATCATAGACACGTATCAGGACATAATGAAATAACTTCTGGAAATCAAGAACATTAGCCATTCTAGTATTTCTAAGAATAGGAGCTTCTTTGGAGTTTATACGTTCGTCGTCTGTTTGTTTCATATAGACCATGCCAAAAATAAGAAAGAAAGGATAGCCTTAACATACCTTGTCGCTTCTCAGGTTAACCATAACTTAGGTCTCGGGCTTCGCCAATCTACAAACAATACCAAATATGCCAATAATCAAATTAGGATACTCTTTCAAACCAATCCTTAATTACTTAGAAATCTAACGATATTCGGGCAGCATCTTCCCTAAAAACACAATAATCCTCGTGATTCCAACTTAGCCAAAATATCAATCACCATACCAACAACAATATCAATAAATACATATCCAAATAGAATCAAATCCATTCTTAAATCACCTCCAAAATAGCCCAAAATACATTCCTATACCGATACTTGTATACACTTCTTTATTTTCGTATATACATAGTGTAACAACAAACATAAAAACAACAACAACTACAGCCAATCCCACGATATTCCAGCCCACAAAACAATTCATAACAACCACCAAACAGCCCACGTGATAACAATAAAAATTTATCCGATTTCCGATATAGTTTTCGTAATTCTTTCATCTAGCAACGTAGATACGCTGCGGATAACTCAAATACATCTAGGAGAGAGGATTTCTTACCTTATATGCAAATAATTACACTTCTTCCACGTTACTTCACTTTGAAGAAAGGCCGGATTCAACAACACGATAAAGCAGAACAACGAGATTGAAGCGATGAGTGAAATCCATAAAAAACAAATCCATAGCGTTGCTGCTCTTAATAAATGTCGTTCCTCTTGTCAGTAATAGATATTTTGCTGCCCACATAGCAAGTAATATTGCAGCAACTATTCTATTTGAGACTTTCCTAAATTTTCTCCAAATGAACTAATAGAATCACCATTTCCTCTACTTGAAAACGTGAATCCCCTACCTAACTTTCACCACTCCAAGACATACCTATATAGCTGCAACCTAAACCTCTTATAGTTGCATAGTCATAAGCCTCCCTTATCCCCATGTTCCCACGTGGATTCATATAAATGAAAATTATCCATTTTATTCAATTAATACCATAATTAATTCGTTACTCTCGCACTTTATCCCAACATTTAACCAATTATCCACATAATTAAATCCTTAATCTCAATTCACTTAAGTAAAAATATATATTTTTTAACACACCTCATATACTCGTTATCATGATAATGAGATATAACACTAGTCCATAACCTCTTTATACATACACCAAATATTATTCCAATCACCGTCATCCCACTTCCAAGTCTTAAATTATTTCCGGACCTCATCCTTTTATACACCGATCTCGTTATTTGCATACTTGAATATGATCAAAATCCTCCGGTGCGAGCGGTTCAAACCATAGCCCGAAGGTACCGGTATAGTATTGATGAAACTTATACTATTCGATTTGTGTAATCTCTAACCTTCACGACACCTACTTAGCACTTTTTAAGCATTGCATAAATACTTATAACCTCAAAAATTAACCTTGTCCTCGAACTTATGTTGATTAACTAACGACAAGTCCAATGCACAAAAGTACGGGATGTAACATCCTTCCCCCCTTTAGAACATTCGTCCTCGAATGTTAAACTAGTCATGTATAAACTAGTACTCATCTATCATGTTGTGCCTCTTTTTGCTTAACTTAATACCATTCTCCACTTGACACTAGTTAATAATGAATTTCCAAAGAAAGTGATCATAATTTAGATACTTCCGTAATTGACTGCAACTTACTACGTCCATCTACGCTTGAAGCTTAAGTTGAGTTTTTCTTGTTATGGAGTCATCTTTCAAGTAACACTATAGAATAGGAGCTGTCTTTCCCTTGGGTAGGTTTACAATCGCATATTGTTTCCTCTTGTTCTCTCTTCTAATTCTTATAGGTCTACTTCCACTCTTCATTTAGGTTGCATAGTCCACAACATACATCATTCTTGGAGTCATCATTTTAATCCACTGACATGCACTATCTATAACATTCCCTTTGAATAGTCGAAAATGAGTTATCTTCTTAGTAATGAATCTCGGCTGCAATATTCCCTTGACACCTCAGGAATATCTTTTCAAGAGATATAAGTGAGTCACTCTTCTGATATAATTCTCCTTGATACTTAAACTCGTCGATCCCCTTTCTTTTTGCCTCAACTAGTCTAGAAACCCTTCGTCCTTATCGTTACTCCTTCCCATAATCTTAATAGTATAGTCATTACCTCTATACCCACATTATTAAATAAACCATGTGAATCATTTGTTATATACTGATACCATGTCATCTCTTGACCTCTCGTGATTACGTAATAATCAGGAACGTTCTTGTCACACCCTAACCTCGCTAGGGTGTGATGGGCACCCGACCCCATATTCGGAGCCGAGCGAACCCGCTGACTCTTATTACACACATACTCGCTTGGACTCCTAACTCAGATAAAACGAAATACATAATAAGAGCTTTCAGAAACATTCTTTTTGTCGTTCTCAAGTCAAACAAAATCTGTAATCATATGGAATTTATAACATAACGCAAAATGACACATCGGCTGGTGGAGCCGCTTACAAGACTGACATTCTATACCCACGACTCTGTCTGCAAAGTCTCTAACATCAATCAGAATTCATAACATATATACTCAGACTCGGCAACACTCCGGAAGGAAATGGAGCTCGCCAATCCCGCTGGAACATCTTCTAGCAATGTCTTCTACTCATCTGGGTGTACCTGCGTGGCATGAAACGCAGCCCCCGAAGAAAGTGGGTCAGTACGGAATATGTACTGAGTATGTAAGGCATAGAATACAGAAAACAGAACCATAATCGAAACAAGCAGTACAAAAAGTAAGTACATTATTCAGAATACCAAATTGCTTATTTTTCAAAACGCAAATCGTATATGCCGATGTCATATGTCAGAAGAAGTATAGAAAGTAAGTAAATCATCCAGAATATCAAAATGCTTGTTTTCCAGACACAATTCATGTATGCCGACATCATATATCATATATGCATATAACAGATCCCGGCCCTCTAGTGAGGGACGCGGTGAACAGAATCATCATATGCCATCCTGGCCGCCACCCCCATATCATTATATCATCATATACATATATACATATAACAGATCCCGACCCTCTAGTGAGGGACGCGGTGACCAATGCAGAGGAACGCGCACGATAACAGATCCTGGCCCGGGACTCAGTGAAAGATGCATTGAGGCATGCACGAACAGAGTAGTGAGAAACTATATGCACATAAATCAAATTTTAAGACTCGATGAATAAGTACTCAAAACGACATTTGAGGATCATAAACACGTTTTGAGTCAATCCGAGTTAGTATAAGAAAGTTATGGACATTTTAGTACAGAAACCTCCACGAACGTTTCAGAAGCTATTTTTGGAAAATCAAAGCAATAGTCATATCAAGTACCTTTCGAATATCGCTATGGATCAAATCAAAATAGAACTTTTGGAACCACACACACATATCAAGACATAGCAAAACAGTTTTCGGAAGTCAAGAACATTAGCCATCCTAGTGGCTCTAAGAATAGGAGTTTCTCTGAAATCATACATATACATTGTCTGTTCGTTTCACAAGGATCATGCCAAAAGAAAGAAAGGGTAAGCCTTACATACCTGTTCCACGTCCTATTGGCTACGCTTATTCGTCCAAGCTTGCTAGTCTACATTCAAGAGAATTGACACAATCATTAGAGTCATTATCATATACTTGTCTTAGTCCTTCAAATGAATTCATTTACAATCTGCCGAAATTTCGGCAGCATTTCCCCTGTAAATACATCCATCCCCGAGAATCTAACTCGGCCAAATTATCAATCAACAATCCGAGAATTCAACTCGGCCAATTTATCAACAACAATCCGAGAATTCAACTCGGCCAAATTATCAACAATAACCCGAAATCATTCTAACATGACTCAAGAACACTTCAAACAATTCACACACAATATTCAAAACAACCCAACCAACATACCACTTCACCCGAAACCTTCCAAATTCAACAAGAACAATAACAACACATTTCCTTTCTTCCAAATTCATGAACTACACCAACAATCTACTTATTAACAACTTCATTCTCATAATTATAAGAAACCACACTAATGTTACATTAATCTTTCCGTCCCTCTTTTGTCCTTCGGTCCATACCTCTTACCATTTCATTCTTACGTCTATGCTTGTCGTATCACCTCATAATGTCCAAGGTCAATTTCCCTTCGTTGTCCAATGTCTATAACTATCTCACCATAGGATAAATGCCTTTGTCATAGTATTCTTTGCCACAAATTCATTGTGACCCATAGGCCATCTTACGCATTAGCCCTTTTAGTAATATGGCCAATAACTAATCCTTCTGTTACAACCCAAACTTAAGGTGCCCGTCCTTTTGTTCGTTCTCTTTAAATTCGATGTCTTCTAGTAACCAGCTGGTTCTGATCGTTTCGCTTAAACCATTTCACAATTTCCCTTAATCCAACTTATAACACTTTAGGTGCATTATGTCATGTCGTTTCTTATCATACTCCTTTCCCTTCCTTTATTCACCTTTTGATTTTCTCATATCCTACTATAGGAGATTTTTCTATCCCTTCTCCTTTGCTACTTGTAAGTCACAATATCATTAGCAAACAACTCTATTGCCAACATCTTAGCCTCTAGTCCAGTATAGCATTGCTATCCTTTATAATATTTCTTAAGTTACTCGTTTCCATTCTCTTGTCGTATTCTTTCTTTTTATAAGCACCCTCTTTCTAATGTCATATCATTCAAGTTCTTTACAAATGATTCTCAGCACTGTCCAATACCATCCTGACTTTTATCCATTTATTGCTGGCTTTCAGATCTTACAAACTTGTTTCAGCGAGGGATCTCACTTGAAGTTTAAGCATTTATATCAAATATATTTCAGTGTCAATTGTTTCCATCTTACACCTATATTTCTCTCACCCGCTTACCCTCTTATGGGTGTACTTATACCATTATCTATTTATATTCTGCTCTATGTCCCCATTTCCAAATTCATATGATCCTTTTTCCAATTCACTTGGTATAGTATACCATATCCATGTATTTTCTTTATCATTTATAACTTTGATTACCCACGTACAAAACCTTAACAAGATCACGAAGCGACGAGAACTTTCTATGTATAGTACAAAATCTCATCTGATAATTTGTAATCGAATAATCTAACTAATGTAGCAACTCATCTAAAGCCACATTCCACTCACTCCAATCAATAATTATTTAGTACTTGTAGTCGTTCCAAATCCTCAATTTAGGTACCACTTATATTCTGACTATAAGTGTCCAAAGTTCTCTTGTAACATTATCTTTATCGCAACGTGTATCATCTGTTTCCTCTAATAAATTTACAACACATCATTTATTCCTCAAATCTACAGTCCTTGTCCTTTAAGGATTTCACTATTTCCTAAGTGAAGTCATATCCGCGCAGTACTCCTTTATGCCTTATGCTCTTTCACCCTTGTTGTGTACCCAACACTGACTTTTAACTTACTCAAAATTATATCAAGTTCGTCTTAATAATGGTTTTATCTTATCACTTTATCGTCGTACTACACCTTTATGTTCGTAGATTTATATTTCCCTTTTATTTTACACTCGTACTCAATTAATTACGTCTATCTTGGGTGATTTCTTTGGTATTCCTTTCCATTTCTCCAGTCTATGTCCATCTTTTATTCTATGCACAAGGAATCTTATGCCACCTTTGTATCCTTCGGAAAACATTACTTCTACATAACCCCTTATTCATTCTCAAAACGTACTCTGTTCATCCCTGTTTGTTCTTATCACACCATTCATTTTCTGGCACTCATTCTATCTCGTTACTCACCTTTCTATAGTTTGGTCTTTCATAGTTTCGTCACTTATATTACTCGTTTTCTTGGCTATACATGTCATAACCCATTACTGCACTGTTATCCCGCTCACTTTCTTCTTATTTTCTTCTTTCAATTAACTCCTTCTTTTCTCGTGCTCGCTTTCATTTTCGTTATAGAACTTTCCCTATAGGACTTTATAAGTCTTTCTTATCCGTTCTATACCTTGCCTTTCCATTTTACATTTGCCTTTATACTTTAGTGGCAAATATCACGTCATATCTTTTAGTCACTTCCTCGCTAGGCTTTACTCATTTTCATAACAATCCTTATTATATCCACATAATATCTTGTTCGTAATCAATCTTATAGTGTAACACTTCTTAACCTTATTCACGATTCTTACTATGGTTTAATTACACTCTGTGGAGTAGGCGTGCTTAACCTTTTATCCTTTCTGATCAATTTTATCCTTAATATCTCACAAGCTATCTTATCAATACATCCATATTCATCGCAATTCTTCCTCCTCCGTACTCTTATCTCAATCATACTATTACTCCTTTTAACTATAAACTCGTCGTAATTTATCCCTACTTATCAATTCACCCGATACCTCAATATAACGTTCTATTAAGATTTGCCAGCCTTTTCTAAATCATCCCTTAGTATAACAAGCCCTTCCAAATTAGCCTAGCATTTGTTTTTTACAATATCGATATCGACCTCATAATTACTATTTCTATCAATTCAACCGTTAACTTTATTTCTCGAAGTCAAACTTGCAACTTGGTCAAATCCTATCATTACTGTGACACGACCTTTCAAGACATATTACGAACTTATATCTCATTCCCTTTTTATTTCTAGGAAAATTTTGGCAGAGTTTCCTCTGTATTTCTTACTATCCCAAAACCTGCACGCAGGAAATACCAACAATGCCTCACAGGGCCAACATATATATATATAGTATATTATAGCCACACAGGGCTCCCAATATCAACAACAGTATGAAAATGATGAACTTACCTCATATGTCCAACTCAAACTGTACTTGTTATACTTTTCTGTTTACTTTCCCTTTTAATCTTTAGCTGCACTTCAATCATACCTGCAATATTCATACCATATCTAATATATACCCTGCTTACCGTTTACATATATTTTTACTGATTTCTTCAGCTCCTCTTGTTCACACTTTATAACTGAACTTATCATCAATATATACATCCAATCCACTTTCTTACTATACTTACAATAACTTACCTTGATGATGATCGGTTCGCCATTCTGTATATCCAATTTCTGCTAACGTAACCTCGATGAAATATCTTACCTCTGTAACTCCCAGTAGCATTATTTATCTTCTCTTGTCGACACCACTCTCCTGCTGAAATCAAAGGTCAATATATAAGGGATATCATTTCCTATCTCTTGGCTCTATCGCACGATCTAGAGTAAGAAGGAAAAGTAACATCCTAAATGTCCTGTAGCTTCCTGTTTATAGATGTGGTGCATAATACACCAATAAACAAGACTCTACTAGACAAAGTCTATAGACACTCCGAGGATGAACTGCTCTGATACCACTTTTGTCATGACCCAACCCCATGCGCCATGACTAGTGCCCGAACTGGACACTCGTATACAAACCTGTTAGATATAGTCAGACTAAAACCAAAACAGTATGGGGACTTGTAAAAGCAACTAAATATTCATAACGTCACATATCATAAACCTGTCTCCTAAGGAGTCACAGCTAACCAAAGCATAACATAATACGCAAGCCGACAAGGCTGCCACTACATACGACAATATCCAAAACAAACCATATCGACACAGCTGACTGTAACCCATATACAACCCGCATATGTCTACAGACCTCTAAGGGTATAAAAGTTAAATATGACGGGACAGGGCCCCGCCGTACCCCTGGATATATGTATACAAGTCGATATCAAAAGATCTGTACCAAAATAGTCTAGGCTCCGGAACAATGAAGCTCTCCAGACAGCTGAGCAGAAGTCCTAAGCTGGAGGATCACCAAACCGAGTGTCTGTACCTGCGGGCATGAAACGCAGCCCCCCGAAGAAAGGGGGTCAGTACGAGATATGTACTGAGTATATAAAGCATGAAATGCAATAAAGAAACTCATAACTGAATAAAAGATTATAGGAGGAAAATATGATAATCAAAGATACCAATGCACCTGTGCCTTACGAGATGAGAAACATGTATGTCTATATCAAATGCCATACCCGGCCCATTATGGGACTCGGTGAATAAAGTCATCATATGTCATACTCGGCGCCATAATCACATCATATATATATATATATATACCGTACTCGGCCCTCTAGTGAGGGACTCGATGAACAATGCAGTGAAACTGTGCACGAAAACATACTCGGCCCGGGACTCGGTGAAAGATATATTACGGCATGCACGAGCAGAGTAGTGAGCAACCATATGCAAACTAAGTCATATCTGAGACTCAATATGTTAGACCCCGTATTTTATACGTCGAGTTATTCGCGAAGGAATCGACGTGAGGTAGAAACCTCGGATTTTTAATTTCTAAACTAGGCCTAATCGGTTATAAATTTTACTTAGTGTAAAAATGTTATTGGAGATTAGGAACTACCTAATTGTGGTGTTAAGTAAACATTTGTGACAATAATGAGCCAACAAGAGTATCAAACGTCCAAGGTAAAAAGGATGACTCAAAGTCATCTAAAATAAGGCTAATGGAAGACATACAAATGTGCAATTAAATGTTGATTCATCCACTACATTTTCAATATATTGTGGACAATTACATTGGAAGGAAAATACAAGTTATATTCGGCCATAAAACTGAAATTTGGAGGAGAAAGGTTGGAGCATACAATTGAATATTTGAGCATCTACTACTTTATGAAAGTATACATTATTTTAGGAAGACATCACATGGTGGACGGATCACTTTACATTAAATATTGCTCATCCATCTTGGCATGATTACAATAGACAAAGGGTGATGTATTAATCATTCACCACACTTACAATTGTCTTGTAAACAATTGAAAAGAATGAAGAAAGGAGAGACAAGGGAAGTAGGCTAGCCGAAAGTGAAGGGAAAGAATTAGAAAACATTTAAGTGTAAAGTTAATGGAATGACTCATGCCATAAGTGGAGCATGGGACCAACTTGTAAGCATCATATTTGAACCAAATAATGACCAAGAGATCATCCATCACAATTCATTTCTACTACACAACACAAAGAAAGAAAAACCTAATTCTAGAGAGAGAAAGTCTCGGCCAAGGGACTGATTTTTGAGCCCTTTGAGTCTTGATCGATAAATTATTTTACAAGGTGTTTCAACCCTTTAGAAGGTCCCTAGAACGTGAATATAGTCTTTGGAGCAACAAGAACCATTTTCATCTCAAATCACAAACTCTAGCCAAGTAGAGAAGTCAAGTTGTCAAGGTAAGATCTAACTTCTTTTGCTTGTATTAAGGGTGATGTAGATGAGTAAATATAATTTGTATACATGAAATGATGTGTGTTGATGTTGGAACATGATAGTAGTTAGGGGGTTATATGAGTTGATGTTGAAGTATGGTTGTAACTTGATGAACATGAATCGCATGCATAAAATCATGAAAGTTGGTGTTGGAATGTTAGTTGGCCATAGGGACTGTTTTGGTGGAATTAGTGGACTTATTTTCTTTAATAAATATGGTTGTTAATATCATAGATCTCATGGTAAAAAGAATGAAAAGAATTGGAAGGTTAAAGGTGAAGTTATGTTAGTATGAAAATGATTGAATCTATGATTTTATGTGAAGTGATGTTGAAGCATGTTGAAACCGTTTGTGGACTGTTTTGTGAGGAAGTTAGTGAACTGTTTTTACATGATATTTTTATTGTTATTATCATGAATTTTATGATGGAATGAAGGTTTTTAATGGTTGGAGTTGAAACTAAAGTCGTTTGTGAGTTGTTGTAAGAATTGTAGAAATGACGATGTAGCTTAGTTGCGTATGAATTGATGTTGTACTTGTCGTGTGGATAGCTGGTCATAACCTACTGAAATTATATGAAAAGAAGACATGAAATAATGTGTAAGAATCATATGTGGTTTGCTTAGTATGTTCGTAAACGTTTGCAAGAATTCCGAACATTGTTTAGGGACTGTTTTGGACATGTTGTTGGACTGTTTTGGATATGTTGTGGTAATGGAGTGTTTTGGACTTGTTGTTTTCATCAAGTTGGAAAAAATAATTATAGTTAAGAGTATACATCATGTTGTCATAGTGGTTGGGCTGTTATAGAATCGTTTCGACGAAATAATATGACTATAGATTAACAAGAATAAATTGGATGTGTCATAATCGCATGTACACTATTATCTAGCGTTGTAAGGTGCGGGCTGTTTTGACACGTTGTTGTTATTGAACTTGGAAGATTAATGATAATTAAGATTATGCTTTGTATTGTATGTTGGATGGGCTGTTATAAGTTGTTACATGCAAACGTTAAGGCTACGAACTATTAGAAGTAACTTGAGAATGTAGTAGCCGTATGTGAATCGTTATTGCATGTTGTGAATGTGGGATGTTTGGAATATTGTGTGGGCTGTCCAGATTGATATTGAACATATAATTATTGATGTTGGGCTGTTTATATGTACTTGGTTTGGATACAAGAGTAAACGTCGCCTAAACATCTAGAAAGGAGTTACTAACGTTAGAATACGTTTTGAATCTCCCCGTAACTTAAACGTAGTTGTTGGCATCTTAATATAGGTTGAAGTATTATTGGGCAGCGTATACATATTGTGTGACGAATAAACGCTAAAGGTATGTGAAGCTAACCCTTCTTTCTTTTTGGCATGATCGTTGTGAAATGAATATACGATATATATACGAATCCAAAGGAAACTCCTATTCCTAGAGCCACTAGGATGGCTATTGATTTTTTATTCCCATAAACTTATGCTTTGATTCATATATATTAATGTGTACACATGATTTCAAAGTTCCATTTGATATAATCCACAGGGACATCCGAAAGGTATATGAGATGATTATTATTTGAAATTGCGAACGATGGTTCGTGTTGACTATTGCATTGATTCCTTACAAATGTTTTGAATTGCATATAGTTTCTCACTACTCTGCTCGTGCAAATCTCAATATATCTTTCACCGAGTCCCGGGCCGGGTATGTTATCGTGCACACTGTATTGTTCGCCGAGTCCCTCATTAAAGGGCCGGGTACAATATATATATATATATATATGTATGTATATTCTGAAGTTATGCTGTGTTATGAAGTTATGCTATGATATGAAGTTATGCTATGTTACGGAGATATGCTGTGTTACGGAGATATATATTATATTCTGAAGTTATGCTATGTTATGGCGCCAGAGACGGGGTGGCGACCATGTTCACCGAGTCCCATAATGGGGCCGGATATGATATATGATTTTGACATGCATGATTTATGTTTCAAAAGCAAGTATTTGGTATTCTGGTTATTGTACTCATTTTCTGTACTTCTTATTTAAATCATGATCCCGTTTACTGTGTTTCATGCTTTACATGCTCGGTACATATTCTGTACTGACCCCCTTTCTTTGGGGGGGTTGCGTTTCATGCCCGCAGGTGCAGACATTCGCTTTGGTGATCCGACAGCTTAGGATTTTCCTCTTCTGCTATTTTGGAGAGCTCCATTGTTCCGGAGTCCAGACTTTGGTACAAATCCTTCTCGGATATATATTTATATGCCTATGTGGACTAAGAGTACGACGGGGCCCTGTCCCGTCATATATTACTGTTACGTCCCGTATTTTTATACATTGGGACAACCCGGATTAACTATGACAAGTAAGGGCCAAGACTATTCCGGGATTTGAAGTCGGGACTTTTGACCTTTGATTTTATTTTGAGACATAAGTTATATATGAAATTGTGGGCATTGAACACTTAGAAAAAATTGGGACCACAATTCATAAAATTGGAATTAAAAATGTGGTACAAAAATCCTATTGTGGCCGTGTAGACCCTTAAATGGCCCACACAAATTTTGTGGTCAATTTTAATTAGTCCACCACTTGCGTGGGCCATGATCACTTGTACAATACATGTGGACTTAAAAGATGACCAAGAGTTCATCTTTCTCTCATTCACCACTCAAAGAAATATCAAGACTTTGGAGAGCAATACTCCCTCCAACCTCACGGCTAGAGCCATGGAAAACCAAGTCCCATTTTTGCCTCTCTAAAAATTATTTCTTTGATACAAACCCACTATATTGAAGTCCCTAAGTAACGTGGAAGCATCGTTTGGGTCATCCAACCATTAGTTGTGCCTATTTGCAAACCCTAGCCTATTGGTGGAAGTGAAGAACAAAGGTAAGTTTTGCTCTTGTTTATGTGTTGTGGACGTTTAATTCATGTTGTAGTATGTTAAAATGGATAAAAATCATGAAATATGGAATGTTGAAGTTGGGTCTTGTGTTGGGTGTGTTGATCGTGTGAAGTATATGTGTGTGGTGTGGTATTGGGTTGATGAATTAATTGTTTGTATCATATTTGATTGTCGTAGAGTGGAGAAGATAAAAAAAAAATCATCAATATATGTATATATGTGGGTAATGTAGCCGTGTATAGCCCACATGTTAGGTAAGGAATGAATTAATGTCGCTTAGCGTTTGAATGGTTGTTGCAATGACTTTTATGTTGGAAAGGAGAGTTTAAGGTCCCGAATTGATATAGTAAGCGTTGCGGACTGATTTGGAGAACTTGGTGCAGCAATCCTTATATATAAGAATCATTAACATATGTATATGTGTAGTGTGGACGAATGTGAGTCCTATAATATGTCGAAGATCGTGTTACTATCGTTTAGTATTTTAGTTATCGTCGATATGAATTCTAGTTGGAAATAAGTGTTTAATGACTCAAGAATGATGTTGAGATGGTTGGGGCTGTTTTGAGGCTTATTGTGCGTTGATGTAATTTGTACATTTTATGAGAATGACATCGATATATTGTGGATCGTGATACAAAACATGACTTGAAAATGAGGAAAGAAAATAGGGGGCTGCTCTCGGCTAAGGGGACTGTTTTCGGCCACTTGGAGAAAAAAAAAATATTTGATTGTTGGAAAAATTATGTGAATTGTTTAGAATGTTCTTGAATGTTGTTAGTATGGATTTGGGTTAATAATCGAATGTACGAACGATATTGTGGCTTGAAAGTAAGCCATTGAATTGAATAATTGGAAATTTGTCGAATGATGAAAAAGAGAGCTATTAATGTTATTTTGCCTTCCGAATTGATTATCGATGTTGCTAGGTTGGTTATTGTGGTTGTTGTTGTTGATTTTGAGCGAGTTAAATTCTCGGGATGGCCTATTTACAGGGGAAATGCTGCCGAATTTTCTGTAGAATTTAATGATTAGTCGGAATGAATGGCTTAAGTGCCTATGTTTAATATTGGATATTCGTTGGTATATTTGTAGACCTTGGGGAGCCCGAGGCGTATATTGGAATTTACTTTAGATTGTCCATCTTGGAGTGCGTACGAGGTATGTAAGGCAACTTCCTTTCTTTTTGGCATGTCTTAGTTTTACATAGGCTAAATTAGAGCCTTAAGGAAATTCCAAATCCGAAATCCGAGCATGTTATGATCCGTATATGTTCGTTGGCACTCTTATGTATGATTTGATGAAATATGAACCCTTATGTCTTTGAAATAATCGTTTTCCGAATTTTGCATAAAAAGGGTTCACTTTAAAGAAGTTCGTAATTTTTGGAATGCCATATCTTTCACAAACATGCTCGGATTACTCTAATATTTTTGTAGAAGTCTATATGACATATGATATGTATGTTTTCCATAGGCGGGCCCGACTCGGGTAAATACCCACCCGTGGGTCCCGCGACTTTCCTTTATGAAATCCGGAGAATCTTTGAAAGAATTTAGTATGACTATTATTTCGATTTTCAAATATGATCATTTTGCTTATGTTTGAATTTATGATAATGATTTTATGCATATGACTACTCACGACTCTATTCGTGCATTCTGTTATTCCTTTCGCCGAGTCCCGGGCCGGTTCTGTTATCGTGCACGTTTTGATACACTCCGGAGTTATGCTGTGTTTATGGTTCACCGAGCTACTCGCAAAAGAGGGTCGGGTTCCACTTATATTTGGTGTTATGCTGTGTATGGCGTTATGCGGTGATGTGATATGTGACGGGGATACGGAGATTTGAAACTTTCTGGTATTATGCTGTGTTATGGCGCCATCGACGGGCGGGCGACCATATTCTTCTGTACCCTATGCATGACTTACATGTTTGAAACTAAACATTTTGATATGATTGGATTTGCACTTATGTTCGGCACTTCTGTTTCTTTTATGTCTCAGGTTTGTTTTCTGTATATTCTGCTTTGCATACTCAGTACATATCTCGTACTGACCCCCCTTTTTTCGGGGGGGCTGCGTTTCATGCCCGCAGGTACAGATGCGCAGTTTGGTGATCCACCAGTTTAGGACATCCTCCTTTGCTGTTCGGAGTGCTCTTCTCACTTCAGAGCATATGTTTTGGTATACAGTTTCGTTCGTTGTGTATGTATTTGTTCAGGGGTACGGCGGGCCCTGTCCCGCCATATGATTCGGTTGGTCTGTTTAGAGGTCTGTAGACGTATTTGTGGGTGTGTGTGCCTACTTCTGTTCCGATGTGTTTGTATGATTCTATTCGTTATGGCAGCCTTGTCGGCGTGCATTTGTATCTGTGTTTTGGGCCGTTGTGCCATTTGATAGCCTTGTCGGCTTTTGACATATTTGACAGCCTTGTCGGCTTTTTGGACATATTTGATAGCCTTGCCGGCTTTTCGATATATGTATATGCTTATGTTTGTGTCAGATACAGTTGGATACAGTTTGAGACGGCATATAGCAGTTATAGCCATATATGCTATTTGTATGTGATTCGATATGGATAGGTACGTTTGGGTGCCCAACTAGGGCGCCAGTCGCGGCCCATGGGGCTGGGTCGTGACAGAAGTGGTATCAGAGCGGTTTGTCTTTGGGATGTCTACAGACTGTGTCTCGTAGGGTCTTGTTTATCGGTGTGTTGTGCACCACACCTATAAACAAGAGGCTACAGGACATTTAGGGTGTTTTCTTTCTTTGAATCTTAGATCGTGCGATAGAGCCAGCTGTAGGAAATGGATTCCTTTTTGCTAACTTTTAATTTCAGCTGGAGGACGGTGTCGACGTAAGAAAGTGACTGATGATATGGAAAGCTGCATAGTACTCAGGTAAGAAATGGTATGAAAAATGTATGTCGGGGAAGCTATTTGAAGTATGATGGAAATATAAAGTTGAAGATTAAAAAGAAGAGTAAACAGGAAAATGTCACCAGTGCCGTTTGAGTTAGGCATGTGAGGTAAATCTCGAAATTTCATACTTTTTATTGAATTTGTTAGCCCTGTGTGGCTATGATACGATGTGATATGATGATATATATACGTATATGTGTTGGCCCTGTGAGGCATGGTTGGTATTTCCTGTGTACAGGTTTTGGGATAGTAAGAAATACAGAGGAACCTCTGCCCAAATTTTTTCAGAAATATAAAAAGGAGATCGAGATATGAGTTCTTAGTATGTCTTGAAAATTGATACCGATAGGGTAATCTATTATGTTGGATTAAAGTTAAGAGGTACCCTCCATGCCATTCGTAAGAAGCATTATCCTTGATTGGGAAATTTTATTTCAAGAAGGCATATAAGAGTAGCAAATTCGTAATTTATTTAAACGGACCAGAATATGTTCCAACCACATGTTGCTTCAGAAAAGCTTATGTGAAAGGAAAAAATGTCCAACGATTAAGTTCGGTTCATTTGAAGAGTACTAAATGTATAACAGACAGTTGGGGATTAAATGGTTCGCTTATGACTCAAAAGAAGTATATATATATATATATATATATATATATATATATATATGTATAAATATGGAGGTAATTATGTGAATTAAGTACTAAAGGATTTCGCGATGTTCGTCGGATTCTAGTGTTCTTTTGCTGGTGGTTGGAGAATGTTGTACAGTATTATTTTATCAGTCTTCGTCGACTAATTGGAGATGGAATTTGTGGAATAAAAACTTAAAGCTGTGGGCTGTTTAAAATTATATATGTATATGCATGAGAAGAAAAATATTGAGGATTTATAGGGGGCGACACGGTGACTATATAGTCCGAAAAGTAAAAGAATTCTCTCTAGATCGGGGTGGGACCCGCTACGAGAACGTTTTGAAAATATGTAAGACCCCGATTTGCCTTAAATTACGAGATAAAGGTTGTGCGGGGAAATTGATGCAATTATACCGACCTTAACGCGTCTAAAAACATTAAGGTTGTAAGGTTAAGCGTGTCAGGGCCAGAGTAATTCTGGGATGGGTGACCCCCTGGGAGATGTACAAAGATTTTCGCAAATATGGATATAAGAGAGAAATAGGAAATTTGGAGTAACCTAAAAGGAAATTAAGGTACGTGGAATGATTAGAAACTTTATAAAGGTCACGTGGGCTGAGACGGATTAGATTAGAAAAAGAAAAAAAAAAGAGCAACGCAGCTCTAGAATTAGAGTGAGTTTGAACAAATGATTGCAGATGTCTTGTGAAAGAAATGACAGTGATATATGTATGTATGTATGTATAGGACTCCCCATTTATGACTATGTCGACCGCTTGGTGAACCTTAATAGCCAGCGTTATAATATATGGGAGACATTAACAGAATAGAATTTGTGAGACAAAGTGAGAGGTATGGTACAGATGTTACGAAATGAACTGATATTTATTTTGCTACTGGTTGAGATATTTTATCCATAAGTTCTCAGAATTTATAAAGAAAGACAGAATGACTAAACTCAAATTATTACGAATAGGTCTTTCTAATGATAAATAAGTATGGACTCATTCGCTCTTAGAAAATGGGATCAACTCCCCCACTGCGTATTGGTACTTATCGAGTATAGAATATGAAAGATTCTAGTACGACGATATTTTGGAAGGAAAAGAGAGTGATTGAGTATAAGATAAGGAGAACAAAATGCCAGAAAATTGAAAAGTAAGAAACCTATTTAAGCAGAGCCCCAAAAAGGGTCGACAGGCAAAATACGAAATTATTTGCGAAAACGAACTTAAGTGTAATAGTGCAGGGCAAAGGAAAACCTATGGCATGGAATGATGAATCATGCGATTATTAAATAATTTGACTATCGAGAAAGTAGAACGACGGATAAGGAACGGGTATGAAGGAAGGATATGATTTTTAAAGGATAAATTGCTATATTAATTAAATTATTTGAGTGGCAGCTATCAGACAAGATTTTGTACTATATGATTGAGAACTTCATCACTTCGTAATTCTGTTAAGATCTCGTACGAAGGTAATCAAGTTATGGATTATAAAGGAAAAATATGGATACGGTATAAGCACAACCCCAAAAGAGGGGGAACGGATGAAAGTGAAGTAAAGTAAGTAGAAATAGAAACAATTGACACACAGAAGATTGAAACGATAAAAAGTTGACCTAGGTCTTCGACATAGACCCAGATACGCAGTTTTGGGGATTAGCCAGGTATTACAGAAAATTTGTGAAGGACTTTGCTCCTACTACGACATTATTTACGAAGGTAACTTAGAAGGCCGTGGAATTTCAGTGAACCGGTACGTGTGAATGCAGTTTCTAGTACTGGAGGAAAAAAAAAATTATTTCGGCTCCAGTCTATCTCTTCCCGAGGGCCAGTCGGGTATGTTACTTATTATGGCGCTTTTGGTATTGGGATAGGTTATGAATTAGTGCAGCACAGTTAAGTTATGGCCTAGGCTGCCCGGCAGTTTAAATCGCACGAGAGAAATTATCCCATACATAATCTGGAATTACCCGCGGCGATTCATGTTTTGAGAATGTGGAGGCATTACTTACATGGGGTCCACGCTGATATTATACGGACCATGAGAGCCCCGGTATATTTTTAAGAAAAAGGGAGCTAAATCTGCGGCATGAATGGCTTAAGTTATTGAAAGATTATAATGTCGATATTCTGTGTCATCCTGGAAAAGCCAATGTGGTAGCTAATGCACTTAGCCGTAAGTCTATGGACAATTTAACTGATGTACAGTTTGATGAGAAAGAATTGGTTCGTGGAAATTTATCAGTTAGCTAGCCTTGGAGTCCGTTTGGTCGATTCTGAAGACATTGGGATTTTGTTCGAGGAGTCGCCGAATCGTCGATTATGGAAGAGGTAAAACAGCATCAGTTTGAGGATCCTATCCTTGTACAGTACAAAGATACGACCTTTGATAAAGAAAAGACTTAGTTGAAATTTCGTCTGAAAGGGGTATTATTATTCGGAGGCAGACTATGTGTGCCTGACGTTGCAGGGCTGTGATGATCAATTTTGGGCGAAGCACATAATGTTCGACATTCTGTTCATTCTGAATCCACAAAAATGTATCACGATCTTAAATATTTATGTTGATGGGATGGTATGAAAAAGGGACACTGCAGAGTCCGTTGGCCAATGCCCAAATTGTCAGTAAGTCAAGATCGCGTATCAAAGGCCCGGCAGATTGCTTCAGGAACTAGAAATTTCAGTTTGGGAACGAGGAACGATTCGCATGAACTTCATTATAGGCTTACCGCGGATACAATTCTATTCAGAGTATTGTTGACAGACTAATGAAATCAGCCCATTTTATTCCAGTCAGGACTACTTATTCGGCTGAAAGTTATGACAGAGTGTATATTAATGAGATAATAAGACTTCACGGGATTCCTATATCTATTATAATCGACTGAGGTGCTCAGTTTACGGCTAACTTCTGAAGTTCGTCCCTGGAAGGACTGGAGATTCAGATGAGTCATAGCACAATATTTCATCCTCAGTCCGACGGACAGGCCGAGTGTGCTATTCAGACACCGGAAGATATGCTATGGGCCTGTGTTATTGATTTCAGAGGTTGTTGGGGCGATCATTGTCGCTAATTGAATTTGTTTATAATAAAAATCGTTATCACTCCAGTATTCAGATGGCACCATATGAGACTTTGTATGGCAGGAAGTGCAGATCTCCGATTGGTTGGTTTGACGTGGGTGAGATTCAGTAATTGGTCCAGATGTGGTCCAGCAGGCAGTAGATAAAGTGAAACTGATTCGAGAGCGACTATTAGCGGCCCAGAGTCGACAGAAATCTTATGCTGATAAACGACGTCGACCGTTAGAGTTTCAGATTGGCGATTAGGTATTTCTGAAAGTGTCACCTATGAAAGGTGTTATGCAATTTGGTAAGAAAGGAAAGCTCAGTCCGAGATATATTGGGCCTTATCTGATTATTCGTAAAATAGGCAAAGTGGCCTATGAATTGGATCTGCCAGCTGATTTGGGAGCGGTTCACCCGGTATTCCATGTTTCTACGCTTCGTAAGTGTATTGGTGACCCTTCTAGAATTTTCCCTACAGATGATATACGGGTCACAGAGGAGCTGTCTTATAAAGAGCAGCCTATAGCCATATTGGATCGTCAGGTAAGAAAGTTGCGGAATAAAGATGTGGCTTCGGTTAAGGTACTGTGGCGGAATAATAACCGCGAGGAAATGACCTGGGAAGCTGAGGAGCGGATGAAGAAAAAGTATCCTCACCTATTTCCGGCACCTTCAGGTAATCCAAATTCTTTGTTTACCTATGTTGATCTGTGAATGATTTGTATATGTTGGCTATAAAGGAAACTCCCCCAAATTTGAGTAAGATCCGTAGAATTAATCCAACATTCGAGGACGAATGTTCTTAAGGGGGGAGGATGTTACGTCCCGTATTTTTATACATTGGGACAACCCGGATTAACTATGACAAGTAAGGGCCAAGACTATTCCGGGATTTGAAGTCGGGACTTTTGACCTTTGATTTTATTTTGAGACATAAGTTATATATGAAATTGTGGGCATTGAACACTTAGAAAAAATTGGGACCACAATTCATAAAATTGGAATTAAAAATGTGGTACAAAAATCCTATTGTGGCCGTGTAGACCCTTAAATGGCCCACACAAATTTTGTGGTCAATTTTAATTAGTCCACCACTTGCGTGGGCCATGATCACTTGTACAATACATGTGGACTTAAAAGATGACCAAGAGTTCATCTTTCTCTCATTCACCACTCAAAGAAATATCAAGACTTTGGAGAGCAATACTCCCTCCAACCTCACGGCTAGAGCCATGGAAAACCAAGTCCCATTTTTGCCTCTCTAAAAATTATTTCTTTGATACAAACCCACTATATTGAAGTCCCTAAGTAACGTGGAAGCATCGTTTGGGTCATCCAACCATTAGTTGTGCCTATTTGCAAACCCTAGCCTATTGGTGGAAGTGAAGAACAAAGGTAAGTTTTGCTCTTGTTTATGTGTTGTGGACGTTTAATTTATGTTGTAGTATGTTAAAATGGATAAAATTCATGAAATATGGAATGTTGAAGTTGGGTCTTGTGTTGGGTGTGTTGATCGTGTGAAGTATATGTGTGTGGTGTGGTATTGGGTTGATGAATTAATTGTTTGTATCATATTTGATTGTCGTAGAGTGGAGAAGATAAAAACAAAAATCATCAATATATGTATATATGTGGGTAATGTAGCCGTGTATAGCCCACATGTTAGGCAAGGAATGAATTAATGTCGCTTAGCGTTTGAATGGTTGTTGCGATGACTTTTATGTTGGAAAGGAGAGTTTAAGGTCCCGAATTGATATAGTAAGCGTTGCGGACTGATTTGGAGAACTTGGTGCACTTAATGCAATCCTTATATATAAGAATCATTAACATATGTATATGTGTAGTGTGGACGAATGTGAGTCCTATAATATGTCGAAGATCGTGTTACTATCGTTTAGTATTTTAGTTATCGTCGATATGAATTCTAGTTGGAAATAAGTGTTTAATGACTCAAGAATGATGTTGAGATGGTTGGGGCTGTTTTGAGGCTTATTGTGCGTTGATGTAATTTGTATATTTTATGAGAATGAGATCGATATATTGTGGATCGTGATACAAAACATGACTTGAAAATGAGGAAAGAAAATAGGGGGCTGCTCTCGGCTAAGGGGACTGTTTTCGGCCACTTGGAGAAAAAAAAAATATTTGATTGTTGGAAAAATTATGTGAATTGTTTAGAATGTTCTTGAATGTTGTTAGTATGGATTTGGGTTAATAATCGAATGTACGAACGATATTGTGGCTTGAAAGTAAGCCATTGAATTGAATAATTGGAAATTTGTCGCATGATGAAAAAGAGAGCTATTAATGTTATTTTGCCTTCCGAATTGATTATCGATGTTGCTAGGTTGGTTATTGTGGTTGTTGTTGTTGATTTTGAGCGAGTTAAATTCTCGGGATGGCCTATTTACAGGGGAAATGCTGCCGAATTTTCTGTAGAATTTAATGATTAGTCGGAATGAATGGCTTAAGTGCCTATGTTTAATATTGGATATTCGTTGGTATATTTGTAGACCTTGGGGAGCCCGAGGCGTATATTGGAATTTACTTTAGATTGTCCATCTTGGAGTGCGTACGAGGTATGTAAGGCAACTTCCTTTCTTTTTGGCATGTCTTAGTTTTACATAGGCTAAATTAGAGCCTTAAGGAAATTCCAAATCCGAAATCCGAGCATGTTATGATCCGTATATGTTCTTTGGCACTCTTATGTATGATTTGATGAAATATGAACCCTTATGTCTTTGAAATAATCGTTTTCCGAATTTTGCATAAAAAGGGTTCACTTTAAAGAAGTTCGTAATTTTTGGAATGCCATATCTTTCACAAACATGCTCGGATTACTCTAATATTTTTGTAGAAGTCTATATGACATATGATATGTATGTTTTCCATAGGCGGGCCCGACTCGGGTAAATACCCACCCGTGGGTCCCGCGACTTTCCTTTATGAAATCCGGAGAATCTTTGAAAGAATTTAGTATGACTATTATTTCAATTTTCAAATATGATCATTTTGCTTATGTTTGAATTTATGATAATGATTTTATGCATATGACTACTCACGACTCTATTCGTGCATTCTGTTATTCCTTTCGCCGAGTCCCGGGCCGGTTCTGTTATCGTGCGCGTTTTGATACACTCCGGAGTTATGCTGTGTTTATGGTTCACCGAGCTACTCGCAAAAGAGGGTCGGGTTCCACTTATATTTGGTGTTATGCTGTGTATGGCGTTATGCGGTGATGTGATATGTGACGGGGATACGGAGATTTGAAACTTTCTGGTGTTATGCTGTGTTATGGCGCCATCGACGGGCGGGCGACCATATTCTTCTGTACCCTATGCATGACTTACATGTTTGAAACTAAACATTTTGATATGATTGGATTTGCACTTATGTTCGGCACTTCTGTTTCTTTTATGTCTCAGGTTTGTTTTCTGTATATTCTGCTTTGCATACTCAGTACATATCTCGTACTGACCCCCCTTTTTTCGGGGGGGCTGCGTTTCATGCCCGCAGGTACAGATGCGCAGTTTGGTGATCCACCAGTTTAGGACATCCTCCTTTGCTGTTCGGAGTGCTCTTCTCACTTCAGAGCATATGTTTTGGTATACAGTTTCGTTCGTTGTGTATGTATTTGTTCAGGGGTACGGCGGGGACCTGTCCCGCCATATGATTCGGTTGGTCTGTTTAGAGGTCTGTAGACGTATTTGTGGGTGTGTGTGCCTACTTCTGTTCGGATGTGTTTGTATGATTCTATTCGTTATGGCAGCCTTGTCGGCGTGCATTTGTATCTGTGTTTTGGGCCGTTGTGCCATTTGACAGCCTTGTCGGCTTTTGACATATTTGACAGCCTTGTCGGCTTTTTGGACATATTTGATAGCCTTGCCGGCTTTTTGATATATGTATATGCTTATGTTTGTGTCAGATACAGTTGGATACAGTTTGAGACGGCATATAGCAGTTATAGCCATATATGCTATTTGTACGTGATTCGATATGGATAGGTACGTTTGGGTGCCCAACTAGGGCGCCAGTCGCGGCCCACGGGGCTGGGTCGTGACAATTACGTTACTGTTGCTACTCTTAGAGGTCTGTGGACATATGTGTGGGTTGTGTATGAGTTCTATTCAGCTATGTCTATACGATGTTATGTGATATGATATTCGTCCATATGATGGCAGCCTTGCCGGCTTGCATATGATATTGTTATATGATGGCAGCCTTGTCGGCTTGCGTATTATTTCATGATGAGATCGTTATAAGACCCATATTGAGTTTGATGTGAAATGAACATATAGTTAAAGAGTATGTATACGGGTGTCCATGTCGGGCACCAGTCATGGCCTACGGGGTTGGGTCGTGACACAATAGAATAATCAAAATGAGCTATCATTTGAAAATAAAGACAATAGTCATATCAAGTACCCTTCGAATATCACTATGGATTATATCAAAATAGGACTTCAGGAATCATAGACACGTATCAGGACATAATGAAATAACTTCTGGAAATCAAGAACATTAGCCATTCTAGTATTCCTAAGAATAGGAGCTTCTTTGGAGTTTATACGTTCGTCGTCTGTTTGTTTTATATAGACCATGCCAAAAAAAAAAGGATAGCCTTAACATACCTTGTCCCTTCTCAAGTTAACCATAACTTAGGTCTCGGGCTTTGCCAATCTACAAACAATACAAAATATGCCAATAATCAAATTAGGATACTCTTTCAAACCAATCCTTAATTACTTAGAAATCTAACAATATTCGGGCAGCATCTTCCCCAAAAACACAATAATCCTCGTGATTCCAACTTAGCCAAATTATCAAACACCATACCAACAACAATATCAATAAATACATATCCAAATAGAATCAAATCCATTCTTAAATCACCTCCAAAACAGCCCAAAATACATTCCTATACCGATACTTGTTGTCACGACCCAACCCCGTGGGCCATGATTGGTGCTCGACCTGGACACTCGTATACGTACCCGTTAGATAAAGTCAAACTGGACCTGTGAACAGTACGGAAACATGCAAAAGAACTCCCACGGTTCATAATGTCATCATATATATATATATCCCGATAACCTGTCTCTCGAGGAGTCACAACTAATCAATACATAATATGATACGTGAGCCGACAAGGCTGCCACTACATGTCAATATAATACGCAAGCCGACAAGGCTTCCACTACATATCAATAACAGTACGCAAGCCGACAAGGCTGCCATTATAGACGAACATATCCATAGCACATCGTATAGACACAGCTGAACAAAACTTGTACACAACCCACCATATGTCTACAGACCTCTAAGAGTATCGATAGTGAAATATGACGGGACAGGGCCCCACCGTACGCCTGGATAAAAAAAAATATATATATATATATATATATATATATACATCAAAAGATCTATACCAAAAGTCTAGGCTCCGGAACAATGGAGCTCTCCAAGACAGCTGAGTGGAAATCCTAAGCTGGAAGATCACCAAATTGAGTATTGCACCTGCGGGCATGAAACGCAGCCCCCCGAAGAAAGGGGGTCAGTACGGAATATGTACTGAGAATATAAAGCATGTAATACAATAAAGAGGATCATGACTGAATTAGATATCATAGGAGACAGGTATGACATTCAAAATACTAATACACTTGTCTTATGATATGTAAATCATGCATATCAATATCATATATCATACCCGGCCCATTATGGGACTCGGTGAATAAAGTCATCACATGCCATCCTTGGCGCCATAATCACATCATAATATCATCATATCATCACATCATCATATCATATATATATATATATATATACCGTACCCGGCTCTCTAGTGAGGGACTCGGTGAACAATGCAGTGAAACTGTGCACGAAAACATACCCGGCCCGGGACTCGGTGAAAGATGTATTGAGGCATGCACGAGCATAGTAGTGAGTAACCATATGCAAACTAAATTATATTTGAGACTCAATAGAATATTCAAACGAACTATCATTTGGAAATCAAGACAATAGTCCTATCAAGTATCCTTCGAATGTCACTATGGAACATATCAAATAGAACTTCAGAAATCATAGATACGTATCAAGACATAATAAAGTAAGTTATGAGAATCAAGTACATTAGCCATCCTAGTGGCTCTAAGAATAGGAGCTTCTTTGGAGTCATATACACGTCGTCTGTTTGTTTCATAAAGATCATGCCAAAAAGAAAGAAGGGTTAGCTTTACATACCTTAAGTCACCAAAATGAACCAACAATGAACTTGTTAATGCTTACACCAATCCTATAACAAGGGAATGCGTATATGAACTTAGATAACGCTAGTATATGATGTATATCAAATGATAATTCAATTTTAAAACGAAACGGGCAGCGTTTCCCCTATTCTTTAATCACTATAATATAACCAGCAGCCCGCAACAACAACAACCTCATTTAGGTCCCTTTGAACTAAAATCATCCATATACAAGGGTATACATCAAACAACCCAATATACATTTCGTATACGATACGTTATACTCTTGTTTCCTTCCAAATTTATGAACCATATTAATAACAACCCGACAACAACATCGAGCACAATCCATGTACAATAAAGCTACTTCGATATCCTTTTAATACAAGCTCGAAATAGCCCGTCAAAACTACGACATCAAAATACGATTTCCGATTTTTACTTCGCAAATTTACTAACACACGGAAAAGAGTATAGCATTACCATGAACAACAACACCCTTACATATATATAACTATATTTCCAGCCCCTTCAACATAAACAATTTACCCTCAAATACAATACAACAATAACAACAACACATTTACAATATCCCAACCAACAAAACCATTAGCGACAACTACAATCTTCATTAATCCTTTTTTAACTTAAATCATCATCACATAAGAGTATATACCAGAACAATAAATATGCGCTCGTATACAATATCTTTACACACTTTCTTCGTCCAGACTCATGAAGCATAGCACCACAATATCACGCTCTAAGGCAGCCCATCAACTACAACTTTAATTATCACGATTCCTTCACTTTTAACACATAATTAATGACAACAACAACAATAAAACTCAATTAAATTGAGACAAATCTAATTCAGCCCAATATACAATACCAACGAAACCATACAATTCTCTCCCTTCCAATTTCGTCTAATACAATTTAATCTCTCCATTACCACATTATTAACTCCAATTTCATGACAAAAGAAGAAATCTTACCTCAAATTTAATTGGGACGGATCAACAATAATCACTCGCACCAATTGCACCACTTCTTCTTTCTTAATTTAAATACCAAGCTTGCCGCCTCCTTGAACGTGTAGAACACTTTTAGAACTTAATTTCTCTTCCTTCCAATTCTTTGAGCTCATCCGTGAGTTGTCATGGCCGTGAGAGCAGCCATGGCTATGTGCCTCTCTTTTTATTTCAATTGCATTGAATTTTGCAAAATGAAATATATGGCTAGCATGATTCATCAACTGTGAATATGTATATGCTTCCTAGCCATAGGACACGTGTTCACTACCTTGACATATGTCCCACCATGTTGCCACATGTCAGTGGGGTCCATTTAATACACTTAATTAATCTTAATTAATCCCTAACCCCCACTTAATAATCTAATCATGGTTAATTAATCCCTAAACTCCAATAATATTTCCACACCAATTGTAATTAATTAGTAAACCAAGCAATAATAAAATCGGGATTAAAAGTCCTTGTCTCATATCTCAAAATAAATCTTGTCCTTAAACTTATTTCGATTAGCTTACGAATAATCCAATGTATAAAAATACGGGATATAACATCCTTCCCCCCGTTGGAACATTCTTCCTTGAATGTTAAACTAATTCTGCACTCCCAATACTTCCTTAAACGTTCTTTTACTGAATTATGCCCTTCACATGCCTCTTTCATTGGTCGATCCCTTCACTTTATTATAACGCATTCCAGCTCTCTCAGTAACCATTTCCATAATATTTGTTCTTGCTCTTGCCTCTCGAGGTGGTAATTCCATGTCGTTGTCTTTACTCTCCTTTTCATTTCGCAGTTAGTTGACGGTTGTATTGCGAGCTCTTCTGCTGAAATCTTACTCTCTCCCTGGTGCACTTAGTCTTACCTCGACTCTTTCTTCTTCTATAGTTACTCTTTTTAAGACGTATCGTTCACTTTATCTTACCTCTCACGCGTAGACGTCCCTCGTCGATTTATTAGACTTTACAATCCTGGAGTATTTCATGGCTCTGGTAACCTGTAGACCATTCTACGGATAAGATGAAATTTCCCAAGGTGTAACATTATTTTACTTCAATAACCTTACATTGCTCTACTGTACAATCCATATTCTGGAATCTTCGGCCTCATGTATTACTCCTCGACTTCTTTAAAAGACTTTAACTGTCACTCTACTTTTTAGCTCTTAATCTCAATCCTTAGAGTTGGCTATCAAGTAGCGCGGGGGTTTCCTCATATTATAACTTTACATAGCTGCTCTATGATCTGTCTATTATTAACTGGTATAATTCTAAAAGAGTTCTTGATTTGACATATAAATTCACTGTCTTCTAGTAACCAGCTCGTTCTGTTCGTCTCGCTTCAACCACTTCGCAATTTCCCTTGATTCAACTTGTAACGCTTTAGGCATATCTGTTATATCCCGCATTTTGTACATTCGGATAATTTAAGATAATTGCGGAAAGTTAAGAGCCAAGCTATATTTTTAATTTTGTTTAGTACACAAGTTGCTTATGAAAATTTTGATGTGGAAATATTAAGAGAGGCTAGGGGTAAAAAGGGGAAATTCGCAAGATGGCTCATAAAAATATTGCGGAAGCCTAAGGGCAAATTTGGAATTTGGAAAATAAATTTCTATGAATCACAAAAAAAAATGGGCTTGGACTTAAGGGGCCATTTGGCCGTCCAAGGGGAAAAAAAATATAAATGGACTTAGTATGCTTTTTGAACTTATTGTGGATATTGTTGGAATAATTGTTGGCATTGTTGTTGCTAAGTTGGCCGAGTTAAATTCTCGGATTTGTTGTTGTATTTTTGGCCGGGTTGAATTCTCGGGGATGTTGTATTTATAGGGGAAGTGCTGCCGAAATTTCTGTAGAAAAGTGTTGGTTTGGAATTGGATTCTAAGTGTTTATGACTAATGTTTGGTATGTGTGATTATTGTTGTAGATCTTGTGGAACCAAAGACTTAAGTTCGGGTTAGCGTAGGAAGCGGGCGTGGTATGTAAGGCTTAACCTTTCCTTCTTTGGCATGATCCTTATGAAACAAGTATATGACGTATTTGTATGACTTCAGAAAGATTCTTATTCTTAGAGCCATTAGGTTGGCTACCGTCCTTGATTTCCCATAAGCTGTTCCGTATGGTTTTGCTATGTATCTATGATATCCGATGACGTGTATCTATGATGTCTAATGATGTGTACCTATGATGTCCGAAGTTTTGCCAATACGTCTCCGAATGACATTTGAGAAACAAACGATATGACTATAGTTTTGACCCTCCAAATGTTAACACATTCGGTTATTCCATCGAGCCCTTGATATGTTTTGATATGTACATATGGTTTCAAAAGCTCTATTTGATTCGATTCATAACAACATCCAAAAGGTACTTGACATGATTATGGCTCTAATTTCCCAAAATAGCTCCTGAAATGCTTATAGAGCGTTCTGTACTTCAAACGCTCGTAACTTTCTCAGACTAAGTCGGATTGACCCGAAACTTGTTTCTGAGCCTTCAGGGGTCAGTGAGTATACTTGTTCATCGAGTCTTAGAATTGATTTATATACATATGGTTCTTGATACTCCGCTCGTGCGTGCTACTATTATTTCGTTCGCCGAGCCTCGGGCCGGTTATATCATTGTGGGCACTATATTATACTCGCGACTAGCATGTAATGTTATATATGGATCGGAGCCGACGCCTCGGCAACATGATATGTTCTATTTTCTGTATATATATGAACAATAAATGTTTTTCAAAGGAAGTGTTACTATGGATATGTATATGTTATATATATATGTTATATATATATGTTATATATATGGATCGGGCTGCACGTTCCGCAACAGTACAATATATGTATAGATCGGGCTGCACGTTCCACAACAGTATAATATATGTATGGATCGGGTTGCACGTTCCGCAGCAGTATATATATTTATGGATCGGGCTACACGTTCTGCAGCAGTATATATATTTATGGATCGGGACGAACGTTCCTCGGCAGTATATGTTATATGTATATGGATCGAGCCGAACGTTCCTCGGCAGTATATGTTATATGTATATGGATCGGGCCGAACGTTCCTCGGCAGTATATGTTATATATGTATATGGATCGGGCCGTACGTTCCTCGGCATTATCACATTACATATGGATCGGTTATATGTATATGTATATGATGCTATATGATGTCGGCACGTATGATCTGTGCTTGGAAAGTAAGTATTTTGGTACTTTTCTAACATATGACATTGGTAAGCATGATTTACGTTCGGAAAGTAAACACCTTGGCGTTCTGACTAAAGCACTTACTTTTTGTACCATTGTTCCATTTATGCTTCTGTTTTTTTGTATTCCATGCCTTACATACTCAGTACATATTCCGTACTGACCCCCTTTCTTCGGGGGCTGCGTTTCATGCCCGCAGGTACAGACGCGCGTGTGAGTGGTCCGCCAGCTTAGGACATCCATCTTGCTTTGTTGAAGTGCTCCCTCGTTCCGGAGCCTACACTTTTGGTACAGATCTTGCTGTTGTACATATTTATGTATATATGACTATTTCAGGGGTACGACGGGGCCCTGTCCCATCATATGGTTCTGTTATGCTTGTTATAGGCATGTAGACATATATGTGGGTCATGGGTCATCATCGTTCTGTTATGTTGGTGGTTTGCGTCTAAGCGGTACTATTTGCCATGACAGCCTTAACGGCTTGTATATATATATATATATACTTATGCATATGCTTTGGGTGATGTGTTTGAAATATGCGACCGTTTAAGATAACATCCGTCCGGAATATCTGAAATGATTAATATATGTTGGTTATAAATAAATTATGGATTTAACAATTTGGTAAGTAGGTGTGTATGGGTGTCCAACTCGGGCACTAGTCACGGCCCACGGGGCTGGGTCGTGACAATATCATCTCGTGTCGTTTCTTTATCTATACTTCAAGCTCTTCTATTGCCTCTTCATTCAGATTTTGCTCTTAGTTTTCCTATCACGCATCATGTTGCAATCTTACATGAATATACGTGGGTTCTCAAATTAGCCCAAGAAATACCTTAGCGTCGTCTTAATAGTCTTCATGCTTAACCTCTCCTTCTCCTCTCGTATCTTTCAATCAGTATCGAGGCTCAACTATGGCCATGTTCTATTTTCCCTCCGTACTAATTCTATATTGGTAATTTAGCTTAAACCATCTTTACATCCATCCTTAATGTACCCCAAATATCACAACTGCATTGATATTACTGAATCCTTACACTTCTTATCAAGTACTCAATTGGTCTCATTCTTAGCATACAAACATCTGTAAGTTGTATAACTATTCTTGTACAACTTGTATAAAATATATCCAATCTTAGTCGTAGCCTTTCCTTCTCTTGGTTCATTCTGCTTTATATATCTCATCCGTACTAAAACTCGCTCGTAGCCTATCTTGTCATACTCCTTTCCCTTGACTCATCCTTTGATTTTTCTCATATCCTATTATAGGAGATTTTCTATCCCTTTCCTTTTGCTACTTATAAGTCGCAACATCATTAGCGCACAACTCTATTGCCAACATCTTAGCCTTTAATCTAGTATAGCATTGCTATCTTTTATAATATCTCTTAAGTTACTCGTTACCATTCTTCTGTCGTACTCTTTCATTTTATAAGCACCCACTTGTAATGCCACATCATTCAGGATCTTTACAGATTCTTCTCCGCACCATCCCAAATACCATCCTGTCTTCTATCCATTCATTGCTGGCTTTCAAATCTTACTAACTTGTTTCAGCAAGGGATCTCACTTGAAGTTTAAGCATCCATATCAAATATATTGCAGCGTCAATCGTTTCCATCTTACACTTGCACTTCTCTCACCTGCTTCCCCCCTTAAGGACGTACTTATGCCATTATCTACTTATTTTCCGCTTTATGTCCCTATTTCCAATCTCAAATTCATCTGATCCCTTTTTCCAATTCACTTGGTATACTGTACCATACTCATGTCTTTCTTTATAATTTATAACTTTTGTTATCCACGTACAAAACCTTAATCAAAATCAGGAAGTGACGAGAACCCATCGATATATAGTACCTGTAGTCAATCCAAATTCTTAATCTTTATCTTTGCGGATATAATCTGTTTCCTCTACTAAATTTACAATACCTCCGTTGTTTCTTAAACCCACAATCCTTGTCCTTTAAGGATTTCACTATTTCCGAGGTGAAGTCATATATACGCAGTACCCCTTTATGCCTTATGCTCTTTTACCCTTGTTGTGTACCCAACACTGACTTCTAACTTACTCAAAATCATATCAAATTCGTCTTAATAACCGTCTTATCTTATCACCTTGTCGTCGTATTACACCTTTAAGTTCGTAAATAAATATTTCCCTTTATATTTTATACTCGTACTCAATTAATTACGTCTATCTCGAGTGCTTTCTTTAACATTCCTTTCATTTCTCCAGTCCATGTTCATCTTTTATTCTGTGCACGAGGAGTCTCATGCTACTCCCGTATCATTCGGAAAACACTACTCCTGCATAATCCCTTTCTTTTTTTCAAAGTGTATTCTGCTCATCCCTAATTGTTCTTATCATCCCAGTCATTTTCTAGCACTCATTCTACTTCGTTGCTCATTTTTTTATAGTTTGGTCTTTCACAGTTCCATCATTTATATTACTCGTGTCCTCGGCTATACATGTCATAACCTATTACTACACTGTTTTCTCGCTCGCTTCCTTCTTATTTCCTTCTTTTAATTACCTCCTCCTTTTCTTGTGTTCGCTTTCATTTCCGTTATCACATAATCTTTATTCTGAACTTTCCCTATAGAACTTTATAAGTCTTTCTCATTCGTTCTATACCCCGCCTTTCCATTTCACATTTGCCTTTATACTTTAGTCACATAGATCACGTCATATCTTTTAGGCACTTCCTCACTGGGCTCTACTTATTCTCATAACAATCCTCCAAACCACCACAAGAAGAAGAACTAGAATCCGACAAGCACCACGGGAGTTCTAATGCTTAATTCACATAGTTTAACTCCAGATTTGTTCTTGGGTCGTGAACGAACTATTTAGTTCATATACTACTTGTTGTATGCTTTGTACTCTTCAAATAAAAGTGAAACTTAATTGCTGGATGTTTTTTCTCTTCAACATGAGCTTTTTCTAAGGTAAAATGTGGCTGGAAAGTATTCTGGTCCGTTCAAATGAATTCCAAACTTTGCTGCTCATATTTGCTTCTTCGAAATAAAATTTCCCAAATAAGAATGATGCCTTTAGCGGATAACATGGAGGGTATCTCTTAAAGCTTTAATCCAATATGATAAATTTACCATATCGATGTCGACCTTGTAGTTACTATTACCATCAATTCAACAGTCAACTTATTCTTCGAAGTCTGCTGTACTCACCACTTAGTCAAATCCTATCATTACTATTGATACAACCTTTCAAGAATATTACGAACATATACCTCATTCTTTTTTTTCTTTTTTTTTTTTATTTCTAGGAAAATTTTGACAGAGTTTCCTCTGTATTTCTTACTATCCCGAAACCTGCACGCAGGAAATACCCACAATGCCTCACAGGGCCAACATATATATGTACATATTATATCGTATCATAGCCGCACAGGGCTCTCCATATCTATATCAGTATGAAAATGACGAACTTACCTCGTAAGAGGGCTAGATCGGCAGGTTTTCCTGGTGAGTTTCGAGGCACGCAGCCTCAACAGTATATTAGATATTCTTCCCAGCCACCACGGAGTGCACCCCACAGCTCACAGGCAGGAGATTTGACAATACAGGGTATTCAGGAGCCGGTCAGAGCTCCAAGGCTTCAGGTTCACAGATGAACAGGGGTTCGAGTCAGTGGAGGCCACCTTTGCCTCGATGTTCTCGGTGCGGTAGGCTCCATTCTGGGGAATGCCGTCGTGCTACAGGTGCTTGTTTTTCTTGCGGCCGTCAGGGCCATATGAAGAGAGAGTGTCCTTATGGAGATGGTACCGGTGGTGTGGCTCATCGTACTGGGTCGGTTGCTGGTTCATCTTCTTCTGTAGCTATGCGCCCTATGGGGCAGGGTATTCAGACATCAGCAGGCCGTGGTAAAGGTCGTGGTGGAACTTTCAGTTCTAGCGGTCCTTCGAACCGCATATCTTCTTTGGCTAGTAGGCAGGATCAGGAGGCGTCACCGAATGTGGTTACAGGTATATTATCGATTTTCCCCAAGGACATATATGCATTGATAGATCCGGGTTCCACCTTATCGTATATATCTCCCTTTGTTGCTAGTAGAATCAGAATAAACCCTGAGTTGATAGAACTATTTGAGGTAGCTACACTGGTAGGAGATTCTGTCATTGCAAAGCGAGTATATAGAAATTGTTCGGTGGTTATATATAGTCGTCATACCATGGAAGATCTGATAGAGTTCGATATGACTGAGTTTGATGTTATTTTGGGTATGGATTGGTTAGCTTCTTGTTATGCTAACGTTGATTGTAGAGAAAAGATAGTTCGATTTCAGTTCCCAGGAGAGCCGATTATAGAGTGGATGGGGAATACAACATAGCTGAGGGGTAAGTATATTTCATACCTCGAGGCAGGGAAGATGGTTAGAAAGGGTTATATTTATCATCTAGTTCGTGTGCATGACCTGAAAGCAGAGGTACCGACTCTTCAGTCAGTCCCGATAGTTAATGAATTTTCAGATGTATTCCCAGACGAACTTCCAGGTCTTTCTCCTGAGCAGGAGATAGAGTTTACTATAGATGTATTGCCAGATACTCAGCCCATATCTATTCCTCCTTATAGAATGGCACCTGCAAAGCTGAAGGAGTTAAAAGAGCAACTGAGGGACTAATTAGAAAAGGGCTTCATCAGGCCTAGCACATCACCTTGGGGAGCACCGGTATTATTTGTGAGAAAGAAATATGGGTCGTTGCGGATGTGTATTGATTATAGGCAGCTGAATAAAGTAACAATAAAGAATAGATATCCCATCCCCAAGATTGATGATCTATTTGACCAGTTGCAGGGTGCTAAATGCTTTTCGAAGATAGACTTACGGTCAGGCTATCATCAGGTGCAGGTGAAGAAGGCAGATATTCCGAAGACTGCATTCAGGACCCGATACGGGCATTATGAGTTTAGAGTGCTGTCTTTTGGGCTGACCAATGCTCCAGCGGTATTTATGGATTTAATGAACTAGTGTTCAAACCATTCCTAGATATGTTCGTGATTGTATTTATCGATGATATTCTGGTCTATTCACGCTCAGAAGAGGAGCATGCAGATCATTTGAGGACGGTACTTAGGGTGCTCCAACACCAGATGTTGTATGCTAAGTTCTCTAAATGCGAATTCTGGTTGACTTCAGTAGCATTCTTGGGGCATATTATTGGAGCTGATGGTATTCAGGTAGACACACAGAAGATTGAGGTTGTAAAGACTTGGCCTAGACCCACGAAACCTACTAAGGTACGCAGTTTTCTGGGGCTAGCAGGATATTACAGGAGAATTGTAGAAAAGTTTGCCTCGATTTCAGCGCCTTTAACAAGGCTAACTCAGACGGCAGCTAAGTTCCAGTAGACTGATGCATATGAGCAAAGCTTCCAGTTGTTGTATGACAAGCTGACTACGGCTCCAGTCTTAACTCTTCTAGAGGGACCAGATGGCTATGTTATTTATTGTGATGCTTCAAGTGTTGGACTAGGTTGTGTATTGATGCAGCATGGTAGGGTTATAGCCTATGCTTCCCGACATCTCAGAAAGCACGAAAGGAATTATCCTACTCATGATCTGGAGTTAGCAGCGGTAATTCATGCCATGAAGATATGGAGGCATTACTTATATGGTGTTCATGTTGATGTTTATACGGATGACAAGAGTCTCCAATATATGTTTATGCAGAAAGAGCTGAATTTGCGACAGAGACGGTGGTTAGAGTTACTAAAGGATTATGATGTTGATATTCTATACCATCCAGGGAAAGCAAATGTTGTAGCAGATGCTCTTAGCCGTAAATATATGTGTAGCTTGAAAGATGTGCAACCATAAAGGAAGGAGATAGTTCGTGAAATTTATCGATTAGCTAACCTTGGGGTCCGTTTGGCTGATTCTGGAGATGGTGGAGTTTCTGTTCGAGAAGTCACTGAATCCTCTATCGTAGAGGCGGTAAAGAGGCACCAGTACGAGGACCCTATTCTGGCACGGTATAGAGATACAGCTCTTCAAAAGGAGAAGACCCCATTCGAAAGTTACACCTGACGACGTGCTACGATATGAAGGCAGACTATGTGTACCTGAGGTTGCAGGGCTACGACAACATGTTATGGACGAGGCACACTATGACCGTTATTCTGATCATCCAGGGTCAACGAAGATGTATCATGACCTTAGATGTTTATATTGGTGGGATGGCATGAATGTTATACCCCGTATAATTATACGTCGAATTATTTGCAAGCAAGTCGACTCAAGATAAAGGCGGAGTCATTTCCGGACACGAAATAGAAATCTTTAATTTTCAATTTTAATTAGAACATAAATTGTTTATAAATTTTACTTAGTATAAAAATATTATTATTGGAGATTAGGAATTAATTAATTGTGATTAGATTATTAAGTGGGGAGTAAGGATTAATTAAGAGGGAGGTGGTTATTCGGACAAGTGTCCACACGTGTCCATTGTAGGAGATAAACTTGCTGAAGTATACATTTTATTAGAGTCATCAACTTTGTGCAATTTAGTAACATTAACGTTTTATAAATATATATGCCTAACCATAAAATGTGTAGGTGTTGTAAGTAGACTTAGGTGGCACAAGGATAGCACTCCTACCTTGAGGTGCTGCCAAGTAGGAGTATAATATTAATTGCTCCATTACAAAGGTTAAGAAATAGATAACATCGCTATCTGGTCCCTCAGGAAGAGCTAGAACTGGAGCCGTCGTCAACTTGTCTTTCAGCAACTGAAAGGTTTGCTCACAAGCATCCGTCCACTGAAATTTAGCTTCCTTCTTAGTTAGCCTTGTTAAAGGTGCTGAAATCGAGGAAAACTTCTCTACGAATCTCCTGTAATACCCTGCAAGCCCCAGAAAACTACGTACCTCAGTAGGAGTCGTAGGTCTGGGCCAAGTCCTTACTGCCTCAATCTTCTGCGTGTCTACCCGAATACCGTCAGCTCCAATAATATGCCCCAAGAATGCTACTGAAGTCAACCAGAATTCGCACTTACAAAATTTAGCATACAACTTCTGATGCTGAAGTACCCTCCTCAAATGGTCCGCATGCTCTTCTTCTGAGCGTGAATAAACCAGAATATCATCAATGAATACGATAACGAACGTATCTAGGAATGGTTTGAATACTCGGTTCATTAAAGCCATAAACACTGCTGGGGCATTGGTCAGCCCAAAAGACATCACTCTAAACTCGTAATGTCCGTTGCGGGTCCTGAATGCCGTCTTTGGGATGTCTGCCTCCTTTACCAGCACCTGATGATAACCTGACCGCAAGTCTATCTTCGAAAAACACCTAGCGCCTTACAACTGGTCAAATAGGTCATCAATCCTGGGGAGGGGATACCTATTCTTTATCATTACTTTATTCAGCTACCTATAATCAATACACATCCGCAGCGATCCATATTTCTTCCTCACAAATAGTATCGGTGCTCCCCAAGGTGATGTATTAGGCCTGATGAAGCCTTTTTCCAACAAGTCTCTCAGTTGCTCCTTTAATTCCTTCAGCTCTGCAGGTGCCATCCTATAAGGAGGAATAGATATAGGCTGAGTACCTGGCAATACATCTATAGTGAACGCTATCTCCCATTCTGGAGGGAGACCTGGGAGCTCATCGGGGAATACATCTGGGAATTCACTAACTACCGGGACTGACTGAAGAGCCGGTACCTCTGCTTTCGTGTCATGTACTCGAACCAGATGATAAATATAGCCTTTTCTAACCATCTTCCTTGCCTTGAGGTATGAAATAAACTTACCCCTAGGCGATGCTGTATTCCCTGTCCACGTTATAATCAGCTCTCCTGGAAAATGAAACCAAACTATCTTTTCTCTGCAATCAAAATTAGCATAGCAAGAAGCCAGCCAATCCATACCTATGATAACATCAAACTCAGTCATGTCTAACTCTATCAAGTATACTATGGTATGACGATTATATATACCCACCGAGCAATTCCTATATACTTACCTAGCTATGACCGAATCTCCTACCGGTGTAGCTACCTTGAATGGTTCTATCAACTCAGGTTCTATTCCGATTCTACTAGCAACAAAGTGGGATATATATGATAAGGTGGAACCTGGATCTATTAATGCATATACGTCCCGGGAGAAAATCGATATATGCGGTTCGAAGGATCGCTAGAACTGGAAGCTCCGCCACGACCTCTACCACGGCCAGCTGGCGCTGAATACCCTGCCTCGTGGGGTGCATAGCTACAGAAGAGGATGGGCCAGCAACCGACCCAATAGGCTAAGCCATACCACCTGTACCACCTCTATAAGGACACTCCCTCATCACATGGCCTTGACGGCCGCAAGAAAAACAAGCACCTGTAGTAAAACGACATTACCCAAAATGAGGCCTACCACACCAAGAACACCGAGGCAAAGGTGGCCTTGACTGACTCGAACCCCTGTTCATCTGTGAACCTAAAGCCCTGGAGTTCTGACCGGCTCCTGAATACCCTGTGCGGTCGAATCCCCTACTCGGAAACCGTGGGGGTGCACTCTACGCTGGTTGGGAAGAATAACTAGCATGCTGCTGAGGCTGCCCGCCTCGAAACTCACCGGAATAACCCGCCGACCTATCCCTCTTATGTTGGCCTCTGTCATGGTCTCTATCTGGCTGGCGTCCTCTGTGTCGATCCTCTACCCCTTGTGTACGCCTGTACCCGAGCAATATCCATACCTGGCTGAAGAGCCACTGCCATACAACAATCAATCAAATAACGATCTAGTCCCATAACATAACGATGTACTCTATCCGCCATTTCAGCTACAATAGTCGGTGCATATCTAGCTAACGAATCAAACTCAAGACTGTACTCTCGGACGCTCCTGCCATTCTGTCTCAAATGCAAGAATCTATCAACTCTAGCTCGCCTCATCTCTGGCGGCAGGAAGTGGCCCATGAAGGCCTCCACAAACTCATCCCATATTGCTGGAGGAGCACCCTCGCCCCTAGATAACTCCCAAGACTCATACCAATTAACAGCTACATCCTGTAATCGATACGAGGCCAACTCAACCGACTCAGTTTCAGAAGCCTTCATTATCCTCAATGTACGCTGCATCTACCGAATAAACTCCTGTGGATCATCCTCGGGCATTGACCCAAAAAACTCTGGAGGATTATAATTTAAGAAGTCACGAACCCTCGAACTATCAGATCTATCTGCACGGTCAACTCCTAGTCCATGCCTGCGAGCCAGCCCTGCTACTATTCTGGTCAGCAACTGAACTGCATCTCTCATAGCCCTATCCTCCGCCCCTGGCTGGGGAGCTGGAGGCTCAAGTGCTGGGGCCTCGGGAGCTGGCGGTGGTGCTGTCCCCTGAACCGGAGCTGCTGCGGCTCCAATATCCTCCGAAGATGGTGACGTAGCAGAGCTCGCTGACAGAAGTACCGTCTCAGGCATCAACTAGGCACGAGCCCTAGTAACTCTCCGAGTCTGACTAGTATCTCCAGCTACTGATTTGCCCTTCTGGGCAGCCGTCGCTTTCTTTGGAGGCATAGCTGAAAACACCATAATTCGTTAGAGGGGATTATCCTGATAACATAGCTCTATCGCACGATCCAGAGTAAGAAAGAAAGTTAACATCCTAAATGTCCTGTAGCTTCCTGTTTATAGATGTGGTGCACAACACACCGATAAACAAGACTCTACTAGACACGGTCTGTAGACACTCCGAGGATGAACTGCTCTGATACCACTTCTGTCACGACCCAAACTGATGGGCCATGACTAGTGCCCGAGTTGGACACTCGTATACGGACCTGTTAGATATAATCAGACTGATACTAAGGATAATGTGAAAATCTATAAAAGTATACTGTAAACTCATAATGCCATATATTAGAATGAACTTGTCTCCTGAGGAGTCACAGTTAACCAAACATAACAAAATATGTAAGCCGACAAGGCTGACACTATACACGGGAATATCCAAAATGAACGACATCTGTATAGCTGACCAGATCATATATATACAACCCACATATGTCTACAGACCTCTAAGAGTATAGCAGAATCTATGTCAAAAGGATTTGTACCAAAATAACTCAAGCTCCGGAACAATGGAGCTCTCCAAGCAGCTGGGCGAAAGTCCTAAGCTGGAGGATCACCAAATTTTGTGTCTGTACCTGCGGGTATGAAACGCAGCCCCCGAAGAAAGGGGGTCAGTACGGAAAATGTACTGAGCATGTAAAGCATGAAGTACAATAAAGAAGATCATGACTGAGCAAAAAGTTGACAGGAGACGCGTATGATAATCAAAGATACCAATGCATCTGTGCCTTCTAAGATGAGTCATGCATACATATATAATATACCGTACCCGGCCCTCTAGTTAGGGACTCGGTGAGATAATTATATATATACCGTACCCGGCCCTCTAGTGAGGGACTCGGTGAAATTACCATATACATACCGTACCCGGCCCTCTAGTGAGGGACTCGGTGAAGTCATCATATATATATATATATATATACCGTACCCGGCCCTCTAGTGAGGGACTCGGTGAAATCATCACATATATACCGTACCCGGTCCTCTAGTGAGGGACTCGGTGAAATGAGGCCATAACAATGTGTATGAATAGAGTATTAGGAGCAATCATGTACAAACTGAATCATCGTTTGAGACTTGATAGAATAATTAGAATGAACCAACACTTGAGAATCAAAGACAACTGTCACGTCAAGTACCACTGAGAACTAGAGTTCATTGAAGTCATGTATGTACGTCGTTCTCTCACTCTATGTAATTCATGCCAAAAAAAAGGAAGGGATAACTTTACATACCTTGAAGCTTATTTATTCGCTCAATTTCTACTTCTCGAACTCGCAAATCTACAATCAAGGGAATTCATACTATCGTTAGGCTCGTTACCAAATGCTTATCCTAAGCCTTTAAATTAACTCTTTCTAGGATCTGCCGAAATTTCGGCAGCACCTCCCCTGTTTATATGCCTAGCCCAAAATCTCAATTCAGAAACCAACAACAACAACAACCATACCATCATCAATAATATCATTTCCAACACTAATATATATCATAAACAACCCACATGTTGTTTTTCAACTTCCGTAACTAACCCACTTACTATACAATTATTTAACGACTTTATCTCCGTAAATAACTCTTAAATAATACCAAAAGAGAAAGATTCATACCTTTTTCTTGTCAAAATGATAATATCTTCAAGATTCCACCTTGAATACAAGCTAAATCCAACGCAAGTTAATACCGTGATCACAACTACGCACCATCTGACCCTTGATTAGCTAAAATCACTCAATTCTCTCAACTTTTTATGACCAAAATACCCCTATATGTGCTGAGCTCCCAATCTGATTTTTTTGTGAAAAAAATGGGGTTTTCCCCCTTTTATAAAGTTCAAATTCGGGTCGGGTCACTGTAGCATTTTACCGTATTAAGTCGGTACTGTAGCAGTACTGTAGCACGAGTTTCTGCTTTGTCAGCCGAACTTGTAACGCCCATAATTCTCTACTCCGAAGTCCAATCGACGAGAGGTTTATTGCGTTGGAAACTAGACTCGCCGAACTTAATTTTAGACTTTTGTTTCACCTTAAAACACTTCATATGCTAAGAGATATTCGTCCCCCAGGTTGGACCAAAAGTTTCACACAAAACATTACCCATCCTTTCTCCAAAGTCATACTACTTCATTTCTTCCACTCATTTCCTTATAAAACCCTATATACATCCTTCACTCGTTAAAAATATTTAATAATGCTTGCTCCTTCTATTCCAAAGTGTTTTTACTTAACCCTAACTCAACGTACTTATGTTTCAGATTTGATAAATGCTTCTTGAAGATACGGGGTGTAACATGACTGCTTTGTGAGTAACTTAAGACAACAATTAGTATTTAGAACTAATCGCCTTTTAAAGAATACCAAAAAGAAATCAAAGATATCAAAGAAGAATTTGTCTTACTACCTTGAACTATGAGCTAGTTAGGTTGAAAGATAAATCCCAAAGTGATGCCACAAAGGTTCAAAAGAACTCTCAATATAATATATTCTTCAAAATCTGAATTACAAAGAAACACAAGCACCCTATTATATAGTAGTAAAGAAGGAGCTAGTCAAGACTTCAATAAATGAGAATTATGTTCCCTAGAAGCATAGAAGACTGCCCACACTTGGACTAATGCAAGTCAACATACACTTAGACCATTGTAAGACAACATGGATTAAAACAACTTTTAAATATATATTCTAAAAACTATTTTTGGGCTGCTGGAAATTTCTTCTTTTGGGGCTAATTTGGGTCTCATTCCATCTCATTTTGGACTTTAATTTGGGCCTCCAAATAGATTTACGACTTGAGCAAAATATCTTGATTGGGATGGACCTATTCTTCCATCACAAGACACTTTTTAATTGCTAACTGAAGCCCATTGATCTAGGCATAAAATTTCCTTGTCCTTCAATGGAGTTGAGCTTCCATGACTGCTATCATTCTCCCCCTCTTAAAGAAGATTCGTCCTCGAATCTTTACATTGACCTACAACCAACATGATAGTCACAATAAGTAGGAAGTAAACAAAGGAAATAGAACATGCATTTGGTAAACATAACACAAGGTAGTGACCTTGCAACCACTTAGTTCTTTTATGCACAAACACTCCTTTTAAATATCCAAGAATAACATCATCTAATAGAAAAATGTGGTTACCAATACAGCCACTAAAAACACAATTCATAAGCTCTTTTAACTATAGGGGATCATTGGCCAGACCAAAAGCATATGAATACCAAGAAAACATACCATATTTGCCCTTTCTAAACAAGTTAACCTCACCATTGGATATATACCATAGTCAAGTTATGGATCAAAAGTAATTTCCACAAGAAATGGCTTGGAATGAACCTGCAAAAAAGGGTCTACAAAACAAGATAAAAATATTGCAAGGTTAGCAAGATGTGAGCACTTTTCTTTTTCCACACTCGAACTACAATATTTTGCATTTAGCTCAACTTCCTCAGAATCTATGGCTTCAAAATCTTCATGTGTCTCATTATCTTCATTGAGAACTTCATCATCTTTTCTTTCTTCATTGGTATCTCAAAGTGGACAAAAATGGACTGTAAACTCATCTTTAGTATCCCACAATGGGTTATCACACACTTTAAAACTTTGACCAATCAGATTTTCTTCTTCAAGTGAAGTGTCATCATCCTTTACACAAGGTTCGTCCTTAATTTTCTGTATGAAATAAGATGTAAGATTAAAAAAACAAAGAGTTAGTGGATTGACATATGAACAAGATCCATCCTCTCTCAAGTTTCTTGGATTTGTTCACTCAACTTATCTCGTACCTCACTTTCATCACATTGTGGAAGATTGTTCACATAAGAAGAATAGTCAACAAGTTCATGTTCACTCTAAATCAAAATTATACCTTCACTAACTTTGGCCTCATAAAATTTTGGCATAAGTTTAGTTTTTGCATCTAAAAAGAGATCATTAACAAGGTCATACCATATGAGATCATCAAGCTCAAACTTATCTTCAACTTGTAATTGTTTCCGTGAATCATTGGACTTTCTACTTTCTGAATTTTCTTTGAAACTGAATTTTCTCGCTTCAAGCAATTGTTGTTACAACTCTTGATTGATTCCTTCTTCAATAACCTGCACATTTGGAACACAAACACTAGAAAAAGAATGAGTTAATTAGTTAGAGCTTGAACAAGAATCCTTCACACTTATGCACTCTATTATTTTTAATCTCTTCTTTTTCGTCATCTCTCAAGTGCACTTGTTCACTCTCTATTTTACCTCTTGAACTCGCTTCCTCTCCTTTTTCCACTCTTGAGTTTCCATTTTACACTCCCTTACTCCTCTCAAATTTGCATCTCTCTTCCTTACCATTTTCTTTTTCACTCAATTCTTTTATTTTCTCATCTTCTCTTTTTACTGTAGGAGTAGGAACTTCTACTTGTGTACGGGAAGTTACACATGAGGAAGAGTCACTCTCTTGTTCACTACTTGACTCCCCCTCTTGGAACATTACATACTTCACCATCTTATTGGAACAAATAGGACTTTTGGAGTTAGCTTTGTTACACCTCGTAATTTCAGAGCATGAGCATGCCACACTTCACCATATTAATAGAGTATCAAAGACGTCCCATGAAGTTTGGGAAGGAACAAGCCATGGGAAGTACGTAACAATGAAGTAAAGGATGAATTACGATGTCGTAAGTCGTAACCGGGAAGGAAAACCTTGTAACCAAAGGACATGACTATTATAAAGTATGATTAATTATAAATATCATGTATGGAGAGTTTCGGAAGATTCCGGGACCAAGAAAATCGAAGAAAATAAGTTTGTCGAAAATTTGAAAAAAAGTTGGCAGAATTTTTGACAGAATTTTGGGTCAACCTTGGAGGCGTATATCTCCTAGCATATTAGGAGTTTTAAGGTGTTTCAAAAACCTAAAATGAGAATTTCATCGAGTCTAGTTTCCAACGCAACAAACCGTTCATCAATACTACATCGGAGTAAGGAGTTATGGGCGTTTTAAAACGGATAGTCAGAGGAACCCGAACCTGGGCGGAAAATCCGAAAAGTTCACTTAAAAGCCCATTTATGTTTTTACCCGGCCCAATCCGATTTTGGCACCTATAAAAGGGCCTCTACACTTCATTTTATTCATTTTTGTTCAACTCCACCACCCTTTAGAAAATCTCCTAACATCTCCACACCTCTCTAGAATCTTCTACACTTCTCTCTCCATTATAAGAGTGTTCTTGAAGGTTCTCCACCATTCCAAAACATTCTATACCATCACAAAAGAGGATTAAACTCCAAAACCCCAAGCTAAGTCATGGAGAAGGATTGTTCTTGTCTCTACTTAATGTTGTGATGAATTTGGTCTTGGAAAAAGTTGAGTAGGGTGAAGTTCTTCTAGTGTAAGTATGTTTTCCATCCTATTTCTCATGATTAAGTTGATTTGAAGGTTTAGCAAGTCCTATAAAAGAAGAGAATCATAGTAGAGAAGTTGCAAAGTATTAAAGTGAAGGTGATGACTATGGAATGAATTTGAAAGGGGATTTTGGATTAATTTGATATTAAATTGAATATAATTTAAATTGAATATAAATTGACTATGGCCAGCATTTTTATCCTTAGCACATACGCTTATATATCCATATCCATGGTTTATGAGTTTCGATGAAAAGTTTGTTGTATTAATTTTACAGAAGTTGGCATAGCTCAGATATAAGTAAAAATGGGCCTCCAGGTTACTCAGTATAGTGCAAGTACGAGTTTAGGGGTGGTTGGTCAGTAGTGGTCGGGCACTCGTCACGGCTCATCGGCTTGGGTCGTACATCTTGGGACAGTGTTATAGAGTGAATGCGCCTCAATTCCTCCTTTAAATCACTCCACATCAAAAGTAGCCGATTAAATTTCACCCAATGAGGGCTCCGATAATCATCGACTAACTTCCATAATTTCAAGGACAAGGCCCTTGTGGCAAACTCCAATTTTTCCATCTCCCGAAAATTTTTACAAGCCATTATATGCTCCATGTAATATTCCCATTGGAGATAAGTTTCTTCACTAGCATACATGCACAATTTTGGTAGTACCACATCACTACTACCCCACTCGGCTAATCCTTCATAATCATATATTCTTGCACATGTGAAAGACATAGTTATTTTTAAAAAATGTATCACTCAATATTATTTTAGTTTTGGCTTTTTCCCTCAATTATTCACACCCACTGTTGCCTTTTTCCCCTCAAATAATCTTTGGAAAAATACTTTATGGATTTATAATTAAACGCCACTTGTATCAAGCCCTTAGTAGTAAAATAAGGAATTTTGGGGCACTAAAGAAAATGAAAACCAATCCTTGAAAGAAGTAAGATATAGTTGAAACAAGACTCGAACAAAAGGATTCTTTTTGTTTTTAAACAAGATAAAAGGAGTAAGAAAAAGATTGACTCTTTCTTATCTTTGAAGATCTAGGACCCCCTCTTCTTGTTTTCTATCTTGACCTTTAGAAAACAAATAGATGAAAGAAATTTCTTGGAGAGCAAACAATATATTTTTTTTCCTTTTTTTTTAACAGGCTACTGTTCACGCCACAGTGATTTTTTTTTTACTTTATTTTTTTTGCTCTTTTTGTTCAAGAAATCCCCAAGATTATCAAGCACGAAATCTTGATAGAACCGCTCTAATACCACTTGATAACAACGATCTTAGGGAGATCCCAACTTTATAATTAACATATAACAAGCGCTGAAGCAAATATAGAAGAATCTAAAAACTAGAAAATAAAAGATATGGGAAATTCCAAGGAACAATCCACGAATTTCCAAGAATGCAAGTTCTAAAGTCTTGACAAGATCCAAGTAACAACGTACATATTTATAAGAAGAAATCTAACGCCTTTAATTGTGATAAAAAATCAAAAATAGTAGATTCGGATCTTGACCGCTTTGTGAGTCACTTAAGACAACAATTAGTATTTAGAACTAATCGCCTTTTAAAGAATACCAAAAAGAAATCAAAGATATCAAAGAAGAAATTATCTTACTACCTTGAACTATGAACTAGTTAGGTTGAAAGATAAATCCTAAAGTGATACCACAAAGGTTCAAAAGAACTCTCAATATAATATATTCTTCAAAATCTGAATTACAAAGAAAGACAAGCACCCTTTTATATAGTAGTAAAGAAGGAGTTAGTCAAGACTTCAATAAATGAGAATTATGTTCCCTAGAAGCATAGAAGACTGCCCACACTTGGACCAATGCAAGTCAACATTCACTTAGACCAATGCAAGTCAACATAGATTAAAACAACTTTTAAATATATATTCTAGAAACTATTTTTTGGCTGAATTGAGCTGCAGGAAACTTCTTCTTTTGGGGCTGATTTGGGCCTCATTCCATCTCATTTTGGACTTTAAGTTGGGCCTCCAAATTGATTTACGACTTCAGCAAAATATCTTGATTGGGCTGGACCTATTCTTCTATCACAAGACACTTTTTAATTGCTAATTGAAGCCCATTCATCTTGGCATAAAATTTCCTTATCCTTCAATGGATTTGAGCTTCCATGGCTGCTATCAGATGGTGGAGGGTGACTTTAATGTCATCAATTCAGATGAGGAGAAATATGGTGGTCTCCTAATAAGTGTTAAAGAGGTGCAGGACTTTATCTCAGGTATACAAAGCTGTGAGATGCAGGACTTGGAAGTAAATACACATGGTGGAACGGGAAAAGTGGTAAAGATTGTATATTTAAGAGGCTGGACAGATGTTTAGGGAATCAAAGATTGCAAAGTTGGTACCCGAGTATTGAAGTACAACATTTGATCAGAACAGGGTATGATCATGCCCCACTATTGATTACCTATAAAGGCAATGCTTAACCTACTAAGAAACCTTTTAGGTTTCTAAATTTTTGGGTTAAGCATGAGTCCTTTTTAGATACTGTGAAGGCAAGTTGGCATGTTGATTTTATGGCCAACCCATTTATTCTAATTCATCATAAGTTGAAAAAAGTTAAAGTTGCTCTAATTCAGTAGAGTAGAAGCACTTATGGGAACATATTTCAAGAAATTGAAGCATTACAGGATGTGATAAAGGTGCATGAGATTCAGTTTGAGCTACAACCCACACCCAGCAATAGAGAAAGATTGCATAAGGTCCACGCTGATCTCAACAGATACTTATACCTAGAGGAACAATTTTGGAGATAGAAAACAAGGCTACAATGGTTTGATGAAGGGGATAGAAATACTAGATTCTTCCATTATTTTGTACAACGGAGGAGAAAGAGATTGCAACTAAGGAGAATCCAGGATTGGGATGGAATTTGGTTGGAGGAGACAGAGGAGATAGCAACAGAGCCTGTAAATTTCTTCAGTAACCAATTTGTCAAAGAAAAAGATCCTAGTAGTTTTTAAAATTTTAGATCATGTACCATGTATTATTTCAGAGGATCAAAACAATTGTATCACTACAATACCAAATGAGGAAGAGGTTTAAAATGTTGTGATGAATTTGAATGGGCAAAGTACAGGAGGATCAGATGGTTCACTGGTATTTTCTTTTAGAAAGGTTAGGAGGTCATAAGGGAAGATGTGACTAATATGGTTATTGCCTTTTTCTATGGTGCTGAGTTTCGTAAGTTCATAACTCATACTGATTTGGTTCTCTTACCAAAAAAGGATATAATTAATACTTTTCTGAAATGAGGCCTATTAGTTTGAGCAATTTTATGAGCAAGATCTTCTCAAGGTTGATTCATGAAAGGATGCAGAACTTATTACTAGACTTGATATCCTTAAATCAAGCTGGTTTTGTTAAAGGAAGAAGTATAGAGGAGAACATTTTGTTAACTCAAGAACTTGTATAAGATATTAGGCTAAGGAGCAAGACTGCTAATGTGGTGATGAAACTGGACATGGCAAAAGCATATGATGGGGTATCCTGGCTATTTCTAACAAAGGTGATGAGGAAGATGGGTTTTTCTCAAATAGTGGTTGATATGGTATTCAGGATTGAGAGCAATAATTGATATTCAGTTCTAATCAATAGTCAGCAACATGGTTTTTTCCAATCATAAAAAGGAGCAAGGAGATCCTCTTTCACCCACTCTTTCCATCCTAATAGCATAAGTATTGACCAGGAACCTGAATCAGTTACATCAAATCCCACAGTTTAAAGGCTTTGGTTTACCCAAGTGGAGTCCTAAGGTAAATCATCTATCCTATGCAGATGACATGATCATATTTTCATCTGCTGATGTGACTTCCCTGAAGCTAATCGTGGAGGTGTTGTGAAATTATGAGAAGACATCAGAACAGAAGATTAATAAGGAAAAAAGCTTTGTCTATTTACATCATTCAGTCACAAATGATATTAAGGTGATTGTTGAGGTAGTGACTGGTATGAATAGAAAAGATTTTCCACTTACTTATCTAGGATGTCCTATTTTCTACAGTAGGAAGAAGATTGAATTTTACAGTCCTATTTTAACAAAAATCATGAAAAGATTACAGTCTTGGAAAGGAAAGATGTTATCATTTGGGGGCAGGGCAGTATTGATCAAGCATGTATTACAAGGAATGCATGTGCATCTATTATCTGCTCTTAACCCACCTATAGGGATGATTAGACAGATACATAAAATATTTTCTCAATTCTTTTGGAGTAACACTGTGGGAGGAAGGAGTAGACACTGGGTATCATGGATACAGTTATGTATACCTGAGAAGGAAGGGGGACTAGGATTTAGATCTTTACATGATGGGTCCATGGCACTATACCGTAAGATATTGTGGAATTTCAGGACTACTCCATCTCTATGAAGTGTTTTTGTGTTCAACAAGTATTGTAAGAAGGAAAATCCAGTGGTTGTTCAATGGAAATATAGGTCACAGAACTGGAAGAAGCTGTCACAGGCCAAATACATTATAGAACATCATATTTAGTGGTAGGTGAGGAGGGGAAATACTCTATTCTGGTATGACAATTGGACTGGATTAGGGGCACTTTACTATGCTATAGAAGGGGACATATATGATGACTCAATTCAAAATGTACATGAATTGGTGAAGGATGGAATGAGGATGAACAGAAGCTGCAAGGTCTTTTATCTAAGGAAATAGTACAACACATAGTGGAGACCGTAAAGCCACCAAATAGTCAGGACAAGAAGGATGAACCATGGTGGATTCTGAGCAATAAGGGGCAATTCTCAGTGAAGACTGCATGGGAGTATTTAAGAGTTAGGGGCTAGGAGAATGACATTTATAAGAACATGTGGAGTAAAGGACTGCCTTTCAAAATTTCTTTCTTTATGTGCAGGTTTTGGAAGTTTAAAGTCCCAATTGATGAGGTGTTGAAGAGAATGCATATTAATTTAACATCTAGATATTGGTGTTGTTCAAGTCCTAAGGAGGAGACAGCACAACATCTATTTGTTAAATCTTTTTATGCAAACAGGACTTGGTTTTTTCTCTTCTTTTGCAGGTTTGAACATTCAAGGATTACAATTATAGCAAATCATAGTGAAATGATGGAGTGAACCTGTAAACAACAGACTTAAACCAATATTTCAAGCTATGCCAGCTGTAATTATATGGACGTCGGAAGAGGAGGAATGCTTACAAGCATGGGGATAAAAAATTAGTAGGGAGATGCATATTTCAGGTGTTTACCACCATTCAGAGGCTGGTCAAGGTTAGAAATCCATCTATTCATAACATTCCCAATAGATGGGATGAACTAATACAATTGCCAGAAGGGCATAAATGTTACATCCCGTGTTTTTATGTGTTAGAAAACCTGCAAGTTAAACGTCATAAGTAGGGGAAAACGAGGTTACCCCCAAGCTTATAGGTGGTTAGGATGTAGTCTCGAAATTATTTAAGACTCGAAAGTGAAATGACGGTGATTGGAAATAATATTTTGTGTGTACCAAGAGGGGTTATGGACTGGTGCTATGTCACATAATCATGACAATGAGTGTATGAAGTGTGCAAGAGGTGATTAATATTTAAGTGAACTGAAACAAGAAATCATTTATATTGGTAATTAGTTAAATGTTGAGATGTTGTGGGAATTAAAAGTAATTAGGTAATGTCTAGGGGACAATATATCTACATGGGTCACATAAGGGGAAAGATCATTTTTGTAAGTAATTGTTGGATATAGATACATGTTTGGTTTAGGGCTGTCAACGTGGGGTAAATTTGGTCACTTATATAGGTGACTCAACTAATCAAGTGGCTAGCTAATTAAGTGGGAGGGGCCCACGTGTCTCTTTCATGATTCAAGTAGACCAAAAATGTTCCACCTTGTTCCTTTCACTTGGAGAATTTGTTTCCTTCATTTTGATAGTTAGTTATTCCACTTTTGGGATTGTTTTAGAAGCCAAAACGTGCAGAAACCATTTATGGTAACTTTGAGGAATTTTATAACTTTTTAGTAGCTTAATTCTTGGGAATAAGAGGACAGAAACGTCCCTATGTTGAAGCAACATAATACTAGCTTATGCAGCAACATGGAAATATTCACGAGATCAAAATATATATTGCTTCTCAAAAACAACATACAGGTTATGTTCACCACTTTTATCTCGTTGTTCTGTTTGTCGCGTGGTTGTTTCTTCAAAGTGAAGTAAGGAGGAAGAAGGGGAGTTCTTGGAAACTAAGGTAAGAATTCTCCTCTACTATATATATTTAAAGTTCGTCCAGGTCATAGCTAAATTGTGGGATGAGAAATACGGAATTAATAGTGGGAAATCGTATTTTGATGATGTTGTTGTTGTATGGACTGCTTGGAAATTTTATAAGCAAAATTTAATATGATTGTGGTTGTGTTGGTTGTGTTGAATATGGAGAATGTGAGATAAATAGGGACATGTTGTCCGAGTCATTACAAGACAAGTATACCACCCTGATATACATGATGTACCGAGTACTTTCTTGACCTAATGAGAACCGTTATCATTATTATAGGATAAGGCGAGAGATGAGCTACGGTTGATGGCATTGACTAAAAGGAAAACAATGTATGTAAGGTGTTGCTATCTTCATTTCCTTTGGCACGATTCCTAGACATCGACTAGCGTGCATAGCGTAATGACTCTACTCTTGTTCCAATGCCTATATAAACGTTCCTTGTTGAGATGTTGATTGATTCCTAAATACTTGGATATTCTTCATAAATGATTCTCATAACATCACTATGATTATTCTTATTGAGTCATTTCTAGGCTTCGATATGAGTTCCATAATATATTCAGAGGTTACGACCTTACGTCAATCCGAAAGGCCCGATGTTATTTCATTGGCTCCTCATGCATTGTATATATGTATACACTATTTTACTCCACGGAATAGCGCTATAGTCGGCCGGGTACGCCACGTAGATGTGCAAGCACTGATCAGTTGGGTATTCCCACCGAATGCTGAAAAGGTCGAGTACGTTTGATGATGATGTTTCCCCGGATGCGGGATGATTTGATGATGCTATGACAATGATATGATAATGACATGATGATATATATATATATATATATATATTATATGAATATACTTGCACATGTTTTTCAAAACTCATGCATTGCATATTGCACGTTCTCCAGATGTCATAGGTTACTACTATCCTCCTATGCTTATGTTTACTCTTATGTCTTACATATGCTTTACATTCCTGCCTTACATACTCAATGCTTTTATCTGTATTAACCGTCCCATTCCACGGGGTGCTGTATTTCGTACTGCAGGTCCTGAGAGACAGAGGAAAAGACCATTCCAGTAGGACTATCAACTTCAGCGGGTGATACGATCTGGCTTGTCGAAGACATGGATTCAAATAACAAAAACACGGTACCAAAGATAATAAGGAAATTAAGGGATGAGAAGTGAAGAATTTTAGATGAGAAGCGAAAGGATAGGAGCAAGACCCAATTAGTAAAGGAATTATAGGCAAACATAGGTATATAAAACCTAAACCCTCCTAATCGATTCCTACTAATGAACCTATACTAGGTGATAATCAACCAAGAGTAATCCGAATGAATCGACAAATGAATAACTCTATTGAAAATCAATGGAAAAGGGTTTCATAGCCAACAATGGAATCCACCATGATTAACTATCACTAATCACTAGATTAGCACTAGTGATTAGTGCTAATCTAGTGTCTAAGTTTATTGAGTGATAGTTTATTTAGTTAACTACCAAATAAACTATCACTCAATTTAGAGTATTCATCTCAATTCAACATAATCTAAGTAAATGAAATGTCTAAGTCTAGTATTTATACTCCTAGACTAGATAAGACTAAGTTATTACAAAAATGCCATTAATGAGGCAAGGGCCTTGTTTTGTTGGTAGTCTTCTTTGGGGAATTTCGGAAATAGCCCTCATATGGAATCTTCATCTTCCAAACACCAATTATCTTGCAATTGTAGCCCAAATTACATCCCTAGCCTTGAATTTGGATTCTTGGCCATGATTTGTATCGTATAGCCACAATTTACACTTTTAGCCCTTTGTGCCTTTAGCCACTTAGTGTAGAAGCCTCCACAATCTCTTCCCAAGCTATCATCCAAATGTCCCACGTCCTTCCAAGCATCTTTGTGCCCTTTGTGCCATCTAGGATCATATCATCCTCCCCTTCTTCAAAAGGATCATCCTCCCCTTCTTCAAAAGGATTCGTCCTCGAATTCGAATCTTGCAAAAACATAGAAGAGTATGTGTACACATCCTCCCACAAACAAACAAGGTAATCATCATATGGCAAATGATAATACCTAAAGTAAGCATAGCATGCAATCAACACACTAAACGGATCACTCTTATGATATAACCAAGCATCATATGGATATAGAAAGAACATTGTTACTGTCACGACCCAACTAGGGGTCGCAACGGGCACCCGGGACTAACCGCCGAGCACCGCTTGTTCTGTCGCTCATTTTACTCATTTAATGCTCTTTTTATCATTTTATACTCTTAGCGAAGGAAAATCATAATTCATATGAAAACACAAAATACTTTCATATACATATGCCTTTAGGCTATCAAAATAATACATATATATATATATACATATACAGTGGCGACCTCGTGAGACCATCTAACCCGCACTGCGTATCTACGAGCCTCTACTGGAGTACTGAACATAGGGACGGGACAAGACCCCGTCATGCCCAATAATACATATACATGACTATATACACAAAAGAATAATCAAGCACCTCCGGGACAAGGGAGTGCTTCCAATCAGCTGACAGCTACTACAGGTCTAGATCGAGATCTCCCGCCTGTCTACTTGTGGGCATGAACACAGCGTCCAAAGAAAACGGACGTCAGTACGAACATTGTACTGAGTATGAGAGGCATGAACAATGAAATAAGATAATGATGAAAAGAAGACATCAATATGGAACATCTGAATCTGACTGTCAAGTATAAAGAAAATAAGTCATGCTGTCTTACTCATACTCATCATCATATCATATATGCATAATGTATAAACTGCCCGTCCATAACGGATCGGTGAGATAATCAATAACATTAGCATGCGTCCAGGCCTCCCGCGTCCGGGGTATCATCTCATGCCGCCCACTAGTGGTTTCTGCCCATGCCATCTGGCCATGGTGTATACGTATAGCTGCCCGCCTTAGCGGTGACTGCCCGGCCAACTAGGCGCGGTGTTATATCATCATCATAATATGCACATCATGGTATGCTTATCTTGTCATAGTACATGCATAAGGCTCAAGATCAGCTATACTTTATCGGGGTGACGTAAGGTCATGATCCCCCGATTTCATTATGGAGCAATCATGGACATCCTGCATCACCTTGTAGGAATGAGCATATAAGGTGAGTGTAAGAAATAAATCGCATCATTAACATCGTAGGGGTATCACATCATATGTATTAGAATTTCTATACTTTACTCATTACCTTGTGTAGCTAATTATAGACATAGACTCATCTCTTCCGGAACTTAAGAGATTCATGGATAAGGAAGAGAGTCATGCTAAAGGATTCATGCCATAGAAATAAAGGACTAGCCTCACATACCTTTGACGTTTAACTAGGCTAGCGCTTGTTTGTTCTCCTTCGATATCTCGTTTCTACCTTCAAGAGAGAATTCGCATTTGCGTTAGTTAATCAACTATAAGAACGCGCCACTAATTCTAGGGAAGATTGGGCAACATTTCCTTTGTTTATACTACTTTTACCATATCCTACATCAACACCCAAACGCTCACAACAACATCCACAATATTGTAATCGACAATCATCATTCATATACATTAACCACAATCCACCGTCTCCCTCCAATTTGTCAACATTTATACTTATAACTCATTATTGCGTTTTCGCGTATATAATACTTATTTCATAGTTTAAACGTCATTTATAACGTATTCATAACCACAACATATCAACATTCATGATTCAATCATAGCACTATTCCCCCCTTTTATGACCCATTTTCCATGTCTTTCTATAATTCAGGTATCTTAGCTTTCCAATACCTTAAACAACATGTTTTAGTCATGAAACTTACCTTAGATGATAGTTGAACAAGCCTTGAATGGAATTACTCCTTTAGCACCACAACCCTACTTCACTTCTTTTGGGTTTTCTTGAAAAAGATGAACTTTAGTGTGATTCTTACAGTTGATTTCGCGGGTTTCATGTAGTTGATCACTAATTTCCTTTGGTTTTCTTGTGATGAAGAGTAGAGAGTATTCTAGAGGCTTCTTGAGAGAAATATCGTGGAGTTGAAATGAATTGAATGAGGTTAGGTCTCCTTTTAATGACTTAAAATCTATTCCGGAATGAACAGTGACTGAAGTGCATAGTAGTCGTAAACCCACTTTACGGGCCGTATACTGGTTTACGGTCCGTCCTTCACGACCGTATTTAAGCATATCAGAAACAGAAAGGCATGATGGAGATCATGGCAATTTACGACTCAGTTTACGGGCCGTATTTCTATTTACGGTCCGTATTCCAAGTCATATTTAACCATTTGCAGCCTTTGACAGAAAGTTGAAATTTTGGAAGGTTGGAGGACGATAGCAGTTTACGGTCCGTAAACTACTTTACGGGCCGTATTACACTTTACGACCAACTGGGCCAAAGTGCAAACCTTCAACTCTTCACTGTACGTTCAAGGGGAAATTTCCGAAGTGTAACACTTTTCCCCCCTTTTTGGAACATTTGTCCTCGAATGTTAAACACTCGGGATTCTATGAAAGTTTCGCCAGAGTTTCCCCTGTAATCTAGCACTACCAACCTGTCACAACAACCCATAATGTCATCGCCTCACAGGGCTACATCACAACATCGACATATCTATGGCCACACATGGCCGAAAGCATGAAAATAAACATACATACCTTATATTGCTGGCGTTTCATCTTGAATCTCTCCTGGGGGTCGAAATAAATGCGGATACTTAGACTTCATACTCTCTTCCGCTTCCCAAGTTATTTCTTCCTGGTTATTGTTTCGCCATAAGACTTTAACTGAAACCACCTCTTTGTTTTGGAGTTTCCACACTTGCCTTTCGAGGATAGCGATAGGCACTTCTTCATAGGTTATCTTTTCTGTTACTTGCACATCATCTATCAGAACAATCTTTGTGGGATCTCCAATACACTTGCGGAGCATCGACACGTGGAAAACTGGATGGACTGATTCAAGCTCCGAAGGAAAATCCGATTCATAGGCTACTTGGCCCACCTTGCGGATGATTTCATAGGGCCCAATGTACCTAGGACTTAACTTCCCTCTCTTTCCGAATCTCATCACCCCTTTCATTGGCGATACTTTCAGGAATACCCAATCACCAACTCGAAATTCCAAGTCTCGTCGGCGATTGTTCGCATAGGACTTTTGGCGACTTTGGGCTGTTAATAATCGATCTCGAATCACCTTAACCTTTTCCACCGCTTATTGAATCAATTCAGGGCCTACTAATTGCGCTTCTCCTATTTCGAACCATCCAATTGGAGATCTACATTTCCTTCCGTATAAAGCTTCATATGGAGCCATTTGAATACTGGAATGATAGCTGTTGTTATATGCAAATTCAATTAGCGGAAAATGATCGTCCCAACTTCCACCAAAATCCAGCACACATGCTCGTAACATATCTTCCAAGGTTTGAATGGTACGCTCGGCTTGCCCATCCGTCTGCGGATGAAACGCCGTGCTAAGCTTCACTTGAGTGCCTAGACCTTCTTGAAAGGATTTCCAAAACTTGGCTATAAATTGTGCTCCTCTGTCTGTGATGATGGATAATGGAACACTATGAAGTCGCACAATCTCCTTGAGATACAGCCTTGCATAATCTTCCGCTGAGTATGTAGTCCTAACTGGGAGGAAATGGGCTGCCTTCGTCAATCTGTCCACGATCACCCATATGGAATCATACTTGCCACGGGAACGAGTAATCCCACTATAAAATCCATGTTTATCACTTCCCATTTCTAAGTAGGGATTTCTATTGCCTGTAACAAGCCCCCTGGCTTCTGATGTTCAGCTTTTACTTGTTGGAAATTTGGACACTGTGCCACAAACCCGGCTATGTCTCTCTTCATGCCATCCCACCAATACATCGTCTTGAGATCACAATACATTTTGGTTGCACCAGGGTGTATAGAATACCGAGAACAATGTGCTTCTTCTAAAATTTGTCGGCACAATTCTGCTACATTCGACACACATAACCTGCCTCGGTATCTAAGAATTTCATCCATAGAGACTTCAAACGGAGACTTTTTCTTTCCATGAGACGTGTCTCTGTAATGACACAATTGAGGATCTCCATATTGCCGTTCTTTCACTTCAATGTCCAAGGACGAAATTGTGGGGTCATTGATGCCAATCCCTACGTTACCCAAATCAATCACCCGCACTCCAAGATTAGCTAATTGGCGGAGCCCATGAACCATCTCTTTCTTTTCCGGAGGGACTTCGCATAAACTGCCCATTGATCGGCGGCTAAGCGCATCGGCTACTACATTCGCTTTCCCGGGGTGGTACAAAATATTCACATCATAATCTTTCAACAATTCTAACCACCGCCTCTGCCGCATTTTTAACTCCTTTTGCTTGAAAATGTATTGAAGACTTTTGTGATCTGTAAAAATATCAACATGTACACCATACAAATAGTGGCTCCATATTTTTAAGGCATGAATAACCGCAGCCAATTCGAGATCATGAGTCGGATAATTTTTTTTATGCTTCCGTAATTGTCTCGAAGCATGTGCAATAACTTTACCATGCTGCATCAATACGCACCCTAGTCCAACACCGGAAGCGTCACAATACACCACATAGCCATCTGACCCTTCTGGAAGTGTTAGGATCGGAGTTGAGGTCAACCTGTCTTTCAACTCTTGGAAGCTGCGTTCGCAAGCATCATTCCATTGAAATTTGCCTGACTTTTGGGTTAGCTTTGTCAATGGGGCTGAAATAGATGAAAAGCCCTCTACGAATCTTCGATAATAACCTGCCAACCCCAGAAAACTACGAACTTCTGTAGGCGTTGTAGGCCTTGGCCAAGTCTTCACCGCTTCAATTTTCTGAGTGTCGACTCAAATGCTATCATCCGAAATAACATGGCCCAGAAATGTTACAGAATTTAGCCAAAACTTGCACTTTGAAAATTTTGCATACAATTCTCGGGCTCGAAGAATGCCAAGTACAATTCTCAAATGAACTGCATGTTCTGAATCTGTGCGAGAATATACTAGAATGTCATCAATAAATACTATGACAAACAAATCCAAGAGAGTCCTGAATACATTATTCATCAGATTCATGAACACGGCCGGAGCGTTAGTTAACCCAAACGACATCACTCGAAATTCATAGTGGCTATATCTCGTTCAGAAGGCTGTTTTGGGAATATCCGCTTCTCTAACTCTCACTCGATGATAACCCGACCTCAAGTCTATTTTAGAAAACCACTTGGCACCTGGCAATTGGTCGAATAAGTCGTCAATCCTTGAAGAGGATATTTGTTCTTTATCGTCACTTTGTTCAATTGCCTGTAATCGATGCACATCCGTAGAGATCTGTCTTTCTTTCTTACAAATAAAACTGGAGCACCCCACGGTGATGAGCTGGGTCTAATAAATCCCTTTTCGAGCAAATCTTTTAGCTGCGCCTTTAACTCTTTTAATTCCGTCGGGGCCATTCGATAAGGAGGAATAGAAATAGGCTTGGTGTCCGGCAACACGTCAATGGTGAAGTCAATCTCCCTTTCTGGAGGAATTCCTGGAAGTTCGTCTGGAAACATATCTGGGAATTCATTCAGTACCGAAACTGATTGAAAAGTTGGTGGCTTTGTTTCGGTGTCATGAACCCGAACTAAGTAATAAATATAGCCCTTGGCTATCATCTTCCTTGCCTTAAGGTAGGAAATAAACCTACCTTTCGGTGACGCTGCATTACCCTTCCATTCAAGCACGGGCTCTCCCGGAAATTGGAATCGAACTACTTTCGTTCGGCAATCGACATTAGCGTAGCACGATGCAAACCAATCCATACCCATAATTACATCGAAGTCTACCATTTCCAGCTCAATCAAATCAGCTTTTGTCTGGCGATCACATATCACAACTACACAATTTTTATACACTTGCCTTGCTATCACGGGATCACCAACCGGAGTAGACACCTCAAAAGGTCTGATCGGCTCAGGTTTCACCCCAATACAACCAGCAACATACGGAGTAATATAGGAAAGAGTAGAACTGGATCTATCGGTGCATATACATCACGGGAGAATATAGACAATGTACCTGTAACAACGTCCGGGGAGGACTCAAGGTCCGGTCGTCCCGCTAAAGCATATACACGGGGCTGAGTGGCACCTGAATTAGGTACTATCCCTCTGCCTCTACCTCGGCCTACTGACATCTAGGGAGCCTGCCCTACCGGGCGTGCTGAGGAAGAGCTGGCTGCTGAAACTGTAGGCTGAACTCCAACTCTACCATTTGTTGACGGGCAATCTCTCATCATGTGCCCAACTTGGCCGCAAGTATAGCAAGCGTCCGAACCCTGGCGACACTGTTCGGAATTCAATCTACCGCACTGGCTGCATCGTGGTACTGGAGGTCTCCTCTGACTATAGTCTTCCCTGAACTGGAAATCTGAGGCCCTCGAACTCTGGCCCTATCCTGAACGGAAAGAGCGGTCAAATCTCCTACCTGTAGATCGGGGAGGTGCACTAGTCACTGACTGGCCTGAGTACCCAGAATATGTCTGCCTTGATCCCCCTCTATAATCACTGTCGGCTCCCATAGATCTGGCCCTCTTGCCTTGCATTCTATCGACATCACGGTCGTCTCTTTGTTGTTGTTGTCACCCCTCCAAATTCTGAGCATGGGCCTGTATTCGGGAAATATCCATCCCGTCTTGCAAGGACGCCGTCAAACAATCTCTGAATAAATGTGGCCCTAGGACACTCACAAATCTATGTACCCGATCTCCCATGTTGGTCACGATAGCCGGAGCATATCTAGCCAAAGAATTAAATTGCATGCTATACTCCCGAGCACTCATATTTCCTTGCCTCAGATTTAGAAACCTGTCCGCTCTAGCTCGGCGGACCTCGGGTGGAAAATAGTGACAAATAAATGCATCCACGAATTCTTGCCAAACCGGAGGGGGCGCATTCTCTCCTCGTGACATTACCCAGTTGTTATACCATAAAACAGCCACATCCCGGAGTCTATAAGATGCCAACTCCACGGATTCAGTTTCGGAGGCATGGACAATTTTCAATGTCCACAAAACCTCATCTATGAAACCTTGTGGATCTTCATCCGGCTTTGACCCAAAAAACTCTGGAGGATTTAGGCTCATAAAATCACGGGCTTTGGTACTTGCTGCCCAGTCACTGGAACCCCCGCTTTGTCGTTGTGCCTGTGCGGCAACCAATTGTGTCAATAACTGGATGGCTTCGGTCATTTATTGACCCGAAGCAACCGGTGGAGGAATTGGAGCTGGAGCTCCTCCTTGCCCTTCCACATTAGGCGGGGTAGAAGAGGTATTAGATAAGGCCTCATTATGTGATTCGCCTTCTTCGATATTCATCGGAGGCTCTCTTTCTACCCGCCTCTTTGTCGTAGTCTTGCCTTTCTGGGCGACTGTAGCCTTCCCCTTTGGCGGCATTCTGAAATCACAACACACTATTAGGGCGGATAAAATCTTACACACGGCTCTATCGCACGATCTCACGAGAAGAAAGATGGTCATTTTTCCTAAATGCCCTGTAGCCTCTTGTTTATTGATGTGGCGTGCAACACACCATAAACAAGACTCTACTAGACACGGCTCGTAGACACTTCCTAGGACTGAACTGCTCTGATACCACTTTTGTCACGACCCAACTAGGGGCCGCGACGGGCACCCGGGGCTAACCGCCGAGCACCGCTCGTTCTGTCGCTTGTTTTACTCATTTAATGCTCTTTTTATCATCTTTATACTCTTAGCGTAGGAAAATCATATTTCATATGAAAACACAAAATACTTTCATATACATGTGCCTTTAGGCTATCAAAGTAATACATACATATATATATATATATATATATATATATATATATATATATATATATATACAGTGGCGACCTCGTGAGACCATCTAACCCGCACTGCGTATCTACGAGCCTCTACTGGAGTACTGAACATAGGGACGGGATAAGACCCCGTCATGCCCAAAAATACATATACATGACTATATACACAAAAGAATAATCAAGCACCTCCAGGACAAGGGAGTGCTTCCAATCAGCTGACAGCTACTACGGGTCTGGATCGAGCTCTCCTGCCTGTCTACCTGTGGGCATGAACATAGCGTCCAAAGAAAACGGACGTCAGTACGAACATTGTACTGAGTATGAGAGGCATGAACAATGAAATAAGATAATGATGAAAAGAAGACATCAATATGGAAAATCTGAATCTGATTGTCAAGTATAAAGAAAATAAGTCATGCTGTCTTACTCATACTCATCGTCATATCATATATGCATAATGTATAAACTGCCCGTCCATATCGGATCGGTGTGATAATCAATAACATTAGCCTGCGTCCAGGCCTCCCGCGTCCGGGGTATCATCTCATGCCGCCCACTAGTGGTGTCTGCCCATGCCATCTGGCCATGGTGTATACGTATAGCTGCCCACCTTAGCAGTGACTGCCCGGCCAACTAGGCGCGGTGTTATATCATCATCATAATATGCACATCATGGTATGCTTATCTTATCATAGTACATGCATAAGGCTCAAGATCAGCTATACTTTATCGGGGTGACGTAAGGTCATGATCCCCCGATTTCATTATGGAGCAATCATGGACATCCTGCATCACCTTGTAGGAATGAGCATATAAGGTGAGTGTAAGCAATAAATCGCATCATTAACATCATAGGGGTATCACATCATATGTATTAGAATTTCTATACTTTACTCATTACCTTGTGTAGCTAATTATAGACATAGACTCATCTCTTCTGGAACTTAAGAGATTCATGGATAAGGAAGAGAGTCATGCTAAAGGATTCATGCCATAGAAAGAAAGGACTAGCCTCACATACCTTTGACGTTTAACTAGGCTAGCGCTTGTTTGTTCTCCTTCAATATCTCGTTTCTACCTTCAAGTGAGAATTCGAATTTGCGTTAGTTAATCAACTATAAGAACGCGCCACTATTTCTAGGGAAGATTGGGAAACATTTCCTTTTTTTATACTACTTTTCCCATATGCTACATCAACTCCCAAACGCTCACAACAACATCCATAATATTGTAATCGACAATCATCATTCATATACATTAACCACAATCCACCATCTCCCTCCAATTTGTCCACATTTTTACTTATAACTCATTATTGAGTTTTCGCGTATATAATACTTATTTCATAGTTTAAACGTCATTTATAACGTATTCATAACCACAACATATCAACATTCATGATTCAATCCAACCCCTATTCAATCATAGCACTGATTCCCCCCTTTTATGACCCATTTTCCATGTCTTTCTATAATTCAGGTATCTTAGCTTTCCAATACCTTAAACAACATGTTTTAGTCATGAAACTTACCTTAGATGATGGTTGAACAAGCCTTGAATGGAATTACTCCTTTAGCACCACAACCCTACTTCACTTCTTTTGGGTTTTCTTGAAAAAGATGAACTTTAGTGTGATTCTTACAGTTGATTTCGTGAGTTTCATGTAGTTGATCACTAATTTCCTTTGGTTTTCTTGTGATGAAGAGTAGAGAGTATTCTAGAGGTTTCTTGAGAGAAATATCGTGGATTTGAAATGAATTGAATGAGGTTAAGTCTCCTTTTAATGACTTAAAATCTATTCCGGAATGAACAGTGACTGAAGTGCACAATAGTCGCAAACCCACTTTACGGGCCGTATACTGGTTTACGGTCCGTCCTTCACGACCGTATTTAAGCATATCAGAAACAGAAAGGCATGCTGGAGATCATGGCAATTTACGACTCAGTTTACGGGCCGTATTTCGATTTACGGTCCGTATTCCAAGTCGTATTTAACCATTTGCAGCCTTTGACAGAAAGTTGAAATTTTGGAAGGTTGGAGGACGATAGCAGTTTACGGTCCGTAAACTACTTTATGGGCCGTATTCCACTTTACGACCAACTGGTCCAAGGTGCAAACCTGCAACTTTTCACTGTACGTTCACGGGGAAATATCCGAGGTGTAACAGTGTCACGACCCTGCTAGGGGCCGCGACGACCACTCGGTGCTACCCCACCCGAGCACCCCCTTATCGTACATAACATAACATCTAGGTGAACCATAAGCCAATTCGTGCTTTCCTTATCGTTAATCATATTGATCCCATTAGACGACCATCATCATTTAACATATCATAGGCATCTATGCCACATCATAAGTACAAGGCCGACGTGGCTAACAAAAGATATACAAAACATGGGCCGACATGGCCGAACATCTCTACCCACATACACATGACTACAAGCCTCTAAGAGTATGACATATCGTATGAGCGGGACAGGACCCCGCTATGCCCATAATTATATACACAAAAGAATAAGTACCCAAAAGCTACGGCTCCGAAAGAAATGGAGCTCTGCTAAGCAATCTCTGAATAAGCAGCTATGGATCAAGTCTGTCTCCCTGTGCACCTGCGGGCATGACGCAGCGTCTACAAACAAAAGGACGTCAGTACGAATAATGTACTGAGTATGTAAAGCATGATCAACATCAATATGGGAGCATAATAGATATCATATGAAATAGCATAGGAGGGGGAGAGAGTAATATCATCATCATCATGTCGCTTACTTGCATACATCGTCGTTCATATCCCATAATAATACTCGTACCATACTTGTGCTCATATTCGTATACATGTCCTTATTCGTATTCTTATACATAGTCTTATCACATTCATATTCATATTATATACATAGTCATTTCATATACATAGTATTTACATAGCATACCCGACCTCGTAGGATCGGTGTGTCATACATACTTGGCCAACCAAGGCTCAAGATCATACATTCCTGGCCCTACCAAGGCATCAGGGTTATCCGTACCATCTGAAGAGGTGTGCGCGCGTTTCGTAATCATATACATACTTTATACATAGTCATATACATATAGTCTCACCCGGCATCATAAGCTCGGGGTCTTATCATAGCCCTTCATAGGCATACATATACATGTATCATAGCTCGTAAGCATCTCTATTCTCATTTTACTCTCATCATCATTACTATCCTCATCATTATCGTTACATCTACATTATAGACTTACTCGTCATACGAGGAACATAGTTTAATCATAGTACATATCAAGGGTCGTGAGCTTATGAGCTCGGAATGTCAATCATGTGAAGACAACATACTCATATAGAGGAATTAGGAATTTGGCCAAGAACCATGCCTTATGAAAGAAGGGTTAGCCTTACATACCTTTCCGTCGAACTATTCTACACTTGCACGTTCCCTTCCAATGCTAGCGTTTATACCTTCATTAATATCATAACAATGGCCATTAGTCATTCACATTATCCACATTATCTAGATTCCTCAATTTGCCTCTAATTCACCCACATTCATGGTCATAACACCCATCTTCGTCCATTCGTCTAAAGTGTTTAGTTCATGATCTTAATACCATTTATAGCACATTCATATCACAACACAACAACATTCATAACTCAATTCAAACTATTTCCCAAAATGTCACTATTCATCATTCATGACCTAGTTGACCACATTTTCTACAATCCATGTATTTTAATTCTCCAATACCTTAAACATCTTGTAAAAATCATGAATCTTACCTTAGAAGTTGTAGGAACAAGCTTTGGTTGATAATACTCTTCTTTGAGCAAAACCCTAGTTTTTCTCCATTTGGATTTCTTGACTTGGATGATCCTTGATGATTCCCTTACCCTTGATTCACTTGTCTTAATGTTATTGATGGCTTATAATCCTTGAAAACCCATATAATAAATGTAGAGAGAAGTTTTAGAGAGAAGTGGTGTAATGTTGTAATGAAATAAAATAAGTCTTGATCCTCATATTTAATGAATTGAAAAATTTGTGCTGGGTGAACAGTGGTCGTCCATGGAGGATTACGGTCCGTATTCCACTTTACGGACTGTCCCTCGTGGTCGTCTTTAAGCTTAAGCAGGACCAGAGACTTTGGCCTGCATGCATGGTGATTTACGACCATGGTTTACGGGCCGTAAATCACTTTACGGTCCATCCACCAGGTCGTATTATACCTTTTCCTCAGCTGGCAGAAAGCTTTCACATCTTGGCCTAAAGCATCTGGTGGAGGAGCTGGAGGTGCTGGAGCTGGGGCTGAGGCTCCCTCACGCTCCTCTAATATAGGTACTGAGCGGGAGGACTGAGATTGAGCCGCACTCTGGGACTCACTTTCCTCTACTACCGGTGGCGGTGCTCTTTCAGCCCGCTTTTCTGCCACCGTCTTACCCTTTTGGGCTGCTGTGGCCTTTCGCTTTACAGGCATTTCTAAAATACACAACACACGATTGAGGGACAAGAATTTCTTATATCATAGCTCTATCGCATTATTCTCATGAAGAAAAAAGGTCATTTATTCGTAAAATGTCTGCATCTTCTTGTTTATAAGTGTGGCGTGCAACACACCCATAACCAAGACTCTACTAGACACGACTCGTAGACACACCCTAGGAATGAACTGCTCTGATACCACTTTTGTCACGACCCGTCTAAGGGGCCGCGACGAGCGCCCGGTGCTAGCACACCCGAGCACCCCCTTGGCTTACTCTTATGCTTACATCTAGGTGAGCCACAAAATTAAACACATAATCCTATTCAGTCATCATACTAGTCCCATTGGACAACAATGCTTTTATATCATCATTAGCATATATGCCACATCAATGTACATGAGCCGACAAGGCTATCAAAACGATATACAAAATATAGGCCGACAAGGCCAGACATATCTAACCATATACACATGTCTACGAGCCTCTAAGGAGAGTATGACATATCACATAAGCGGGACAGGACCCCGCTATGCCCATAACTTTGTACACAAAAGAATAAGTACCCAAAAGCTATGGCTCCGAATGAAATGGAGCTCTGCTGTATAGTCTCTGAAAATGTAGCTATGGATCAAGCCTGTCACCCTGTGCACCTGCAGGCATGACGCAGCGTCCACAAACAAAAGGACGTTAGTACGAAGAATGTACTGAGTATGTAAAGCATGATCAACATCAATATAGAGCATAATGAACAACATGAGAAATAGCACAAGATGGGAGATGGTAATATCATCATCAAAGACGCTTACTTGCCTTTCATAATGCGTATTTACGTACATACATCCATATCCATACCCATAACCGTATCTGTTCCATATATGTACTCGTATTCGTATACATACCCTTATTCACATTCATATCGTATCATGTTCATATTCATATCATATTCATATCATATACATAATCATATCATATACATAGCATTTACGTAGCATACCCGACCATGCAGGATCGGTGTTTCATACATACTTGGCCAACCAAGGCTCAAGGTTACTCATACCTGGCCCTACTAAGGCTTCAGGGTTACATCTACCTGGCCCTACCAAGGCGTCAGGGTTATTTGTACCATCTGTAGAGGTGTGCGTGCGGACGTAATCATATACATACTCATTTACATATCTTACCCGGCCTCATAAGCTCGGGGTTCCATAATAGTCATACATAGATACATACTCATAATAGCTCATAAGAATCTTTACCATTAGCATCATTATCATAATCGTCATCGTTATCGTCATCATTATTACCTAATAGTCGTCGTCAATGTCGTTATCACTATTATCGTCATTCACCTCAATAGGCCTCCTCGTCATACGAGGAACTTAGTACAATCGTGGTGTATCAAGAATCGTGAGCTTACTAGCTCGGAAGATCAAATCATTTGAAGGATATCATAGTCTCATAGAAGATTTAGATATTTGGCCAAAGAACCATGCCTTATGAAAGAAGGGTTAGCCTTACATACCTTTTCCGTTCAACTACTCTACACTTGCGCGTTCTCCTAAAATGCTAGTGTTTCTACCTTCATTAAAGTCATACTATCATTAGAATCGATAGCTAGCATATATGACTAAAGCTAGAGAAAATCGGACAGCTTCTCCTCTATTTATACGACATTCCTCCATAACGTATATCAACTCCCAAACGTCAATAATATATTCACAATACTATAACAATAGTCATTATCCATCCACATTATCCGCAGTTCTTAACTCACTTTCAATTACTCACATCCATGGCTTTAACACACGACTATGTCCATTTACGTACATTGCTCATCTCATGTTCTCAACATCATTTATAACATATTTACACACGACTATGTCCATAACTCAATTCAAACTATTTCTCAAAATGGTACCATTCCACATTCATGACCCATTTTCCTATACCCTTCTACAATCCAAGTATTTCAACTCTTAAATACCTCAAACAACATATAAATACCATAAATCTTACCTTAGATGTTGTAGGAACAAGCCTTGGTTGATAATACTCTGCTTGAGCAAAAACCCTAGTTTATCTCCATTGGGATTTCTTAACTTGAATGAGCTTTGATGGGTTTTCTCACTCTTGATTCACTTAGTTTATGTTGTTGATCATTAATAATCCTTGAATTCTTGTGGAATAAATGTAGAGAGATTTTTTAGAGAGAAGGGGTGAAGTGTGGAAATGAAATAATAACCTTGGTCCCCTTTTTAATAACCCAAAATCTGATTTGAAATGAACAGTCGTCGAAATTGCACAGTGGTCGTAAACCTAGTTTATGGTTTGTATTCCAGTTTATGGGCCGTATTTCATGGTCGTATTTAAGCATATCAAAACCAGAAAGGTATGCTGGAGGTCATGGTGATTTACGATCGCAGTTTACGGGCCGTATTTCAATTTACGGTCCGTATTCCAAGTCGTACTTAACCATTTGATCATTTGGCAAAAAGTTGAAGTTTTGTAAGTTTAAATACGACATGGCAGTTTACGGGCCGTATACCACTTTTCGGTCCGTATTTCATTTTACGACCAACTGGCCAAAGTGCAAGTCTGCGACTTCCCACATTTTCAGAACCTATAGTTAGTCGTTATGGTGCATGACCTATCTCTTATTACAAATGCCCTTTGAAATCTTACTTTGGGTCGTCAAACGTTGTTCCCTCCTTATTAAAACATCGTATACACTCTGCCCTTTATTAGCCTATCCACTGTACGTTCGCGGGGAAATTTTCAAGGTGTAGCAAGTAGAGTCTTTGTTATGGGTATGTTGCGCGCCACACTTATAAACAAGAAGCTGCGGGCATTTTAGGAATGATTAACCTTCTTTCTTCATAAGAATCTTGCGATAGAGCTATGATATAAGAATTTCTTGTTCTTTAACCGTGTGTTGTGTATTTCAGAAATGCCTGTAAAGAGAAAGGCTATAGCAGCCCAAAAGGGCAAGACGGTGGCAGAAAAGCAGGCTGAAAGAGCACCGCCACCGGTAGTAGAGGAAAGTGAGTCCCAGAGTGCTGATCAATCTCAGTCCTCCCGATCGGTACCTATATTAGAGGAGCATGAGGGAGCCTCAGCCCTAGCTCCAGCACCTTCGGTTCCTCCACTGGATGCTGCAGGCCAAGATGTAAAAGAGGCCATACATTTGCTTACTCAATTGGTAGCGGCCCAGACTCAGCGGCAAGGCACAGGGCAAGGTGATAGGGCTGTTAGTGCAAGAGCCCGTGACTTCATTACCTCGAACCCTCCGAAATTCTTTGGATCAAAGCTGGGTGAGGACCCTCAGGACTTTATTGATGGAATGTTGAGGACGCTTCGTTTGATACATGCTTCGGACACCGAATCGGTGGAGCTACCGTCATATAGATTGAAGGATGTCTCGGTCCATTGGTACACAGTTTGGATGGCTTCACGGGGGGCCAATGCACCTCCCCATGTATGGCAAGAGTTTGTTGATGCTTTCCTCCGACACTACATGCCTCCAAAGGTTCGGTGAGCTGGAGCCGATAAGTTCCTGAATTTGAGGCAAGGTAGCATGAGCGCTTTAGAGTACAGTCTCTACTTCAATTCCATGGTAGCGGATATGGGTGACCGAGTGCATTGATTTGTGAAAGGCCTAGGGCCACATTTGATGGATAGGTGCTTGACTGCGTCCCTTCAGGACAATATGGATATTGCACGCATTCAGGCCCATGCTCAGAACTTAGAAGAAAGTCTGCAACAGCAAAGAAGTGAGCGTGAGCATGATAGAGGACATAGCAAGAGGGTCAGATCTTCGGGTCCGATGAGCGAGTTCAGAGGTGGGCACAGGCAGCAGTTTTCCAGGCACTCAGGCTATACTATGACAAATGTACCTCCACGGTTTTCAGGCCAGTGATTCGATCGATCTACTCATTCCGAGCCGAGTCAGAGTTTTTCAGAGTCTCCGTTCAGAGGTGATTCGGGTCAGGAAGGGCCACCCATACCACGATGTTCCCAATGTGGGAAGTTGCATTGGGGTCAATGCTGATTGGGTTCAGAGGCTTGTTATTCATGCGGTCGACCGGGCCATATTATGCGTGATTGCCCCTCGATTCATGGTAGAGGTAGGACCTAGCCTTCAGGGTCAATAGCCGGATCTTCATCTTCTATGCGCCCTATAGGGCCAGGTTCACATGCGCCAGCCGGCCATGGTAGAGGCAGAGGGAGAGCCTCCAGTTCTAGCGGTCCTCAGCACCGTATTTATGCTTTGGCTGGATGCCAAGATCTTGAGTCTTCCCCTGATGTGGTCACAGGTATATTATCGGTATTTTCTCATGATGTATATGTTTTGATTGATCCGGGCTCCATATTGTCATAAGTTACTCCGTGTATTGCGGGTTGATTTATAGTCGAACCGGAGTCGATCAAACCTTTTGAGGTGTCTACACCCGTGGGTGAATTGGTAATAGCTAGCCGAGTATATAGAAACTGTGTAGTTGTGATTTTTGATCGTTATACTATGGTTGACTTGCATGAGTTAAAAATGGTAGACTTTGATGTTTTTATGGGCATGGATTGGTTGGCTTCTTGCTATGCCAATGTTGATTGTAGAATGAAAATGGTTTGTTTCCAATTTCTGGGAGAACCATTTTTAGAATGGAAAGGGAATACGGCGTCACCAAATGGTAGGTTTATTTCCTATCTAAAGGCAAGGAAAATGATCACGAAAGGGTGTATTTATCATCTAGTTTGGGTTCAAGATGTACAAGCTGAATCGCCAACTCTTCAGTCAGTCTCCGTGGTGAATGAATTTCTGGATGTGTTTCCGGAAGAGCTTCCAGGCCTTCCTCCTAAGCGGGAGATTGATTTTGCCATTGATGTGTTGCCAGGCACTAAGCCTATATCTATTCCTCCCTATAGAATGGCACCCGCAGAACTGAAAGAACTGAAGGAGCAGTTGAAAGACTTGCTTGAGAAAGGCTTTATTAGGCCTAGTTCATCCCCGTGGGGAGCACCCGTATTGTTTGTCCGAAAGAAAGAGTGCTCCTTGAGAATGTGCATTGATTATCGGCAATTGAATAAGGTGACGATTAAGAATAAATATCCTCTTCCGAGGATTGATGACTTATTTAATCAATTGCAAGGCGCCAAATGGTTTTCAAAGATATCACCAAGTGAGAGTTAGGGAGAAAGATATCCCTAAGACAGCCTTCAGAACTAGATATGGCCATATTGAGTTCCGAGTAATGTCATTTGGGCTAACTAATGCACCGGCAGTATTTATGGATTTGATGAACAATGTGTTCAGGCCCTTCCTAGATCTGTTTGTGATTGTATTTATCGACGATATCTTGGTGTATTCTAGATCCGAGGCAGAGCATGCGGATCATTTGCGTACGGTCCTTAGAGTTCTTCGAACTCAAGAGTTATTTGCAAAAATTTCTAAGTGTGAGTTTTGGCTGAACTCAGTGACATTTCTGGGGCATATTGTTGCAGCTGATGGTATTCGGGTAGATAGCCAGAAGATTGAGGCCGTGAAGACTTGGCCAAGGCCTATAACTCTTACGGAGGTCCGTAGCTTTCTGGGCTTAGCAGGTTATTACAGGAGATTTGTTGAAGGTTTTTCTTCTATTTCTGCACCGCTCACAAAGTTGACCCAGAAATCAGCAAAGTTCCAATGGACAGATGCTTGTGACGTAGCTTCCAAGAGTTGAAAGATAGATTGACTTCCGCCCCAGTCTTGACACTTCCCGAGGGATTGGAAGGATATGTTGTTTGTTGCGATGCTTCAGGCATTGGGCTAGGCTGTGTGTTGATGCAACATGGTAAGGTGATTGCGTATACTTCAAGGCAATTGCGGAAACAAGAGCTGAATTATCCAACCCATGATCTAGAATTGGCCGCAGTGGTTCATGCATTAAAGATATAGAGACATTATTTATATGGTGTCCATGTGGATATGTATACAGATCATAAGAGTCTTCAGTATATCTGTTAGTCCTCGAAAAATTTTCCGTTGGTACGCAAGTAAACAAACTAGTGATGTGTGCGAGGAGTGCGAGTGTATAATGTTTCATGGGCAATGTGCGTCTATGGACGAGAATGATTAGAATGAAAAGTCGAGAAATGTGAAAAGTTGAAAGTTGGCAAAACTGCCCAGTGGTCGTAAAGTGCAAAATACGGACCGTATAATGGAATACGGTCCGTAAACTGGCAGCCGTAAAGTGGCATGCAAAAACTTCAACTTTCTGCCAGTCGAGTAAATGGTTAAAAACGACCTAGTGGACGGACCGTAAAGTGATTTACGGCCCGTAAACCATGGTCGTAAATCACCATGCATGCAGCCAAAGTTTCTGGTTCTGCTTAGGGTTAAAGACGACCATGAGGGACGGTCCGTAAACTGGAATACGAACCGTAAACCTCCATGGACGACCACTGTTCACCTCAGCACAAATTTTTAATTCATTAAATATGAGGACCAAGACTTGTTTTAATTCATTACAACATTACACCACGTCTCTCTAAAACCTCTCTCTACATTTATTATACCAGTTTTCAAGGATATTTATGGATCAACAACATAAAACAAGGTGAATCAAGAGTAAGAACATCATCAAAGATCATCTAGGTCAAGAAATCCAAATGGAGAAAAACTAGGGTTTTGCTCAAAGTGGAGTATTATTAACCAAAGCTTGTTCCTACAACTTCTAAGGTAAGATTCATGATTTTTACATGATGTTTAAGGTATTGAAGAGTTGAAATACATGGATTGTAGAAAATATGGTCAAGTAGGTCATGAATGATGAATAGTGACATTTTGAGGAATAGTTTGAATTGAATCATAAATGTTGTTGTGTTGTGATATGAGTGTATTATAAATGGTACTAAGATCATGAACTAGACACTTTAGACGAATGGACGAAGTTGGATGTTACGACCATGAATATGGGTGAATTAGAGGCAAATTAAGTGTCGCGACCCAGCTAGGGGCCGCGACGGGTACCCGGGGTTAACCGCCAAGCACCGCTCGCTCTATTACCCTCCTTACTCGATTAATGCCTTATCATCATATTTATGCTTGAAACATAGAAAAAGATCACAACTTATATAGAAACATAAATACTTGTGTATATCGAAAGGTTTGGTACATCAAAATAATGAGTGCACGTATACATGAAAGATGTGAGACCATGCTACCCACACTACGCATCTACGAGCCTCTACTGACATACTGTACAATGGACGGAACAAGACTCTGTCATGCCCAGAATATATATATATATATACATATGTACCAAAAGAGAAATCACAAGCACCTCCGAACAATGGAGTGCTCTCGACAGCTGGCAGCTCCTAAGTATCTGGATCAAGCTCGCCTCCTTGTCTACCTGTGGGCATGAACACAGCGTCCAAAGAAGGTACGTCAGTACGAATATTGTACTGAGTATGAGAGGCATGAACAATGAAGAAAGGCATCAATAATATAATGAGAGCATCAATATGAAGCATATGAATCTGACCAATAATCATAAATGGAATAATGCATGCTGTCTTACTCATACTTATCATCATAACATGTATGCATCATATGCAAGCTGCTCGCCCATGTCGGAACGGTGTGACAATCAATAATATAAGCCCGCATCCAGGCCTCCCGCGTCCAGGGTACCATCTCATGGCGCCCACTAGTGGTGTCTTCCCACACCCGTAGGTCGTGGTGTATCCGTATCGCCGCCCGCCGAAGCGGTGTCTGCCCGGCCAACTAGGCCCGGTATGCAATGCTCATGCCATGCTTATCGTAAAATAGTCATAATAATGTACTTATTGTAAAATATTTATCTTATCATAATCACATGCATAAGGTTTGAGAACAACTTTACTCTATCGGGGTGACGTAAGGTCGTGACCCCCCGATTACTTTATGGAGCAATTACGGACATTCTGCCTCACCTTGAAAGTACTAATACATAAGGTGAGTGTAGGCAAGGACTAACATCATCATATCGTATAACTTATCTCATATAGACATTTAAATTTTTTTGGAATGTAGGAGCTCATGGAAAGATGGTAATTCGGACTATAAGATTCATTCCATTGGAAAGAAAGGACTATCCTCACATACCTTGTCGTTTAGCTAAGTTGTTGTCCACTTATTCTCCTTCGATACCACGTCGTCACCTTCATGAGAGAATTCGTATTACATTAGTCAATTAACTACAAGAACGAATCGCTAGTTCTAGGAAAATTTGGGCAGTACTTCCTTCGTTTATACTACTTTTCCCATGTTCTATATCTACCCCCAACATTCACAATGCTATTCGCAATATCGCAATCAAAATCATCATTTATGCACCATTAGCAAAATCCACCATTTTCCTCCAATTTTCCCATATTTCTCCCTATAGCTCACCTTAGTTCCTTCGTGCATTTACTACTTGTTTCACGTTATAAACAACATTTATATCGTATTTGTACTCACAACACTTCAACATTCATGATTCAATTCCACTATCATTCATTTATATCACTATTCACTCCATAATGACCCATTCCTATGTTTTTCTACATTTTAAGTATCTAAGCCTTCCAATACCTTGAATCACGTGGTATAGTCATGAAACATACCTTAAATGATGATTGAACAGGCCTTGAGTTGAAATACTTCACTTAGCCAAAACCCTAGTTCCACCCTTTTAAGGATTTCTTGACTTAGATGATCCTTTGATGTGTTCTTACACTTGTTTTCATGAATTTAGTGGTGTTGGTCTTGATGTTCCCTTTGATTCTCTTGAATTATTATGGAGGAAATATTTGGAATGTTCTAGAGGTCTCTTGAGGTGTATGGATGAAAAATGAAGTGAAATGAGGCTTAAGTCCCTTTTTAGTAACTCAAAACTGATGTTTAATGAATTCTCGTCGGGATGAACAGTGGTCGTAAACCACAGTTTACGGACCGTATTGTGGTTTACGGTCTGTCCTCTGCGATCGTTTTTAAGCATTTCAAAAACAAAAAGTTTGGCTAAGGGACATGGCAGTTTACGACCGAGGTTTACGGTCCGTAAACCAGTTTACGGGCCGTCCTCCAAGTCGTTTTTAGCCATTTCAACACTTGACAGAACTTGAAATTTTTGGACAGCTGGAGGACGATCGCACTATACGGTCCGTAAATCACTTTACGGGTCGTATAGTGCCCTTTACGACCACTGTGCTGAAAATTTTCCGCCACCTTCTTATTTCCAAAAATTCATAATTAGCCATTCCCGACTTAATAAAACATCATACACTCAAGCCCTTCATTGTTCTACTCATCACACAAGTACATTAAGGAATCTAAATAATGTGGATAATGTGAATGACTAATGGCCATTGTTATGATATTAATGAAGGTATAGACACTAGCATTGGAAGGAAGCGTGCAAGTGTAGAATAGTCCGACGAAAAGGTATGTAAGGCTAACCCTTCTTTCATAAGGCAAGGTTCCTTGGCCAAACTCTTGAACCCTCTATATGAGTATGTTGTATTCAAACGATTAACACTCCGAGCTCATAAGCTCACGATCCTCGATATGTGCTACGATTGTACTACGCACCCTATATGACAAGTAAGCATAAGATATAGACGTAGCGAAAATGATGATGATAGTGATGACGATGATAATAATAATGATGCTAAAGGTGCCTACGGGCTATTATACTTACATGTGCCTATGAAGGGATATAATGACACCCCGAGCTTATAACGCCGGGTAGGATATATGTATATGAATATGTATAAAGTATGTATACGATTACGAAACGCGTGCACACCTCTGCAGAGGGTACGGATAACCTTGAAGCCTTGGTAGGGCCAGGTATGAGTAACCTTGAGCCTTGGTTGGCCAAGTATGTATGAAACACCGATCCTAAGGGGTCGGGTATGCTATGTAAATGCTATGTCTATGAAATGACTATGTATATAATATGAATATAAATGTGATAAGACTATGTATAAGAATACGAATAAGGACATGTATACGAATATGAGCATAAGTATGGTACGAGTACTATTATGGAATACGGATGATGACGTAGGTGTACAAATACGTAGGAAAAATGGAAAGTCCTACGAAAGGCAGGTAAGTACTATGACGATGATATTATTGTCTCCCCTCCTACGCTATTTCATATGTTGTTCATGATGCTTATTTATTGATGTTACTCATGCTTTACATACTCAGTACATTCTTCGTACTGACGTCCTTTTGTTTGTGGACGCTGCGTCATGCCCGCAGGTGCACAGGGAGACAGACTTGATCCATAGCTGCCTATTCGGAGATTACATAGAGAGCTCCATTCCTTCGGAGCCATATCTTTTGGGTACTCATTCTTTTGTGTATATAATTATGGGCATAGCGGGGTCCTGTCCCGCTAATGTGATATGTTATACTCTTCTTAGAGGCTTGTAGTCACGTGTATATGGTTAGATATGTCCGGCCTTGTCGGCCTATATTTTGTATGTCATTTTGTTGGCCTCGTCGGCCCCTGTACATTGTTGTGGCACAGATGCCTATGATGATTAAAGATGTTGTTGTCCAAATGGGACTAGTTGACGAATGAATGGAAATACATGTATAATTATGTGGCTCACCTAGATGTAAGCCTAAGAGTAAGCTAAGAGGGTGCCCGGGTGGGCTAGCACCAGGTTCTCGTCGCGGCCCCGAGTCGGGTCGTGACAATAACTTCAAGCAGAAAGAGTTGAATTTGCGGCAACGACGGTAGTTGGAATTGCTAAAGGATTATGATGTTGATATCTTGTATCACCCCGGAAAAGCGAATATTGTGGCTGATGCTCTTAGCCATAGATCGATGGGGAGTTTATGTGATGTACGGCAAGAGAAGAGAGAAATGGTTCGTGAGCTCCAGCAATTAGCTAGCCTAGGGGTTCGAGTAGTGGACTCAGGTAGCAAGGGGACTACTATTCAAAATTCAGCAGTCTCGTCGCTAGTAGCGGAAGTGAAAGAGAGACAATACGAAGATTCCATGCTAAGGCATTGCAGAGATACACTCCTTCAAAAAGAGGAGTCATCATTTGATATTTAGGAAGACGGAGTTCTTCGATGCCAAGGCAGATTATGTGTTCCTGATGTGGCAGATTTACACCACTAAATATTGAGGGAAGCTCATTGTTCCAGTTACTCCGTTCACCCCGGAGCAACGAAAATGTATCATGATCTTAAATCTATATATTGGTGGAATGGGATGAAGAAAGATATAGCGGAATTTGTAGCTCAATGTCCCAACTGTCAACAAGTAAAAATCGAGCACCAAAAGTCGGGCGACTTGGAAGTGGGAAGTGATTAACGTGGACTTCATTACAGGCTTACCCCGTTCTCGACGTAAGTATGATTCTATACGGGTTATTGTAGATAGACTCACGAAGTCAGCTCATTTCTTAACAGTCAGAACGACGTATGTGGCAGAATACTATGCAAAGCTCTATGTTAAAGAGATAGTGCGACTTCATGGTGTTCCACTATCCATTATCTCAGACAGAGGAACTCGGTTTATAGCCAATTTTGGGAAATCCTTTCAAGAGGGTTTAGGGACCCAAGTGAGCCTGAGCACGACATTTCACCCGCGACTGATGGACAAGCCGAGCTTACCATTCAGACTCTTGAAGATATGTTGCGGGCATGTATGATAGATTTTGGGGGAAATTGGGATGATCACTTACCCCTCATTGAATTTGCTTACAACAATAGTTATCATTCCAGCATTCAAATGGCACCGTATGAAGCGTTATATGGGCGAAAGTGTAGATCCCCAATTGGGTGGTTTGAAACAGGAGAGGCTAAATTGATAGGGCCAGACTTGGTCCAACAAGCCATAGAGAAGGTTAAGCTCATACAAGATCGGTTGTTAACAGCCCAAAGTCGTCAAAAGTCTTATGCGGATAATCGTCGAAGAGACTTAGAGTTTCCAGTGAAAGATTGGGTATTCTTGAAAGTGTCGGCAATGAAGGGCGTTATGAGATTTGGAAAGAAGGGGAAGCTTAGTCCCCGATACATTGGGCCTTATGAGATTGTGCGCAAAGTAGGCAAGGTGGCCTATGAATTGGATCTACCTCCTAATTTGGAGTCAGTTCATCCAGTTTTCCATGTCTCGATGCTCCGAAAGTGTGCTGGAGATCCCACTAGGATCGTCCCAGTAAATGATGTTCAAGTGACAGAAAGGTTAACTTATGAAGAAATGCCCATTGCCATATTAGATAGGCAAGTACGGAGGCTTAGAAACAAAGAAGTGGCCTCAATTAAAGTTTTGTGGAGGAATAATAATAAACGAGAAGAAATGACATAGGAAGCGGAAGAAAGTATGCGATCTAGATACCCGCATTTATTTCAGCCCCAGAAGAGATTCAAGATGAGATATCAAGATCATAAGGTATGTATGTTTTCCTTTTTTATGTTTTTTGGTCGTGTGTAGCCAAATTTTATTGCTATTATGTTGTGGCCCTGTGATGTTACACCTCGGAAATTTTTCCGTGAACGTACAACGAATAGACCAACGAAGAGTATGAGTGTACGATGTTTTACTAAGTAGGGAATGACGATTCCTGAATTTTTGGAAATAAGAAAGTTGTAGAATTTCAATTCAGCCAGTGGTCGTAAAACAGAATACGGCCCGTATAATGCCATCGTCCTCCAACATTCCAAAAATTTCAACTTTCTGTCCAAAGTTTAAATGGTAAAATACGACCCAGTTTACGGACCGTAAACTGAAATACGCCGTAAACTGTGGCCGTAAACCATTATGACCTCCAGTAAACCTTTCTATTTTGATATGCTTAAATACAACCACGTTATATGGCTCGTAAACTAGTATACGGTCCGTAAACTGTGGCTTACGACCACTGTCCACCCCGACGACTGTTCATTAAAAATCAGATTTTGTGATTATTATAATTGACTTTCTCATTCATTTTCATTCATATTTCATCTACAACCTTCAAGAACCCTCTAGAACTTATCCAAACATTTCATCCACAAGAGAAGTAAAGGAAAATCAAGATCAACAACACTAAAACCATGAAATCAAGAGTGTGAAACTCATCAAAGTTCATCTACACCAAGAAAATTGCAAACGAAGTGAAGTAGGGTTTTTGGCATAGAAGAGTATTGCTACTCAAGGCTCATTCCTACCACATCTAAGGTAAGTTTTATGACTTTCTCATGATGATTGAAGTATTTATACGTTGAAGCACCTAGATTATAGAAGAGTGTAGTAAATGGGTCATAAAATATGAATAGTGCCATAGTTGAATGATAGTTGGATTGAATTATGAATGTTGATGAGTTGGGAGTATAAATATGTTATAAATGACGTGTAGACCATAAAATAGGTGTGATGTATGAGAAAATGTGATGATGAGCTAAAACCGTAAATGTGGAGAAATTGGAGAAAAATGGTGGAATGTGGTAAATGTAGATAAATGACGATTGTTGATACGATATTGTGAGTGTTGTTGTGAATGTTTGGTAGTTGAAATGAAACATGGGAAAAGTAGTAGAAACAAAGGAAATGCTGCCAAAGTTTCCCTAGAAAATAGTCACGCGTTCTTATAGTCGATTAACTGACGTTGATGCGAATTCTCTTGAAGGTAAAGACGCGAATATTGAAGAGGAACGATCAAGCGGTAGAATAGCTAAAGGAAAAGGTATGTAAGGCTTATCTTTTCTTTCAAAAGGCATGAATCCTTCAAGTCTTATATAATCCTTCTACAAAACGAAGCCTATGATCCCTTCAATATCTTGAATTTCATACGAATATGATGGTGATGATAATGAGCTAGAGTATAGCGATTCAAGAAATTGTGGCATGATGTTCCTATAAGGCTAATGATGTTATCTTTGTTAACACTCGCTGTATGCTCTATTTCCTTCAAGGCGAGGCACGATACTTATAAACGTTCATAATATAAGCGGGGGCTCTCGACCTTACGTAACCCCGACATTGTTATAGATTGTTCACAAGCCTCAATGCATGTCCTATGACCAATGTTTCGAGAAACTACGAGTCTATGTTCATAAAGGATTTCATGTGAGATAAAGGTAAGAGATACGCTATAGGAATGATAATAGAAATGATGAGCTTAAGCCCAAAGGTTATGAAGACTATCATACGATGTTTATACGAAATTCATGCTACGAGTATGATGTGATTTTCATAGATTGTCTTTAAATTTAAATGTGTGCATTAATGAAAGGTTACGATAAGCTTATAAGATGTATGTGATGGCTATGATAATGATGAGATATATTGATCCTTATATGATGCATGTGATATGGTCGAGCCACTACGTGGCCGAATATGGAAGATATGTATGTGATATTGTCGAGCCACTACGTGGCCGAATACGGATACTGTCGAGCCACCACGTGGCCGAATACGGATATTGCCGAGCCCTACGTGGCCGAATACGGATAATGTTTTACGTGTATGAGAAGCTACGGCACTACGATGATGAATTATATGACATGATGATGTGTACGCTATGATGGTTCATGTACGACGATTATGTATATGTGATATATGTATGAAATGTATTCATCCTTAAAGGTCACACAGGTTTTGCCTTCCCCTCATGACTTATGATTTCTCTATTAGGTTTGTTTCATTCATGCCTTACATACTGAGTACAATATTCGTACTGACGTTCGTTTTCTTTGGATGCTGTGTTCATGCCCACAGGTAGACAGGGAGACGGTGCAGACCTTTAGGAGCTATCAGCAGATTGCAGAAGCACTCCATTATTCCGGAGGTGCTAATCGGGCTTATACTTTTGTGCATATACATATGTATAAATATTTTGGGAACGACGGGGTCTTGTCTCGTCCATATGTCTAGTACTCTAGTAGAGGCTCATAGATACGTATGTGTGGGTTATATGGTCTCACAAGGTCACTACTGTATATACGTAGATATGTGTGCATTATCTTTTGATAGCCAAAGGGCTTATGTATATAAAAGTATTTATGTTCTTCAATGAAAATGATTTTCTCATAATTATGAGTTTACGAACGAAAAAGGAGGCTTAATGAGTATGATGAGTAGTAGAACGAGCGGTGCTCGGTGGTCAGCCCCGGGTACCCGTCACGGCCCCTAGCTGGGTCGTGACATGTGAGGCATTGTTATTATGGGTTGTTGTGACAGGATGGTAGTGCCATATTATAGGGGAAACTCTGGCGAAATTTTTATAGAATTCCCGAGGGCTTTAACATTCGAGGACGAATGTTCTTAAGGGGGGAAGAATGTTACACCTCGAAAAATCTTCCGTTGATGCACAAGTGAATGGGCTAGTGGAGAGTACGAGTATATGGAATTTCAATAAGTAAGAAATGACATTTGATGGCCCTAAGTAAGATTTCAAAGACATCCGATGTTAGACAAGAAAGTTGCCAAGAGAAGGCAAGGCATACGATAGTTATCGGACGAGAATTACGACTAACAAGTTGACGACGGCTTAATGATGTTTTGGGGAAGAGTTATAACATCCCTTAGATTCTTAATGAAGTGTTGAACATGTGTTAAGAAGATCGCGTAAGGATTGGAGATCAGACGAAGTATCGAGAACAAGTTCAGTGAACTAATGGGTTATACGGCTCATTATACGGACCGTATAATGTTATACGGACCGTATAATGTTATACGGACCGTATAATGGACTGCAGAACCATCACGATGAAGATCACTCACTGGAGAGATTATACGGTCAGTTATACGGACCGTATAAAATTATATGGCCCGTATAATGGACCGTATAATGGTCACAGAAGCGAGTCGATGAAAGGTCCATTTCACGGTTCCTTATACGGACCGTACAAATTTATACGGCCCGTATAATGGACCGTATAATGCCCCAACAGATAAGATTTTTGGGTTATTAAAAAGGGGACCAAGTTCATTATTTCATTTCCACATTCCACCCCTTCTCTCCATAACATCTCTCTACATTTATTTCATAAGAATTCAAGGGTTATTAGTGATCAACAACATAAATCAAGTGCATCAAGTGTAAGAAACCCCATTAAAGATCATTCAAGTCAAGAAATCTCATTGGAGATAAACTAGGGTTTTTGCTCAAGTGAAGTATTACCAACCAAGGCTTGTTCCTACAACATCTAAGGTAAGATTTATGACATTTCCATATTGTTCAAGGTAATTGAGAGTTGAAATACTTGGATTGTAGAAGGGCATAAATAAATGGGTCATGAATGTGGAATAGTGCCATTGTGAGTAATAGCTTGAATTGAGTCATGATTCTTGATGTGTTGTGATATAAACGTGTTATAAATGATGTTGAGAACATGGGATAGGAAATGTATGTGAATGAACGTAGTCGTGTGTTATGACCATGGATACGGGTGATTGAAGGTAAATTGAAAAATGTGGGTAATGTGGGTGAATGATGACTATTGTTATAGTATTGTGAATGTATTATTGACGTTTGGGAGTTGATATACGCTATGGAGGAATGTCGCATAAATAAAGGAGACGCTGTCCGATTTTCTCTAGTTTTAGTCATATATGCTAGCTATCGATTTCTAATGATAGTATGACTTTAATGAAGTTTAGAAACGCGAGCGTTGAAGGAGAACGTGCAAGTGGTAAATAGTTGAACGGAAAGGTATGTAAGGCTAATCCTTCTTTCATAAGGCATGGTTCTTTGGCCACTCATCTAAATCCTCTATAAGATTATGATGTCCCTCAAATGATTCGATCTTTCAAGCCAGTAAGCTCACGATTCTTGATATGCTACGATTGTACTAAGTTCCTCATACGACGAGTAAAGCCTATAAAGATAGATGTAATGAATGACGATAATAGTGATAATGATATTGATGACGACTATAATGGTAATAGCGATGACGATAACGATGACGACGATGATAGTGATGATAATAGTAGAGATGCTTATGAGCTATTATGTATATGTATCTATGTATGACTATTATGGGACCCTGAGCTTATAAGGCCGGGTAGAATATGTATATATGTTTATGTAACGCGCGCGCACCACTGCAGTTGGGTATGAATAACCCTAAGCCTTGGTAGGGCCAGGTATGTGCAACGCTGAGCCTTGGCAGGGCCAGGTAGGCGTAACACTGAGCCTTGGTTGGCCAGGTATGTATGATTACCGAGCCTAGTTATGGTCAGGTATGTGAAACACCGAACCTTCATGGTCGGGTATGCTATGTAAATGAGATGCGTATGATATGAATATATATATGCTATGGGTAAATATATGATATAGATATGAGAATGAATACGAATATGATACGATTATGAATAAGAATATGTACATGATTTGAATACGAATAAGGATATGTAAATGAGTACGGATATGAATATGGATGTGAATACGGATGTATGTACACAATCACGCACTCGAAATGGAAAGTTCCTATGAAAGGCAAGTAAGTGCCCATGACGATGATATTACTATCTCCCATCTTATGTTATTTCTTATGTTGCTTATTATGCTGGTATATTGATATTGATCATGCTTTACATACTCAGTACATTCTTCGTACTGACGTCCTTTTGTTTGTGGATGTCGCGTCATGCCCGTAGGTGCACCGGGAGACAGACTTGATCCATAGCTACATTCTCAGGGATTACATAGCGGAGGTCCTTTTCATTCGGAGCTATAGCTTTTGGGTACTTATTCTTTTGTGTACATAATTATGGGCATAGTGGGGTCCTGTCCCGCCTATATGATATGTTATACTCTCCTTAGAGGCTCGTAGACATGTGTATATGGTTAGATGTGTTTGGCCTTGTCGTCCTGTATTTTGTATAACATTTTGTTTAGCCTTGTCGGCTTATATACGTTGATATGGCATGGATGCCTATGATGATATAAAGATGTTGTTGTCCAATGGGACTAGCATGATGGACGAATAGAAATATATGTTTTATTTTTTGTAGCTCACCTAAATGTAAGTGTAAGTGTAAGTGTAAGCCAAGGGGGTGCTCGAGTGGGCTAGCACCGGGTGCCCGTCGCGGCCCCCAGTCGGGTCGTGACACCCGGGTACCCGTCACGGCCCCTAGTCGAGTCGTGACAGGTGTCCATGTTGATTACTATACTGATCATAAAAGTCTCCAGTACATCTTTAGGCAGAAGGACTTGAACGCTAGAGGCGATGGCTAGGGTTGCTGAAAGACTATGATGTGGATATTCTGTACCATCCTAGGAAAGCTAATGTAGTAGCTGATGCCTTCAGTTATATATCTATAGGTAGCTTGTCATATGTGCGTCATTTGTGCCACCAGAGAAAAGAGAAATGGTCTGTGAAGTTCATCGATTAGCTAGCCTCGGAGTTCGATTAATAGATTCAGGTGATGCAGGAGTTACTGTTCAAGACACAACGGTGTCATCTTTGGTAGCAAAAATAAAAGAACGTCAGTACGAAGACCCTGTTCTAGTTCATTACCGATATACAGCACCTTATAAAGAAAAGACACCCTTTGTAATTACAGGTGATGGAGTACTCAGATATCGAGGTAGATTATGTGTTCCTAACGTTGTAGGATTTCGTCAGCAGGTTATGGGGGAAGCACATTACTCTCGCTATTCTATTCATCCGGGCTCAACAAAGATGTACCATGATCTCAAGAAAGTCTATTGGTGGGATGGTATGAAAAGAGATATAACAGGATTTGTTACTCAGTGTCCGAATTGTCAGTAGGTCAAAATAGAACACCAGAAGCCCAGAGGTCTATTACGGGCTATGGAGATTCCGACATGGAAGTCATGGATTTTATTACGGGTTTGCCCCGTACCCAGCAGAAGTATGATTCCATATGGGTCATAGTTGATAGGCTCACAAAGTCATCCTACTTTCTGCCTGTCAGAATAACTTACGCAACCGAGGATTATGCGAAGCTTTATCTTAAAGAAATTGTATGACTTCATGGTGTTCCTATGACTATTATCTCAGATAGGGGAACAAAGTTCACGGCTAATTTCTGGAAGTCTTTTCAGAATGGATTGGGGACTCAGGTGAGTCTTAGTACTGCATTTCACCTGCAGACAGATGGACAGGCGGAGCTTACTATACAGACCCTTGAGGATACGCTTAGAGTTTGTGTACTTGATTTTCAAGGCAGTTGGGATGACCATTTGCCTCTTATTGAGTTTTCCTATAGTAACAGTTACCATTCTAGTATTCAGATGGCTCCTTATGAGGACTCATATGGGCGGAGATGGGATCGCCCATAGGATGGTTTGATATCAGGGAGAATCAATTAGTAGGCCCAGACTTAATTCAGCAAGCAGTTGATATGGTGAAAATGATCCGAGAAATATTGCTAACAGCTCAGAGTCGACAGAAATCCTATGCGAATAATCGGCGACGCAAGCTAGAGTTTAAGATAGGCGATTGGGTTTTCCTGAAGGTTACGCCTATGAAAGGAGTGATGAGGTTCGGCAAGAAGGGGAAGTTGAGCCCTCGATATATTGTGCCATATAAGATCATTCGTACTGGGGGTAAGGTGACATATAAGTTAGAATCGCCTTCTGAGTTAGAGTCTATACATCCGGTATTTCATATGTCTATGCTTCGTAAATGCATCAGAGATCCTTCAAGAGTTGTACCAGTAGATGATATCCAGGTGACCGAGCAGTTATCATATGAAGAGGTTCCAGTGGCTATATTGGACAGGCAGGTTCGTCGGTTACGAACCAAGAATGTAGTTTCAGTTAAAGTCGTGTGGAGGAATAAGAATGTTGAGGAGGTGACTTGGGAAGCGGAAGAGGCAATGAAGATTAAGTACCCGCATTTTTTTCCAGTAGTACAGGAGGCTCAGTCTGAGGCATCATCACCCCCGGGTATTATTCCATTTTCAGTTATCGTGATTGGTCGTGTATGTATGTTGTAGTATATGGCCCTGTGTGGCATCGTTTGGGTTGCTGTGTACAGGTTGGATGGGTATATGTACAGGTAAAACTCTGCCAAAATTTTTATAGCCCATGATTGTTCGAACATTCGGGGACGAATGTCCCTAAGAGGGGAAGAAGTCGTCCACGTCGTCATAGAACCTATGGTTTCATAGTCGGGTATACCTTTGGAATTGAGACCTGTGTCCGAGTTTTGGAGATAGAAAGTGTCTTACCTCGTGTACAAGGGTACCAGCAGGTGTTCCTGGTAATTTATAGGATTAGAAGTTGAACGAATCGAATCGACGCGATCTGAGCTGAATCTGAGAAAATCTGCAGACACCAGTCATCGTCGACGGGCCATCGACATGCTCGATGGACCGTCGTTGTGTGGCATCAACAGGGTTCCGCAGCCCTGAAAGCTGCAGGCGAAGGTTGACGGACCGTCGACACGTCAACAGGTCATCGACCCGCTCGTCGAACCGTACTGCTGGGACTTTTTAATTCCAAGTATAAATATGTGGTCCACGACCCTATTTCTCATTTTCTCTCTTCCATATCAGAGAAAACCCTAGTATAAATACTCCCAACATTTTCTACCTTTATAGTTGTGATTTGGCAAGATCCGAGCCCCGTGAACCCGAGCTTGTGGAGAACAAGGTTGTTTCTAGGGTTTCTTCAAGTTGTGAAGCTTAGAGAGTTAGAGTTGAAGTTGATCGTTGGAATCATAGACCCCTCAAGGTATGTAAATGATTTCTACCTTTATATTTAAGTTGATTATCAAGAGTTTTAGTGGTTTAAGTGAAGAAAGGATACTTATGGAAGTGGTAAGTTGATGAAGTGTAAGATAGGGATTTTGTCACGACCCGACCAGGGCCACGACGGGCACCCGGTGCTAACCCATCCGGGCACCTCTTATCGTACATCCACATTTATCTCTAGGTGGGCCACATAGCTAAATCATAATTTCTATCCGTCATTTATGCAAATCTTAGTGGAAACGGTGCATTCATAACATCATTAACAACTATACCCCCATCAATGTACATAAGCCGACGAGGCTATCAAAATGATATACAAAATATAAGCCAACAAGGCTTCAAGACATCTAACCATATACAACTGTCTATGAGCTTCAAAGAAGAGCAGGTAGCATCATATAGGCGGGACAGGACCCCATCGTGCCCATGTATGTACACAAAAGAATAATACCAAAGTTGTAGCTCCGGATGAAATGGAGCTCCTCTAAGCAGTCCCTGAATAAGAAAGCTATGGATCAAGCCTGTCTCTCTGTCCACCAGCAGGCATGATGCAGCGTCCACAAACAAAAGGATGTCAGTACGAATATTATACTGAGTATGTAAAGCATAATCAATATCATAATAGGAGCATAAGAGACAACATAAGAAATAGCATACTATGGGAGAATCGGGAGATAGTAAAGCCATCATTATCATTACTTACTTACTTGTCTTTCATAGGAACCTTCCATTTCTAAAGCGTGCTCGTGAACATACATACGTATACATTTGTGTTCGTATTCATATTCGTATCCATAGCATACCCGACCATGGAGGTTCGGTTGTTTCACATACCCGGCTATGATCAGGCTCGGTGATTATACATACATGGCCCTACCAAGGCTCAGTGTCATCCGTACCCAACTGCAGTGGAGTGCGCGCAATAGATATCATACCCGACCATATAAGCTTAGTGTTACATAATAGTAATACATACTTAGAAAGTATACATAGGAGTCCATAAGTATCATCAACATCATTACCATCATCATTTTCGTTACGTCTATCCTTGGAGGATCAACTATCATACAAAGGATGCAATGGAATCATGAAAGTATCGAGGATTATGAGCTTTAGTAACTTTAGAGACAGAACCATTTGGAGGACATTATGGAACTCATGAAAGGATATATACATAGCCAAGGAACCATGCCTTATTGAAAGAAGGGTTAGCCTTACATACCTCTTTGTCTTCTCAACTATCTAGCGTTCATCATTGAAGCTTGAATAATCTACATTTAGAAGGATTCTTGTCGTGGTTAAGCCTTAATGATACTTTTAAATTCAAACTAGAATAATTCATAGTCTAATGAAAATTGGGAAGCATTTCCCCTATTTCGTCAACTTCCACCATATCACAAAACAACTCTCAACAACCACAATATCATCCATAATACACTCATAATATCCAATTCAAGTAATCACATTACACTAAGCCTTCAATATTCACCCCTGTGTTCAACTTCATACCCATTTTAGCACATTCTCATATAATGCTTCTTCATCACCATTATTGTCTTCCATAACATGGTTATATCCATATCATACTAAGAATCATGACTCCATATAGATTACTACTCATAAACATAATAAAAGCTACATTTAGACTTCATCTTCTACCTCCTTCTTCCACCCAAGTTTTGCTACAACCAAACATTCTCAACAGCACGAAATAAGCTTTGGAGCAGCTATCAACTTTGTGCAAAACCCTAGCTACAATACCCAAGTTTTCTTGTAGTCTACAAACCCTAAGAAACCTTCTAACGTTTGAACACTTTGATTCTTGCCTCTTGATCTTTGTTTTATCTAGGATTGGGGTGGAATAAGTTTAGAGAAGGGTTTTGAGCTCTCAATACTAGTAGAAGATGAAAAATGAAATAAAAGAACCAAGTGCAACTATTTATACAAGAACTTACAATCTGCCCGATGTATGCTACACGGACACTTATACAGTCCGTATAACATTGTACGGTCCATATAAGTGGCCGTGGTTCACCACCATGGAAAACATCTTCCTGTTGGGGGTTATACGACCCCTTATACGGACCGTATAAAGTTATACGGACCGTATAAGGGGTCGTATAACTCCACTTCCCTGAAATAGTTTCCGTCGTTTCGTTCGATCTCCAATCCTTATGGGACCTTCTTGACACTTGTTTAACACTTTATTACCAATCTAAGGAGAGTTACAACTCTTCTTTAAGACATCATTAAGTCAATCATTAGCTTGTCACTTTACGGAGCTTTTCCAAAACACCACATATACTTTGCCCTTCTCAAGGAACTTTCTGCTCTTACTTCCAACATCTTTGAAATATTAACTAGGATCGTTAAATAACCTTTCTTACTTATAGAAACATCATATTCGTCTCACCCTGCATTAGTCTATCTATCATGTCACACCCTAATCCCGCTAGGGTGTGATGGGCACCCGACCCTATATCCGGAGCCAAGTGAACCCACAGACTCTTATTTCATACATAATCTTTCCGGACTTTTAAATCAATTAAGTGTGAAATACATATTAAGGCTTTCAGAAATCTTTTCTTTTCCTTTGTTTATCAAATCCAACAAAATCTGTAATTATATAGAATTCATATCATAATACAAACTGACACATCGGCTGATGGAGCCGCTTACAGAACTGACATACTATACCCACGACTCTGTCTGCAAAGTCTCTAACATCAACCCAGAAAGCACATCATACAAACTCTGACTCGGCAACACTCCAGGAACAAATGTAGCTTGCCATCTCCACTGGGACATCTTCTATCATAGCTTTAACTCATCTGGGTGTACCTGCGCGGCATGAAACGCAGCCCCTTAAGAAAGGGGGTAAGTACGGAATATGTACTGAGTATGTAAAGCATGAAACACAGAAAACAGAACCATATCTGAAGCAAACAGTACAAGAGTGAGTACATTATCTAGATTACCAAAGCGCTTATTTTCCAATCACAAATCGTGTATACAGAGGTCATATGTCAGAAAAGGTGCAGATCCAGAATATCAGAATGTTTGTTTCCAGACTCAAATCATATATGCCGATATCTTATGTCAGAAGAAGTACAGAAAGTACCAAATGCCAAAATGCTTACTTTCCAAACACAAATCATGCATGACAAAATCATATATCATATATACATATAACGTGCCCCGGCCCTCCCGTGAGGGACGCGGTAAATCATATATCATGTGTACATATAACGTGCCCCGGCCCTTGGTACGGGACGCGGTGAGTCATATATCATGTATGCCAATGTCATGTATCATATATGCATGTAACGTGCCCCGGCCCTCTTTTGCGGGACGCGGTGAATGTGCCATCCTGGCCACCACCCCGTCATCATATCATATATAACATGCCCCGGCCCGCAAGTGAGAAGGAAGCGGTGAACAATGCAGAGGAGTACGCACGAGAACATATCCTAGCCCGGGCTCAGTGAAATCCAGACTGAGACTTGCACGAACAGAATAATGCGAAACCATATGCACACAAATCAAGACTCGATAGACGAGCATACTTACCGACTCATGAAGGCTCAGAAACAAGTTTCGGGTCAATCCGACTTAGCATGAGAAAGTTATGGATGTTTGAATTACAGAACCTTTTACGAGCATTTCAGAAGCCATTTTTTGGAAGAATCGAAATAATAATCATATCAAGTATCTTTCGGATATCATATAGATTAAATCAAATATGACTTTTAGAATCATATGTACGTATCAAAGACTCAATGGAATAATCAAATGTACTATCATTCGAAAATCAAAACATTAATCATACCAATTGTCTTTCGAATGCCATTCGGAAACGTATTAAACAGAACTTCGGACATTAACACATACAGAACTCTTTAGGGACAAAACTCAGAATCCAAGAGTAGAATTACCCCAAAATGCATATCATATCATACCTTATGTGGCTCTAGGACATGCCAAAGAAAGAAAGGGTAAGCCTTACATACCTGTTCCACGACCAACTAGCTACGCTTATTTGTCCAAACTTGCTAATCTACATTCAAGAGAATTGACATAATCATTAGATTCATCGACATATACTTGTCTTAGTTTTTCAAATGAATTCACTTATATTCTGCCGAAATTTCGGCAGCATTTCCCCTGTAAATGCAACATCCCCGAGGATCTAACTCGGCCAATTTAACAACAACAACAAACCCGAGAATGCAACTCGGCCAAACTATCAATAACAATACCAACAATCATATCTCCAATCTTCAACAATTTACTCAAAATGCATTCTAACATTAATAACTTGTTTTACATAATTCAACGGCATTTTATTTAGGTTCCAACCGATTATCACAACACAATCCTCAACCTTCCAAATTAAATAAAAACATCAATAACACATTCCTTACTTTCAAATTCATGAACTAGATCAACAACCTACACGTCGACAACTTCCTTTCAAGTTACCAAACCATCATTTTCATCATAGAATCCACATCGACAACTACTAAAATGTCAAATAGAATCAATTCACCATAACTTACCAAACCACCCATCATTCGGCCACAACAACTACATGCATATTTTCATGAATTTTCCATCCATTTCTATGCATTACAACAACAACAAACATACTAAATAAAATTAATCCATTCTTTCTACACAACATCACACATACACGGCCAACACTATACATATACGGCCACAACTTCAACATCATTTTTTTCATGAATTTCATTCATTTCCACACACTCTAACATGCATAAATCATCCATAACATATGTAAAAGAAGATTGAACCTTACCTCTTCCACTTGTCCCTTCAACTTTCGGCTAGGGTTAAGACAACACCAAAGGAATGGTTTGCTTGCTCCAACAACTATACCACGTCGTAGAGGACCTCCCAATTGGTTGAAAGGCTATAAGAAAATAATTTTTTTGTGATCAATTCCCATGGGGCTAGGTTCGGCCATGGCTTGGCCGAATACCCCCCCCCCCCCCCTTCCTCCTTCTTTCTTTTCTTTTCTCTTAAGTTGTGAAGGGAGATGAATTATCTAGATTTTTCTTCCACTTATTCATATATATATATATATATATCCCACAAGCATGTGAGGGGCACATGCCCTCTATCTTGAAGTTTCTAAAAATAAACAAATATGACCACTTGGTGATCTAATTATACACATGGATAATTGATTCAATTGGGCCAAGCCCACCCCAAGTGCACGGCCAACATGGCCCCTTTTTATTCAAGCCCACTTCTTTTTCTTCTTTGTTTGTACTTAGTCTTGTAATTCACGAAAAATATTTTTTTCCAAATTCTGAATTTACCCTTAGCCTTCCGCCATATTACCATAAACCATCTTGTGAATTTCCCTTTTTACCCTTAGTCTTTCTCAATATTTCCGCATCAATATTTTCGTGAACAACTTATGTATTGAACAAGATCAAGAACATAACCTTGCTTTTAACTTCCCGCAATTATCTTGAATTATCCGAATGTACAAAATGCGGGATATAACATATCATATGATGACATGAAATTTTTTCGAAGTGTAACATTCTTCCCCCCTTAAGAACATTCGTCCTCGAATGTTTGGTTCTCGGGGATTCTATAAAAAATTTGCCAGAGTTTCCCCTATAATATGGCACTACCATCCTGCACAGCAACCCAAAATACATCTATCACGACCCAAACCGATGGGCCGCAACAAGTACCCGACCATTGCTGGTCAAGCACTCCTATGCCTGCATTTACTTCTCACTGACTATCCTGGGCCCATACATAATCTGTAACTGAGCTATGCTGTCTCCCGAACAATCACCATAAGAGACACTGTACCAGGAACTCACGGCCAACACATACATGTATATAGACATAAGCACTGAGAGTAACAGCGCAAGCCGATTTGGCCGCTACACATGTACTGTACAACAAAATAAGCGCCGACGAGGCTGTACAACGTTATGGCTACATATCACTGTCTACAGACCTCTATGAAAAACAGACTGTAGAAAGGACAGGACAAGGCCCTGCCATACCCATATATGAACATCACAAGATAGCATACCAAAAGGGCTGCAGCTCCAGATCAATGGAGCGTACTAACTGCCGCTGAGGGGAGGTCCTACTTCTATGAATCGTCAGGCTGGCTACCTGACATGAACGCAGCGTCCACAAGAAGGGACGTCAGTACGAGTAATGTACCGAGTATGTAAGGCGTGAGTAATAACATATGAGGGATACAAAGCATGAATAATAACAGAACGGAAATATATAGCATATCGTAAGATAAAAGAGTAACCTGTACATATAAGTGCCTCTTAGAGCGGATGCCATGCATGCTTAGCTTCCTTTGAAAAACATTTCATGTTCATGTATACAGAAAATATGTCGAGGAACGTCGGCCCTATCCATTTAACCACATATGTCCCGCGTTCGGATAATATCATATTACACCAAATGATCAGGTGGCCATGCGTCTATAGCGCCACTCCCTTTTGCTGATATTCCCCATATACATATACATATATCATATAAGCAGCATGCATGAGAGCCCAAAGAAATTCACGTACCTATCGGAGTGACGTAAGGTCGGTAACCTCCGATTATATTATGGAATAATCATCATCGCTGTGCCTCACCTTGAAGGAACAATTATTATAAGGTGAGACTATCAATGAAGAATAACATCAAGAGAGAACATAGAATAAGATCATAAATCTCATAAGGCGTCAATTCATATACTTTGAAATCTTTAAAAATAGTCATCATCCATGAATGATATTGAGAAATCAAGAAGTAGCTCAACATTCTTATATCGTCGTTGAAATTGTAAACTAGGAACTTTTAAACACGGAATCATCATCATCATAATCATCGTAGGAAAATGTTCTCATTTTTGGCATCATTGTCATCATGATAAAACGTGTCCATTATCGTTGTCATAAGAGCTTATAAAATCATAACCCTCTGTTTTGGAAAAATACGGACATTTTGGAAAACATTTGCGGGTTATCAGAAAAAGGAATCACGCCTTGGAATCATAAACATCTAACTTTTGAAAGCAAAGAAGATAACTTTTGAAAACGAAGAAGATATGGAAACATTTATGAAGTCATAACATCGGAATCATGCCTTTGAAAGAAAGGGATGAGCCTTAACATAACTGTTCAACCTCCTATTAGCTACGCTTATGCGTCTGAGCTCGTAAGTCTACATTTAAGAGTATTACACTAACGTTAGCCTCTTTATCGTACACTTGTATCAAGTTTCAAATCAAACTATTCTATATTCTGTCGAAAATCGGACAACATCTCCCCTGTTTATATGCCTAGCCCCAATTCTCAATTCAACAACTAACAACAACCAACAACAACAATAACAATACCAACATCAATAGCATCATTTCCAACTCCAAAATACTTCATAAACATCCCATATCGTGTTTGTCCCTTATTTCCACCACAGAATTATTTTACAACAATTTAGCAACTCCTTCTCCTTAAATAAACAAAGATTAATGTTAATAACAAGAGATTCATACCTTTCTCTAGATAATATCACTATATCTTCACTTCTTCACCTTGAGCTTAAGCCACAACGCTCCGCTATAAAGTTTTGTAGTCGCAACTATATGCTGCCTGGATTGGTATTTAGGAATTATACCTGGTTTTGGGCTAAAACATTGATGTTAAAAAGTTGGGGAAACTTCTGGAAGGTTTGGGGATGTTTGGGTGTGTTTTGGACGAAAATAAGAAGGTCTCCCCCTTTTATAGAACGGTCTAGGTTCTGCCTGGACCGACTTAAAAATTGCTCAGCGCGATCGCGCTTCCAAGTGGCGCGATCACACTACCAAGTGGCGCATTCACGCTGAGTTACCAGGTCCTGCCCTACGCGTTCGCACCACCTTCTGGCGTGCTCGCGCAGGGTTATTTCTCTGCCCAGACAGCCGATCTTAAAACGTACATAACTTGTGATACCGGTATCGTGTGAGGGCTCACGACCTATGGTTGGAAATCCCTTTCAATTATCTAAAACTTTCATTCTTTCTATTTTTTCAAATTCCAAACTTATAACGACATTTTAGCCCCGCAAAGTCAAATAATCCAAAAACATTTCCTTAAATCATCTCTTTAGAGGGCTTATGCCCATATTCCCTCCTTAAGACTTACTCAACTTACCATGTACTACTCATATAATGTTTCATATGTCCCTTATAAAAGTCCCGGCGTGGGGGCCCCACTTAGCTTACAGTGAGACGGCTTTTCATCCAGCAAGATTCACCCCCTATGGTCTCTAAATGTCATACATATATGTATTCTTATACTCAGATCATCTAATCTTCATCCCTAATCCTTTTAGGACTTTACTCTTCTCTGAGCTCATATCAAGCCTCCTACAGTATTGGTAGCGTGAAATTTTTCGAGGTGTAACATTCTTCCCCCTTAGAAACATTCGTCTTCGAATATTGCAGTTTGTAAACCCAAGACACCATCTTTGATTTCCCAGAGCGGTTATTCTCCTCTTAGGGTCCGATTGTAATTTTCTTGAATTATAAGTTGGGTCAGTCTCTCCTCATTCTTTCTTAACTCTTTTATTGCATTCTGTCAACTTCTTTCACTTCTTTGGCCTTATGTACATAATCAAAAATTAACTAGCATCTCGCTCTTTTTCTTTCTCCATTATTGTAGTCTTGACTTGTCGTGCCCTAAATATTCATCGGCCTGTAAGTATTTCTCTTTTTCTCGTTCCTTGTTTTCCGGCTAGTTGGCAACTACCTTTCTCATATACGGCGCCCTTTTTTGTGTTTATTCCTTCGGTGGCATCTTGGACTTTCCTCTTTGATATCTGGTGATCTTGGATATACACTATACCGATTCTTTGTATTTCATTAGTCAGGCTCTCTAATCCTTACATCCTTGTCGCCCTCTTTCTTACCCTCACATTCCAAGTGTTTATCCCACATGACATTGTCGCTAGTGAGCATAATGGTTATGTTCCTTAAGCTATTTTCCCCAGTTCCTTTCCAAGATCAGCTATATCAATATCCAATATGCGTATGTACGTATTTTTTCTTCGCCATTTATTATCCTTCGCAGTACAGTTACACTTATGGCAAACTCATAATCCGAATTCAACTAAATTTGTAGCTCGCCACATTTTTGAGCTCCTGCCACAACTGTTTCTTTAGCTTCCATCCCTCAAATCTCGCAATACAAACCCAGAAGCATAGGACTATGGAAATCCTTTCATTGCGACCCTCTTGTAACATAAGTATATTTCTCTTTGATTTCCTTGTACTGGCAATCACCTCATTAGTCAATATTCCATGTTGGCTTTTTGATGTGACCTTCCTGCAATTGTAGTTGGGCATAACTTCACATTGACGGTTCATATAATTCCATAGCATATGCTCTCATGTTTAGTATAATTAGTGATCCGAGATGTTTCCTCATATCCGGTGGTACGGCTTCCTTCCTATTCATAAGAGCAACGTTCCTCCTTTCTTTGGAAATTGCCAAACTACCAATCGTTGCTCCTTTTGCTACAACTCTCATTACCTTTGGCGCCAAAATTCCCTTTTGTCGTCATCCCAAGTGTCTGTGGTATTCGTCATCCTCTCTATCACCCTTTGTGAATTTAGCTTGGAGACCTTTCTTGCTCTTTTAATTACCTTTTAGGACATGTTACTGCATACTTAGGTACGGTTCAATTTTGCCTGATACGAGGGTTTCAAACCATGGTCTAGAAATGTCATAGCTCATGTCGGCATGAAGCATTCTCTTAAGGTGTCTTCCATACTTTCTTCCTATGTCTGTCTCATGGTACACTTATTGTCAATTCATTTCTGCTTCTTTCTAATACCTTCCTAATACACCAATACACCACGAACTCTGGCCCCGAGCTAATAAATCTCTTCTTTTGGAGCTTAAGAACATCATAATTCCTTTCAAGTCTAATATAATATGTTCTCCCCCCCCCCCCTTATTAAGGAGATCCTTATACGTCAATAGCCTTCGAGTATCCATCACCTTCGATAATTATCTGCCGCCCTTCACGATCTTCTTAAGGCCGGGGTTCCGTCATTGTATGGTCTGACTTATCTATCTTCTTGCTAGTCACACTCTTGTATCCAACCGGAATACTTATAAGGGTTAGATCCAATTCTGATGCCTTCTTTTCTGTCTTCTCACACCTCTGTCTTTTACGACTAACGGTTTCCTGAACCTGCAAGTTAATGGGGACATCGAGATTCACCACGTCATTTATGAAGTCTCCGATTATACCTTACTCCTAGTCTCTATTCCCGACTTTGCTTATAACATATCTAGAATTCTTCTTATGTTGCGTTGTTCTTCCATTTATGTCTATACCATACCATTTTATCAATATTTCCTACTCTTCCACCCACTACCAATCCTTTTACCCGTTTAGCGCACTTACTCGTAATTCATCTTAACTACGCGTTTGTGTTGTAGCTGTGCATCCAAGTTTTTCAAGTGTTCTGCTATTTTCTCCTCTTGGCACAGAATTCCTACCATTTACACTCTCTCCATCCTCGTTCATCGAGCCTTTATCCGTCTTTCTGACGCTACGACCGGGTTATCTTCCACACAAGTTCCCCACATTTCATTCTATTTCCTCTATGATCGCATCTCTTTGTCTTTATAGGAATTCTTGTCCCATGTTATTAATTTTCTAATCATTTGTGTCGTCCCATCATCCTCGGTCTTACCTCAATGATTGATCGGTTTCCTATGGCCAAATCGTTAAAGTATCTTTCTTACTTCCATGGTTAAAAATTTCCAGTTACTTTACTCCTAAATGCTCTCCTCTTCCTTCGACCAGCCCATTAGTATACCTTCCCAATTTTCATCCTTAACCTTCCTTGAGTTCCTTCCTCCTCGAGCGTCCTTCTTCTCTTGTTATTTATAGTATCAGCTCTGGAGTTCGTGAAATATTCCTTTAAATGTGCAAATCCGTTCTATTTTTAAGTCATCTTTTAAGAAAAATTCTCCATGTCCAAGGCAACCATATTAATATGACTACACATTTATCCCTTTATATATACCTTTCGAGAGCTGAAAATCTCTTAGCATCGTTGCAAGGCCTAATCATTCTTTCACTTACTTTACATTCCTCATCGTGGTCACTATCCTTTTAGCCCTAGCTATCGTAATCTGTTCTCTAGCCCCACACCTTCCTCTTTTATTTCATACTACTACACTTTATCCCTTTCACATGCCTACCTTCGAAGTTTTACCCAAATAGTCCCTTGCTTTGGCCTTCGTCTCTCTTGGAGGCTTCACTCACTCATGTTTCTTAATGTTTACATTTTCGATATTTTGATCTCTTTACCTTGCATATATTCACTTTCTTTCTTTTCCAGATGTCATTGCATTAAAACTCTCTAAATCTAAACTGTAGTGAAAATAACATCAGTTTGCCTGGCAACGTTTGTCACTTGAACTTTATTACCCAGTTCGATCAATGCCTTCAATATACCGCAACGTCGGTTGCTGGGATACACATACCCGTTGTTATAGCCGCATATAAGATATCACACGCATACGCATATATTTTCTAACACCTTGCTCACAAGTACTTCCGAATACTTTTCAAGCCTATACTAATTCTAAAACTGTGATGCACCTTCCTTCTCTTTACCGATCTAGTCCGCCTCATTCTCCACGATCTTTTAGAATTTCCAACCACTCCGCGTACTCCAATTCCCCTTAGGCTACTCTAATTTTCCATCTGCCTCTTATGTCTGACTTTGTAAGATTTTTAGTACACTTCCTAGGGGGTCACCCATCCTAATATTTCTCTCACCCCAGCACGCTTAACCTTGGAACTCTGACGAAAATCGATGTGTTAGTGTTGGTATGATCGCATCCACCTCACCGCATGACCTTCACCACATAATCTAGAGCAAGTTGAAGTCTTGACAGATTCTAAAATATTCTCGTAACGCATCTCCCTCCGAATTAGAGAGGATATCTTACTCTTCCGACTACACAATTACCATTTTTGGCCATTTTAATTCTCAATATTCACATTTCATCTGTATGTATGACTATATTCCATCCAAGATTTCCAGATTCCCAATGTTGGCGAAAACACCTTGGTCGTTGTTACTTATAATTACTTCATTATCGGCCCCTTTAGATTTCCGCTCGCCGCTATTAAGTAATTATTACACCCCTCGTCTTCGTAGTGGTAGAACTTATGATTTCCTAGTTGGGTATGCCTTGGGAATTGAGACCTGAGCCCGAGTTTTGGAGATAGAAAGTGTCATACCCCATGTGCAATGGTACCAGCAGGAATTCCTGGTGAACTACGGGGTTAGAAGTTGAACGAATCGAATCAACGCGATCTGAGCTGAATTGGAAAAGTCTGCAGACGCCATTCAAGATCGACGGGTCATCGAACCTGTCGACGGACCGTCGTTGGGCGGTGCCGACAGCGTTCTGCAGCCCTGCATTCTGCAGGCGCAGCTCGATGAGCACGTCGTCGACCCGCTCGTCGAACCGGACCACTGAAGCATTTAATTCTCCGAGTATAAATACATGGTCTATGACTTTATGTCTTATTTCTCTCATTCCCAGATCAGAAAACCCTAATATTTTACTCTCCCAACATTTATGGCATAGTAGTGAAGATTTGGCAAGACCTGGACCCCGTAAACACGAGCTTGTGAAGAAGAAGGTTGTTTCTAGGGTTTCTCCAAGAATGGGAAGCTTAGGGAGTTGAAGTTAAAAGTGATTCTTGGGATTCTTGACCCCTCAAGGTATGTAAATGATTCCTATCCTTGTATTTGAGTTTGCTATCAAGAGCTTTAGTGATTTTAGGTAAAGAAAGGGTATTTGTGGAAGTGATAGATGATGAAGGGTAAGGTAGTGGCATAAGCCTATTTTAAAGAAATGATTAGGGATGGATTTACGTGTATTTGGTTATATATAGGCGCTATCATTGTAAGCTTTTTATAAAGGAGATGGTCGTCTATGATTCGTTAAGCTTTATACGTGCTTGGGGATGATTAGTAAGCAAAGCAAGTAGCCTAATTAAGGCTTATGTTATCATAATTGTAGATTTACAAGTTCAAGAAGTAGAAGTTGGGCGATTTGATATACGACAAGATATGTTAAGGTTATTCCTTCTTTTTTTGGCATGATCCTATGATATGAACCGATAAACGAGTAAGAGAGTTTCCATATTACTCTATTCTTATAAGTACTAAGAGAAATACATTTTTGATGTTTTCATACCCCGGATATGGTATTTTCCCCATATACAGATCTTATGATTTCTTGTCCTAGTAGTATGAGTTCAGTAAGGCCCATGAGAGACAAACCATCATTTTATTATTTGAGAATCCTGTCGTTCAGTTTTACTTGTACTTCGCATTTACTTTCAATTCTCAGGGGTATGAGTGAAAGGCGCACTTGACAGGGGGTGAAGGTGTGACCTATGATATTACGTTTTATGTGAGAAAGGCCCACTTGACAGGGGGTGAAGGTGTGGCCTATGAGTGGTCCATGAGTGGCCTATGATGTTGGAGTCCATACATTAGAAAGGCACACTTGACAGGTCGTGGAGGTGTGGCCCGTGATGTGACAATGAGGTCTGTACCTACTAGATATATATATATATATATATATATATTTTCATGTCCATACTTCCCGACATACAGATTCAGTCAAATGCAGACAGATACTTGTTCATACAGATTTATGCAGATAGTCATTTCAGTATATGAGATCAGATCTTATTTATGATTTCTATACATATATACATGTTGGCTTTATGCTTTATATATTCAGTACATTATCCGTACTGACTCCCCGTTGCTCGGGGGGCTGCGTTCATGCCCACAGGTACAGGTAGACAGGGAGGTGGTCCAGCTTAGTAGGACCCTTATCAAGCAGCGATCAGTGCACTCCATTCGATCCGGAGTGGCAGTCTATTTTGGTAGGCCATTCTTTTGAGATGTATATAGATGGGTACGACGGAGCCCTGTCCCGTCCTTTCTACAGCTTCCATTCCAGTAAAGGTCTGTAGACAGTTGTATGTAGTAGTCAGACGATGTAGCCTTATCGGCTTATATTCTTTTGTGCACAGTATATATAGCAGCCTATCTGGCTTGCACTATTCTTCCGCATGTTTTGTATATATATGTAAATTGTACAGAGTTCGGATGTTTCCTCTTTATGAGATTAGTTTGTGCCATTTATGAGCTATTGATGTTCAACATGTTTCAGGTAAGTGTTTAGGGGTGTTTGGTCGCTAGAAGTCAGACCCCTTGTCACGGCTCATCGGTTTGGGTCGTGACAGAAGTGGTATCAGAGCAGTTCCGTCCTAGGGTTGTCTACAGACCGTGTCTAGTAGAGTCTTGTTTATGGGCGTGTTGTGCACCACACTTATAAACAGGAGGCTACAGGACATTTAGGATGATCTCATTCTTTTTCTCCTAGATTGTGCGATAGAGCCATGTGTTAGGCGTTCACTTTCTGATGAATTGTTATGATTTCAGCAATGCCTTCCAAGAAAGCTAAAGCTGCCTAGAAAAGTAAAAAAGCCATAGGAGAGGCCACTAGCCATACTCGGCAGGTCACTAGGGCTCAGGATGAGATTCAGAGTGAGAGCTGTTATATCCCGTGTTTTCACACGTGGGAAAAATTTGAAAAAAATCTTGACTTGTAAGAAATAAGGTCATAGTTGATTTTTATTTGACATAGGATTTGTGCATGAAAGACTATTGTTGTGAAAGTGTGGGATAAGGCTAAGGGTAAATTTGGAATTTTGGAAATTAGTTTCGGGAATTACCAAACGTGGACTATAAGTCATTGGGCCAAAAATAATGGAAGGGAATTTTAGGCCCAATGCATGTGGTGTGGCCGGCCATGGTGTGGCCCAAGCCCACAATTCTTTATTAAATGTCCATGTGTTTAATTAACATAAGGGATATTATTATATATATCTATCCCTATCCATTAGAAGACTTAGGATAAGAAGCCAAGAACAAGAGCAAGAAGAGAGGGAGCTCTCGGGTTTGGCTAGGAAATTTAGCCACCAAAACTATTGCTCCAAAAAAATTTCTCTTGTGATTTCCTTACTAAGTTGAGCACCCTTGTTAACTTGGTGTAGTTGGTTTGGAGAGAGAAGCACTGAATTCATCAAAGTAACCATACCTTCAAGTGGAGAAGAGTGAGTAAAAAGGTAAGAATCTATCCCTTATTCTTGTGTTATGAAGTCTTGTTTGTGTTGTAGTATGTAGAAATGTGTTGATTGTATGAAGGAATGGAAGTTTGCAAAGTGGGTGTGTAGTATATATGTGTAGCCGTGTGTATGCATGCATTGTGTACCCATAAAGAATTGAAATTATGTTGTATTCTAGTTGGGAATGTGATGGAATTCATATTGAGAATGAAAGTTGAATAAAAATTGGATGAATTGGCAAAAAGAGTATTTGGCCGTGTGGTATGGAGTTGTATGGAATGAAATGAATCAAGTTTGTGTAATGTGTTAGTTGTGTTATTGTGATTCTTGCAATGTAAATGAAAGTAAAACGATATGAGTTTGCTTTGAAATGGAACGTAGAAACTTATGTCGCCTTAGTATGATTTTACGACAATATGAAAATGAAGTTATTAGGTTGCAAATTATGATGACTATTGATGATTTGGAAGATGGAAATATGTTATGAATATGTATGCCAAAGATTAGATGTTTTGAACGAGTTATGACTTTGGCGGAAAGTTTGTATATTAGGTATATCATGTGTATAAATTGAGAAAACAATATGAAACGCTTCTAGACTATGTTATGATGATCTAGATTGATAATGAATGTGAAACCCTTGAGATTGGTTTGGAAATTGAAGTTGAAATGAAGGTTATGGCATTATGTCGGCAAGTAGAACTAGTTGTGTCATATTGTGTTTCTAATGCTTGTTGTTGATGTTGATGTTGTTGTTTGGGTTGTTGTTGGTGGTTTTGAGCCGAGTTGAATTCTCGTGGGTGCTATATGTATAGGGGAAGTGCTGCCAAAATTTCGGTAGACAAATATGAGTTGAATTGAATTCGTAGAATCTATAACTCACAATTGGTAAACTTGACCATTTGCAGATTTTTGACGAAACAGAAAGTGAGCTTGGATAGGCGTGCAAAGCTCAAAAGGTAGGTAAAACTACCCCGATCCTTCCTTTGGCATGCCTAAGTGTATTAGAATCGAGTTCGGGCCTCGAAAGACTTTCTGCCCATCGGAATCCGCAATTGAAAATCTCGCTTTTTCCTTCAGTAAGATTGAGCCCTTTTGGTTTGTATTCTTGGTAATCATGCAAACTTTCCCTAAACTACTTGGAAAGCTATAGAACGTCCGTAGAACCTTTGTAGGTGACCCCATAAGCTTAAAATATGTAATTTGAGCCCACCGCCTTGCTTGTCCCGAGGTGGGCCCGCTATTCCCAGTTTTGCCCTTATTGTACTCTAGTCTTACTTTCGAGCGATTTTTGAAAGAAATGTTTTGACTACCATTCTAATTACTTAACAAACATTGTTTTAAATATTCCATTAAGTCTGATAAATTGTTTTGACACTCGGAACGACTTCAGAAAGGTTATACTCTGTAATTCACTATGATATCCGAAAACTCATTTATTATGATCCCTTCCGACTTCATTGGATCGGTTTGATTTTGATATGCCTCATCGAGTCTACGGAAACATTTATGATATTTTAATTGCATTAGTCTCTCACTACTCCATTCGTGGATGCCCCAATGTTTCCCACACTGAGCCCGGGCCAGGATATGTTGTCAAGCGTGATCCTTTGCATTGTTCGCCGTGCCTCGATGTGAGGGGGCAGGTATACGCGTACATGGGTTTGTGGAGTATGCTGTGCCATGTACGCTTGTTCTGATATGATTTGCTATGGCCATCTGATATGATATATTATGTGACGGGGTTATGCCCCCATTCTGATTCTTATGTGTTGTGGCACCAGCGTCGGGAGGGTGGCCACGTTCTGTCTGCCGAGTCCCTTGGCAGGGGCCGGATTTGATATGACATATGTTTCTGTACACACTCTGCATGTTTTGAAAATATGTATTTGATACTTTGGATTTTCTGCTCGCTTTCTGTACTTTCTGTACCAGTTATGATTTTGTTTCTGTAATTCAGGCTTTACATATTCAGTACATATTTCGTACTGACCCCCTTTCTTCGGGGGCTGCGTTTTCATGCCGCGCAGGTACCGACGACAGGTTTGCTGATCCGTCCGTCTAGGATATCTTTTCTGCCATTTGGAGCGCTCTTTTATTCAGAGCCATCTTTTGGTACAGTCTGCCACTTCTATATATGTATATTCTCGTTCATGGGTACGGCGGGGCCCTGTCCCGTCATATGATTTTGTCGGTCTGTTTAGAGGTCTGTAGACATGTTTGTGGGTTGGGGCCTTTCTGTACAGATGCGTGTATATGTTGTGTTTGGGCGATCCCATTCGCCGCGGCGGCCGGTCCGCATATGTTTAAATGATGCTGCGTTCGCCCTGTGTGGTCCTTTGTTGGTATTTTCTGCGTGCAGGGTATATGGGATAGTCCGTAAAACAAAGGAAACTCTGCCGAAATTTTTCTGGAAATTACCTAAATTTGAAATAAAGCCTTGTCGGCTTCTGCTATATACTTGAATGCGTTTGATAGAATTTGAGATAGCATTTGATAGACGTGTTGGGTGTCCAGATCGGGCACTAGTCACGGCCTACGGGGTTGGGTCGTGACAAAAGTGGTATCAGAGCGGTTCGTCCTCGGAATGTCTACAGACCGTGTCTAGTAGAGTCTTGTTTATCGGTGTGTTGTGCACCACACCTATAAACAGGAGGCTACAGGGCATTTAGGATACTACCCTTCTTTTTGTCTTAGATCGTGCGATAGAGCTGTGTTATCAGGATGACTCCTCCCTAACGAATTGTTACATTTGCAGTTATGCCTCCAAAAAAGGCGACAGCGGCCCAAAAGGCCAAGGCAGCGGCCGCGGGAGAGACTAGCCGGGCCCAGAGGGTTACCAGGGCCCATGCACATATTGCTACTGATATTTTGCCCCCGGCAGAGGGCTCTTCCACACCGCCACATGTAGAGGAGATTAGAGCAGCAGCAGCTGCAGGTCGAGGGGCGGCTCCACCGCCAGCTCCCGAGATTCCAGTACCTGAGCCTCCAGCCCCACGGCCAGGGACTGAGGATCAGACTATGAGAGAGGCAGTCCAGCTATTGACTAGAGTTGTGGCGGGACAGGTTCAGGGGCACGGATTGGGAGGTGACCGAGCATATAGGAGTGACAGTTCGAGAGCTCGTGAGTTCTTGACTTGTGGCCCTCCAGAGTTCTTCGGGACAAAGCCCGAGGAGGATCCTCAGGAGTTTATCAGGAAGATGCGGCGCACCTTACATTTGATTAAGGCTTCTGCGACAGAGTCAGTCGAGTTGGCTTCGTACCGGTTGTATGATGTAGCAGCTAATTGGTACGAGTCTTGGGAGTTGGCCAGAGGCGACGGCGCTCCCCCAGCAGTCTAGGATGAGTTTTCTGAGGCTTTTCTTAGCCATTTTCTCCCTCCAGAGTTACGGCGGGCCAGAGCTGACAGATTTTTATTGCTGAGACAGAGGGGCCGCAGCGTCCGAGAGTACAGTATGGAGTTCGACTCATTAGCCCGATATGCGCCTGCTGTGGTAGATACTATGGCTGACAGGATGCACAGGTATATTATGGGGCTGGACCGTTATTTTGTCGATAGCTGTTTGGTATTGGCTGCTAAGCCCGGCATGGATATTGCCCGGATTCAGGCGCACGCCCAGGGCATGGAGGACCGGCATAGGGAGCGTCAGCCTGATAGGAGTCAGGATCGGAGACAGCCCAAGAGGGCCAGATCATCTGGGTATTCTGGAGATTTTCGGGGCAGACAGACTGAGCAGCCTAGCAGACATCTATCCCAGCCGGCACAGAGCGCACCTCCACAGCCTACAGGTCGCAGATTTGATAGCCCAGGGTATTCAAGAGCAGGTCAGAGCTCCAGGGCTTCAGGTTTGCGGACAGATAGGGGTTCTGGTCAGACGAGGCCACCTAGGCCTCAGTGTTCTTATTGTGGAAGATACCATCCTGGGGAGTGCTACAGAGCCACCGGTGCATGTTTTTCTTGTGGCCGTCAGGGCCATTCTGTGAGATATTGCCCGTATAAGGGTAGTTCGGGTGGTGCAGCGCAGCCTACCGGATCAGCCGCCGGGTCATCATCTTCGTCAGTGGCTATGCGCCCTACAGGGCCGGGTACATCAGCACCGGCGGGTCGCGGCAGAGGCCGTGGTGGAGTTTCTGGTACTAGCGGTCCTTCGAACCGCATTTATGCTTTGTCCAGTCGACAGGACCAGAAGGCATCGCCTAATGTCGTTACAGGTACATTATTGGTCTTCTCTCGGTCTGTGTATGCATTGATTGATCCAGGTTAGACTTTGTCATATATTTCGCCCCTTGTTTCTAGTAAAATTTGTATAACGTCCGAGCCTATAGAGCCATTTGAGGTAGCTACACCGATCGGGGACTTTATTGTAGCGAAACAGGTATATAAAGACTGTTCTGTAACTGTATGTGGCCGAGACACTAAGGCAGATCTGGTGGAATTAGATATGATTGAATTTGATGTTATTATGGGAATGGACTGGTTAGCCTCCTGTTATGCTAATGTTGACTGCCAAAATAAGGTAGTTCGTTTCCAGTTTCCTGGGGAGCCAGTTATAGAATGGGCAGGTAATACTGCATCGCCGAAAGGTAAGTTTATTTCATACCTTAAGGCGAAGAAAATGATCAGAAAGGGTTATATTTATCATCTGGTTCGGGTACAAGACTTGACAGCAGAAACGTCGACTCTTCAGTCAGTTCCCGTGGTTAATGAATTTCCAGATGTATTCCCAGATGAGCTTTCAGGCCTTCCTCCAGAGCGGGAGATAGATTTTACTATTGATCTGCTTCCAGATACTCAGCCGATATCTATTCCCCCGTACAGAATGGCACCGGCAGAATTGAAAGAACTGAAAGAGCAATTGAAGGATCTGTTAGAAAAAGGCTTCATCAGACCCAGTACTTCGCCTTGGGGAGCCCCGGTATTATTTGTGCGTAAGAAAGATGGGTCGCTGCGTATGTGTATTGATTATCGGCAGCTGAATAAGGTAACTATAAAGAATAAATACCCCCTCCCCAGAATTGATGACTTGTTTGATCAGTTACAGGGTGCCAAATATTTTTCGAAGATAGATCTTCGGTCAGGCTATCATCAGGTACGGGTACGAGAGGCTGATATTCCTAAGACAGCATTCCGAACCAAATATGGGCATTATGAATTCAGAGTTATGTCTTTTGGGCTGACTAATGCTCCTGCGGTATTCATGGATTTAATGAACCGGGTATTCAGGTTGTTCTTAGACATGTTCGTAATTGTATTTATCGATGATATTCTGGTTTATTCTCGGTCCGAGGCAGAGCACGCAGATCATCTGAGAGCAGTACTTGGGGTACTTCGGCATCGGAAATTATATGCAAAATTTTCTAAATGTGAATTCTGGCTGGCTTCAGTGGCATTCTTGGGACATATTATTGCAGCTGATGGCGTCCGGGTGGACACACAGAAGATTGAAGCAGTGAAGAATTGGCCTAGACCCACGACGCCCACAGAGGTACGTAGTTTTCTGGGATTAGCAGGCTATTACAGAAGATTTGTGGAAAAGTTTGCTTCGATTTCAGCGCCTTTGACAAGGCTAACTCAGAAGGGAGCCAAGTTCCAGTGGACTGATGCTTGTGAACGAAGCTTCCAGTTGCTGAAAGAGAAGCTGACTACAGCTCCAGTTCTGACTCTTCCCGAGGGACCAGACGGGTATGTTATTTATTGTGATGCTTCTGGTGTGGGGTTAGGCTGTGTATTGATGCAGCACGACAGAGTTATAGCTTATTCTTCCCGACAGCTCAAAAAGCTTGAAAAGAATTACCCTACTCACGATTGGTAAACTTGACCATTTGCAGATTTTTGACGAAACAGAAAGTGAGCTTGGATAGGCGTGCAAAGCTCAAAAGGTAGGTAAAACTACCCCGATCCTTCCTTTGGCATGCCTAAGTGTATTAGAATCGAGTTCGGGCCTCGAAAGACTTTCTGCCCATCGGAATCCGCAATTGAAAATCTCGCTTTTTCCTTCAGTAAGATTGAGCCCTTTTGGTTTGTATTCTTGGTAATCATGCAAACTTTCCCTAAACTACTTGGAAAGCTATAGAACGTCCGTAGAACCTTTGTAGGTGACCCCATAAGCTTAAAATATGTAATTTGAGCCCACCGCCTTGCTTGTCCCGAGGTGGGCCCGCTATTCCCAGTTTTGCCCTTATTGTACTCTAGTCTTACTTTCGAGCGATTTTTGAAAGAAATGTTTTGACTACCATTCTAATTACTTAACAAACATTGTTTTAAATATTCCATTAAGTCTGATAAATTGTTTTGACACTCGGAACGACTTCAGAAAGGTTATACTCTGTAATTCACTATGATATCCGAAAACTCATTTATTATGATCCCTTCCGACTTCATTGGATCGGTTTGATTTTGATATGCCTCATCGAGTCTATGGAAACATTTATGATATTTTAATTGCATTAGTCTCTCACTACTCCATTCGTGGATGCCCCAATGTTTCCCACACTGAGCCCGGGCCAGGATATGTTGTCAAGCGTGATCCTTTGCATTGTTCGCCGTGCCTCGATGTGAGGGGGCAGGTATACGCGTACATGGGTTTGTGGAGTATGCTGTGCCATGTACGCTTGTTCTGATATGATTTTCTATGGCCATCTGATATGATATATTATGTGACGGGGTTATGCCCCCATTCTGATTCTTATGTGTTGTGGCACCAGCGTCGGGAGGGTGGCCACGTTCTGTCTGCCGAGTCCCTTGGCAGGGGCCGGATTTGATATGACATATGTTTCTGTACACACTCTGCATGTTTTGAAAATATGTATTTGATACTTTGGATTTTCTGCTCGCTTTCTGTACTTTCTGTACCAGTTATGATTTTGTTTCTGTAATTCAGGCTTTACATATTCAGTACATATTTCGTACTGACCCCCTTTCTTCGGGGGCTGCGTTTTCATGCCGCGCAGGTACCGACGACAGGTTTGCTGATCCGTCCGTCTAGGATATCTTTTCTGCCATTTGGAGCGCTCTTTTATTCAGAGCCATCTTTTGGTACAGTCTGCCACTTCTATATATGTATATTCTCGTTCATGGGTACGGCGGGGCCCTGTCCCGTCATATGATTCTGTCGGTCTGTTTAGAGGTCTGTAGACATGTTTGTGGGTTGGGGCCTTTCTGTACAGATGCGTGTATATGTTGTGTTTGGGCGATCCCATTCGCCGCGGCGGCCGGTCCGCATATGTTTAAATGATGCTGCGTTCGCCCTGTGTGGTCCTTTGTTGGTATTTTCTGCGTGCAGGGTATATGGGATAGTCCGTAAAACAAAGGAAACTCTGCCGAAATTTTTCTGGAAATTACCTAAATTTGAAATAAAGCCTTGTCGGCTTCTGCTATATACTTGAATGCGTTTGATAGAATTTGAGATTGCATTTGATAGACGTGTTGGGTGTCCAGATCGGGCACTAGTCACGGCCTACGGGGTTGGGTCGTGACAAAAGTGGTATCAGAGCGGTTCGTCCTCGGAATGTCTACAGACCGTGTCTAGTAGAGTCTTGTTTATCGGTGTGTTGTGCACCACACCTATAAACAGGAGGCTACAGGGCATTTAGGATACTACCCTTCTTTCTGTCTTAGATCGTGCGATAGAGCTGTGTTATCAGGATGACTCCTCCCTAACGAATTGTTACATTTGCAGTTATGCCTCCAAAAAAGGCGACAGCGGCCCAAAAGGCCAAGGCAGCGGCCGCGGGAGAGACTAGCCGGGCCCAGAGGGTTACCAGGGCCCATGCACATATTGCTCCTGATATTTTGCCCCCGGCAGAGGGCTCTTCCACACCGCCACATGTAGAGGAGATTAGAGCAGCAGCAGCTGCAGGTCGAGGGGCGGCTCCACCGCCAGCTCCCGAGATTCCAGTACCTGAGCCTCCAGCCCCACGGCCAGGGACTGAGGATCAGACTATGAGAGAGGCAGTCCAGCTATTGACTAGAGTTGTGGCGGGACAGGTTCAGGGGCACGGATTGGGAGGTGACCGAGCATATAGGAGTGACAGTTCGAGAGCTCGTGAGTTCTTGACTTGTGGCCCTCCAGAGTTCTTCGGGACAAAGCCCGAGGAGGATCCTGAGGAGTTTATCAGGAATATGCGGCGCACCTTACATTTGATTAAGGCTTCTGCGACAGAGTCAGTCGAGTTGGCTTCGTACCGGTTGTATGATGTAGCAGCTAATTGGTACGAGTCTTGGGAGTTGGCCAGAGGCGACGGCGCTCCCCCAGCAGTCTAGGATGAGTTTTCTGAGGCTTTTCTTAGCCATTTTCTCCCTCCAGAGTTACGGCGGGCCAGAGCTGACAGATTCTTATTGCTGAGACAGAGGGGCCGCAGCGTCCGAGAGTACAGTATGGAGTTCGACTCATTGGCCCGATATGCGCCTGCTGTGGTAGATACTATGGCTGACAGGATGCACAGGTATATTATGGGGCTGGACCGTTATTTTGTCGATAGCTGTTTGGTATTGGCTGCTAAGCCCGGCATGGATATTGCCCGGATTCAGGCGCACGCCCAGGGCATGGAGGACCGGCATAGGGAGCGTCAGCCTGATAGGAGTCAGGATCGGAGACAGCCCAAGAGGGCCAGATCATCTGGGTATTCTGGAGATTTTCGGGGCAGACAGACTGAGCAGCCTAGCAGACATCTATCCCAGCCGGCACAGAGCGCACCTCCACAGCCTACAGGTCGCAGATTTGATAGCCCAGGGTATTCAAGAGCAGGTCAGAGCTCCAGGGCTTCAGGTTTGCGGACAGATAGGGGTTCTGGTCAGACGAGGCCACCTAGGCCTCAGTGTTCTTATTGTGGAAGATACCATCCTGGGGAGTGCTACAGAGCCACCGGTGCATGTTTTTCTTGTGGCCGTCAGGGCCATTCTGTGAGATATTGCCCGTATAAGGGTAGTTCGGGTGGTGCAGCGCAGCCTACCGGATCAGCCGCCGGGTCATCATCTTCGTCAGTGGCTATGCGCCCTACAGGGCCGGGTACATCAGCACCGGCGGGTCGCGGCAGAGGCCGTGGTGGAGTTTCTGGTACTAGCGGTCCTTCGAACCGCATTTATGCTTTGTCCAGTCGACAGGACCAGAAGGCATCGCCTAATGTCGTTACAGGTACATTATTGGTCTTCTCTCGGTCTGTGTATGCATTGATTGATCCAGGTTAGACTTTGTCATATATTTCGCCCCTTGTTTCTAGTAAAATTTGTATAACGTCCGAGCCTATAGAGCCATTTGAGGTAGCTACACCGATCGGGGACTTTATTGTAGCGAAACAGGTATATAAAGACTGTTCTGTAACTGTATGTGGCCGAGACACTAAGGCAGATCTGGTGGAATTAGATATGATTGAATTTGATGTTATTATGGGAATGGACTGGTTAGCCTCCTGTTATGCTAATGTTGACTGCCAAAATAAGGTAGTTCGTTTCCAGTTTCCTGGGGAGCCAGTTATAGAATGGGCAGGTAATACTGCATCGCCGAAAGGTAAGTTTATTTCATACCTTAAGGCGAAGAAAATGATCAGAAAGGGTTATATTTATCATCTGGTTCGGGTACAAGACTTGACAGCAGAAACGTCGACTCTTCAGTCAGTTCCCGTGGTTAATGAATTTCCAGATGTATTCCCAGATGAGCTTTCAGGCCTTCCTCCAGAGCGGGAGATAGATTTTACTATTGATCTGCTTCCAGATACTCAGCCGATATCTATTCCCCCGTACAGAATGGCACCGGCAGAATTGAAAGAACTGAAAGAGCAATTGAAGGATCTGTTAGAAAAAGGCTTCATCAGACCCAGTACTTCGCCTTGGGGAGCCCCGGTATTATTTGTGCGTAAGAAAGATGGGTCGCTGCGTATGTGTATTGATTATCGGCAGCTGAATAAGGTAACTATAAAGAATAAATACCCCCTCCCCAGAATTGATGACTTGTTTGATCAGTTACAGGGTGCCAAATATTTTTCGAAGATAGATCTTCGGTCAGGCTATCATCAGGTACGGGTACGAGAGGCTGATATTCCTAAGACAGCATTCCGAACCAAATATGGGCATTATGAATTCAGAGTTATGTCTTTTGGGCTGACTAATGCTCCTGCGGTATTCATGGATTTAATGAACCGGGTATTCAGGCTGTTCTTAGACATGTTCGTAATTGTATTTATCGATGATATTCTGGTTTATTCTCGGTCCGAGGCAGAGCACGCAGATCATCTGAGAGCAGTACTTGGGGTACTTCGGCATCGGAAATTATATGCAAAATTTTCTAAATGTGAATTCTGGCTGGCTTCAGTGGCATTCTTGGGACATATTATTGCAGCTGATGGCGTCCGGGTGGACACACAGAAGATTGAAGCAGTGAAGAATTGGCCTAGACCCACGACGCCCACAGAGGTACGTAGTTTTCTGGGATTAGCAGGCTATTACAGAAGATTTGTGGAAAAGTTTGCTTCGATTTCAGCGCCTTTGACAAGGCTAACTCAGAAGGGAGCCAAGTTCCAGTGGACTGATGCTTGTGAACGAAGCTTCCAGTTGCTGAAAGAGAAGCTGACTACAGCTCCAGTTCTGACTCTTCCCGAGGGACCAGACGGGTATGTTATTTATTGTGATGCTTCTGGTGTGGGGTTAGGCTGTGTATTGATGCAGCACGACAGAGTTATAGCTTATTCTTCCCGACAGCTCAAAAAGCTTGAAAAGAATTACCCTACTCACGATCTGGAGCTTGCAGCGGTGATTCATGCCCTGAAGATATGGAGACATTACTTATATGGCGTTCATGTGGATATCTATACAGATCATAAGAGTCTCTAGTATATTTTTAAGCAGAAGGAGCTTAATTTGCGACAGCGGAGGTGGCTAGAGCTCCTGAAAGACTATGATGTGGATATTCTGTACCATCCGGGAAAAGCTAATGTTGTTGCAGATGCACTCAGCCGAAAATCTATGGGCAGCTTGGCAGATTTACAGCCAGACAGGAGAGAGATAGTACGTGACATTCATCAGTTGGCTAATCTTGGGGTTCGTCTGGCCGATTCTGGCGGTACACGGATTTCTGTCCGAGGGGTTTCCGAATCATCTATTAAGGAAGATATTAGGCGGCATCAATACGAAGATCCTGTTTTAGCTCGGTACAGATACACAGCCTATGATAAGGAGAAGACTCCGTTCGAGGTTACACCGGACGGCACTTTATTATACAGGGGCAGGTTGTGTGTACCTGATATTGCAGGCCTTCGGCAGCAGGTTATGAGCGAGGCACATTATGCTCGCTATTCGGTCCATCCTGGATCTACGAAGATGTATCATGATCTCAGGTGCCTATACTGGTGGGACGGAATGAAACGGGATATTGCAGAATTCGTCGCCCAGTGCCCTAATTGTCAGCAGGTCAAAATTGAACATCAGAAACCGGGTGGACTGCTGCAAGAAATGGAAATTCCGACGTGGAAGTGGGAGATCATTAATATGGACTTCATTACAGGTTTACCTCGCACTCCATGGAAGTATGATTCCATCTGGGTTATTGTTGATAGGCTGACTAAATCAGCCCATTTTCTCCCCGTCAGAACTACTTATTCCGCCGAGGATTATGCCAGGCTTTATATTAAAGAAATAGTGAAGCTTCATGGAGTTCCTATATCTATTATCACTGACAGAGGTGCCCAGTTCACAGCGAACTTCTGGAGATCTTTTCAGGAAGGATTAGGGACTCAGGTGAGCCTGAGCACAGCTTTTCATCCTCAGAGTGACGGACAGGCCGAGCGCACTATCCAGACGCTTGAAGATATGTTGCGGGCCTGTGTTATTGATTTCAGAGGTAGCTGGGAGGATCACTTGCCATTGATTGAATTTGCTTATAATAACAGCTACCATTCCAGCATCCAGATGGCTCCGTACGAGGCTTTGTATGGCAGGAAATGCAGGTCACCTATTGGTTGGTTTGATATTGGCGAGACAGAATTAATCGGCCCAGATATGATCCAGCAGGCCGTTGATAAGGTGAAACTTATTCGAGAGCGACTATTGGCAGCCCAGAGTCGACAGAAATCATACGCTGATAAACGGCGTCGTCCTTTGGAATTCCAGGTCGGTGATTGGGTATTTCTGAAGGTATCGCCTATGAAAGGCGTAATGCGGTTTGACAGAAAGGGTAAGCTTAGTCCGCGTTATATTGGGCCTTATCTGATTGTGCAGAAAATTGGAAATGTCGCCTATGAGCTAGATCTGCCATCTGATTTGGAAGCGGTACATCCGGTATTCCATGTATCTATGCTCCGCAAATGCATTGGTGATCCTTCCAGAATATTTCCTGCAGATGATATTCAGGTGACGGAGCAGTTATCTTACGAGGAGCAGCCCGTAGCCATCTTGGACCGCCAGGTAAGGAAGCTCCGGAACAAAGATGTAGCCTCTGTTAAGGTGCTGTGGCGGAACAACAATAGGGAAGAAATGACCTGGGAGGCCGAAGAGGAAATGAAGAAGAAATATCCTCATTTGTTCCCTATGCCCACTGGTAATCTTGAATCCTTGCTTAATTCTATTTCAATAATGAATGTGTGTCATATGTGTTGTCTATGAACATAAACTCCCCCAAAGTATTTTCAGACCCTATAAGATTAATTTAACATTCGAGGACGAATGTTCTAAAGGGGAGAGGATGTTATATCCCGTGTTTTCACACGTTGGAAAAATTTGAAAACAATCTTGACTTGTAAGAAATAAGGTCATAGTTGATTTTTATTTGACATAGGATTTGTGCATGAAAGACTATTGTTGTGAAAGTGTGGGATAAGGCTAAGGGAAAATTTGGAATTTTGGAAATTAGTTTCGGGAATTACCAAACGTGGACTATAAGTCATTGGGCCAAAAATAATGGAAGGGAATTTTAGGCCCAAATTAATGTGGTGTGGCCGGCCATGGTGTGGCCCAAGCCCACAATTCTTTATTAAATGTCCATGTGTTTAATTAACATAAGGGACATTATTATATATATATATCCCTATCCATTAGAAGACTTAGGATAAGAAGCCAAGAACAAGAGCAAGAAGAGAGGGAGCTCTCGGGTTTGGCTAGGAAATTTAGCCACCAAAAATATTGCTCCAAAAATTTTTCTCTTGTGATTTCCTTACTAAGTTGAGCACCCTTGTTAACTTGGTGTAGTTGGTTTGGAGAGAGAAGCACTAAATTCATCAAAGTAACCATACCTTCAAGTGGAGAAGAGTGAGTAAAAAGGTAAGAATCTATCCCTTATTCTTGTGTTATGAAGTCTTGTTTGTGTTGTAGTATGTAGAAATGTGTTGATTGTATGAAGGAATGGAAGTTTGCAAAGTGGGTGTGTAGTATATATGTGTAGCCGTGTGTATGCATGCATTGTGTACCCATAAAGAATTGAAATTATGTTGTATTCTAGTTGGGAATGTGATGGAATTCATATTGAGAATGAAAGTTGAATAAAAATTGGATGAATTGGCAAAAAGAGTATTTGGCCGTGTGGTATGGAGTTGTATGGAATGAAATGAATCAAGTTTGTGTAATGTGTTAGTTGTGTTATTGTGATTCTTGCAATGTAAATGAAAGTAAAACGATATGAGTTTGCTTTGAAATGGAACGTAGAAACTTATGTCGCCTTAGTATGATTTTACGACAATATGAAAATGAAGTTATTAGGTTGCAAATTATGATGACTATTGATGATTTGGAAGATGGAAATATGTTATGAATATGTATGCCAAAGATTAGATGTTTTGAACGAGTTATGACTTTGGCGAAAATTTTGTATATTAGGTATATCGTGTGTATAAATTGAGAAAACAATATGAAACGCTTCTAGACTATGTTATGATGATCTAGATTGATAATGAATGTGAAACCCTTGAGATTGGTTTGGAAATTGAAGTTGAAATGAAGGTTATGGCATTATGTCGGCAAGTAGAACTAGTTGTGTCATATTGTGTTTCTAATGCTTGTTGTTGATGTTGATGTTGTTGTTTGGGTTGTTGTTGGTGGTTTTGAGCCGAGTTGAATTCTCGGGGGTGCTATATGTATAGGGGAAGTGCTGCCAAAATTTCGGGTAGACAAATGAGTTGAATTGAATTCGTAGAATCTATAACTCACAATTGGTAAACTTGACCATTTGCAGATTTTTGACGCAACGGGAAGTGAGCTTGGATAGGCGTGCAAAGCTCAAAAGGTATGTAAAGCTACCCCGATCCTTATTTTGGCATGCCTAAGTGTATTAGAATCGAGTTCGGGCCTCGAAAGACTTTCTGCCCATCGGAATCCGCAATTGAAAATCTCGTTTTTTCCTTCAGTAAGATTGAGCCCTTTTGGTTTGTATTCTTGGTAATCATGCAAACTTTCCCTAAACTACTTGGAAAGCTATAGAACGTCCGTAGAACCTTTGTAGGTGACCCCATAAGCTTAAAATATGTAATTTGAGCCCACCGCCTTGCTTGTCCCGAGGTGGGCCCGCTATTCCCAGTTTTGCCCTTATTGTACTCTAGTCTTACTTTCGAGCGATTTTTGAAAGAAATGTTTTGACTACCATTCTAATTACTTAACAAACATTGTTTTAAATATTCCATTAAGTCTGATAAATTGTTTTGACACTTGGAACGACTTCAGAAAGGTTATACTCTGTAATTCACTATGATATCCGAAAACTCATTTATTATGATCCCTTCCGACTTCATTGGATCGGTTTGTTTTTCATATGCCTCATCGAGTCTATGGAAACATTTATGATATTTTAATTGCATTAGTCTCTCACTACTCCATTCGTGGATGCCCCAATGTTTCCCACACTGAGCCCGGGCCAGGATATGTTGTCAAGCGTGATCCTTTGCATTGTTCGCCGTGCCTCGATGTGAGGGGGCAGGTATACGCGTACATGGGTTTTTGGAGTATGCTGTGCCATGTACGCTTGTTCTGATATGATTTGCTATGGCCATCTGATATGATATATTATGTGACGGGGTTATGCCCCCATTTTGATTCTTCTGTGTTGTGGCACCAGCGTCGGGAGGGTGGCCACGTTCTGTCTGCCGAGTCCCTTGGCAGGGGCCGGATTTGATATGACATATGTTTCTGTACACACTCTGCATGTTTTGAAAATATGTATTTGATACTTTGGATTTTCTGCTCGTTTTCTGTACGTTCTGTACCAGTTATGATTTTGTTTCTGTAATTCAGGCTTTACATATTCAGTACATATTTCGTACTGACCCCCTTTCTTCGGGGGCTGCGTTTTCATGCCGCACAGGTACCGACGACAGGTTTGCTGATCCGTCCGTCTAGGATATCTTTTCTGCCATTTGGAGCGCTCTTTTATTCAGAGCCATCTTTTGGTACAGTCTGCCACTTCTATATATGTATATTCTCGTTCATGGGTACGGCGGGGCCCTGTCCCGTCATATGATTCTGTCGGTCTGTTTAGAGGTCTGTAGACATGTTTGTGGGTTGGGGTCTTTCCGTACAGATGCGTGTATATGTTGTGTTTAGGCGATCCCATTCGCCGCGGCGGCCGGTCCGCATATGTTTAAATGATGCTGCGTTGGCCCTGTGTGGTCCTTTGTTGGTATTTTCTGCGTGCAGGGTATATGGGATAGTCCGTAAAACAAAGGAAACTCTGCCGAAATTTTTCTGGAAATTACCTAAATTTGAAATAAAGCCTTGTCGGCTTCTGCTATATACTTGAATGCGTTTGATAGAATTTGAGATAGCATTTGATAGATGTGTTGGGTGTCCAGATCGGGCACTAGTCTCGGCCTACGGGGTTGGGTCGTGACAAGAGCCCGTCTGAGACATCGCATACACCATCTCCAGCACTCGTCCCAGTTTTTAAGCCAGATGCACCAGGCCAGGATGTGCGGGATGTTGTACAGCTATTGACCAGATTAGTAGCCGCTCAGGCTCAGCAGCAGAGAGCTAGTAGTTCGAGGGTTAAGACCTTCCTTGAGTTAGATCCTCCAGAATTTTCAGTGATAAAGTAGAATATGGATCCCCAAGATTTCATTGATGGTATGCAGAGGACCTTGAGGGTTATGTATGCAAGTGAGGTTGAGTCGGTGGAGTTAGCTTCGTATAGACTTCGTGATATTGCAGTACAGTGGTATCAGAATTGGGAGTTATCTAGGGGAGAGAATGCCCCTCCAGCTGTTTGGCGAGAGTTTGCAGATGCTTTATCCGCCATTATTTGCCTCCTGAGGTCAGGCGAGCCCGAGCAGACAAATTTCTACGCATTGAGCAGGGCAGCATGAGTGTCCAAGAGTATTGTGTGTATTTTGACTCTATGGCTAGATATGCCCCAGCCATGGTGCCTGAGATGGAGGACAGATGTCACCGCTTTGTGGCTGGTTTGGGGCCACATTTGATAGATGCTTGTACGAATGTTGCATTATAGCCAGGCATGGATATCTCCCGTATACAGGCATATGCACAGAATCTAGAAGATCGCAAGCGTTAGAGGGGGGTAGAGCGTGCCCGTGACCTAGGCCATGGTAAGAGGGCTAGATTTTTCGATATTGGAAGTAAGACCAAGGGAGGACAGAGGCAGCAGCATTCCCAGTATTCATATCATTCGGTAGGGAGTGCACCTCTACGGTTTTCAGGCCCGAGGTTTGATCGGTCTTCTTATTCCGGAGCGGCCCAAAGTTCTAGAGCATCAGGCTCCCAGTAAAGACCAGAGTCAGGACAGATGAGGCCACCCTTACCACGGTGTGCCCAGTGTAGTAGGTTACATATCGAGCAGTGCCGATTGGGATCGAATGCCTATTATTCTTGTGGTCGACCAGGTCATATGATGAGGAATTGTCCGTTCGGAGGTGGCATGGGCACTGTTCAGCCTACAGGGTCTATAGCTGGCTCTTTTTCTTCTGCAGTGCGCCCTTCGGGACAAGCTTTTCAGTCACCGACAGGACGAGGTAGGGGGAGGAGTGGAGTGTCTAGCTCGAGCGGTCCTCAGCACCGCGTATATGCATTAGCTGGTAGGTAGGATCATAAGTCATCTCCTGATGTTGTCACAGGTATATTATCAGTTTCCTCTTATGATGTGTATGCATTGATCGATCCTGGATCTACTTTATCATATGTTACTCCATTTGTTGTTGGTAAGTTTGGGATAGGGCCCGATTCGACTAAACCATTTGAGGTGTCTACGCCAGTTGGCGATCTGATCATAACTAGGCGAGTTTATCGGGATTGTGTTGTTATAGTTTGTGACCGCCACACTGTAGCAGATTTTATGGAGCTAGATATGATTGATTTCGACATTATTATGGGAATGGATTAGTTGGCTTCCTGTTATGCTAATGTTGATTGCAAAACAAAGATAGTTCGATTTCAGTTTTCCGGCGAGCCAGTCCTAAAGTGGAAGGGTAATGCCGCTTCGCCGAGGGGCAGGTTTATTTCCTACCTTAAGGCAGAGAAAATGATCAGGAAAGGGTATATTTTTCACCTAGTTCGAGTTCAAGATGTGCAAGCAGAGTCGCCGACTCTTCAGTCCGTCCCTGTGGTTAATGAGTTCCCAGAAGTGATTCCAGATGAGCTTCCAGGCATTCCCCCATAGAGGGAGATTGATATCATTATTGACCTATTTCCAGACACTCAGCCAATATCTATTCCTCCTTATAGGATGGCACCTACGAAGTTGAAGGAGTTGAAGGAACAGTTGAAAGATTTGCTCGAGAAGGGCTTTATCAGGCCTAGTACGTCACCATGGGGAGCGCCGGTGTTATTTGTGAGAAATAAGGATGGGTCTTTGTGAATATGTATTGATTATAGGAAACTGAATAAAGTGACTGTAAAGAATAAGTATCCGCTCCCCAGAATTGATGATTTATTTGATCAGTTGCAAGGCGCCAAATATTTCTCAAAGATAGACTTGAGATCAGGATATCACCAGGTTAGGGTCAAGGAGGAAGACATCCCGAAGACGGAATTCCGGACTAGATATGGCCACTATGAGTTCCGTGTTATGTCGTTCGGGCTAACTAATGCCCTAGCCGTATACATAGATTTGACGAATCGTGTATTCAGGCCTTTTCTAGATTTGTTTGTGATTGTGTTCATAGATGATATTCTGGTTTATTCGCCGTCAGAGGCCGACCATGAAGAAAATCTGCGGACAGTGCTTGGGATTCTTCGAGATAAAGAGTGGTATGCCAAGTTTTTTAAGTGTGAGTTCTGGTTGAACTCTGTGGCTTTTCTGGGTCACACTGTTTCAGAAGAAGGCGTTAGAGTGGATGCCCAGAAGATTGAGGCTGTGAAGAATTGGCCAAGGCCCACGGCACCAACAGAGATACGTAGTTTCTTGGGCTTGGCAGGTTACTATATAAGGTTTGTAGAAGGATTTTCCTCTCTTTCAGCCCCGTTGACCAAATTGACTCAGAAATCAGTTAAGTTCCAATGGACAGACGCTTGTGAGCAGAGCTTGCATACGTTGAAAGATAAGCTAACTTCTACACCGGTTTTGACTCTTCCAGAAGAAGTAGATGGCTATGTGGTATATTGCGATGCTTCAGGTGTTGGATTGGGCTGTGTATTGATGCAACACGGTAAGGTTGTCGCCTATGCTTCTAGGCAGTTGAAGAAGCACGAGAAGAATTATCCAACCCACGATCTTGAATTGGCAGCAGTGATTCATGCCTTGAATATATGGAGGCACTACTTGTACGGTGTCCATGTTGATATCTATACTGATCATGAAAGCCTCCAGTACATCTTTAGGCAGAAGGATTTGAACTTGCGTCAGAGGCGATGGTTAGAGAGGTTAAAAGATTACGATGTGGATATTCTGTGTCATCCCGGGAAGGCTAATGTGGTAGCTAATGCCCTCAGTCGTAAATCTATGGGTAGCTTGTCTCACGTATCGCCAGAGAGAAGAGAAATGGTCCGTGAGGTTCATCGATTAGCTAGCCTTGGGGTTCGATTGATAGACTCAGGTGATGCAGGGGTTACTGTTCAAGACACAGCAGTATCATCCTTGGTAGTTGAGATAAAAGAGCGTCAGTATGAAGGCCCTGTTCTAGTTCATTACCGAGATACAGTGCCTCAAAAAGAAATGACACCCTTTGTGATCACAGGTGATGGAGTACTCAGATATCGAGGTAGATTGTGTGTCCCTGGTGTTGCAGGACTCCGTCAGCAGATTATGGGAGAGGCACATTACTCCCGCTATTCTATTCATCCAGGCTCAACAAAGATGTACCATGATCTCGGGGAAGTTTATTGGTGGGATGGTATGAAAAGAGATTTAGCGAAATTTGTCGCTCAGTGTCCAAATTGTCAGCAAGTCAAAATAGAGCACCAGAAGCCTGGAGGTCTATTGTAGGCTATGGATATTCCGACATGGAAGTGGGAGGTAATTAATATGGACTTTATTACAGGGTTTCCCCGTACTCAGCGGAAGTGTGATTCAATATGGGTCATAGTTGATAGGCTCACAAAGTCAGCTCACTTTTTGCCTGTCAGAACTACTTATGCAGCCGAGGATTATGCGAGGCTTTATCTTAAGGAGACTGTACGACTCCATGGTGTTCCTTCAGCCATTATTTCAGATAGGGGAGCATAGTTCACAGCCAGATTCTGGAAGTCTTTCCAGCGGGGATTGGGGACTCATGTGAGTCTTAGCACCGCATTTCACCCGCAAACAGACGGACAAGCAGAGCGTACTATACAAACCCTTGAGGATATTGTCACACCCTAACCTTACTAGGGAGTGATGGGCACCCGACCCCATATTCGGAGCCGAGCGAACCCGCTGACTCTTGTTACATACATAATCTCTTTGGACTCTTAAATCAAATAGAATGAAATACATAGTAAAGCTTTCAGAATCTTTCTTTTTCGTTGTTCTCAAATCAAACAAAATCTATAAACATATGGAATTTATCACATAACACAGAATGACACATCGGCTGGTGGATCCGCTTACAATACCGACATTCTATACCCACGACTCTGTCTGCAAAGTCTCTAACTTCGAACAAGACATCATAGCATAATACTCTGACCCGGCAACACTCCAGGGAAAATGGAGCTTGCCAACTCCGCTGGAACATCTTCTATAATAGCTTCTATTCATCTGGGTGTACCTGCGCGGCATGAAACGCAGCCCCCGAAGAAAGGGGGTCGGTACGGAATATGTACTGAGCATGTAAGGCATGGAATACAGAAAACAGAAACATAACCGGAACAACGGTACAAAAAGTAAGTACATTAGCCAGAATACCAAGGTGCTTATTTTCCGAACGTAAATCATGCATACCGATGTCATATGTCAGAAGAAGTACAGAAAATGAGTAAATCATCCAGAGTACCAAAATACATACTTTCCAAACACAGATCATGCGTGCCGACATCATATGTCATCATATACATATACATATAACAGATCCCGGCCCTCTAGTGAGGGACGCGGTGGATGGAGTCATCATGTATACTGACATCATATATCATATACACATATAACAGATCCCGGTCCTTTAGTGAGGGACGCGGTGGTGAATGGGGTCATCATATATGCCGGCATCATATATCATATATGCACATAACAGATCCCGGCCCTTTAGGGAGAGACGCGATAAATAGTATCATCACATGCTATCCTGGCCGCCATCCCCATATCATCATATCATCATATACAGATATACATATAACAGATCCCGGCTCTCCTATGAGAGACACGGTGAACAATGCAGAGGAGGCGCACGATAACAGAACCTGGCCCGGGACGCAGTGAAAGACATACTGAGGCTTGCACGACCAGAGTAGTGCGAAACCATATGCACATAAACCAAGACTCAATAGATACGTACACTTACTGACATTTGAAGGATCATAAACACGTTTCAAGTCAATCCGAGTTAGTATGAAAAAGTTATGGACGTTTTAGTACAGAACCTTCTACGAACGTTTCAGAAGCCATTTTTGGAAAATCAAAGCAACAATCACGTTAGGTACCTTTCGAATATCGTTATGGATCAAATCAAACAGAGGTTTGGAACCATATGTACGTATCAAATATATCAAAGACTCAACGGAATAATCAAACGTGCTATCCTTTGAAAATCAAGACATTAGTCATCTCCAATATTCTCTCGAATGCCATTCAGAAACATATCAAATAGAACTTCGGACATCATAGATACGCATCACAACCATATGAAATAGCTTATAGAACTCTTTTAAAAACATATCAAAAGTACATAAGAATCATAAACAGACTCGGAATCCAATAATAGAGTAACCCCGAGGTGCATATCATACCTTATTTGGCTCTAGGACATGCCAAAGAGAAAGAAAGGGTAAGCCTTACATACCTTTTCCGCTTCTTAAGATAATCCGAACTTAAGTCTCGGCTTTTCCAAAATCTACAACAATATTAGTAAATACCAAACATTAGCTACCGCTACTTAAGAATCCAATTCTAAACTAACACTTTATCTACAGAAATTTCGGCAGCATTTCCCCTGTAAATACAACCAACCCCGAGAATCCAACTCGGCCAAATTATCAACAACAATCCGAAAATTCAACTCGGCCAAATTATCAACAACAATACCAATAGTATTAACATCATTTCCAATACCAACGTATGTCATAGAACAGCCCACACACTGTTTTCTAAATTTCTCAACCAACCAATTTGCGGTATAATTATTTAGTAATTTTATTTCCGTAGAGAAGCTGATATCAATACCAATAACATTAATAACAACATCCTACAAGAAATATATATATATTTTATCCAAAGTTCTCCTCAAACTCAAACCATAATTCAACAACATCAACAAACGAATTTATATCGTTATTTTCTCCGTTCTAATCCGTTAAAACTTTAAATAAACTTGTTAACAATGAAAAGGGATCGTAATTTTACCCCAAGTGTGCATCCATCACGTCCATCCTCTTTTTCTTGATTGATTTTTATCTCATATTGAAGACAACGCAGCGTACAACACTTTTCCCTTCATGGGCTTCGGGATTCGGGGCTCAGATTTTGGTCAAAATTGGTTTTTCTTCAATCCAAGGCTCCTCTCTCTTTTTCCAGAATTTTCTGGTGTTTTGGTATGAAAATTGAGGAGAAAAGGGATGAAGTTTCACTTAAATAAACATGGGTCATGGGCCTAACCCAGTTGGGCTCGGATTGGGCCTAGCCCACTGACCTTTCTGCCTTAAAACGTCCATATCTCTTTGTCCTGATGTCATCTGTGGACCCACGACCTATGGTTGGAAAGATAATTCAATTATCTACAACTTCTATTTCTTGGTATTTTTCCGAATTCCAAACTTATAATACCTCTGTTTCCCCTCGAAGTCAGATCACCCGAAAATGTTACTTAAAAATATTTGTTTGGAGGACTTCCACTTCGATTTGGCTCAAGGGTCCTTCTTGAGTTGTGTTTAACTTCGCATATTTTCTTCATATAATTTGTCACATGTCCAAAAAATTCTCTACGTGTGGGCCCCACCTCAGCTTACAAATAATCTGACGTACTAAAATACGGGATACAACACTATCAACATGAGTTTAAATTATGTAGCAACAACATAATTGTCAATCAATTTTTTTTAGGAAGCACGTGTCATGCTCATGCTCTGAAAATGCGGGGTATAACAGATATGCTCAGAGCTTGTGTGCTAGACTTTCAGGGCAGTTGGGAGGATCATTTGCCTCTTATTGAGTTCACATATAACAACAGTTACCATTCCAGTATTCAGATGGCTTCTTATGAGGCCTTATATGGGCGGAGGTGTAGATTGCCCATAGGATGGTTTAATATTGGGGAGGATCAATTACTAGGCCTAAACTTAATACATCAAGCAGTTGATAAGGTGAAAGTGATTAGAGAGAGGTTGCTAACAGCTCAGAGCCGACAGAAATCCTATGCGGATAATCGGCGACATAAGCTAGAGTTCAAGATGGGCGACTGGGTATTCCTGAAAGTTTCGCCTACAAAGGGAGTTGATGAGGTTTGGTAAGAAGGGTAAGTTGAGCCCTCGATATATTGGACCATATAAGATCATTCGTATAGTGGGTACAGTGGCATATGAGCTGGAATTGCCTTCGGAGTTAGAGTCGGTGCATCTAGTATTTCATGTATCTATGCTTCGTAAGTGTGTCGGAGACCCTTCAAGAGTTGTGCCAGTGAATGATATCCAGGTGACCGCACAGTTATCATACGAAGAGACTCCAGTGGCTATATTAGACAGACAGGTCCGTCGGTTGCAAACCAAGGATGTAGCCTCCGTTAAAGTCTTGTGGAGGAATAAGAATGTTGAAGAAATGACTAGGGAAGCGGAAGAAGTGATGAAGATTAAGTACCCACATTTGTTCCCAGCAGTACAGGAGGTGCAGTCAGAGGCGTCACTTTTCTCAGGTATTATTTTATTTCAATTATCGTGATTGGTCGTGTGGGGCCATAGTATTATATGTTATAGTATGTGTCCCTGTGAGGCATTATTTTGGGTTGTTGCGTATAGGACGGATTGATATAAGTACAGGGGAAACTATGCCGAAATTTTATAACCCAGGATTGTTCAAACATTCGAGTACGAATGTTCCTAAGGGGGAAAGAATGTTACACCCCTCATCTTCGTAGTGGTTGAACTTATGATTTTCTAGTTGGGTATGCCTTGGGAATTGAGACCTAAGCACGAGTTTTGGAGATAGAAAGTGTCCTACCCCATGTGCAATGGTACCAGCAGGAATTCCTGGTGAACTACGGGGTTAGAAATTGAACGAATCGAATCGACGCGATCTGACCTGAAATAGAAAAGTCTACAGACACCAGTCAAGATCGACAGGTCGTCGAACCTGTCGACGGACCGTTGTTGGGTGGCGTCGACAGGGTTCCGCAACCCTGCATTCTGCAGGCGCAGGTCGACGAGGTCAACGGACTGTCGACACGTCGACGAGTCGTCGACCCGCTCATCGAACCGGACCACTGAAGCATTTAATACTCCGAGTATAAATACGTGGTCCATGACTTTGTGTCTTATTTATCTCATTCATAGATCAGAAAACCCTAATATTTTCTCTCCCAACATATATGGCATAGTAGTGAAGATTTGGCAAAACCCAGACCCCGAAAACTCGAGCTTTTGAAGAAGAAGGTTGTTTTTAGGGTTTCTCTAAGAATGGAAAGCTTAGAGAGTTGAAGTTAAAAGTGATTCTTGGGATTCTTGACCCCTCAAGGTATGTAAATGATTCCTACCCTTGTATTTGAGTTTGTTATCAAGAGATTTAGTGATTTTAGGTAAAGAAAGGGTATTTGTGGAAGTGATAGATTGATGAAGGGTAAGGTAGTGGCATGAGACTATTTTAAAGAAATTATTAGGGATGTATTTACGTGTATTTAGATATATATAGGCGATATCGTTGTAAGCTTATAAAGGAGATAGTTGTCTATGATTCGTTAAGCTTTATACGTGCTTGGGGATGATTAGTAAGCAAAGCAAGTAGCCTCATTAAGGCTTATGTTATCTTAATTGTAGATTTACAAGTTCAAGAAGTAGAAGTTGGGAGATTTAATATACGGCAAGGTATGTTAAGGTTATTCCTTCTTTTTTGGCATTATCCTATGATATGAACCGATAAACGAGTAAGAGAGTTTCCATATTACTCTATTCTTATAAGTACTAAGAGAAATACAGTTTTGATGTTTCCGTACCCCGGCTATGGTATTTTCCCCATATACAGATCTTATGATTTCCTGTCCTAGTAGTATGAGTTCAGTAAGGCCCATGAGAGGCAAACCATCATTTTATTATTTGAGAATACTGTCCTTCAGTTTTACGTGTACTACGCATTTACTTCCAATTCTCAGGGGTATGAGTGAAAGACGCACTTGACATGGGGTGAAGGTGTGACCTATGATATTACGTTCTACGTGAGAAAGGCCCACTTGACAGGAGGTGAAGGTGTGGCCTATGAGTGGTCTATGAGTGTCCTATGATATTGGAGTACATACATGAGAAAGGCACACTTGACGGGGGATGGAGGTGTGGCCCGTGATGTGACAATGAGGTGTGTACCTACTAGATATATATATATATATATATATATATATATATATATATATATATATTTATGCATGTCCATACTTCGCGACATACAGGTTCAGTCAGATGCAGACAGATACTAGTTCATACAGATTTATACAGATAGTCATTTCAGCTTATGAGATCAGATCTTATTTATGATTTCTATACATATATACATGTTGTCTTTATGCCTTACATATTCAGTACATTATCGGTACTGACTCCCCGTTGCTCGGGGGGCTGCGTTCATGCCCACAGGTACAGGTAGACAGGGAGGTGGTCCAGCTTAGTAGGACCCTTATCCAGCAGCGATCAGTGCACTCCATTCGATCCGGAGTTGCAGTCTATTTTGGTAGGCCATTCTTTTGAGATGTATATAGATGGGTACGACAGGGCCCTGTCCCGTCCTTTCTACAGCTTCCATTCCAGTAGAGGTCTGTAGATAATTGTATGTAGTAGTCAGACGATGTAGCCTTGTCGGCTTATATTCGTTTGTGTACAGTATATATAGCAGCCTAGCTGGATTGCACTGTTCTTCCGCATGTTTTGTATATATATGCATATTGTACAGAGTTCGAATGTTTCCTCTTTATGAGATTAGTTTGTTCCATTTATGGGCTATTGATGTTTAGCATGTTTCAGATAAGTGTTTAGGGGTGTTTGGTCGCTAGAGGTCAGACCCCATGTCACGGCTTATCGGTTTGGGTTGTGATAATAATAATCTTACAGCAAATACACATACATAGAAAATTCCAGTAAAGTCTCATATACCTATAGGCGATCGGTCTCTAGTCTGATCTGGTGGACTATAAGGCGAAGTGTACTCCTCGTCATCGCCTACCCACCATCTGCTCATCTGGCCTTCATCGTCTCTCTCATCTGAGTCTGAGGGATATAGATAACCAGGCAATCCCTGGTTTACCGACGGCCAGGATAGGGGGCTGGAGTAATCCGTAACACTCACCGGAGAGGCTGGTCTGACGTAGTGCTCTACCATAGGAGCAGTTGGTACGGCCTCGGGGATCTCCTCTTCCGGTGTCCCAGACGAATACTCGGACGGTTCTGTGTCATAACTATCCTCTGGGGGTCCTCCTTCCTGGGAGTCAAAAACTCTGGAGGAATCGTCGCTGGGTCCTCCGAGGGATCAGTCACAATAGAATAACTGAGGCTCCTCCTGCTGGGTCCTGGAGCCTGGGGTCCTGGATCTGAGCTGGGGGCCTTCTTAGCACCCCCACTATCTGAGGCTGATCTCTTCATCTCTCGTCAGTCTGCACTTACCTACAAGAAAAAGGATCAGAAGCGGTCTTTCCTAGACTCTGGCTCTATCGTACAATCTAAGACAGAAGGAAAGGTCAAGGATTCCTAAATGCCCGGCAGCCTCGTATTTATAATGTGGCCGGCTTCACACCCATAAACAGGACTCTACCAGACACGGTCTATAGACAATCCCTAGGACGAACTGCTCTGATACCACTTTTGTCACGACCCAAACCGATGAGCCGTAACAAGTACCCAACCATTGCTGGTCAAGCACTCCTATACCTGCATTTACTTCTCACTGACTATCCAGGGCCCATACATAATCTGTAACTGAGCTATGCTGTCTCCCGAACAATCAACATAAGAGACACTGTACCGGGAACTCACAGCGCTGGGGGCCTTCTTAGCACCCCCACTGTCTGAGGCTGATCTCTTCATCTCTCGTCAGTCTGCACTTACCTACAAGAAAAAGGATCAGAAGCGGTCTTTCCTAGACTCTGGCTCTATCGTACAATCTAAGACAGAAGGAAAGGTCAAGGATTCCTAAATGCCCGGCAGCCTCGTATTTATAATGTGGCCGGCTTCACACCCATAAACAGGACTCTACCAGACACGGTCTATAGACAATCCCTAGGACGAACTGCTCTGATACCACTTTTGTCACGACCCAAACTGATGAGCCGTAACAAGTACCCAACCATTGCTGGTCAAGCACTCCTATACCTGCATTTACTTCTCACTGACTATCCAGGGCCCATACATAATCTGTAACTGAGCTATGCTGTCTCCCGAACAATCAACATAAGAGACACTGTACCGGGAACTCACAGCCAACACATACATGTATATAGACATAAGCACTGAGAGTAACAGCACAAGCCGATTTGGCCGCTACACATATACTATACAACAAAATAAGCGCCGACGGGGCTGTACAACGTTATGGCTACATATCACTGTCTACAAACCTCTATGGAAAACAGAATGTAGAAAGGACAGGACAAGGCCCTGCCATACCTATATATGTACATAACAAGATAGCATACCAAAAGGGTTGCAGCTCCGGATCAATAGAGCGTACTAACTACCGCTGAGGGGAGGTCCATTCTGCTGTGAATCGTCTGGCTGGCTACCTGACCCTGCGGGCATGAATGCAGCATCCACAAGAAAGGACGTCAGTACGAGTAATGTACCGAGTATGTAAGGTATGTATAATAACATATGAGGGATACAAAGCATGAATAATAACAAATCGGTAATATATAGCATATCGTAAGATAAAAGAGTAACCTGTACATATCAGTGCCTCTTAGGGCAGATGCCATGCATGCTTAGCTTCCTTTAAAAAATATTTATTTTTCATGTATACAGAAAATATGCCGAGGAACGTCGGCCCGATACATTTAACCACATATGTCCCGCGTTCGGATAATATCATATTACACCAAATGATCAGGTGGACATGTGTCTATAGCGCCACTCCCTTTTACCGATATTCCCCATATACATATACATATACATATATCATATAAGCAGCATGCATGAGAGCCCAAAGAAATTCACGTACCTATCGGAGTGACGTAAGGTCGGTAACCTCCGATTATATTATGGAATAATCATCATCGCTGTGCCTCACCTTGAAGGAACAATTATTATAAGGTGAGACTATCAATGAAGAATAACATCAAGAGAGAACATAGAATAAGATCATAAATCTCATAAGGCGTCAATTCATATACTTTGAAATCTTTAAAAATAGTCATCATCCATGAATGATATTGAGAAATCAAGAAGTAGCTCAACATTCTTATATCGTCGTTGAAATTGTAAACTTGGAACCTTTAAACACGGAATCATCATCATCATAATCATCGTAGGAAAATGTTCTCATTTTTTGCATCATTGTCATCATGATAAAACGTGTCCATCATCGTTGTCATAAGAGCTTATAAAATCATAACCCTCTGTTTTGGAAAAATACGGACATTTTGGAAAACATTTGCGGGTTATCAGAACAAGGAATCACGCCTTGGAATCATAAACATCTAACTTTTGAAAACAAAGAAGATAATTTTTGAAAACGAAGAAGATATGGAAACATTTATGAAGTCATAACATCGGAATCATGCCTTTGAAAGAAAGGGACGAGCCTTCACATACCTGTTCAACCTCCTATTAGCTACGCTTATGTGTCCGAGCTCGTAAGTCTACATTTAAGATTATTACACTAACGTTAGCCTCTTTATCTCACACTTGTATCAAGTTTCAAATCAAACTATTCTATATTCTGCCGAAAATTGGGCAGCATCTCCCCTGTTTATATGCCTAGCCCAAATTCTCAATTCAACAACCAACAACAACAATAACGATAACAATACCAATATCAATAGCATCATTTCCAACTCCAAAATACTTCATAAACATCCCATATCGTGTTTGTCCCTTATTTCCACCACAGAATTATTTTACAACAATTTAGCAACTCCTTCTCCGTAAATAAATAAAGATTAACGTACCAACAAGAGATTCATACCTTTCTCTCGATAATATCACTATATCTTCACTTCTTCACCTTGAGCTTAAGCCACAACGCTCCGCTATACAGTTTTGCAGTCATAACTATACGCCGCCTGGATCGGAATTTGGGCATTATACCTGGTTTTGGGATAAAAAGTTGATGTTGGAAAGTTGGGGAAAATTCTAGAAGGTTTGGGGAAGTTTGGGTATGTTTTTGCGAAAATAAGAGGATCTCCCCCTTTTATAGAACGGTCGAGGCTCTGCCTAGACCGACTTAAAAAATTGCTCAGCGCAATCGCGCTGCCAAGTGGCGCATTCGCACTGAGTTACCAGGTCCTGCCCTGCGCGTTCGCACCACCTTCTGGCGCGTTCGCGCAGGGTTATTTCTCTGCCCAGACAACCGATTTTAAAACGGGCATAACTTGTGATCCTGGTATTGTGTGAGGGCCCACAACCTATGGTTGCAAAGCTCTTTCAATTATCTACAACTTTCATTCTTTCTGTTTTTTCAAATTCCAAACTGATAACGACGTTTTAGCCCCATAAAGTCAAATCATCCAAAAATAATTCCTTAAATCATCTCTTTAGAGGGCTTATGCCCATATTTGGCTTAAGGGCCCTCCTTAAGACTTACTAAACCTCCCATGTACTATGCATATAATGTTTCATATGTCCCTTATAAAAGTCCCGGTGTGTGGTCCCCACTTGTCTTATAGTTACGAGGGCTTTTCGTCCAGCAAGATTCACCCCCTATGGTCTCCAAATGTCATACATATATGTATTCTTATACTCAGATCATCTAATCTTCATCCCTAATCCTTGTATGACTTTACTCTTCTCTGAGCTCATATCAAGCCGCCTACAATCTTGGTAGCGCGAAATTTTCTGGGGTGTAACAATATCGCCTCACAGGGCTACAACAACGACGACAAATACCATGGCTACACACGACCAAGAAAACATCAAGAAAAGCATTACATACCTGAGGGTAATGGCGTCTCTGCCTGAGTCTCCTCTGAGGGTGAAAATAAATGTGGGTACCAAAATTTCATGTCTTCTTCGGCTTCCCAAGTCATTTCCTCTCTATTATTATTCTTCCATAAAACTTTAACTGAAGCTACTTCTTTGGTTCTGAGCTTTTGTACTTGCCTATCTAAAATAGCAATGGGGACTTCTTCATAAGACAATTGTTTAGTAACTTGAACATCATCTATTGGTACTATTCTAAAAGGATCTCCAATGCACTTATGAAGCATTGATACATGGAAAACTGGGTGCACTGACTCCAACTCAGGAGGTAGATCTAATTCATAATCCACTTTGCCTACTTTGCGCAAAATCTCATAAGGCCCAATGTACCGGGGACTAAGCTTCCCCTTTTTTCCAAATCTCATTACGCCCTTCATCGGCGACACCTTTAAGAATACCCAATCTTTCACTTGGAACTCTAAGTCCCTTCGACGATTATTCGCATAGGATTTTTGACGACTTTGAGCTGTTAATAATCGATCCTGTATGAGCTTAACTTTCTCTATAGCTTATTGGACCAAGTCTGGCCCATGGGCTTGAATGCGTGAGATATCCATGTTGTCCTGAAGGGACACAGTCAAGCACCTATCCATCAAATATAGCCCTAGGCCTTTAACAAATCAGTGCACTCGGTCACCCATATCCGCTACCATCGCCGAAGCATACCTGGCCAAAGAATTGAAGCGAAGACTATACTCTAAAGCACTCATACTCCCTTGCCTAAGATTCAGGAATTTATCGGTTCTAGCCCGCCGAACCTCTGGAGGCAAGTAATGTCGGAGGAAGGCATCCACAAATTCTTGCCATACCAGAGGAGGTGCATTGGCTCCCTGTGAATCCATCCTAACTGTATACCACTGAACCACGACATCCCTCAATCTATAGGATGCTAACTCCATCGATTCAATGTTTGAAGCATGCATTAACCGAAGTGTCCTCAACATTCCATTAATAAAATTCTGAGGGTCCTCTTCCGGCTTTGACCCGAAAAATTCCGGAGGGTTCAAGCTAATAAAGTCATGGGCCCTTGCACTAACAGCCCTGTCACCTTACCCCGTACCTTGCCGCTGAGTCTGGGCGACAACCAACTCAGTAAGTAAATGAATGGCCACTTTTACATCTTGGCCTGAAGCATCCGGTGGAGGAGCTGGAGGTGCTGGAGATGCTGGAGCTGGGGCTGAGGCTTCCTCATGCTCCACATAAATAGGCACTGAATGGGAGGACTGAGATCGAGCCGCATTGTGGGACTCACTCTCCTCAATATCCATTGGCGGTGCTCTTTCAGCCCATTTTTCTGCCACTGTCTTGCCCTTTTAGGCTGCCGTAGCCTTTCTCTTTACAGGCATCTCTGAAATACACAATACACAGTTAAGGAAAGAAAAATGCTTATATTATGGCTCTATTGCACGATCTTATGAAGAAAGAAAGTCATTCATTCCTAAAATGCTCGCAGCCTCCCGTTTATAAGTGTGGCGCGTTACACGCCCATAAAAAAGACTCTACTGGACATGGCTCGTAAACACACCCTAGGACATAACTGCTCTGATACCATTTTTGTCACGACCCGACCAGAGGGCTATAACGGGCACCCGGTGCTAACCCACCCGGGCACCTCTTATCGTACATCTACATTTATCTCTAGGTGGGCCACATAGCTAAATCATAATTTCTATCCATCATTCATGCAAATCTTAGTGGCAACGGTACATTCATAACATCATTAACAACTATACCCCCATCAATGTACATAAGCCGACGAGGCTATCAAAATGATATACAAAAATATAAGCCGACAAGGCTTCAAGACATCAAACTATATACAACTGTCTACGAGCCTCTAAAAAGATCAGGTAGCATCATATAGGCGGGATAGGACCCCGCCGTGCCCATGTATGTACACAAAAGAATAATACCAAAGCTGTAGCTCTGGATGAAATGGAGCTCCTCTAAGCAGTCCCTAAATAAGAAAGCTATGGATTAAGCCTGTCTCCCTGGCCACTTGCGGGCATGATGCAGCGTCCACAAATAAAAAGACGTCAGTACGAATATTGTACTGAGTATGTAAAGCATAATCAACATCATAATAAGAGCATAAGAGACAACATAAGAAACAGCATAAGATGGGAGAATCGGGAGATAGTAAAGCCATCATTATCATTACTTACTTACTTGTCTTTCATAGGGACCTTCCATTTCTAAAGCGTGCTCGTGAACATACATACGTATACATTCGTGTTCGTATTCATATTCGTATCCATAGCATACCCAACCATAGAGGTTCGGTGGTTTCACAAACCTGGCTATGATGAGGCTCGGTGATTATACATACTTGGCCCTACCAAGGCTCAGTGTCATCCGTACCCAACTGCAGTGGTATGTGTGCAATAGATATCATAGCCGGCCATATAAGCTCGGTGTTACATAATAATCATACATACTTAGACAAGTATACATAGGAGTCCATAAGTATCATCAACATCATTACCATCATCATTTTCGTTATATCTATCCTTGGAGGATCAACTATCATACAAGGGATGCAATGGAATCATGAAAGTATCGAGGATCATGAGCTTTAGCAACATTAGAGATAGAACCATTTGGAGGACATTATGGAACTTATGAAAGGATATATACATAGCCAAGGAACTATGCCTTATTGAAAGAAGGGTTAGCCTTACATACCTCTTTGTCTTCTAAACTATCTAGCGTTCACCGTTGAAGCTTGAATAATCTACATTTAGAAGGATTCATGTCGTGGTTAAGCCTTAATGATACTTTTAAATTCAAACTAGAATAATTTATAGTCTAATGAAAATTGGGTAGCATTTCCCCTATTTCGTCAACTTCCACCATATCACAAAACAACTCCCAACAACTACAATAACATCCATAATACACTCATAATAATCCAATTCAAGTAATCACATTACACTAAGCCTTTAATATTCACCCCCGTGTTCAACTCATACTAGCAACTTCATACCCATTTTAGCACATTTTCATATAATGCTTCTTCATCACTATTATTTCCTTCCATAACATGGTTATATCCATATCTTACTAAGAATCATGACTCCATATAGATTACTACTCATAAGCATCATAAAAGCTATATTTAGACTTTATCTTCTACCTCCTTCTTCCACCCAAGTTTTGCTACAAACAAACATTATCAACAACATGAAATAAGCATGAAAACTAACCTTTTCATCCCATGGGAACAAGCTTTGTAGCAGCTATCAACTTTGTGCAAAACCCTAGCTACAATGCCCAAGTTTTCTTGTAGTCTACAAACCCTAAGAAATCTTCTAACGTATGAACAATTTGATTCTTGCCTCTTGATCTTTTTTTTTATCTAGTATTGGGGTGGAATAATTTTAGAGAAGGGTTTTGAGCTCTAAATACTAGTAGAAGATGAAAATGAAATAAAAGAACCAAGGGCAACTATTTGCACAACAACTTAAAATCTGCCCGACGGATGCTATACGGACACTTATACGGTTCGTATAACATTGTACGGTCCGTATAAGTGGCCGTGGTTCACCACCATGGAAAACATCTTCCTTCTAGGGGTTATACGGACCCCTTATACGGACCGTATAAAGTTATATGGACCGTATAAGTGGTCGTATAACTCCACTTCCCTGAAATGGTTTCCGTCGTTTTGTTCGATCTCCAATCCTTATGGGACCTTCTTGACACTTGTTTAACACTTCATTACCAATCTAAGGAGAGTTACAAATCTTCTTAAAGCCACCACTAAGTCAATCATTAGCTCGGCACTTTACGGAGCTTTTCCGAAACACCGCATATACTTTTCCCTTTTCAAGGAACTTTCTCCTCTTACTTCCAACATCTTTGAAATCTTAACTAGGATCGTTAAATAACCTTTCTTAATTATAAAAACATCATATTCGTCTCACCCTGCATTAGTCTATCTATCATATGACGACATGAAATTTTTCCGAGGTGTAACAGATTTGGGGATGTTTTAAGAGATGGTTGGGAATGGATTTAATTATATTTTTTATACGTATGTGTTGTCATTGTTGTTGTGGGTATTGTGGTTGATGTTGGCTCGAGTGTGATGTTGAAGAGTTGTAAGCTTACAAGGGAAATATTGCTCACAATCCGTTAAGCTCTATATGTTTTTAAAGAGGGTAACTAAGAAAGGTAAATAGTCTAATTAAGGCCTATGTTATCTTAATTTTAGAGTTACAAGTTCGAGAGGTAGAAGTTAGACGATTGGATATACTTCAAAGTATGTTAACGCTATCCTTTCCTTCTTTTGGCATGATCCTATGATATGAGCTAACAAGAAAGTAAGTGAGCTCCCATATTGCTCGACTCTTAGAAGCAGTAGCAGTACTTCTGTCACACCCCAATCCTGATAGGGCATGATGGGCACCCGACCCTTACTTAGAGCCGAGCGAACCCACTGGTCCTCGTTATACTTGTAGTCTCGCTCGACTCTTATATCATGAGATGAAATGCATGATGAAATATTTTCAAAAACATTATTTCTATCTTTCTTAAATCAAGTAAAATATGTAATCATATGAAATCTGTAAAGTAATGCATAATGATACATCGGCTTACATAGCTGCTTACAAGGCTGACGTACTGTATACATGACTCTGTCTGCAAAAGTCTCTAACGTAAGATATGACATCAAAACCTAAGTTGGGACAGGACCCTAACATACCCATAATGTATGTGACTCAGCTCATAAGGAAATACTCCGATGCGGCATCACTCCGAACCGAATGGAGTTTACCAACCCAGCTGATAGCCTGGAACATCCTATAGCCAAAACTCCTAGATAACTTTCCTGCAAAGCAATATGGGGATGTGGGGCATGAAACGCAGTGCCCCAAGGCAAAGGGATGTCAGTACAAATAATGTACTGAGTATGTAAAGCATGATCAATAACATAATGAAAGCATAAGAAATTGCATAAGATGGACGAGTTATGAAATTAAAGAGCTAGGTATACCTCTAGCGACGTTCGTTAAATTTACTTATCCTCTTTCTAATGGGAAACTTTCATTTCATACATTTGTACATATAGTAGTATCATACCCGACCATAGAGGTTCGGTGTCTTACGTACCCAGCCATAATAAAGCTTGGTGTTATACGTACCTGGCCCAATCAAGGCACAGTGTTATCCGTACCTGGCCCTACCAAGGCTCAGTGTTATCCGTACCCAACTGTAAAGGTGCGCACGCGTTAGATATCGTACCCGGCCAGACAAGCTCGGTGTTATGCAATAACCATACATACTTATATATATATATATATATATATATATATATACACACACACACACACACACACACACACATAGGTGTGCTTAAGTCATGTCAACATCATCATCATCCTTGCCATTATTACTATTATCATCATCGTTATTATCATCATCACTTTGAAGAACTTTCACCGGAGGTATTTCAAAATGTCGAAAGTCATGAACATTCTAACATTTCTAGGAATAGAAAGTTTCGAATATCTTAGATGGAATCCCTATAATTCACCTTGTCATCATAATCATTATCATTTTCATCACGAGAAACACTGTCAACAATATCAAGAGAATCTCGAGGGTCATGATCTTACAGCATTTATAGGAATAGGAATAGCGTAATTATCTCATATAGATGCAAAATGAGGAAAACATGCCTTTAGAAAGAAGGGTTAGACTTACATACCTCTTTGTCTCCTTAACTCTATCGACTAAATGCTTCCCATCGAAGCCGACGATTCTACATTCAAGAGAATTCGTGCTAAGATTAGATACTCGATAATATACTCAATCTTAAGCTAAAGCTAATAAAAATTGGGCAGCATTTCCATTATTTCTACAACTTCCTCCATATGATATAACAATTCCCAAACATCAATAACAACATTCATAATATCATAATCAATAACTTCGTCAAGTTCGACATTATCCAATTCCCACCATTCCTTACCAAAATGATTCATGACCATAGCTATGACATAACACCGTACTCGTGCTCATATACTACTTCTCTAACATCATTTTTATCATTTACAACAAGATTCCACTCATAACATCTCAAGAATCATGATTCATGTCAAACTACTATTCAAGAATACCACTATTTTCATATTTGTAACCCATTTTCTACTTTCTTCCATCATACAAGTCTTTCAACCATTCAATACTCTTACTAGCATGAAATGAACATAAAACTCACCTTTGATTATGTAGGAATGAGCTTTGGATGAAAATACTTCACTTGGAGAAAACCCTAGCTTCAACTCCAAAGAGATTCTTAACTTCTAGCAACCCTAATGAGCACCCATACCCTTGATTCCACCATTTTTTGGTGTTTGATCTTTGATTTACCTTGGGTTTATGTTAATGAAATGTATGGAACCTTCTAGAGGTCTTGAGAGAAGTGGAGAAGGTGTAAAAATGAAAAATTAGAAGTGGGAACTTATATTTATACTTGGAAAAATACTTAGCTCGACGGGACTTATACGGACCCTTATACGGTCCGTATAAGTGACCGTATTTCACCATCAGGGAAATTCCCTTTTCTGTAAGGTTATACGAACCCCTTATACGGACCGTATAAGTGGTCGTATAACTCCATTTTTCTGCTGTTAATCTCGTTGTTTTGTTTGATCTCTAATCCTTATAGAACCTTCTTAGCACTTGTTTAACACTTCATTAACAATCTAAGGAGCATTATAACTCTTCCTCAAGACATTATTAAATCAACATTAGCTCGATACTTTGCAAACCCTTTTCAAATACGACTTATACTTTACATTCTTCAATGGACTTTCTTCTCTTTCTTCTCTTGCCTCGAATGTCTTTGGAATCTTAATTAGAATCTTTAAGTACCCCTTCTTACTTGTAGGGACATCATATGCATCTTACCCTGCATTAGTCTATGTACCGTGCAACGACATGAATTTTTCCGAGGTGTAACATTCTTCCCCCCTTAGAACATTCGTCCTCGAATGTTAAACTGGTCCGGTATAAGTATGCTGGTTATTGTGATCTTATGTCGAATCAATTACTCTCCTATTATGCTATACCTATATTTGATTAACTTTATACTATTCTCCACCTGACATCGATTATTATTGAATTCCCAAAGAAAGTGGTCATAATTTAGCTACCTCCGTAATTGACTGCAACTTACTATATCCATCTACGTTTGAAGCTTAGGTCGAGTTTTTCTTGTTTTGGAGTCATCTTTTCAGTAACACTACAGGGTAGGAGCTTTTTTTCCCTTGGGTAGGTTTACCATCGCATATTGATTCCTCTTGCTTTCTCTTCTAATTCCTATAGGTCTACTTCCACTCTTTATTTAGGTTGCATATTCCACAGCGTACCTCCTTCTTGGAGTCATCTTTTTAGCCCTCTGACATGCACTATCTATAACATTCCTTTTGAATAGTTGAAAATGAGTTTTCTTCTTAGTATTGACTCTCGGTTGCAATACTCCCTCAATTCCTCAGGAATATCCTTTCAAGAGATATAAGTGAGTCACTTTCCTAATGTGATCCTCGTTGATACTTGGACTCGTCGATCCTTTTTCTTGCTCAATAATGGTACTAAGTCTCACATGGTTTGCAAATCTCTTCCACTTCCTTTCTTCTATATGACCATGATAATGGTATTGATTTGCATCTGTAGAGTCTAGATAAATTCGATAGGTTTCCTGTCATAGGTGCCATCGTCGACTCATCAAAGGCCTCAAAATTATCAAGAATTTCATAACCCTCTGGTAAACTGTTGAAAATTCGCTATAACTATAATGATGCAAAAATGAAAGTTCCAAGGCGTAATATTCTTCTGGTAAAGCCCCCTTATTCAATGATCTTATTGAATTCGTACGTAATCTAACATATCCCAGGGCTATCGTGGGAAACGTATAACATATGCTTATACCATATTCAGGGTAATTGTCCTATTTGTCCTTAACGACAATTCCAACTCAACATTATCAATTTACCATATATTTTCCCTCAACTGAACCGGAGTATCACAAACACACTATTCTTGCTTACCTCTTACTCCTCTTTTTAGTACCCAATTGGTTTCATTCTCGACATGTAAATACTTGCAGGTTACATAACCGTTCTTGTGTGATTCATGTATGAACATCTAACCTTATTCATAAACTTCCTTTCCTTTGGTTCATTCTATTTTACGTATCTCCTACATACCAAAACTCCTTTGTCTATCTGTTGTAACTCATTTCATCATACTCTTTTCTTTCCTTTATTTGTCCCTTGATGATCACATTGTATATTCTACTATAGAAAATTTTATGTCCCTTCTTATTTTCCACTCATAAATCACAATATCATTAACAAACGACTCTACTATCAATTCTTTTGCCTCTATTCCAGTATAGCATCGCTATCCTTTACCATATTACCATATTCCTTGAGCTAATTTCCCTCAATGTCATGTTGTTCAAGGTCTCCACGAATGATTTTCAGTACAGCCTCAGATACCCGCTCGATTCTTGTTAATTTATTTACTAGCTATTAGACTCATTTCTGCATAACTCTCACTTTTTCGTTTTAGAGTCTATATCTGTCACATCTTAGGGCTCATCGTTTCAATCTCTACACTTGTATTTTCCTTACTCGCTCCCCCCCCCTTTAAGGGTTTTACTTATACCATTCTCAAATCTGTTGCCTCACTTCCAATCTTGAATTCATATATCCCTTTCCTCAATTCCCTTATTATACTGCACCATATTCATTCCATTTCCCATAATTTATAGCTATGGTAATTCATTTGTGAAGTCTTAACATAATCATCTTGCAGTTTTGTAATCAAGTAATGCAACCGACATAGCAATCCAAACAAGGATATGTTTTACTTAGCTCAACCGTTAGTTATGAGTCAATCTCTACATCCGCTCCAATTAACAACTTTTGTCCCATAGGGATACTCAAAATAGTAGTATGTCTAGTTAAACATCTTTCCGTAGTCTTGGTCTTTTACATCTAGCCAAAGATATCACTCGTGATCTCGATTATACAAATCACAAACTGTTACTAATTTGTCATATCACTTTTCTCTGATTTCTTTTCAAGTTGGTTCCCTTTCTCCTTTTGCTTGCTATCATTCATGTAATCGCGCAACCTCCATACTGGACTTTCCCTTAACAAGGCCTTATAGGCTTTCTCATCTACTTCCCCATGGCTCGCTTATTGGTTTCACACTTGCATTCACTCCTTATTCATATGGAATATGCTACATCTTAGTCGTTTCCTTGTTATGCTTTACTTACCTTGTATTACAGTTCTTGCTACGTTCTTATTATATCCTGATCATATCAACTCTATAGAGTGCCACTTCTTGCTTTCATTCGCAAGCCTGTGTATAAAATGGCATAAACCTCATGGAGTAAGCATACTTAACCTTTTATTCTTTCTGATCAACCCTATTACACTCACCACATGAGTTGTCTTACCAAGGTATCCACATTCGTTATAACCCTTCATACTTCATACCCCTGTCTCAATCATGTTGTTACTCTATTTTGCTAATATACTTGTCGTATCTCACTTGTGCTTATCCATCCAATCAATACTCCAGTATCATACTCTATTGGAGTTACCCTTTCTCTTCTATGCCGCGTTTTAGTACTACCAGTCTCCCTAATTTACTCTAGCATTTCTCTTTACCGTATCAATGTTGATCTTATAATTACCGTTACTATCAATTCAACAATATTTAACTCATGTCTTGTAGTTGTCAACGATACTCCTAACTTAATCCCGTCCTTCCATTATTTTTTTTACACAACATCTTTTCCCATTGGGACATATTACAAGCTTATATCTTTTCTCCTTTAAATTCTAGGAAAATTTCGGCAGAGTTTCCTTTACATTTCTTACTATCCAAAACCTGCCCGCAGTAAATACCAACAATGCCTCACAGGGATAATATATATATATGCGACATATCTCAACCCCACAGGGCTCCCAATTTTAAGTAAAAGTACAAAGATGTCAAAACTTACCTCATATACCACACCTCGAGATGTACCTGATCCTCAACGATCGGCCCTGTTATACCTTCCTATTTACCTTCCCTTTCATTCTTCAGCTTTATCTTTCAGTCGTACCTCAATATTCTTACCTTACCCGACATACATCTTTCGTACCATTGCTTACCTTTCTACTGATTCATTCAATTCATTTAGCTCACAAGTTTATCACTGAACTTATCATCAAAAGATACATTTAATCAATTCCTCTGTTGTACTTACACTGACTTACCTCTAGGACCACCAGTCCATTATCATAAAAATACATATTCTGATAACGTAGCCTCAATGAAGTGACTTACCTCTGTAACTTCCAATATCATCACTCACTTTCTTCCATCGATATTGTTCTTCTGTTGAAATCAAGGGTTAGTATAAGGAATCTCATTTCCTATGGCTTAGCTCTATCGCACGATCTTAGATATGAAAGAAGAGTAACCATCCAAAATGCCTTGTAGCCTCCTATTTATAGATGTGGCGCGCAACACACCATAAACAAGACTCTACTTGACACGACTTTGCAGACAACCCCTAAGACGAACTGCTCTGATACCACTTTGTCACACCCCAATCCTTATAGGGCATGATGGGCACCCGACCCTTACTTAGAGCCGAGCAAACCCGCTGGTCCTCATTATACTCATAGTCTCACTGGACTCTTAAATTATGAGATGAAATACATGATGAAATATTTTCAAAAACATTATTTCTGTCTTTCTCAAATTAAGTAAAATCTGTAATCATATGAAATCTGTAAAGTAATGCATAATGATACATCGACTTACATAACTGCTTACAAGGCTGACGTACTGTATACATGACTCTGTCTGCAAAAGTCTCTAACGTAAGATATGACATCAAAACCTAAGTTGGGACAGGACCCCAACATACCCATAATGTATGTGAATCAGCTCATAAGGAAATACTCCGACGCGGCATCACTCCGAACCGAATGGAGTTTACCAACCCAGCTGATAGCCTGGAACATCCTATAGCAAAAACTCCTGGATAACTTTCCTTCAAAGAAATATGGGGTTGTGCGGCATGAAATACAGCGCCCCCAGGCAAAGGGACGTCAGTACGAATAATGTACTGAGTATGTAATGCATGATCAATAACATAATGAAAGCATAAGATGGACGAGTTATGAAATGAAAGAGATAGGCATACCTCTAGCGACGTTCGTTAAATTTACTTATCCTCTTTCTAATGGGAAACTTCCATTTCATAAATTTGTACATATAATAGTATCATACCTGACCATAGAGGTTCGGTGTCTTACGTACCCGGCCATAATAAAGCTTGGTGTTATACATACCTGGCCCTACCAAGGCTCAGTGTTATCCGTACCTAGCCCTACCAAGGCTCAGTATTATCCGTACCCAACTGCAAAGGTGCACGCGCGTTAGATATCGTACCCGGCCATACAAGCTCGGTGTTATGCAATAGCCATACATACTTATATATATATATATATATATATATATATATATATATATATATATATATATATACACACACACACACGCACACATAGGTGTCCTTAAGTCATGTCAACATCATCATCATCCTTGCTATTATTACTATTATCATCATCGTTATTATCATCATCACTTTGAAGAACTTTCACCGGAGGTATTTCAAAATGTCAAAAGTCATGAACATTCTAAAATTTCTAGGAATAGAACGTTTCGAATATCTTAGATGGCATCCCTAGAATTCACCTTGTCATCATAATGATTATCATTATCATCACGAGAAACATTGTCAACAATATCAAGAGAATATCGAGGGTCATGAGCCTACAGCATTTATTGGAATAGGAGTAGCGTAAATATCTCGTATAGATGCAAAATAAGGAAAACATGCCTTTAGAAAGAAGGGTTAGCCTTACATACCTCTTTGTCTCCTTAACTCTATCGACTAAATGGTTCCCCTCGAAGCCGACGATTCTACATTCAAGAGAATTCATGCTAAGATTAGATACTCGATAATATACTCAAGCTTAAGCTAAAGCTAATAAAAATTAGGCAGCATTTCCTTTGTTTCTACAACTTCCTCCATATGATATAACAACTCCCAAACATCAATAACAACATTCATAATATCATAATCAATAACTTCGTCAAGTTCGACATTATCCAATTCCCACCATTCCCTACCAAAATGATTCATGACCATAGCTATGGAATAACACCGTACTCGTTCTCATATAATACTTCTTTAACATCATTTGTATCATTTACAACAAGATTCCACTCATAACATCTCAAGAATCATGATTCATGTCAAACTACTATTCAAGAATACCATTATTTTCATATTTGTAACCCATTTTCTACTTTCTTCCATCATACAAGTCTTTCAACCATTCAATACTCTTACTAGCATGAAATGAACATAAAAATCACCTTTGATTATGTAGTAATGGGCTTTGGATGAAAATACTTCACTTGGAGAAAACCCTAGCTTCAACTCCAAAGAGATTCTTGACTTCTAGCAACCCTAATGAGCACCCATACCCTTGATTCCACCAATTTTTGGTGTTTGATATTTGATTTACCTTGGGTTTATGTTAATGAAATGTATGGAACCTTGTAGAGGTCTTGAGAGAAGTGGATAAGTTGTAAAAATGATAAATTAGAAGTGGGAACTTATACGGACCCTTATACGGTCCGTATAATATTATATGGTCTGTATAAGTGACCATATTTCACCAACAGGGAAATTTCCTTTTCTGTAAGGTTATACGGACCCCTTATACGGACCGTATAAAGTTATACGGACCGTATAAGTAGTCATATAACTCCAATTTTCTTAAGTTAATCGCATCGTTTCGTTTAATCTCCAATTCTTATAGAACCTTCTTAGCACTTGTTTAACACTTCATTAATAATCTAATGAGCGTTATAACTCTTCCTCAAGACATTATTAAATCAACATTAGCTCGGTACTTTGCGAACCCTTTTCAAACATGACTTATACTTTACATTCTTCAACGGACTTTCTTCTCTTGCCTCGAATGTCTTCGGAATCTTAATTAGAATCGTTAAGTACCCCTTCTTACTTGTAGGGACATCATATACATCTTAACCTGCGTTAGTCTATGTACCATGCACCGACATGAATTTTTTCAAGGTGTAACAACTTCAGTCTTTGATGTTCATGTACCCCGTTTATGAGTGTTCCTTCTGTTCATGGGTCCAGTTCTATGTATACAGTTTATTCATGCATTACATTCATTATATATCTATGTACATTGACCCGTAACCAGAAGGCGTTATATACCCGAATATTAGATATATGTGGGGTATGAGAAGAGGAATAGGTGTTATACACGCATTACTACCTGATCAGCTGGTGCACCATAATGATGATATAAGGATTGGGCTGCATGTACCGCAGCAATGTATATGATGATGGCCGCAAAGAGGCCGATATGATATGATGAGATGCCATAGAGGCTTGACAGGCGCTATATACCCACATATACATATATACGTATGACCTACATTGATAGGCATGAGCATGCACATTACGCGCTCACAGAGGCATTGTCAGTTATACAGATTTATGCAGATACATATAGATACTAGTTCATAGAAGTATATGTAGATAGTCATTTCAACTTATGAGTTCAGATCTTATTCATGATTCTTTTATATACATGTTGTTCTTATGCCTTTCATATTCAGTATATTATCCGTACTGAGACCCCGTTGCTCGGGGGGCTGCGTTCATGCCCGCAGGTTCAGGTAGATCGACAGGTGGTCCAGCTTAGTAGGACTTCTATCCAGCAGTGGTCAGTGCGCTCCATTGATCCGGAGCTGCAGTATATTTTTGGTATGCTAGCCTTTTTGAGTTATGCAGGCACATGGGTATGACGGGGCCCTGTCCCGTCCTTTCTACAACTTTTATTGTAGTAGAGGTATGTAGACAGTTGCATGTATTAGTCAGATGAAGTAGCCTTATCGGCTTCTATTCTTTTGTGTACAGTATATGTAGCAGCCTAGCTGGCTTGCACTGTTCTTTCAGCATGTTTATGTATATACATATTGTACAGAGTTCGTGATGTCACCCTTTTATGAGGCAGTATGAGATCAATTTCAGTCACTTGTTGGTCCTTGATGTTTAGTAAGGTTCAGATAAGAGTACATGGGTGTTTGGTCACTAGAGGTCAGACACTCGTCGCGACTCATCGGTTTGGGTCGTGACATGCTCTGATACCACTTTTCTCACGACCTAACCGGAGGGCCATGACGGGCACCCGAAGCTACCCCACCGAGCACCTATTATCATACTCTCATAATCACATCTAGGTGAGCCACATGGATAACTCATAATTACCATGAACCAAATGACACAAGTTCCATCGAACTTAGGCACATCTATATAAACATCATTAATTATGCCCATATATACAAGCCGATAAGGCCATCAAAATGATATACAAAATATGAACCGATAAGGCTATGGGATATCTAGCTATACACATCTATCTATGAGCCTCTACGAAGAGTATGTAATAACATAAAGACGGGACAGGACCCCTCCATGCCCATATATGTACACAAAAATAATAATACCAACTACTGCAGCTCTGGATCAAATGGAGCACTTCTATGCAATCACTGATGAAGCAGCCTAAAGGTCTGGTCTGTCTCCCTGTCTACCTGCAGGCATGAACGCAGCGTCCATAAATAAAAAGGACGTCAGTATGAACAATGTACTGAGTATGTAAGACATGAATAGCAACATGATGAAAGCATGAAGACAACATAGGATAAAGAGAGCAATCTATACCTCATAATACCTCTAAAGACGATTGTAATGCATACTTAACCTTTCTCTAAAGGACACACTTCATACATACACATATACGATACCATACCAGACCGTATAGGTTCGGTGACACCCATACCCGGCCCTAGCAAGGCTCTGTATTGTCCGTACCCGACCATAACAAGGCTCGGTGTTGTCCATACCTAACTGCAGTGGTGTGCGCACAATAGATATCATACCCGGTCATATAAGCTCGGTGTCACAAACTAGCTATATACATATATGACATACATGAGTATCCAAAGGAAATATTTCAATTCTATCGGGGTGACATAAAGTCGGTAAACCCCCGATTCCTATTATGGAATAATCACCGTCATCATCATTATTATCATTATCATTATGAAGGACTCTTATCAATAATCTCTTAAGAACCTTGAAAGTCATAAGCTTCTAGAATTTTGTAGGAATAGGGCATTACGGATATCTTAGATGGATTCACAATAAGGAAATCATGCCTTTGGAAAGAAAGGGTTAGCCTTAACATACCTTTACGTCTCCTTAACTACTTAACGCTTCTCCTTCCAAGCTCACCAATCTTTTATCAGATAAGGATAAGCTTTGGATCAATTTATTCCACTTGAGAGAAACCTCCACTTCAACACCAAAGGAATTCTTGGACTAGACAAACCCTAGTGAGCCTCCCAACACTTGGATCTCTTGATTTTCACCTTTCAATCCTTGATTTTACTTGGGTTTGGTTGGTTATGTTTAGGAGAAGGTTCTAGAACTTTCATGGACTTGGGAAATGTTGGAAATAAGCAAAAATGAATAAGGGTCGAGTATATAACTTAAATAAAAAATCTGGTACTGACCCGGATTTACGGTCCACTTTTACAGACCGTAAAAATTATACAGTCTGTATAATTGGACCGTAAAATCCAACCAGTAACTCACCCCTTCTGGAATCAATTTATGGTCGAAGTCAGCCAGATATACGCTTCGTAAAAATTATACGGTCCGTACATCGGACCATAAAATCCACTTTTTCTGAAAAACATATTCTCGTTGATTTGTTCAACCTTTAATCATTCCAATACCTGCAAAACATGAACTTAACCCCTTATAACTATAAGGTAAACTCGTCTAATCTCATTTAACCTTGGTAACTCCCGTATCCAACGCTAAAACCACTAACACACGATAAATTTTAATGTACAAAACCACGAGGTGTAACATCCTTCTCCCCTTAGAATTATGTGAAATGAAACAAATGAATAAAATTTGTGTTACACCCCGTAATTTCTGTACTTTGAGATTCGTTAGGTATTAGCTATTTAATTGCAGATATCGGAGTTATTGTCGATAAGATGTAAGATCATAGGTGCTCATGTTGCAAATATAAGAGTCTGAGTTCGCGTAACAAGTTATAGGAGGATTGGAAAACCAGTAAATTAAGGGGATTAAGCTTTCGAGGCTTTGAAAGAAAGTGGGGCAAGGTTTGGTACGAAAATTTTGGTCTAAATGGAAGAAATAATATACTTTAGTATATTAAGAGTTTTGAAGTGAAACAAAAGTCTAACGTGAAGTTCGGGAAGTCTAGGTTCCAACGCAACAAACCGCTCCTCAATCGGACATCGGGATAAAGAGATATGAACGTTACAAGTTAGGCTGGTAGACCAGGAAAAATGGTCTGCGCGAACGCGCCAGGGAGTGGCGCGAACGCGCAGAAGGCCAGGGCCAATACAGCGCGAACGCGCCACCACGAGGCGCGACCGCGCTGAACAAATTTTGAGCCCGGGTTCAGGATGAAGGTTATATTATAAGAATATGATAATAACATATATATGACATTTGGAGACCATATGGGGTGAATTGGTTCATATGACACCCAATGAGAAATTCTCGTTGTTGCACGCTAAGTGGGGCCCACACATCGGAGTTTCATAAAGGACATATGAAGGGATATATGAGTAGTACATGAAGAGTTGAACAAGTCCTAAGAAGGACCCTTAAGCCAAAATGGGCATAAGCCCTCCAAAAGGACGATTTAAGGAAACATTTTCGGTTGATCCGACTTGAAGGGGCCAAAACGACATTATAAGTTTGGAATTTGGAAAAATACAAAGAATGAAAGTTGTATATAATTGAATTTTCTTTCCAACCATAGGTCGTGGTCCCTCACACGATATCGGGATAAAGAGTTATGACCTTTTTACTGAACGAAGGCGCAGTCAGAAAAATTAAACCAGCGCTAACGCGCTGAACGAATTTTAAGTCGGTCCAGGCAGAACCTGGACCGCTATTTAAAGGGGCTTACCCCTTAATTTCCTCAACAAACACCTCAAATATTCTCCAAAAATCTGGAGAATTCCTCCCAAACCCCCAAACCAAATTTTAAGCCTAAACCAGCTAAAAATTCCCAAATTCCGGTCCAGGCGACGTATAGTTGCAACTATAAAATTGTACAGTAATGCGTTGTGGATTAAGTCTATGTGATAAGTGAAGATATTGCAATATTACCAAGATAAAGGTATGAATCTCTTTCTATTTATGTTAATACCGACTTATTTACGAAGAAAGCGTGGTTAAATAATTGTATAATGGATTAGTTAGTTATGGAAGTTAGAAAACAGCGTGTGGGCTGTTCTATGGAATACTTTGGTGTTGTAAATGATGATATTGATGTTAGTATTGTTGTTGTTGTTGTTGTTGGTTGTTGAATTGAGAATTCGGGCTAAGCGTAGAAACAGAGGAGATGCTGCCCGATTTTCGGCAGAATATAAGATAGCTTGATTTGAAACTTGGAACAAGTGTACGATGAAGAGGCTAACGTTAATGTAAATCCTCTTAAATGTAGACTTGCGAGCTCGGACAAATAAGCGTAGATAATAGGAGGTTGCACAGGTATGTTAAGGCTCGTCCCTTTCTTTCAAAGGCATGATTCCTACGTTATGATTTCATAAATATTTCCATAATTTCCTTGTTATCAAAAGTTAAAAGTCTAAGATTCCAAGGCATGATTTCCTTCCTGATAACCCATAAATGTTTTCCAAAATATTCGTATTTTCCAAACCAAAGGTTGTGATTATGTGAGCTCTTATGATAACAACGATGGACATGTTTTTCAATGACAACGACAATGTCAAAAATGAGAATATTATTATGATGACTATGACGAGGACGATTTTATGTTTAAAAGTTCCAAGTTTACGATTTCAATGACGATATGAGAATATTGAGCTATTCCATGAATCCCTTAACCGTACTTATTGTTGATGGTCTCACCTCATGTTACTCGTTCCTTCGAGGTGAGATATAGCGATGATAACGATTCTATTTCCAGTGCTACCTAAGTTCATGATTCTCGAGACTCCCGTGACATCGTCAATTTCATCTCGCGATGGTTGATCTTTTAAGGAATGATATAGTGACAATGGTAATGCTAATGATGATATTGGTTTCATTTATGTATTTTTATGTATGTATGTATGCATTGCATCCCGCTGATCAGTTGGGGATAACACCGAGTCCCGAAAGGGCCGGGTACGGATAACACCGAGTCCCGAAAGGGCCGGGTACGGATAACATCGAGTCTCGAAAGGGCCGGGTACGGATAACATCGAGTCTCGAAAGGGCCGGGTACGGATCACACCGAGTCCCGAAAGGCCCGGGTACGGATATGATAGATGTATGTATAGTAAGTGTAAGTGTATGTGAATGCATATGTATGTATGTTATGTATGGATATGTATGGAAAGGTTCTTAAAAAGCTAAGCATGCACGACATTCGCCTTGAGAGGGCATTCAGAGGCACAGGTTGATCTCTTTTATATTACTTTATTCCCATACGCCCACTATATTATTTTCCCTATTCGGTATTTCTTACTATGTCACTGTTCATGCCTTACATACTCAGTACATGCTCGTACTGACGTCCTTTCTTTGTGGACGCTGCGTTTCATGCCCGCAGGTGTGAGTAGACGAGACGAGAATCTTCCGCAGTAGGCTGCTTCCAGGTACCAGCTTTGATTGGTGAGCTCCATTTCTTCCTGGAGCACTGCCGAGTCTATATATATACATATGTATGATTTTGTCCAGGGTATGTCGGGGCCCTGTCCTGACTTGTATACCTCAGTCAAGTTCATAGAGGCTTTGTAGACAGTTCCTGTGGATAGCTCAATCCTAGTGTGACAGTAGTAATGTTGGCATCATGGGTCTATTTTACATTTACTTATGCATGATATTATGTTCGTATTTAGCCTCTTCACCCTATTGTTTCCATTTGAGACACGAACGGTGTAAGTGATAAGTTGGTTCGCTCGGTTCCTGTAAGGTGCCGGGTGCCAGTCACGCCTTACCAAGGGTGGGGTGTGACAATTTGACCCCTATATGGCTGTACAATTTGGCCTCAACTACTAATGGCGAGAGCATATTTAACCACAACTATTAACAAAGGGCAAATCTATTCCATTTCGCATATTTCATGGGCAATGCTTTTTAACCTTATTTAATGTATAAATGAAGTTCTAGTTAAAAAAAAAATCTAGTAAGTGTATTCGAGCAAATAAAGTTATAATATATCAAGTGAAACGATTATCTCACAGAACAACTAGTTATTACTATTGTTAATTTATTGGACTAGTGAATCTATATAAAATTATGTGTATTTGAAAATTTGTAATAACATGCAATCGCAAGCAATAAAAGTAACGTGAAAATAAACGATTTATTAATGCGACGCCTTAGAATATTCTGACACATTATTTATGAATTATGATTTTCTCATTTAGTAAGATTGTATAAGAGCCGAACAAGTTTTGATAGTTTTCACAAAATGTGAAATGTTTATATTTATAAGAAAAAATACTAACTTTTAAAACTCAGATTGAATGACCAAAAGATTTCAAATCAACTTGATTTGGACAGACAGCCTTAGTATTGGATAATGAGAGTAATGTTGGAGTTTCCACTTTTAACCACAAAAATTTCGGAAAAGCTAAGTAATTAAGGGTGTGTTTGGTACAACGGAATAATATTTTCAGGAAAAATAAGTGATTTTTTTACCCATTTTCTTGTGTTTGGTACACAACTTGAAAAATGTCATTTTAAAACAATTTCTCTTACTTTGAGGAAAAATAATTTCCCGTCACACCAAACACAGAGTTATACCCCTGAATATTACTCCCTCTGGATCAAAAAAAGAGTCCACTTATTTGCACACCCCTTAAGAAAATACTATAGCCATTTGCACACCCCTTAAGAAAATATTAACTCCTAAACAAAAATAGATAATTTGATTAAATTATCCCTAATTAAATAGTCATTAAGATTTGATCATATAACACTTAATAGAGGTAAAAAAAAAAAAAAAAAAGGTTAATTCTTTCTTGATTTGATAAGTGAACGTTTTTTTGACCCAAGAAAAAAAGGCAAGACACTTTTTTTTATACTAAGATAACGAAAAGGAGTAGTAGTGTATACTCCCTCCGTCCCAAAAAGATTATCCTCTTTTGACTTGGCACAAAATTTAAGAAATAAAGGAAAACTTTTAAAATATGTGATCCAAAACAAGCCTTAGATATTTGTGTGGCTGTAAACCATCTCATAAAGGTAAATTATTTCTAAATATAGAAAGGTGATAATCTTTTTGGGACAGACTTATAACTTGTTTGGCCAAGCTTATAAAAACAACTTATTTTAAAAAGTACTTTTTTTCAAAAGTACTTTTCATTGAAAAGTACTTTTGACTGAAAACAGTTTGTGTTTGGCTAATTAATTTAAAAAGTACTTTTGAGTAGCAATTAGTGTTTGGCCAAGCTTTTAAAAAGTGCTTCTAAGTGTATTTTTCTTAAAAGTACTTTTCAAAAAAGTACTTTTGGGCAAAAGTTATTTTTTTAGCTTCAAAAAATTGCTTCTGCTACTCCACAAAAGTACTTATTTTGTTCCAAAATCTTGGTCAAATACCTTAATTTTTTTAAAATAACAGTTATTGAAAAAATAAATACTTCTGCAAAAAAATAAGCCGGCCAAAACGGCTATAAAACAGAAAGTGGGACGGAGGGAGTATAAGGGGCCATTTAATTATAAGCGACTTTTAAGTTTTAAAATTGAAGGGAGATGATTCAAGTTTTAATTATTGAGTAGAGGTGACTAAATTTGATTAGTGATTAAGGGCCTTTGAGCTTGCCCAATAGTTTCATTTTTGACACTTTGGCCCTCTATTTTATTTTTAATACTTTGCCCTCAAGTTTTATTTTTAACACTTTGACCCTAAACTTTACTTTTAATACTTTGCCCCAAAGTTTTATTTTTAACACTTTGACCCAACCACTATAAACCCTAAAATACAAAAATCGGGGGGAAAAAATCCTCTTCAGCGCCGTTTCCTCCATTTTTGTTCTTCCCATCTGTTCTTCGTGTTGCTTTCTTCTTCTTCTTCTTCTTCTTCTTCTTCTTGGTCCGCCCCTGCTTTCTTCTTCTTCTTCTTCATCCGCCATTGCTCAAGAAAAAAAAATCATCTGATTTTACAATTTTTTGATTGAATGTCATTTGTGTAGCACTGGCATTACTTCATAAGTGTTTTCGGGTCCATTGGTAAGTTAAACAATACTGTTTCTTTCAATTGTTCATCTAGGTATAGTTGCCTTATTTACTGATTTTCCCAGATTCGTAGTTACAGCAGTATAGTTGTTGCAACAAGTTCTAAAGCTGCTGTGTAAGAGCTTCTGAACTTTTTGCATCAGCTGTTGTAGTCCTAGTGTTTCTGCAAGAGTTGTTGATAAATTATGAAGTTGTTGCAACAGATTTACTAATTAGTTGCAACAATTACAAAAAATGTGAATAAATAATTTACAACAGATGTTGTACTTTATGCAATAACTGTGAAATCTGTTGGAGAGCTCCTACTCTTTCCAACAACTGAGTTACTTGTTGCAACAAGTATGATACTTGCTGCATCAATTACAGCAGTTGTTGGACATATTTTACAGTTGTTGGATGAAACAGAGACTGAAGCTGTCTCCAACAAATAAGTGAGCTGTTGCAACTAGTAACCTACTTGTTGCAACAAGTATGTTATTTGTTTCAATAAGTCACTTAGTTGTTGCATTTTGTTATGAAAGAGACAAAAACTGAAGCTGTCTTCAACAAGTAATCAAGTAGTTGGAACAGGTTACATACTTGTTGCAACAAGTATGCTAGTTGTTATAACAATTCATATAATTGTTCCATTTTGTTATGAAACAGAGACAGAGACTGAAGCTGTCTCCAAGAAATAAGTGAGTTGTTGCAACTAGTAACCTACTTGTTGCAACAAGTCAGTTATTTGTTCCAACAAGTCACTTAGTTGTTGCATTTTGTTATCAAACAGACAAACTGAAGATGTCTCCAACAAGTTACCAAGTAGTTGGAACAAGTTACATACTTGTTGCAACAAGTACGTTAGTTGTTCCAACAAGTCATATAGTTGTTCCATTTTGATATGAGACAGATAAAAAACTGAAGCTATCTCCAACAAATAAGCGAGCTGTTGCAACTAGTAACCTACTTGTTGCAACAAGTCAGTTATTTGTTCCAAAAAGTCATTTAAAGTTGTGATTAAGTTAACTAATTTGGGTCCAAAATTACAGGAAAAAACCACTCAACACTAACTTAATCATAAATTTAAGTGGCCTTTGGGCTTGGGGTGGTCAAAGCTGTCACCTAGAGTAATTTCAACACTTGACATTCAAGCATTGTAATTACTAGTTGTGACAACTTTGAACATCCAAGCTCAAAGGCCGCTCAAAGTTGTAATTAAGTTAACTAATTTGGGTCCAAAATTACAGGAAAAAACCACTCAACTATGAACTTAATCATAAATTTAAGTGGCCTTTGGGCTTGGGGTGGTCAAAGCTGTCACCTAGAGTAATTTCAACACTTGACATTCAAGCATTGTAATTACTAGTTGTGACAACTTTGAACATCCAAGCTCAAAGGCCACTCAAAGTTGTGATTAAGTTAACTAATTTGGGTCCAAAATTACAGGAAAAAACCACTCAACTATGAACTTAATCATAAATTTAAGTGGCCTTTGAGTTGCGCTGGTCATGACTGATTTTCTTAAAACAAAATATCTTCATGCACCATTAATGGGGGACTCAATAATAATAGGTGTTGATTGCCATCGTGAATGGATCGAGGTGAAAAATCGATATATTTGGCGATGGGAGGGTAGTCACATGTTAGAGACGATAGCGATGACTGTCCCAAGAGATGTTGAGTTTGATGATTTTGTGAACTTAATCATTAACTATTGTGAATTAACTTGTGAACCGAAAGACCTTGTCATCACTTACATGCATAGCTCTTTTGAAAACCAGAGGGTCTTGCCTTTTAAGATAACCGATCAGAGTCGTTTGCGTACTTATTTGAAAGATGTAGCTAGGCCCATTTTAAGGGTATACGTGGTTGGAAGCCCGGTCGAGAACCATAATTTAGCTCAAGACCAACAAGATGTATTAAATGTTAAATTGGAAGGGGTGGATATGGATATTCCAGATAATAGAAGTGTGAAGCCCCATGGAAGTGGGGGTGAGCCGATCCCTATACCCGAACTTGCGAGTAATACACCGTGTGCTGCACAATCGTCATAGTCCAGCCATGTTCAAGATGATGAAACAGGTTTTTATAAAGGAATGTCATTCAATTCGCGAAGTGTGTATTGCTTTAGATGTGAACATCTGAAGTGCAAGTGGTGGCCAAGGGATGTGAAGATTTTAAGTTCTAGCAAACACGGAAGAAGGTGGACAAAGAGGGCTATGCGGAAAAACAAATGCTCATTATGCAAAACAGTTGGCCACAAAAAAACAATATGTCCAAGCCGAAATGCTCCATAGTTGTAGATTGCATTGTGTTGTAATAATAGTTATCTGTTGGATCTTTATGACATTTTAATGTTATTATTTCTTAACATGGTAAGTTATATTCTTGGTGATTATGAACTTGGTTTATATGATATGTTGTTCGTGTTCAAATCACTGTGTAAATATTCTTGTTAATAAATTGTTGTACAGTTTCCAACAAGTAATGAATTTGTTGCAACAGCTCTGTAACTTGTTGGGTTTTATCGAACAAGTAACAGGACTTGTTGCAGCAACTAGTAAGTCGTTGAACATATTACAAAAAATCGGAGTTTTTAAGCAGATGCAACTAAGTTATATGTTGGGTTTTTTCTAACAAGTGGAGTGACTCAAGTTTTAATTAGGGATAAGGCATCATTACCCCCCTCACCTAGTAGCGTTTTTACTACGACACACCTTACCTAATTTTTGTTCCTATCACCCCCCTAAACTATTTAAAACCATAATATTTTACCCCCTTAAGGTTGACGGTGGCAAGGAGAGTGTGTTTCACTCTATTTGAGAGAGTGAGGAACATAAAAAACGGGAAAACTTAATTTTTTTTCTTAAAAATCTGTATTTTCTTAAAATATGAATATAAATCTAGTTTTCCACATTTTAAAAAAATAACTAATTTTTTCAAAATTTTATAAAAAATCAGTTTTTTTCAAATTTTGACAAGAAAAACACTTTTTCCGGATTTTATTTGAAAAATAAAAGTGTCCTAAGAAAATGATATCATGAAAATCAAGATCTTTTAAGACATTTTAAAAAAAAAATAATCAAGCTTTCCATATTTTTAACAAATCCATTTTTCCATATTTTAAAAAAATTCATGTTTTCAGTTTTTTTTTTTTTTTAAAAAACATATGGGTTTTAAAAAAAATCAAATTTTCAATTTTTTTTTTAAAAAGGGTTTTAACTTTTTATTTAAAAGAAAATTCAGTTTTTAAATTCGCGTTTTTAGTTTTTTTTTTTTTAAAAAAACGGGTTTTAAAAATAAATTTTTTAAAAGAAAAATCAGTTTTTTATTTTGTTATTCTTAAAAATTGACACGTAAGCTGAAATTTTTATTTAGTGATAAACAATGGTAATCAAAAGTGTAGAGTGACTTGTTACAGAAAATGGGTAACTTGTTGTGTTTTATCCAACAAGAGTAAGGACTTGTTCAACAACTTACTTAGTTTGCTGCAACAGATACTAAACTTGCTCCAACAGATACTACTTGATTCACCCACATTTAGTGATCAATAAAGGGATTCACCCACATTTAGTGATAAACAATGCATATCAGCCACATTTAGTGATATTTAGTGATAAACAATGGAAATCAATCCTATTTATTGATCAATATATATACGTAAGCAATTTCATAGTGTTTTGGGTCAGGATAGATGATCAACTAAGTCCAATACGCACTAAATTGAGTGATCATTGAAGTGAATTGATAGGATTCACCCACATTTAGTGATAAACAATGGAAATCAATCCTATTTATTGATCAATATATATATACTTAAGCAATTTCATGGTGTTTTAGGTGAGGATCGATGATCAACTAAGTCCAATACGCACTAAATGGAGTGGTCATTGAAGTGAATTGATGGGATTCACCCACATTTAGTGATAAACAATGGAAATCAATCCTATTTATTGATCAATATATATACTTAAGCAATTTCATGGTGTTTTGGGTCAGGATAGATGATCAACTAACTCTAATACGCACTAAATGGAGTGATCATTGAAGTGAATTGATGGGATTCACCCACATTTAGTGATAAACAATGGAAATCAATCCTATTTATTGATCAATATATATACTTAAGCAATTTTTAGTAATTTATTGCAACTTCTTTCCACAACTGTATGATATGTTGCAACAGATTAGTAACTTGTTTCAGCAGATTATTTACTTGTTGGAACGGATTAGTAACTTGTTGGAACAGATTAGTAATTTGTTGCAACTTCTTTCCACAACTGTATGATCTGTTGCAACAGATTAGTAACTTGTTTCAGCAGATTATTTACTTTTTGGAACGGATTAGTAACTTGTTGGAACAAATTAGTAATTTGTTGCAACTTCTTTCCACAAATGTATGATTTGTTGCAACAAATTAGTAACTTGTTTCAGCAGATTATTTACTTGTTGGAACGGATTAGTAACTTGTTGAAATAGATTAGTAATTTGTTGCAACTTCTTTCAACGACTGTATGATCTGTTGCAACAGATTAGTAACTTGTTTCAGCAGATTAGTTACTTGTTGGAACGGATTAGTAACTTGTTGAAACAGATTAGTAATTTGTTGCAACTTCTTTCACAAATGTATTATATAATGCAACAGATTAGTAACTTGTTGAAACAGATTAGTTGTTGGAGTTTGCTTACAGACCCAACTGCTGTAAGCAAACTCCAACAACTAGGTGAGTTGTTGCAACAAGACCAATACTTGTTGCAACAAGTTCACACTTGTTGCAACAACTCACTTAGTTGTTGGAGTTTGCTTACAGCAGTTGGGGAAATAGACCCAACTGCTGTAAGCAAACCCCAACAACTAGGAGAGTTGTTGCAACAAGACCAATACTTGTTGCAACAAGTGTTCCACTCGTTGCAGCAAATATATAACTTGTTGCAACTAATACAATCAAAATAAGACTTGTTTCAACAACAATAATTGTTGTTTTCAAACTTACACTAGCCAGCCACCAATCTTCCATGCTTGTCATTATCCTGAAGTCATCGGCCTTAAATTCATGCCGTACCCTTGCTCTTCTTGGCATTGATGAATTTTTCAAGCTTTTTCATTTTTTGAGCATGTCACGACCCAGCTAGGGGCCGTGACGGGTACCCGGGGCTGACCACCAAGCACCGCTCGTTCTACTACTCATCATACTCATTAAACCTCTTTTTTTCGTTCATAACTCATAATCATAAGAAAATCATTTTCATTGCAGAACATAAATACTTTTATATACATAAGCCCTTTTGCTATCAAAAGATAATGTACACATATCTTCGTATATACAGTAGTGACCTTGTGAGACCATATAACCCAGACATACGTATCTACGAGCCTCTACTAGAGTACTAGACATATGGACGGGACAAGACCCCGTCGTGCCCAAAATATTTATACATATGTATATACACAAAAGTATAAGCCCGATTAGCACCTCCGGAATAATGGAGTGCTTCTGCAAATCTGCTGATAGCTCCTAAAGGTCTACACCGTCTCCCTGTCTACCTGTGGGCATGAACACAGCGTCCAAAGAAAACGGACGTCAGTACAAATATTGTACTGAGTATGTAAGACATGAATGAAACAAACATAATAGAGAAATCATAAGTCATAAGGTGAAGGCAAAACCTGCGCGACCTTTAAGGGTGAATACATTTCATACATATATCGCATATACATAATCGTCGTACATGAACCATCATAGCGTATACATCATCATGTCATATAATTCATCATCATAGTGCAGTAGCTTATCATACACATAAAACATTATCCGTATTCGGCCACGTAGGGCTCGACAATATCCGTATTCGGCCACGTGGTGGCTCGACAATATCCGTATTCGGCCACGTGGTGGCTCGACAGTATCCGTATTCGGGCCACGTAGTGGCTCGACACTATCACATACATATCTTCCATATTCGGCTACGTAGTGGCTCGACCATATCACATGCATCATACAAGGATCAATATGTCTCATCATTATCATAGCCATCACATACATCTTATAAGCTTATAATAACCTTTAATTAATGCACACATTTAAATTTAAAGAAAATCTATGAAAATCACATCATATTCGTAGCATGAATTTCGTATAAATATCGCATGATAGTCTTTATAATCTTTGGGCTTAAGCTCATCATTTCCATTATCATTTCTATAGCTTATCTCTTACCTTTATCTCACATGAAATCTTTTATGAACATAGACTCGCAGTTTCTCGAAATATTGGTCATAGGACATACATTGAGGCTTATGAACAATCTATAACAATGTCGGGGTGACGTAAGGTCGAGAGCCCCCGCGTATATTATGAACGTTTATGAGTATCGTGCCTCGCCTTGAAGGAAATAGAGCATAAGGCGAGTGTTAACAAAGATAACATCATTAGCCTTATAGGAACATCATGCCACAATTCCTTGAATCGCTATACTGTAGCTCATTATCATCACCATCATATTCGTATGTAATTCAATATATTGAAGAACTCATAGGCTTCATTTTGCAGAAGGATTATATGAGACTTGAAGGATTCATGCCTTTTGAAAGAGAAGATAAGCCTTACATACCTTTTCCTTTAGCTATTCTACCGCTTGATCGTTCCTCTTCAATATTCGCGTCTTTACCTTCAAGAGAATTCGCATCAACGTCAGTTAATCGACTACAAGAACGCGTGACTATTCTCTAGGGAAAATTGGGCAGCATTTCCTTTGTTTCTACTACTTTTCCATGTTTCATTTCAACTACCAAACATTCACAACAACACTAACAATATCGTATCAACAATCGTCATTTATCTACATTTACCACATTCCACCATTTTTCTCCAATTTCTCCACATTTACGGGTTTTTGCTCACCATCACATTTTCTCATACATCATACCTATTTTATGGTCTACACGTCATTTATAACATATTTATACTCCCAACTCATCAACATTCATAATTCAATCCAACTATCATTCAACTATGGCACTATTCACATTTTATGACCCATTTTCCATGTCTTTCTACAATTCAAGCATCTTAGCTTTCCAATACCTTAAACAACATGCTAAAGTCATAAAACTTACCTTAGATGGTGGTGGAACAAGCCTAGAGTGGAGTTCTTCCTCCTTCCTCAAAACCCTATTTTTCCTTCCTTGGAATTTCTTGGTTTGGATGAACTTCACTTGAGTTTCACACACTTTGTTTCATGGATTTGGTGTTGTTGATCTTGATCTCCCTTTTATTCTCTTAAATTTTGTGGATGAAATGTTTGGATAAGTTCTAGAGGGTTCTTGAAGGTTTTAGATGAAATATGAATGAAAATGAATGAGAAAGTCACTTAAAAATAATCACAAAATCTGATTTTTAATGAACAGTCGTCGGGGTGTACAGTGGCCGTAAACCACAGTTTACGGACCGTATACTAGTTTACGGGCCGTAGAACGTGGTCGTATTTAAGCATATCAAAACCAGAAAGGTTTGCTGGAGGTCATGATGGTTGTTATATCCCGTATTTTTGAACGTCAGATTAATTGCTGAGGTGGGACCCACACATCGAGATTTTTTTTGGGACATCTGAAAATTCATATGAATCACATATGAGAAGTTAAACACAACTCAAGAAGGACCCTTGGGCCAAATCAAAGTAGAAGTCCTCCAAACGAATATTTTTAAGAAAACGTTTTCGGGTGATCTGACTTCAAGGGGCAAAAACGGTATTATAAGTTTGGAATTTGGAAAAGTATCAAGATATAGAAGTTGTAGATAATTGAATTAGCTTTCCAACCATAGGTCGTGGGTGCCCAGGTGACGTCGGTACAAGGAGATATGAACGTTTTAAGGTCGAAAGGTCAGTGGGCTAGGCCCAACTCGGGACCAAACCGAGTTGGCCCAAAAAAAATCAAAAAAATAATAAGGCCCAAATTTGTGAGGCCCAACCGGACATGGTTATGGCCCAAGCCCATATTAAATAAAATTTGGTCAATAAATAAGATGACTAAGTCATCTTATTCCACATAATGTTCTAGAAATTTCAAGAAAAGCAAGAACAAGAGAGAGAGGAGAAAAACTTAAGGCCATTTCGGCCAAGAGCAATTTTCACAAGAAACATTTGCAAAAATTCTCCAAAAATCATTTTCTACCAAGTAAAGGGTGATTAACAAGGTGGAGTTGTTGTTGGAGCAAGAAAAATTCAAAATCATACAAGTTGTCAAGTTGTAGTCAAGTGAGAAGTTGAAGAAGAAAGGTGAGTTTTGATCTTGTTTTATGTGTTATATATGGTTTATATGTGTTGTAGTATGCTAAAATGGATGAAATTCATGAAGGAGAGAAATATAGTATATGGGCGTGTATATATATATATGTGTAGGAGTCATGCTTCAATTATTTTAATTAGTGTTTAGTTGTTATTGTTGTGAATGATATGTGGAAAATGGAAGTTGATTGAGTTTGGAGAGATTGTAGTGGTGTATACATGTTGGAGCCGTGTGAGTGTGCATGGTATATGTGGCTGTGTATACTTGATGTATAGTCATGTATATTGGTGAGTTGTGAAAGAATAATGAGCGAGTTGTAATTAATATCTTAATCGTTGTGTTGTAGATGTTATATCGCAAATAAAGACTTGATAAGTTTGGTGAAGTATTGGCAATTGGAAGTTTGTGTAAATTGAAAATAATGTTTTTGTATGGAAGACATGTAATGGTATTACTATGATGTTGTTGGAATATATGTATTATAAGGTTATTGTTGTTTCATTGGAATTGGAGAGTATTGAAGGAGGTAGAATGTTAATTGAAGTGTTGGAATGCACCTTGAATGGAATATGTGAATTTTTAGTGTGATTGTTGAATTATGTTAAAAGTTTGGCCGGGTTTGAATTCCCGGATTGTGATTGATGAGAATTTGGCTATGTTGAATGTTGAGGATGCTATATTTACAGAGGAAGTGCTGCCGAAATTTCGGTAGCCAAGTGGTTCCTTAAGATTCTAACTCTAAGTACCCTAATGAAAGTTTGGGTAAATGTGACCAATTTGCAGATTTTGACGAGATTGCAACGTGAATTCGGAATAGCAAAAGAAGCGGAAAGAGGTATGTAAGGCTTCACCCTTCTTTCTATGGCATGTCTTAGTTGAAATAAGTTGGGTACGAGCCTCGGGGACAACTCGGTTCCCCGGAATCCGCACCTAAAGTTTTCCACTTTTTGTTCAATAGAATTGAACTAGAAAGTGTGCAAATGATGGAAAGACCTCTTAAACCCCTAGAACTTGCATAAGTGGGACCCGATTACCCTAGGACCCTCACAAGTAATGACATGACACGTAATATATGTAAATCATATACGTCACCCCATCCGGCCCGAGGTGGGTCCACTACTCTCGGATTTTTCCTTACAGTCTTGCTTGACTTACTTGAAGTGAATCCAAAGGGAACCTTTGATCCCGATTTCGTTACCAAATGATAAATACTATGACTCCTCTAACGAGGGCACTTCCATGATGATAATGATAACAATGATGTTAGATAAGAGAATATGCCTATGATACGTACTACCGGAACGACTCTATGACTAAGATGACTAAGCTAAGTATCTTATGTAAACATGAAAATGATAAACTAATTTTTGAATATTATTTATATTTCCTAGCTATGACTTTATTTTCTAAAAGATTTCAAAGTCTATGAACTGTCATCTATGATGCCCCGATTTCATTCTACGTTTACTTTAATATTATTTCCCGTTGATAGTCTCACCTTAAAATACTCGTTCCTTCAAGGTAAGACAAAGCGATCACGAGTATTCTATAATGTAATCGGAGGTTACCGACTTTACGTCACTCCGATGACTACATGATGCTTCTTTGGGCTCTCCTGCGTGCATATGAGATATATGTTTATAGGATACGTAAATGCATATAAGACATGTAAATGTATGTAGGATATGCGTTTATATTTTTAAAATATGCACATGACGAAAGAGCTAGAGCGCTATAGACGCTGATGTACCTACATGACACACGTATATGTATATGATAAAAGCACCAGAGCGCTATAGACGCTGATGTACCTACATGACACACGTATATGTATATGATAAAAGAGCTAGAGAGCTATAGACGTTGATATATGTACATGATATATGCATATGTATACGGGGGAAATGGAGGTAAGGGTAGAGCGTTATGAACGCATATCCACCTGATCAGTTGGCATTACATGATATGATATCGTCCCGGACGCGGGATGTGTATATTTATGGTTAAATGGATCGGCTGCCGACGCCTCGGCAATATGAGATGTCCTATTTTATATGTATATGTATATGAACAAGGAAAGATTCTTAAAGGAAAGCTAAGTACGCATAGCACCTGCCAAGGGTATATATATATACAGGTTATGTTTCTATCCCAGGACATGTGTTGTAACTCTCTTATGTCATTATACATGATTCATATTTTCTGTATATTACTATTCATGCCTTACATACTCGGTACACTATTCGTACTGACGTCCCTTCTTGTGGACGCTGCGTTTCATGCCGCGCAGGTCAGCAGACAGGCCGATTTGATACTTAGAAGCTCTACCAGGAGTGTTGACAGTGCTCCAGTTATTCCGGAGCCTCACTTCCTTGGTACTATTTTGTGTATATATATTCGGGCACGGCAGTACTCAGCCCTTTCTATGTATAAGTGTACTACGTCTAGAGGCTCGTAGACAGTTATGTACAGTCAGTTAAGTACAGTTAGATATATGGTGTTTTGGCATGTTAATGTTGATGTATAAGTGATAACGAAGTTTATTAGTCTATGTTCAGAATGACGCCGCTAATGTTAATGTTCAAAAAAAAAAATGGCTCTGTTTACATGGCTTGCTAAGAGGTAAAGGTAAACCGATAGACAAGGGGTGCTCGGTACAAGTATCGGGTGCTCGTCACGGCCCCTAGACGGGTCGTGACAATGGTTTACAGCCACAGTTTACGGGTCGTATTTCAGTTTACGGTCCGTAAACTGGGTCGTATTTTACCATTTAAACTTTGGACAGAAAGTCAAAATTTTTGGAACGTTGGAGGACGATGGCAGTATACGGTCCGTAAATCACTTTACGGGTCGTATTTTGTTTTACGACCACTGGCTGAATTGAAATTCTACAACTTTCTTATTTCCAGAAATTCATGAATCGTTATTCCCTTCTCAGTAAAACATCGTACACTCATACTCTTCGTTGGTCTATTCATTGTACGTTCACGGAGAAATTTCTGAGGTGTAACAGAGCATCTGCATGCTTATACACATTTACTTTTTTAAGATCAACAACATCAGCTGCCTTGTGGGGTGTAGAAGATTTCCTTGACCTAACATCAACAAGTGCCTTGGAAATTGCTTTTCCCTTCTTGCGAATGCGAATAGGAGTATAGGGTGAGGTCATCTTCTTGGATGGATTGACACCCCTCTTGGATAACAAACTCTGTAAAGCAGAATTTGTGTCTTTTTGTACCTTCACCAACTCCTCAACATTATTTATCAAATCATCCATTCGTTGCTTGCAATAGGTGCATTCACAAGCACATTTCGATGTGTCGGCACCAACAAAGGAAAATCTACCACCAAATCCGCCACAACTAACATGTCCATCAATTGGAGTTTGTCCACGGACATCACCACCAATTGGAGTTTGTCCACCAACAACACCACCAATTGGAGTTTGTCTACCAAAATCAACATCATCATCTATTATTTTTTCACCGGCAATTTCTGCCGCAACGTCATCAACAGCAGGTTGACCACCAGCAATAACACCACCACCACCAACATCTACCACAACTAATTCCCTTTTGATGGCTGTCACTCCAGCCAATTCTAATTTCATCCCCTCAATCATTTTATCAAGAACAGATTGTAATGGCACAAAGGAAGCAAGGAATGGCATCTCCAACTCCCGTACTGTCGGGACAAGCCACGAGTGCACAACCTACAACAAAAAAGTAGATATATTAAAATGGTCCTAAATCATGAAATGCAACAGATAACTAGGTTGTTGCAGATGACCAAGTTTATTCTATATATATGTCTTAAGGCTTACCTCTTCCAAAGGAGGGTTAAAAAGATCAACACTCAATCTTGTGTTGCTCTTTGCAGTCAGCCATCTAAGCATTCTTGGAAAAGACACTTCTGAAGGGTAGTCCTTCACTTGTTGTCGTAGGTGAGGAATGGCTTCAAATGCCCAAGCCTAGAAAACAAGATACCATCAAAATCAGAATGATGATATAAATACAAAAAGTACAAGAAATTGACATTGCAAATGCTTTACCATGAAAGCCCAAGGGAAGCCATATAAATTGACTGTCTTCACTGTTGGCTTAAGCTCTTTCGATAAATAGTCAACAGTCAACTTGAAGCTTTCCCGACCCCATCCATGGTTGTTGAATGCCTCATTGTCCTCCGCAAGTTTAAGCAAACCAAGTGGTATGTTCAGACTTGTATCTTTTGCCATAAGAACACAGTGCACAAACCAAACTAAACACAAGGACTGCTTATGCTTTTTTGACATGGTTTTGGACTGCAAATCTACAAGCAACTTATCTCCTTTGTAGCTTTTTCCAACTAACTCCACCAAACCAGTTCCACTCTTATCTTTTCCACCCTTTCCTACTTTCTTGGCTTCTTTGGCTGTCTTGCTAGTCCGGGCTGGCTTATTCAATACAACAATAGGAGGCTCACAAGGATGACATCTAAGGCCAATAACTATGACAAACTCTTTCAAGCCAAAGCACACTGGCATGTCACAGTAATTAATCCAAAGCTCATCCTTTGCATCCGAAAGAATTCTACGCTTCATAAGCCCATATACCATTTTCATTTGAAACCGTGCACCGGTCCCTTCAGGCAGATCCAAATACACCCCAAAACAACTTTTCCTAAAGAAATCCTCCAACCCCTGCTTTTTAAGATAACTTATCAAAGTTTTTGCCCATGCCTGATTTGACCGTAAGATTAACGGTCAAATCATTATTTTCATTCAATGGCATCCTCACGGCATACTTGTCAATACTGAAAACCTTGACGACCTCAGCAATGGAAGGTCTGTTATGATCTATGTCCAATCTACTAGAAGATTCTGCAATTAAATTGGCATTCACACTATTTCTCTTCTTTGTTCTTAATTCAGCTATGAACGTCGACAATTGAACTGTATTTTCGGAAGCACTGCCCTTTTCATCATCTTCATCCAATCCATCTACTCCATCAGCAGTTTCTTCAGCTTCTAATTCTTCTTCACTTTGTTCATTTGTATCTACTGCTTCTTGGCTCTGTACTTCCTCTCTTTCTGAGGATTGATTGTCAGTTTGGCTGTCTCTGTCCTCTATATTTGCTGATTCAACAATAGATTTTGCTAAATCAGCAAGATTCTCTAATGATGATTGCACTCTAGCTTTTTTATTATCTCTATGACCCTCAGTTGATTTCTCAACTTTTCTTTTGGCTGGAGACATTTTATCTACACACAGGAGAAAAAAAAAAAGCTTCAACTGATTAGTGCATCATTCAAAGCAAACAAATAATAAGAAGTGCAACATTTGATCAAACAAAATACAACAAGTAACAGAATTCCCCAACAACTGAAGAATTTGTTGCAACAAATGATGTAACTGTTGCAACAAGTGAATAGGTTGTTGCAACAGATTCTTCAGTTGTTGAATAAGTGATTAAGGTGTTGTATATCTTCTACAAACACAACCAAATAACTGAAGCAATGTCCAACAGATTTATAGTTGTTGCAACATATTGTATAGTTGTTGCAATAAGTGTATAACTTGTTGCAACAACTATAAATCTGTTGGACATCTTCTACAAACAGAACCAAAAGACTGAAGCTAAGTCCAACAGATTTGTAGTTGTTGCAACATATGGTATACTAGTTGCAACAAGTGTATAACTTGTTGCAACAACTATAAATCTGTTGGACATCTTCTACAAACAGAACCAAAAGACTGAAGCTAAGTCCAACAGATTTGTAGTTGTTGCAACATATGGTATACTTGTTGCAACAAGTGTATAACTTGTTGCAACAACTATAAATCTGTTGTACATCTTCTACAAACAGAACCAAAAGACTGAAGCTAAGTCCAACAGATTTGTAGTTGTTGTAACATATGGTTTACTTGTTGCAACAAGTGTATAACTTGTTGCAACAACTATAAATCTGTTGGACATCTTCTACAAACAGAACCAAAAGACTGAAACTAAGTCCAACAGATTTGTAGTTATTGCAACATATTGTATACTTGTTGAAACAAGTGTATAACTTGTTGCAACAACTAAAAATCTGTTGGATATCTTCTACAAAACAGAACCAAAAAACTGAAGCTATGTCCAACACATTTGTAGTTGTTGCCACATATTGTATACTTGTTGGGACAAGTGTATATGTTGCAACAACTAAAAATTTGTTGGACATAGCTTCTATAAACAGAACCAGATAAATACTAGGACAAGAACAAAAAAATCATTTATTGGATATCCACTTCTAAACCCTGAACCATACTAGGACAACAACAGAAAAAAAATCATTTATTTCACTACAAACACACAACAACAACAACAACAACAACAACAACAACAAAAACAACAATAACAACAACAAGATGGATTTTATCCAAGTTTTTCCTAAACACTTAAACCAAACCAAAACAACAAGCATCTACTTCCAAGACAACAGCCAAATCGTCTACTACAGATACACAATCATACAAGTTAAACAAAATACACCAAATGTATGTGCAATAATTGTTTATCCTTTCTTTTCCTAAACCATACCATAACAGGACAACACCAACACCAACATCAACATCAACACCAACACCAACACCAACACCAACACCAACACTAACACCAACACCAACAACAATATTTCACTACAAATACACTAAATAGAGGTTTTTAAAGCAAGCAACCTCAGCAACTGTCTGCAACTGTCAAACAAGTGCTGAAGTTGCTGCAGCAACTTACTCATCTGTTCGAAAAAGTCAACAAGATTGCAAGCCATTTTTTCGAAATCTTAAGGAGAACAAGAACAAAAACATCACAAAAAACCATAATTTGAGAACAATGTACGCTATTTACAAACGCAAAACCCCCCAACAAGTCAAACAAATACCCTAAATAAGGGTTTCTCGAACAAGGAACAACAAAATAAACAACATTGAAGACAAACCCATGTTCTTCTTCTTCTTTTTCTACAACCAAAATCATCAATTTCTACCAAATAACTTTTGGAACAAGCGAAACAAAAACTTTACCTTGATATTAAAGAAGAAGCAGCAGCAACGGCACCTATAGACGAGGGTGAAAAAAAAGATGACGAGAAAAGAAGAGAGATGAGAGACATCCAAGTGAAGGAGATTAACTGTTTGCTTGGGAGTTTTGATTTTGAAATATGGAAGAAGTGCGAGGGAGTTGTGGGGAGGAACGGTTTGGGAAGTTTTGAATATTGGGTGGGTGTTTTAGTATAATGGGTGGGTGTTTTGGGTTTTTTTTATAGTTTGTAAAAGATTAAGAAATTTTAAAAATTACATTTTATACCCCAATCTTCTTAATTCCAAATTTAATTGGGTTTTGATGTGGGGTGGACCCTGCACGTCACCTTTAGTAATTTGAAGGGCAATTCGCGCGAATGCCCTTCAAATGTGTTGGTCTTTAATGTTTGCCCCCGTAATGCGTGATCTTTAATATTTGCCCTTCTAAGCTAAAAAATAATAAGAAAAGATGTTACTACCCCTACCCATCACATATAAAAACCTGAAAGTCTGTAACGAACCCCAAACATCCAATTAAACCTATCCATCATTCCAACAACAAACCTTTCAATCGTTCCATCGTTTCAACATTTCACCGGAGAAATCTCCATTGATTTTGCTGCTACAACATCGGAAAAGATAAATACATAATATATAGCGTTTCAATTGAACGTAATTCAACTCAATTTGATGCTTTATTAAGTTTAGATTTGTTAATATTTGAAAATAATAACAAATCATCTTCTATGAACTAAACAACTGATATTCAGTTGAGATTCAACATTGCGAATCATAATTTTACTCAACAACACAGAATTGATCAAATTTATTGCTTTGTTCTGATTTTGATTAGTTTATACGTTCCATTTGATTAGTATACAATGCTCAATGACTTAGACTTGAAATTATAATAACTTCAGTTGACAAAAAATAATCAGGCAAAGTTCTGAACAAGTATGCCGGAGGAGGCAGAAGTTCACCTTGCAAAAGAACAAAGTATGCCGCTAGAGTCAAACTTTCATTTTCATAAGCAAAACATCAAGTATACAAGTGTTAAGAACTAGAAAAGTATGCCGGAGGAGGCAAAAGTTTACTTTACAAAAGAACAAAGTATGCTGTTAGAGGCAACTTTCATTTTCATAAGCAAAATAAAAAAGTACACAAGTGTTAAGAATTAGACAAGTCTGCCGGAGGAGGCAGAAGTTCACTTTACAAAAGAACAAATTATGCTGTTAGAGGCAAACTTTCATTTTCATAAGCAAAACATCAAGTATACAAGTGTTAAGAACTAGAAAAGTATGTCGGATGAGGCAGAAGTTTACCTTACAAAAGGACAAAGTATGCTGTTAGAGACAACTTTCATTTTCATAAGCAAAATAAAAAAGTACACAAGCGTTAAGAATTAAACAAGTCTGCCGGAGGGGGCAGAAGTTCATGTTACAAAAGAACAAAGTATGCTGTTAGTGGCAAACTTTTATTTTCATGAGCAAAACAAAAATTTACGCAAGTGTTAAGAACTAGAAAAGTATGCCGGAGGAGGCAGAAGTTCACTTTACAAAAGAATAAAGTATGCTGTTAGAGGCAACTTTCATTTTCATAAGCAAAACAAAAACATTATTAACAAAACAACACCAAAAACACATAAGATTGCATAAAAACCAAAATTATTAACAAGACAACACCAAAAAACCAAGCACACATAAATTAACTTAATTCATGAAGTTATGCCGGAACAAGCATAACTTTATGCCGGAACCGGCATAACTTCAGTTTACAAAATTACAAAGTATGCCGCGAGAGGCAAACTTTCATTTTTCATAACCAAAACAAAACATTATTAACAAAACACCAAAAACACATAAGATTGCATAAAAACCAAAATTATTAACAAGACAACACTAAAAAACCAAGCACACATAAATTAACTTAATTCATGAAGTTATCCGGAACAAGCATAACTTTATGCCGGAACCGACATAACTTCAGTTTCAAAAACCAAGAACTCTGCCGAACCCGACATATGTTGCCTCAGACAAACACATTCTTCACAAAAACCAGATTATTAAATAAAAACAGCAGCAACAACATAAAACAGCTGTTCACAGGCAAAACTTCAACGATTCAACAAAGAGAAAACCAAAATGCATATCAAAATCAACTAAAACATATTATGACATTCATAATACGACATTCAAAAAACCAAAATATATACATGGGGAATGAAACTAAAGTTCAAAAAATCATACAGACACTATAACAAAACACTATAATTTTAAATAAAAAAGGATCAATTAAATATAAAAAACGATGAAGACAAGGATATCAATTCAACAAATAATAATTTAACATAAAAACAAATATTGAAACGAGCAAAAGATCCAAATTCGTACCTAAGTTTTAGAACAGATGAGACAAACACAAAACAGAGGAGGAAAGAAGAACCAAAAAAAGAAAAGAAAAGGGCAAATGACGAAATAAAAAAGATTTTAATGGGGTAAGAGTAATTTTGTCAAAAAACTTTCATTAAACAGACGGCAAGGGTAAAATTTAAAGAAGACATAAATGAGGGACAAAATATAAAGGAAGAAGGGCACTCGGCGCAAAAAATTGTAATTTGAAAACTTTTTAGTCCCTGCAGTTAATTCTTCGGAGTATAAGAGTGGTGAAAACAAAAGCCCGCAAAGTTTGCCAAAATGTCGTTGAACAAGGACTCGTCGTTGACGAGCAACCGGGACTGGATTTTCCCTTCAGAATCCTTCAATCCTCCTCCACGAACTCCCGCCCGTAGATTCTCTTCGCCTCACCCTCGAACAACGTCGTTTCAGAACTCTCCTTCTCCTCCTCCCGCAGTCCCTCGAACTCTACGACGCCGTATTGCTCACCGCCACCGGATTGATAATTCTATTAGAGATGAAACGAACGATATTGCTATGCGGTCAGAAGAATGTCTAACTCCTCTCTCGGGGAATAAAACTACCTCACTTGATAAGCAGTCTGCAAGACGTTTCCTTCGCCGCTTCACTGTTCGTCCGCAGACGGCTTGCATCATTGCAGTAACCTCTCTCTCTCTCTCTTTACATTCCCTAATTTTACATAATTATCCTTATTATTTACTCCTACAATTAGGACTATACAAAAGAACCGACAAACCACACCGATAATTCAAGTTAAAATAAGAAAAAAAAACTGTTTGGTTTTAAAAAGAAAAACCCCACCACAATTTGTTTGATTTTAACTAAAAAAGTCGAACCGAACCAAACCGACCCGCATTACATGTACAATTTTAAAACAATACTTTTTTGTAATGTAATTTATAGAGATTTATTAAACTTTTTCATAGTTTTTGTGTTTTAACATATTAATCAAGTTTGAATTTAGAATTTTGAATGGTTCAATAAGCTTAGTTTGGAACTGTAGTAAGACTAGGATTTTGACAAAAGTAGCAGTTTCAGGGTTTAAAGAGCAAAGGCAACCAAAATGATGAGAGAAATTTTACACCCCTAAAGTAGACCGTGCAAAGGGGGTGGCAGAAGGCCTATAGAAAGAAGCATGGTGACACCGTCAATTTATCTTTGACTACTGACTGCAACATCTTTTTATGAATATAATTTTTCTACAATTTAAATTCTATACAGCAAGTTATACAATATGTTTGCACAATTTAGTTATATGTTTTGTATGAAGACTTTACCGGAAAAAACTCCGAAAAATCTGAGAAAACCCGAGGTTGGGAAACCCATCTTTTGTTGGTTTGGTTTATAGATCTAAAAACCTGGCGCAATTGGTTTGGTTAGATTTGGTATTTGAAAAACCCGAATCAACTCGGTCCATGTACACCCCTACCTACAATATTGTCGTATTATTATTTCTTTTTTTCTTTGAATAGTTTCATTTTGAACTACATGTATTAAAAAGAAAATAGTCTGGTGGAGTTTGTTTTAAAAAAAGGTTAATACATAGTTTACCCTTTTACACACCAAACATTTTGTGTGTCTAACACACACCACTTTGGTATTTGATAATTTTTTTCAAATAAGTGTATGCCACGCACCAATGGAATTGTGGCATGTGTTGTTAACTATATATAAAAAAAAACACTTAAAAAGAATCCATCACCACCATGGCTGCTACAACTGCACCATTTCGCAAAGGAATACTCCACCATGGCTACTGTTACGGGGTCAATTTTTTGTTTATGACACCGCACGGCAGTCACTCACAATGACTCAGCCTTCCCTCTTTACTTTGACACTCGTTTGACACTTAGAATATTTTAGGCGTATGGAACAAATACGAACACACACATTTACAGGAATCACTTCCCAACTTTGTATTAATTCGTGCACAAAGAACACTTACAAAAACGTTTTGACCAACACAGCCAAATCTGCCTATTGACAAGGCTGCCTGTGCCTTTATATTAGTCACAGCAGCTCAGTCATGTGCCAGGCATGTGAGGTAATGGCAGTTGACAACCCCAACTGCATAGGATAAGGCTACAAGTCTATTACAACGTAACTGCCTTGGCCAACATGGCCATTTCGGCTGAAATTAAGGGAAACCGCCCAACTGGCCAACCGCTCGCATGTGCCACGCACACGCTCATGCCATGCGCGCGTCTCTGCCCTGTTTTGGCGCCAACGCCCACACTGGCGCCAAGGATTGGCGCCATGCTTGCCTTTCCCGCCATTTTTCCTGCGCGGCATGCCTTGTGCGCATGCTTGTCTTTGCACCATGCCCAGCTCGCCCATGACACTGCCTTGCTCAAGCCCACTGCCTAGCCTTGCCCTGCCATGTCTTGCCTTGTCCCAGTCGTGCCATGCCATGCCATGTCGTAGTCGTGACTTACCCTCGACTTGCCTTGCCACACACTGCCTTGCCTTGCCCGCACGCTGCCTTGCCATGTCTGCTCCCATGCCATGGTCTTGGCATGCCTTGACACTCAAGCTGCCTGCCCCTGTGTCAACACCCATGCTTTGCCCACACATATGCCCATGTGGGGCAGTCTTGTCAACATGATGCCCATACCATCATAGGGTCGTGCCAAGGTCCATCATGTAAATCCCTTGTCACGCCCATGCCATGCGATCAACCAAGTCGAGGGGCTAACAAACTTCCCCCACCAGATGAGCTCGTCTCTCTCGATGAGACAGAATCCATGTACGCCTTGATTTGATCTTCAAATTGCCATAGAGATGGCCCCTTTTCCCAAGTTGCATCACACTCTTGTTTTCCCGCCCATTGAACCAGAAACTCAGTCCGCTTGTTCTTCGTGCTTTGACCCAACGTATGGTGATCCAAGATCTTCTCAATAGTCTCCTCGTATTGTTGGCGCACCACAGGAGGAGCACGTTTGGTCTTTGATCTTGTTGGATCTTCAGCATCTTCATGGAATGGTTTCAGAAAACTCACATGAAAATAGGGTGTACTTTGAGACGTTCCAGCAAGTTTTGCCGGTATGCCACTTCCCCCACCTTCTTCATAACTTCAAAAGGACCATCATATTTAGGAATCAGCCCACGATGACATGCCTTGCTACTGATTTTCTTCCAAATCTGTGGAGTAAGTTTCAGCAACACCTGGTCACCAACATTGAATTGCACTGCCCGCCTGTGCTTGTCGGCATACTTCTTCATTCGCTTAGACACTTTTCTCAAATTATCTTGCACCTCAGCCAGCAACTCTTGCTTGTCACGAGCATACCTGTAAGCAGCAGGACAACTCCCTTGTTTCTTTGACTTAGCGACTTCCAATGGTGTGTCAGGCTGTCTGCCCAACACTATCTCAAATGGGCTCATTTCAGTTGCCGATGACTTGTGCAGATTGTAGCAAAACTGCGCACTGTCCCTTAACTCAACCCAATTTCTTTGACTTGCTGTCACAGAATGCCTCAAGTATTCTTCAAGCAGATGATTGATACGTTCAGTTTGTCCATCCGTTTGTGGGTGATTTGCAGTTGAGAATTTCAAATCAGTTCCCATGTATTTGAACAATGCAGTCCAAAACCGACCAGTGAATCTCGCATCACGATCACTCACAATATCACTTGGAACCCCAAAGTATTTCACCACATGCTTATAGAATAACTCAGCAGCAATTTCAGACGAACATAAGGTTGGAGCAGCTACAAAAATAGCATACTTAGAGAATCTGTCAACTACCACCATAATAGAAGACTTACCATCAACCTTTGGAAACCAGCTAATGAAATCCATGGAAACAGAAGCCCAAGGTCGCTCTGCAACCGGCAGAGGTTGTAGTAAACCTGCTTCGTTCTTCCTTTCAGTCTTGTCTACTTGACAAACGAGACAAGTTTTGACATAGGCCTCAACATCTTCTTCCATTTTCGGCCAAAAATAATTGCGAGACAGTAATGCCATCATTCTTTCAACACCTGGATGACCAGCGTAAGGGGTATCATGGGTTTCTTTTAATAGGGAACGACGTAAACCTGCACCTTGAGGAACTACAATTCTCCCCCCTTTAAAGTGCAGCAGATCGTCCTCGATCCAATACCGCCTAATCGTACCATCTCTCACTTGATCCATCAACTTTACATATAATGGATCATTCGCAGCACCCAACTTAATTGTATCTAAGAAATCAGATTCAATTCTTGTGATAGCATAAGTTGCAGCGAATACCTCTTTGCGACTTAATGCATCAGCGACCTGATTTTGTTTGCCAGGTTTGTGCACCCACACAAAGTCATACTCTGACAAGAATTCCTGCCATCGGGCCTGCTTGGGACTCAATTTCTGTTGAGTCTTGAAGTAAGTATTAGCCACGTTGTCCGTCTTCACAACGAACTTTGTTCCCAGCAAATAGACTCGCCAAATTTGAAGACAATGGATTACAGCCACCATCTCCTTTTTGTGTGCAGAATAGTGCTGCTCCGTAGCATTCAGTTTTCTGCTCTCAAATGCCACCAGATGATCTTCTTGGATGAGCACACCACCAACAGCATAATCTGAAGCATCAATGTGCACTTCAAATGGCATATCAAAATCAGGCAGCTTCAAGATTGGTTCAGACGCAATTGCCTTCTTCAACCCATTGAAAGCTTTGTCATATGCTTCCGACCAAACATACTTGACATTCTTTTTCAGCAAATCAGTCAAAGGGGCAGCCTTCTTTGAATAGCCAGCAATAAACTTCCGGTAATAATTTGCCAAGCCCAAAAACGATCTTAATTCCTTTACCCCGCTAGGTGCCTGCCAATCAACAATAGCCTGCACTTTCTTTGGATCCATTCGCACTTGGTTTTCGCTAACCAAATGGCCAAGAAATTTGATCTCGCGACTTGCAAATTCACACTTCTCCATCTTGACATAGAGTTGATATGCTCTAAGTCTTTCCAACACTTTTCTCAAATGGGACATATGCTCCTCTAGCGACCTACTATAGATGACTATATCGTCTAAGTAAACTACTACAAAGGCATCCAAGTACTCGTAAAGAACATTGTTCATTAAGTTACAGAAAGTAGCTGGGGCATTAGTTAACCCAAACGGCATTACAAGGAATTCAAAGCTACCATATCTAGTTACACAAGTGGTCTTAGGAGCATCCCCCTCTGCTACGCGCACCTGCTAATAGCCCGACCTCAAATCTAACTTAGTAAAATAACTAGCCTTAGACAACCTATCCAGCAGATCTTGAATCAAGGGGACAAGGTACTTGTTCTTCACAGTAACTTTGTTCAGTGCCCTATAGTCGACACACATCTGCAGCGTCCCATCTTGCTTCTTTTGGAACAGCACTGGCGCACCAAAGGGAGCCTTCGAAGGCTGAATCAGTCCAGCACCAAGCAACTCAGACAATTGCTTCCTTAGTTCAGCAAGTTCCATAGGCGACATACGGTAGGGAGCCCTCGCAGGTGGCAGTGATCCAGGAATCAGTTCAATCCTGTGATCAATTTCCCTTCTTGGTGGCAACTCCCTAGGCAATTCTGGTGGCATCACGTCCTTGAAATCTTTCAGTAATTCTGCAACACAGTCCGGCACCTCAATCTGCACGTCTGGCTTGACTTCAACAAGTGCAGCGAGATAAGTTTCCTCGCCCCTCCTCAAGCCTTTATCAACAGCAATTGCAGAAAGTAAAGCATTAATCCTAGGCCTCTTACTGCCTAGACCATGAGGCCGAACACCTTTCACAAAACCAGGGTTGTCTTCACCCATAAACATAATCCCATCCAAGTGCGGAATCAGGGCAACCTTATTCTTTTTCATGAAATCAATGCCAAGCAGTACATTGAAATCGTCAAGGGGAACAACAGTCATGTTACACTTACCCTTCCAATGTCCCAAAGTTATGGGCACATTCAGCGCCACTCCAAAGCCTGGTTGCGCCTTGGCATTAACAGTCTTCATTGTTGTTGGGCACTTAGTCACCTTCACCCCATATTCTTCAACAATTTTGGAAGCAATAAATGTGTGCGTGGCTCCAGTATCGACCATCGTCACAACATTTTTGTCTCCTATTTTCATGTCAACGTACAACAGTGGGGAATAGACAAAGGAATCTTCATCATCGTCGCCTGTGGCATTCACATGAGTTGCCATGCTTTCAGCATCAGTTTCCTTATCATTTGCTTCAGTCACGCAAGTTATGTCACGGGCCGCCTCCTTTATAGTGTCTGTGGTACACTAATGGCCCGTGCGGCGCCCGTAGTCCAGGCGGACTACGAGCCAGCCTAATGATAGTCCCAGGACTCATGGCATGATCTTATGTCCATGGCTTTGGAGGCTTAGCTTCAACGGTGCTGCTGAGTCGATGTCAAGGCTTTGGCCTTGCCTTGCTAGAATGCCCCTGTGGCAGGTTTCATATGTTCGGTCTTGGCCTGCACTCACACTTGGGGTTGGCTATGGACATGACAGTCCCTCGCCTGGTGCTGAGCGACGCTGGCGCGCGCACAGTCTAGTCCTCGGGCTTGACACCGGTCTGGTGCCTATCCACCTGAGCGGTGCGACGCCTGAGTAGGGCAACTCTTGAATCCTTGGCCTGTGTCATGTGTGTCCTTTGCGGCGCACCTACGATGAGGCTTTGCTAAATGTAGCCCTTGCGACACACTTCCGTCTTGCATGGTGCAGCGTCGCCCCACGACTGCACCTCTAGGCCAACGGACCCTTGCTTGCTAGGCTGAACCTGAGCCAAGCTCACAAGTCAACACACGAGGCTCTTAGGAGAGGTACCTCGAGTGTTCAATCGGCACGGAGGGCTTTCTTAATCTCAAGGATAGCCCGCAGGGCATAGTCGGTCCATACGTCAAGCCTCCGGCCCTCGTTGGGCGCCCAACGCTGGCCTGGGGCCGAGCGTCGCCCATAGAGTTGCGTAACTCGTATGGGTACCTAGGATCCATTGGGGATGCCTAGGCAGGCCCTTGAGGTTGTCCCCCAAGGTTGCTCACTTAGTACGGCTTGATGGTGGCACGCACGGGGGAGGCTGGCTGAGCTGAGACACCTCTGCCCCCCTTATATATGCTTTAAAAATAAAAGCCCAAGTTTTAGCACTGGACATGATTCTGCCCGAGAATCATACTTGGCCTTTCTCAATGATCCGAACTCCAAATGAGGCGCCGTCTGTTCCTAACTCTTTCTCTTGACTTCCTTCACTCCTCCATGAAGTTTCATCTCATCCCCATGCTCGTGGAACGAGATATGGCCTTAGGGAGCTTTGACACTGACACTGCTCCTTGGCTAAGTCAAGCCCTTAGGTAAATGATGTTCAAATGACGCCAAACTTGGTAAGCACATTCAATAACATCCTAGGAAGGGTGTGTTCACCCGAAATCCCAAGATTCCATCCATGGTTCGGAAATGCTCGGGACTGACACTCAGGCTCGCACGGGATCGCTCGTGCGTCGACGACCCGTGGGCTCATCTCAGATCCTTGCTACACTTCCTTGCTGCTCCTAGGATATGAAATGGAGCATATCTATGATGATTGTGGACTCTCGTCCTTCGGCACCCATGTTGGTGCACGTCGCCCGCACGGCTGACACTGCCTGCGGGGCTGACACTGCCTGTGGGCTGGCAGTGCCTGTGCGACTGACACTGCCTGTGGGCTGGCACTGCCTGTGCGACTGATTGCGGCTGACACTCGTTTGGCCCGCTCGGGCGCGCAAGGTTGCGGGCGCCGAGGCACAATGAAGGCAGCCCGTAACATTCTCCCCCACACAAGCTAGGCATCGTCCCCGATGCCTCATAACGCCAACGACAACCCGGAGTTTGACCCCTCGGGGTTTTACATCGTGGCCCCAAATCCTGCGGGTTCGCAACCCTTGTGTGTTTTTCTTAAAAATAGAGTCGTGCCCATGCACTGCTCCCCCAAGTTTCTCCCAAGCGTGCCTCTGCACTTCACCTCCCGGTGTTCACTTGGAAAGCGCCTCCGCGCTTGCACCCTCTGGTGGCTAACTTCGTGGTGACCTTCCTGTCAACCACGCCATGATCCTCACGGCAACTGATGCATCTTCTGGTGGCTTAACTTGAGTGGTGGCACTCTTGCTAGCCACATGATGATTGTAGCAAAATGGCAAATCCGTTTTGGAAGTCTGCTTCCGATTGGTAGTTTACATCTGAGACCTTTTCCTGACTGAGGCACTTAGTTTACAGCTAGTGGATTTACTGCTCCCTTTGTATCTTTAGCCCGGTTTAGGATTGGCACACCTTGATGTGGCACATGCAACCCCCACTATGTTTGGTGCGGTCTCTTTGCTTGGCTTGTGGAAGATTTTTCTCCAATTGGAAATGCATGGACCCAATGTTGTTGCAATGGACAAATACTCCCCCCATATGGATGGTGGTAGTACTGAAATACTGATGCCGATGTTCCAAGATGTCCTCATCTCTTGGTTATACATTGGCGATGGAGCCCTTGGCGAGCAATGGCGCTCCAGGAGAGCAATGTCTGAGCCCTTGGCGGGCGATAGCTGAGCCCTTGGTGGGCGATGCAGCCCTCGGCGTATGCTGGATGAGCCTTTGGCGAGCAATGGCGCTCAATGCGAGCAATGTCCGAGCCCTTGGCGGGCGATAGCTGGGCCCTTGGCAGGTGATGCAGCCCTCGGCGTATGCTGGGTAAATCCTTGGTGAGCAGTAGCGCTCAAGGAGAGCAATGTCCGAGCCCTTGGCGGGCGATAGCTGACCCCTTGGCGGGCGATGCAGCCCTCAGCGTATGCTAGATGAGCCCTTGGCGGGCGATGACGCTCTAGGAGAGCGATGACCGAGTCCTTGGCGGCAATGGCTGATCCCTCGGTGGGCGATGCAGCTCTCGGAGGATGATGGCTGAGCCTTTTGGTGAGCACTGGCACTCTAGGCTAGCAATGGCAATGCCCTTGGCGGGCGATAGCTGAGACCTTGTTGGCCACTGCAGCTCTCAGCGGATGGTGGCTACACCCTTGGCGGGCGGTAGCTGAGCCCTTGGCGGGCGATGTTTGCGGCCAACCTGTTGGCCGATGATGTGATGACAGTCTGGCTGTCGATGATCTAATGACCCTATGTCTGCTGACGGTCTGATAGACATTGTGGGCATTCTTTGTCGTGGTACCCTCGCAAACCATGCTGTTAGGGACCCCTTTTCTCTTGTGGGCAACTCACCTTGTCGGGTGTATAAGCAAAGTCAAGTGCCGATCTCATGACTCGGTGTGACTTGCAATTTGAGCCAATGTTCTGTGGACAAATTGTGACTGACGCAACAACTTGCTTATTCCCTGGCCTTGGTGGTTGCTTGAAGCTCAACTCTAACCAAACTGCATATAAGATGACCTGTGTAAGGACCATGCTGCACCATGGCATCTTCGGCGACTCATATGTTTGGTACCCTGTGGTACTGGGAAGAACTCCTAGACCGTACTCTTGGCGAGTACTTGATTTTACACTGTTCGAGGGGAAGTAGCTTCACGCCTACGTGACCAGAGGTCTTTATTCTCACATTGATCCTCCTAGGCTTGATGCCCGATTCTCCAGTGTGGTACCTGTGTAGCCGTCCTGGTTGTTCGGTATCCCTTGGTTATCCTTTGGATAGATCCCATTCTCACTTAAAGCATAGCTATTCCCCACTTTTATGTTGTTCCATGATCTTTGCCTCTTCATCTTGGTGATTCAGCATGATGAAATGACTAACCCGCACGACGTGGATCGGTGACTTTCCGCAATGTCTCCCGCCATGCGGTCAGCCTGATTCTGACGTGGTTTCGTGTGCTGGTTTAACAACACAATGTGCGGCATGCGCCTCCCCACGCTCAGTGGTTCAGCTCTTTAATGACACTGCCTCCCTACATGGTAGTTTGGCTTTTTCCCTAGCTATGCCTCCCCATTCAACTGGTTTGGCACTCCATTACCGATGTGGTGGGTCGTTCCACCTGTTGATTGTGACGTATGAACTCCCCGCAAAGAAGCCTGCTCGCAGGTCCTTCCCTACGTTGTCGCGGCTCGCTGGCGCGCCCCGCTCTAGCTCGGTATCACCCGATGTCTAGAGCTCAAAATTGGAGATTGTTCTCCCTCCATGGTGATAGGTTATTGGCGATAGCACACGCCTCCCGTAACACATAACCCTGATAAATGCAAGCTGGGGCTTGCCCCTTGCTTTGCGCGTATGAGCCCACTGGATACTGACATGGTTCTCCATAATGTGATTCCCACAATTGTGCTCCTTGTGTGGAAGCCATCCTTGACGGTACGTCGATGAGATTCGGATGCCTCGGCATGAATTCACCTTATGCAACCGATGGCGGAAACAACGGTTGTGGTATGACATGATTTTGCATAATGTGGTTCATGGTTGATGAAGAAAAATTTTCAATGAAAATAAAATACAACCAATCCCCTCTAGTCAGTGGCATCTGGTTCGCTGACTTGCCTGGCATTAAGAACATCGCTTCTTGCCTTGATAGGAACTCCGCACTGACATTCAATAATGCGCTAATGATGTGAGCTCTGTGCTCTGATACCAACTGTCACAGGCCGCCTCCTTTATAGTGTCTGTGGTACACTAATGGCCCGTGCGGCGCCCGTAGTCCAGGCGGACTACGAGCCAGCCTAATGATAGTCCCAGGACTCATGGCATGATCTTATGTCCATGGCTTTGGAGGCTTAGCTTCAACGGTGCTGCTGAGTCGATGTCAAGGCTTTGGCCTTGCCTTGCTAGAATGCCCCTGTGGCAGGTTTCATATGTTCGGTCTTGGCCTGCACTCACACTTGGGGTTGGCTATGGACATGACAGTCCCTCGCCTGGTGCTGAGCGACGCTGGCGCGCGCACAGTCTAGTCCTCGGGCTTGACACCGGTCTGGTGCCTATCCACCTGAGCGGTGCGACGCCTGAGTAGGGCAACTCTTGAATCCTTGGCCTGTGTCATGTGTGTCCTTTGCGGCGCACCTACGATGAGGCTTTGCTAAATGTAGCCCTTGCGACACACTTCCGTCTTGCATGGTGCAGCGTCGCCCCACGACTGCACCTCTAGGCCAACGGACCCTTGCTTGCTAGGCTGAACCTGAGCCAAGCTCACAAGTCAACACACGAGGCTCTTAGGAGAGGTACCTCGAGTGTTCAATCGGCACGGAGGGCTTTCTTAATCTCAAGGATAGCCCGCAGGGCATAGTCGGTCCATACGTCAAGCCTCCGGCCCTCGTTGGGCGCCCAACGCTGGCTTGGGGCCGAGCGTCGCCCATAGAGTTGCGTAACTCGTATGGGTACCTAGGATCCATTGGGGATGCCTAGGCAGGCCCTTGAGGTTGTCCCCCAAGGTTGCTCACTTAGTACGGCTTGATGGTGGCACGCACGGGGGAGGCTGGCTGAGCTGAGACACCTCTGCCCCCCTTATATATGCTTTAAAAATAAAAGCCCAAGTTTTAGCACTGGACATGATTCTGCCCGAGAATCATACTTGGCCTTTCTCAATGATCCGAACTCCAAATGAGGCGCCGTCTGTTCCTAACTCTTTCTCTTGACTTCCTTCACTCCTCCATGAAGTTTCATCTCATCCCCATGCTCGTGGAACGAGATATGGCCTTAGGGAGCTTTGACACTGACACTGCTCCTTGGCTAAGTCAAGCCCTTAGGTAAATGATGTTCAAATGACGCCAAACTTGGTAAGCACATTCAATAACATCCTAGGAAGGGTGTGTTCACCCGAAATCCCAAGATTCCATCCATGGTTCGGAAATGCTCGGGACTGACACTCAGGCTCGCACGGGATCGCTCGTGCGTCGACGACCCGTGGGCTCATCTCAGATCCTTGCTACACTTCCTTGCTGCTCCTAGGATATGCAATGGAGCATATCTATGATGATTGTGGACTCTCGTCCTTCGGCACCCATGTTGGTGCACGTCGCCCGCACGGCTGACACTGCCTGTGGGGTTGACACTGCCTGTGGGCTGGCAGTGCCTGTGCGACTGACACTGCCTGTGGGCTGGCACTGCCTGTGCGACTGATTGCGGCTGACACTCGTTTGGCCCGCTCGGGCGCGCAAGGTTGCGGGCGCCGAGGCACAATGAAGGCAGCCCGTAACAGTTATTGCGTTCAGAAGTCCCATTGGGTTGATGTAGGCAGTAATTTCCTGTCCGCCCTTCTCGTTTTTCTCTTCTTCAGTGAGAATAGCATTGATCTTAGCCTGTTTGGGGCAGTTCCTTGCCTGATGCCCAGGCTTTTGACACGTCCAGCACACATTTTCTCCACCAGTATGCTTGTTTGCCTTTGATGAAGACGCATCAGCCTTGCCTTTTCCTTTCTCCTTTCCGTCATACTTCTTGTTATCCTTCTTCCAATCCTTTCCCTTCTCCTTTTTCTTAGATTTAGAAGAAGAGGCAGAATCAGAAGTAAGATTTGTTGAGCGAAAATCCACTAAAGCGTCCGCTGCCGCAATAGCACTAGGCAGATCTTGCACTTTCTGCCTTCGAATTTCGTTTTGTGCCCAACCTTGCATACCAGAGATGAAGTTGTGTAACTTGTCTTCGTCTGACATGTTTTGTATGTCCAGCAACAACGAAGAGAAATCCTTCACATAGTCCCCTTATAGAGCCAGTCTGCTTTAGCCTTTTCAAACGGTCCCTAGCAACCCAAGACGAGTTACTAGGCAGAAACTTGTCCCTCAACGCATCCCTCAGTTTTTCCCAAGTATCAACCTTGGGCCTGCCAGCACTTTCATCATCAGCGTTCTTTGTTCTCCACCACAGCACTGCATCCCCTCTAAAGTAACGCACCGCAATAGTCAGTTTGTCTCTCTCAGGAACATGAGCAGTTGAGAAGTAATGCTCCAAGTCCCATAAGAAATTTTCAAGTTCTTTGGCGCCTCTCACGCCATCAAACGACTTTGGCTCAGGAACTTTGATTTTGGTTTGTTCCCCACCCCCTTGGGGCGCAGTAGCCACTGCCCTTCGAAGGATCTGCACTTCAACCCTCAGTTCCTCATTTTGTTTCACCAGATTTTCCATCTGCTCAAGTGCAGCAAAACCAGCAAGCTGAGTCTGCAAACCAGTCACTTGGGTACTTAGACTTCCCGAAACTGAGCCAATTCAGTGTTTATGCCATGGATCTATGACAAAACGTCCACCAGATCCTCTGCGTCGTCAGTTACACCAACCAGCGCCTCCAGTCTTGCAACCTTCTCATGCAGATCGTTGTATGAGTTCCCACCAGCCATTTCCGAGTCTCGAACCAGTGTTGCTCTGGTACCAGTTGTTACGGGGTCAATTTTTTGTTTATGACACCGCACGACAGTCACTCACAATGACTCAGCCTTCCCTCTTTACTTTGACACTCGTTTGACACTTAGAATATTTTAGGCGTATGGAACAAATACGAACACACACATTTACAGGAATCACTTCCCAACTTTGTATTAACTCGTGCACAAAGAACACTTACAAAAACGTTTTGACCAACACAGCCAAATCTGCCTATTGACAAGGCTGCCTGTGCCTTTATATAAGTCACAGCAGCCCAGTCATGTGCCAGGCATGTGAGGTAACTTCCCACTAATGGCAGTTGACAACCCCAGCTGCATAGGATAAGGCTACAAGTCAATTACAACGTAACTGCCTCGGCCAACATGGCCATTTCGGCTGAAATTAAGGGAAACCGCCCAACTGGCCAACCGCTCGCATGTGCCACGCACACGCTCATGCCATGCGTGCGTCTCTGCCCTGTTTTGGCGCCAACGCCCACACTGGCGCCAAGGATTGGCGCCATGCTTGCCTTTCCCGCCATTTTTGCTGCGCGGCATGCCTTGTGGCATGCTTGTCTTTGCACCACGCCCAGCTCGCCCATGACACTGCCTTGCTCAATCCCATTGCCTAGCCTTGCCCTGCCATGTCTTGCCTTGTCCCGGTCGTGCCATGCCATGCCATGTCTTAGTCGTGCCTTGCCCTCGACTTGCCTTGCCTTTGTCCTTGCCTTGCCACACACTGCCTTGCCTTGCCCGCACACTGCCTTGCCATGTCCGCTCCCATGCCAAGGTCTTGGCATGCCTTGACACTCAAGCTGCCTGCCCTTGTGTCAACGCCCATGCTTTGCCCACACATATGCTCATGTGGGCCAGTCTTGTCAACATGATGCCCATGCCATCATAGGGTCGTGCCAAGGTCCATCATGTAAATCCCTTGTCATGCCCATGCCATGCGATCAACCAAGTCGAGGGGCTAACAGCTACCACCTCAAAAATCCTAGCCACAATGCCCAAATAGATATTAGATACACACAAACAACACATACCTAAACTCTTCAAAGATGGAAGGGGGTGGGGAAGTTTGCCTCCTGTTTTGTTTGAAGCAGCTTCTTTTGCCCACCTGCCCACCTGTAACCTTGCATCTTCTGGATGCTTTATTAATGACATTTGATTACTTTATCAAAAAAAAAAAAGATGAAGGGCGTGGGGAAGACGACACAAATGAGGAAAGTGTTGGGCAGGGAAGAAGTCATAGAGAAAGGGGGTGGGGGGTGGGGGGTGGGGGGAAGAATACGAAATGAGAGGGGTTTGTAGGTTTTTCCTTTTTTTCAATTGGTGCCAAATAGTAAAAAGAAAAAGGAAAAAGAAGAAAAAAATAAAGAAGTTGGATACCCGAGTGCTATGTGGCTAAAGTGGTGTGTAGTAGACATACTTCGTGAAACATTTGATGTGTAAAAGATTTCCATGAACGAGGGATAGGTAGAAGGGATTTGGCTACAAGTTCAGGTAGGAAACTATGTATAAAGCCTTTTTTTTAAAAAAAAAAAGGTTCAAAAGCTTTTATGAACTTTTCCCCTGTTCTACATTTCCAAATAAACCCATTAAGAAACTGAAAAACCTTTTCCTAGTGGTGTTTGGTTGGGAAAATTTTCTGATTAAAAAAAAAAAAAGTTTGTCGAATTCTTTTTCAGTTTTTTGTAGAACTGAAAAAATCTCAACATTGCTTAAACTAAATGCCACTTAATTACCGGTTGAATCTGTAAATCGTGATTTTGCTATATTTTTGTTGCAGATACTGGTGACGTGCTTTACATCGCTTGTACACAAGAACTTTTCTTTTCACAATCAAGTTAGTGATTTGCAGGTAACTTGCAATTTCAATGTCTATTATCACTTATAATTATGTATCTATGTATGTAAGACGTTAGTAATTATATTAAGTTACATTGCATTGATTACAATGAACAGAAAATTATTATTTCCCCCAAAAGGCTAAAATGGTACAGTGATCATATTGGTTCCGTTTGTCCCATTTTATACGTCATTGTTATTATAAGTTCAATAGACCCTTGTGGTCCGGCCCTTCCCCGGACCCTGCGCATAGCGGGAGCTTAGTGCACCGGGCTGCCCTTTTTTTGTTATTATAAGTTCAAATTTATTTCTTTGACTCCAATTTTCTTAACCATCCTCTATGCATTTTAGTTTTTTCTTTTTCTACATTTGGTTTCTACTACTCCTACTTACGAAAGTTCTTGATATGTTAATCTTATTTCCCAAAAATCAAAGGCAATATTGATCAAAACCAACTATAACTAGGTTATTGACCTTATACTTCAAACTCCATCGTTATTTTTAGAGTTAATACCTCAAAATCCCCTTAAACTATCCATGTTTCTTAGTTTAATACTTAAACTATAGGTGTTGTTGTTATCTAAAATCCCATGCAATGCTAAGTGGCATGGAGAATGGTCTCACTCTCTTTGTAGTTTGTGGGAGCTAGAAAATTAGGCCAAAAAGAGCATATATGTAGCATTTTACATTCATTTTTTAAAATTAATTATTTTTATTTTTTCTTTCTTCTGGTAGACTCAGTTAAAAAGGCATAACCCATGACACGCACAATATTTATTTTATGTATCTTTTAGCATTCAATTTCTACAATTGGATTTATTATTATTGAGTAAATTTTGTTCTAATTTGCAATTAGGATTACTATTACTGATTAATTTTTTATTTCACTGTTAATTTTATAAATATCATTTTTCAAACTGAATTTGCTGTTATAAAAAGAATTATTGGATTTTGAAGAAGAAAAAAAAAGATAAATTTAGATAAGCCAAGAAGAAAGAACAAATAAGAAAATGTTTGTTTTACGCTTTAGTGTATAATTTGGTGTTTTTTTGTTATTTTTTTAGTATTACTATTATTTTAGAGTTATACTTTTTGATTTAGTTTACTGTTATGATAAAATTCAATTGTGACTTTTAACTAGATATTTTTTATTATTCTATTTTCATGTTACTATTTCTTGAAGGTTGTGGATTTCAATTAGCTTACTGTTATTAGCAAAAGATGTAGAAGATTGAAAAAGAAAATAAATAAAGAAAAGAAGAAAAAAAAAAAAAAAAGAAGTAAAAAAAACTGTAAAATGCCACATGGATGTTCTTTTTTGCCTATTTTCTAGCTCCCACACACTACAAAGAGAGTGATACCACTTCCCATGCCACTTGATACTGCAGGGGGGTTTTAGATAGGAAATGTTATAGTTCAAGGGGGCAACAGCAAAACCCCATAGCTTTAAGTGTTAAACTAACAAAACATGGATAGTTTAGGGTTTTTTTGAGGTATTAACTCTAACTTTTAAGGCGGAAGGAGGGCTCTGTTACTTGATTGCTGCGATAGCTCTGATGAAGGAAAGATCATGTGGGAATTGAACCTTGCACCCTCGGGATGCAAAGGTTCAGCGTGGGTCACGCAATATTCCAGTTTCCACTTTCCACGTGATTCTGCTTAAAGCTTAGATGGTGTTCAATTTTTTACCAACACTTTCTACTCAAATGGTCCACAGTGTGCACAATGGTATTGTTCTCCATGCTTGTCTGCACCTTTTCTCTATCTTCTGCCCTTGCCAGCAGCTTAGTACTTTTGTCAAATTTCCATGCGTTACTCGTCGGACTCCATATAAGTTAGCAACATATTTCTCATATTTGCCACAGCTTAGTACTTTTGTCAAATTTCCATGCGTTACTCGTCGCATATTTCTCATATTTGCCAAATAAGATGACCGACTTATTTAGTTGCTTCCTTGCATATGACACATCTGCTGCATACACTGTAGCCTCTTCTTTGTAAGTTATCTAGTGTCAAACAAGATTGTTGAACTAGCTACTTTAGGTGGAACTCTTAATTTCCAGATCATCTTTCAAGGCCAACTCAGGTAATATACATGAAAAGGAACCGTACTAATATAAAGCCTGCATCTTCTTCAGTTATTAGTTGACTTAAGTGTGTTTAACATTACTTCCTCATAACTTTCTCATGTTTAATTATATTGATACAACAAATCTGGGCTTTTGAGAAGTAAATTTGACTAACATGTATGCAAGATATTACTAGATCCATCCCCTAACTGTTTATCTGTTTCTTCTTTCCTTCCGTTATATCAGGATGAGCTTTCAAAGCTCAATATCAGACTGAGACGCTGCAACATTTCAGATTCTATTGACATTATTGACTCAACGTCAGAACATAATGTTTCTGGTTCAAGTTTGAAAAATACAGCATTGATTTTCTCACTCATGATGTTGTCCCTTCCTCTTGTTTTTATTAAATATATGGAGTATATCTCCTATGTTAGAAGACTGTACGACGGTAACACAGAGGAATTATCCCTGAACAAGCAGCTAGCGTACCGGGTGGATGTATTCTTATCATTTCATCCTTATGCTAAACCACTGACCTTGTTAGTTGCCACTCTGCTCCTTATTTGTCTTGGTGGCTTAGCACTTTTTGGCGTGACAGACGATAGCATAGCAGATTGCCTTTGGTTATCATGGACGTATGTTGCAGATTCAGGGAATCATGCTAATTCTGAAGGCATTGGTCCACGACTGGTATCAGTTTCTGTTAGTTTCGGTGGAATGCTGATATTTGCCATGATGCTAGGACTAGTTTCTGATGCAATATCTGAGAAATTTGACTCGCTGAGGAAGGGAAGAAGTGAAGTAGTTGAGCAGAACCACACACTTATACTTGGCTGGAGCGATAAACTGGTGGGTCCTTGTAATTGGCTAGAGTCTGTTCTTTGACTAGCTCATATGTTTAAATGATCTGCGTTCTTTTTCCTTTCTCTAGATAACTGCCCCCCAAACTGCTGACTAATTTTAGCACCAGATCTGAGTCGCAATCTCCCTAGTATTGTATCTGTTATTTTGCATTGCTCAGAAGAAACCCTGTCTGATTTTACTTAAGATTTGCCCTATCATTACTCCAAGAAAATGAGATGAAGCTCCACATCCTTTGATCATTTTTTTCTTTCTATAATTCTCAAATTGACTGTAGTAGAATAAGAAGAACCACATTAATTTTACTGCTTATTTGTCTGCCAAGTAATTGATGCCAGCTTTTATCAATTGCTCTAATCCCTTTCCCAATTATTTACCATGCTCCATGACAATAACGAGATTGACCAGAACAGTCTTCATTATTATGTAAGGAATTGGAACACAAATGAGAACAATCATTTAACTTTGATTAGTTGACCTTGCAAAATACTTAAATATTTTAAATATTCTTTTGAAAATGGTAAGAGTTTACAATAAAACTTAGATATACATAATGCAGCTGAGTCTTACTGATATGTGCTGGAGATTTCTTAATATAATTCTGTATTTTTTGGAGAATTTAAAGTGAATGAAATAATGACCTTATTCACAATGAGTGCATCTGTATACCCAGGGATCATTATTGAATCAACTCGCGATAGCTAATGAGAGTTTGGGTGGAGGAACTGTTGTAGTCATGGCTGAGCGAGATAAAGAAGAGATGGAACTTGATATTGCTAAAATGGAGTTTGATTTTAGAGGAACTTCTGTCATATGCAGAAGTGGAAGCCCCTTGATTTTGGCTGACCTGAAAAAGGTATGCATTATTTTTTGCTTCCAAACATTAATTTATGTCTTCAAAGACCTTTCTTTCCTTTTCTTACCTTGGTATAAAATGCCATTTTCTTTTCAGAGATCTGATTTTATCATGCAATATTTTACGTGAAATTTGCTAGTGTTTCTCTTTTCTGAGTTTAAACAACTTCTCATCAAGAGGCCACTTGTCTCATGTTGATTGTGTAAAAAAGGCTCCTGAAGTTTTCCAGATTTGCAAGTTAAATAATCTTTTGAGCTCACTAGGTAAATTTGTAGTAGGTGTCTGTCTCTAAGGCTCGTGCAATAGTTGTCCTTGCTGAAGATGGGAACGCTGACCAGGTCAGAGCAATAGACATTTTGAAGCAACTCATTTTCATGATTGAGAACAACTCATTTTCATGATTGAGAACTGTAGTAGCTATTAAACAAAAATTATAATGTAGAGTGATGCTCGTGCTCTGAGGACAGTTTTAAGCCTGACAGGAGTAAAGGAAGGACTTCGAGGCCACCTAGTGGTTGAACTCAGTGATCTTGATAATGAGGTCCTTGTGAAACTTGTTGGTGGAGATCTTGTTGAAACTGTGGTAGCTCATGACGTAATTGGGCGCTTAATGATTCAATGTGCTCGACAGCCAGGCCTTGCGCAGGTCAACTCTTAGCTGTGATCACCTTTGTATAGCGACTAATGTTTAATTTGATCCTAGCTGCTACATTGAGTAGAAGAGGAAATTATATCCGTGTCAATGAATCTAATTTTTTTCTCTATGGACTTGGCAATGGCAGATATGGGAAGACATCCTTGGATTTGAGAATTGTGAGTTCTACATCAAGAAATGGCCACAGTTGCATGGCTTGCAATTTGAAGAAGTGCTAATCAGCTTTCCTGATGCTATTCCTTGTGGAATCAAGGTGGCATCATCAGGTGGAAAAATAATACTGAATCCCGATGACTCCTATGTGTTGCAAGAAGGAGATGAGGTCCTTGTTATTGCTGAGGATGATGACTCATATGCTCCAGCAGCACTGCCTATGGTGCTTCCTCTTTTTCTTGAGATAGCTATCTTCTCTTGTTTCTCTGCTTGAAAACGTAGTCAACCCAAATTACATATTATAACGATGATGAAAAAGTGAATACATCACAAGGTTAACAGATTCTTTAATAGTGTATTCATCAATAATAAATGGGTTGACTGGTGTAAATTCAGATTTAGATAAATCATAAATGTTGAGAACCTTTTTCCTGCACTTTTATTTAGAGGAGATGAACTGCATTCTATGTTTATTATGATCAATAGAATATAGGTAATTGGAAATTTTCACACTGCATACATAATATTTGCAAGCAAAAATTATTAATGCCAAACTCTCAAAGGACACGAAAAAGCTTTAATTAGATTCATGATAAAAAAAAAAGGGCAGCCCGGTGCACTAAGCTCCCGCTATGCGCGGGGTCCGGGGAAGGGCCGGACCACAAGGGTCTATTGTACGCAGCCTTACCTTGCATTTCTGCAAGAGGCTGTTTCCACGGCTCGAACCCATGACCTCCTGGTCACATGGCAGCAACTTTACCAGTTACGCCAAGGCTCCCCTTTAATTAGATTCATGATAATTATTAAAAGTCTTAATAAATGGAGTGAAAAAAAAAAAAAACTCAGCGACTTCAGTATTTAGTGGATTCTGCTTTGCAATCGAGGGATTCCAGGTATGGAATTCAAGCAAGCAGAACGTGGCATGAATAGACTTTCTATGGTATAATTAATTTGGTTATTCAGGTCAAAGAAGCATCTTTGATGCACATTGTCCGACCAACAAGAAAGCCACAGAAGATTCTACTAACTGGATGGAGACGAGACATTGTTGATATGATTGTGGTGAGTTTGAATCAAAGCTCCTAATTCCTTTTCATTTCACCTGAATGCTGCAGGTTCAGAGAGGAAATTTGCCAAAGAACTTAATTATTCCAAAGACTACAGAGCGGATTCTTTTTTGTGGTTGGAGACGAGATATGGAGGATATGATACTGGTAATCTTGTGAGGAGCAAACGCTTTCCGTTCTCATGCAAGCTTTTCTCTATAGACTATGGCCGTAGAGATCCCTTGCTTGTTTTCCGTATCTTTCCACCCACCTCCTGTCAGCCTGTATATATGCTTCCAAGTTTTCTGATTTCTGAACATTTTCTCATTCCATCTCTTAGTTCCAGAGAATGAGAGAAGCCCAGAAAGAACAAAGTATTTAAGATCTGAACAATTTTTGAAAATGAGCTCTGTAACTCCAACAAACTCAACTACTCATTCTAGGTATTGGATGCCTTCTTAGCACATGGTTCAGAGTTGTGGATGTTCAATGAAGTCTCCGAGAAAGAAAGAGAAAAGAAGCTAACAGATGGTGGCCTGGATATTAGCCGGCTGGCAAACATAGTTTTGGTAAACCGCGAGGGTAATGCTGTTATACGACGCCATCTAGAAAGTCTTCCCTTAGAATCATTTGACTCGGTGAGTAAGATTCCCTTAATATGCATAAAGATTAACTTTAGGTAGAATAAAGTGATTGTGTTCTGATGTTAGCGATGAGTAGATGGATTCTACTAGAGTGTGAGTGTGTGTTTTTTCTGGGGGGGATAGTTTGGGGTTTCTGGTGTGTTCCTGTTCATAGTGTGTCTTTTATAACTTCTATCGCTGTTCTTATCCCACTGTTCTGAATTTTCTTTTTTATGTACAGATCTTAATTTTGGCTGATGAATCAGTGGAAGATTCTGCAATTCAGGCTGATTCCAGATCACTTGCCACATTACTGTTAATACGTGACATTCAGGTACTTTGTGGAAGGGTTATTTATATCTTATACTATGCCACAGTTATGACATTTGGGCCCATTACATCTATTAATGTCTCATGTTTGTTTAGATATATGATATGTTATCGTTCTAAAAAAATTTAAGGTAAATAATTTTATTAATAATGAGAAAATATCCCGTAGCAGTATACCAAAAAGTAGAGAATATACAACTTAATCGTTAAGAACGACATCCAATCTTCTATACACTGAAACCTCATGGGTGCACCAAAAAGAAAATGAGAAGCTATTCTTCAATGTACATAGTCCTTCTCTATCCCATCAAAAGCTCTCATATTTCTTTCCTTCTACAGGATGCACACAAGTGCCAGTGAGGCAACATCCAAAGCTCTTCAAATTCTTTTACTTCTAAAAATCCAGTTGGAGAGGGCTTCCTTCACTATGCCTTGCATTGCGCAACATCCAAAGCTCTTCAAATTCTTTTACTTCTAAAAGTCCAGTTGGAGAGGGCTTCCTTCACTATGCCTTGCATTGCCCATTGCATCCCAAACCATTCAAAATCTCACACCACAAGCGGAGTTGTTACCGGACAATTAGGGAGAGAAGGTCCACTATGTTGCTCGGATACGGGTGCGGGTTTCTGATAGGGGTGTAGATCTAGAGGTTGGATCTTTCATCACATGAATTTTAGGATACGGGGAGTTCAATTATGGGTGTTCGATTATGGCTAATAAAATGTATATTAAAACATATATAAGTATATGTTTTGACAATTAATTGAACTTTTAAATTCGTTGTAAACAATTGCTCCCTCTGTTTCAATTTATGTGCCTTACTTTCTTTTTAGTCTCTTTAAAAAAGAATGTCCCTTTCTATTGTCAGTAACTCTTTGATTCCAACATCTCACATGGCATATTCAAGACAACAAGATTCAAAGGGCATTTTGGTACATTATACACACCTTTAGTTTAAGACCACAAGATTCAAAAGTCTTCGTTACTTTCTTAAGCTTTGTGCCTGATCAAACTTAGACAGAAAATGAAACGGAGGGATTAATATTATAGCTATAAGTTATCTCGTATAACAACAAAGTGTTCTAGTACTTAATGTGAATATATAAACGATATAAACCCAAAATCATACCAAATAACCAATCAACCTAAACTTCTTGACCATAGGTGTAGTCAAAGCACCCAAGTTAGGTTTACCAAATCTAGTGCCAATCCCACCCCTTCATCCAAATTGTATCAGATCGACATGGGTCCGGCAAGGATTTTGAGGGCTCTGAGCAAACACAAGCGGTCCACATCATTACCTGAACACTTGCGCATGATGCACTAGCTGATATAAAATCTGTCCTTTTCTCAAATTCTCAGCTATCTATACTACCCCGCTCGCTGCCAACCAAGTGAATAATTACATTTTCCTAAAAATTTTGTTTAACATATCCCTAATTTTCCATGTTTAACCAGGTTCTGTTTTCTTTTTCGTTGTTCCCATGTCTAAGCAATCAGATTGCCCTGTAATCTTGACTGCTTTGGCAGAATAAGTCTTTTCCATCAACTACCTGCATTATTTTCCTTCTGGCATGTGTTCTTCTCAGCAGTAATACTGCATTCATGTGCAAATTTTGGAGTCTTCAGTTTGCGGAGCCAGTAGTTTGATCTCGATCCCCAATATTGCTTTACTATATTGAGGACATTATCAACAGGAACGAGGAATGGATGTAGAAATCCTCTTACTTATTAAACAATTAGCATATTTTCAAAATTTAACCGCAAAGAGCTAAGCTCCCGTTTGGCCATAGATTTTGGAAGCAGTTTTTTCAAGATATTTTTTCAAATATCTGTTTGACCATAGAATTTTGGGAGATTTGAAAACCGAATCTTCAAATCCCAAAATCTGCTCCAAACTTTTGTATTTTATAAAAACGCCCTCATTTATGACCCCAACTGATCCCTGTCTACTCTTTTCCTCATTAAAGGCATCTCTTCTCTATAAACTGAACGAGAGCCAAGTGAAAGACACCTTAATTCTTGAACGCTCCTTAATTCTCTAATTATTTTAGTTGTACTTTGTTGTGGTGTAGACATGACTGTAATTTGCGTAATGACTTCCTATCTGTTTTATAACTCTCTTTAATGAATGAGTTTCCTAGGGAAATTTACATTAAAATTTAATATCTACTATGAATGTGCATTTTTAATTTTTTTAAATCTCCTTAATTCTTGGATCATCTTTTGTGTTGTATACCTTGTTTGTATATCTTTTCTTGCATCATCTTGTGTTCATCTTCTCGGTCATCTGATCTGGAAATGCATGCATACTGTGAAGAGATTGTTCGTACAATGTGGGAAGATTATATTAAAGAATAGCTAGTTACTACTGTTTTTTCTCTTGCACTGATGGATCTTTGTAAATAAACGTAATTTGACGAATTGTAGTAGCTAATAATTGTGTTATTAGCCGTTGTTATTAAAATATCATGTTATGATTTAGGATAATGTATTATCTAGTTCATTATAAAAAATTTAATTTGGTGCCAAACTTATCTGTATATAGGATTATGGTTTGTGATAATGATAATGAACGTTATCAATGAGGGTTCTACATAATTTGGGGTTAGCAAAATGTTTGTTTGGTACGGTTCGGTATTCTTTATAGTTTTTAGAACTTATGGGTATAAGTCATGTTTCATTTTTTTTTTCTTTTCAAAAAGTGAAATATGTTTTGAAAAACTATGGCCAAACACATTTTCAAAATTTGAAAAACTTCACCCAAATCAGGTTTTTCAAATTTTTTTTTTTTTGGGGGGGAGGGGGGGGGGGGGGGGGGGGAATCTAAGGCCACATGCTAGCTAAGATTTCTCGAGGAAAAATTGAGTCATCTGCCCCTTTGAGTTTCATTTAGATTCATGATTTCTATTTTCATAAAGTAGCAATATTCGTGTATTATCTTGTTAAATCTTGCTACTTTTTAGATGTACTGTTTCTTTATTTTCGTTTGCACTCCTTAACTTGATTCTATTGAGCTGATGTAATACTATTTAAATTCAATCTTAAGTTGTGGCATCAACGCATGCACTCAGAAATATTTTTCCTGGTTTTGCAGGCCAAACGCCTCCCATACAGAGAAGCTATGGTTTCAATTCACGGGGGTAGCTCCTCCCAAGGCTCCTGGAGAGAGGAGATGCAGCAGGCTTCAGATAAGTCAGTTATAATCAGTGAAATTTTGGACCCGAGGACTAAAAACCTCTTGTCTATGTCAAAGATAAGTGACTATGTTTTGTCAAATGAGCTTGTTAGCATGGCATTGGCCATGGTGGCAGAGGACCGTCAAATAAATGATGTATTGGAAGAGCTTTTCGCTGAAGAGGTGAGGCAACTGGCATGAGTCATGCCTACTGGGTTTCCTGATTTTCTGTCTCAAGCCACACTTTGCTCAAGTACACAGAGTATGCAGATAGTGAGCTTTTAGGGATTATGCATATCAGGTTATTATAGGATCCAACACTCCATTTATTAGGGGAAGCTAACAATTGAAGCAACATGACATAATATTCGAAAAAGAAAAAAAATAATACGAGAGTGAACTATATTCGAGAGCCATTTTCTTGTTTGATGCCATAAATACTGGCTAACCAACAAACTGTATTAGCCATCGAATTAGGAAGAATGAGGCACTTTGCCGTAGATTTCCACAATAGGTTTTAACCCCTTTTATGGTGCCCTGATTGAAACAGGACAACTCCATCTCTCTGAGCATTTCCACTTGTAAAGAGTTTATACCTTCTGAAAAGAAATTGAAAAGGATCTGAAATCCAAGTTGAAACATCAAATGTATAAAGTACCATGTGAAACTTTCACTACATTGACTCGCAGTTATGTTATCAAACCTTCAATCAGTAAAGATCAGTTAGGACACATTCATCAATTTTATGAACTTGAGGCTAAGTTATATAGCTTGCTTCTAAATTTTAAAATTTGACAGTATTGAATGATTCACTAGATGCTGAAGCATGAAATGCCTTCCTATCATAGTAGCATTCTGCAACCTCCATTGAGGCTGTAGTTAGTACTTTGATTGTTCACGACTAATAAAACCTTCTGACATTGCAGGGAAATGAGATGCAAATAAGAGGAGCAGATCTATACCTGTGTGAGGGTGAGGGTGAGGAGTTGAGTTTTTATGAAGTGCTCCTGCGCGCACGACAAAGGAGAGAGATTTTGATCGGTTACCGTCATGCTAATGCTGAAAAAGCGGTCATCAATCCCCCGGGAAAAACAGAGAGAAGAAGGTGGTCAGTTAAGGACGTTTTTGTTGTAATAGCTGAAAAGGAATGATGTATGCCGATAGCAAAATCCTTTTAGCCAACCTGAATTTCTTGTGCATCACTGGTAATGCAAGATGCTGTAAGATATTGTCAGTCTCATCTCAAGTCTCTTGTTCAAATAAATGAGTTGTGGATGGAGATGAAAGAGCACCCCACATGACATTTTGGTTCAGGAACCATAGCAAGATACAATCAACCAATTTTTTGCCTCATCAGCTCTTGTTCGTTCACTTAATATATATACTAGGATAATGGACTGAATAAATTTGCTGACAGGCTTCTCTAAATGGCATACGCAGTAGAATTTTCCTCTCATTGGAGGGTGTATAATGTCTTTATAAGGATGTCGATTCTGTTGTATATCAAGCCTACAATGTGTTGTACCACAACACGGTGTTAGCAAAACTATTTATGTTTTAAAGGTCATTCTGTAATGCAGAAAACGTTGGATGTCGACTCTGTTGTATATCAAGCCTACAATGTGTTGTACCACAACACGGTGTTAGCAAAACTATTTATGTTTAAAGGTCATTCTGTTATGCAGAAAACGTTGGATGTCGATTCTGTTGTACATCAAAGCCTACAATGTGTTGTACCACAACAGTGTTAGCAAAACTATTTATGTTTAAAGGTCATTCTGTAATGCAGAAAACGTTTATGTTTCATCATTTCATGGGCCATCTTTTGGGTATGTTTAACACCGATTATGTTGATTCTGTTGTATATCAAAGCCTACAATGTGTTGTACGACAACAGTGTTAGCAAAACTATTTATGTTTAAAGGTCATTCTGTAATGCAGAAAACGTTTATGTTTCATCATTTCATGGGCCATCTTTTGGGTATGTTTAACATCGTTTATTTATAATTTGTTTTTGCCTAGAAATATCAATAAAGATGCGACCTAAAGGTGATAACGTAAAAAAAGGGAATAGTCAAGGCAACTTCTCAAACATCCAGTGGAATGTGAAGGTTACCATGGGCACAACAGAAGATAAAGCAACTGAATCGGATTGAGGGACATCTTTTGCTAAATTCATAACATAGCGTTCGCAATGGTATATCCAACGAATGTACAAAACATATTCATTACCAAAAGAAGAATCTCAAATCTTGACTATACAAATTTTAAGGTGGTGTTTATTTGGTTGATAATCTCATCTAAACAAAGATGGATCCCAACATGTCATTCAGTTGGACTATTATAGTCAGCTGCGAAATACTTAAATCCTCTATGCTTCAGAAAGATCAACGTTTTCATTGACGGAAGCCATAGTGTCAGGGGATGGATCTTGAATCTCTTCATTATCTGGTTGTGATTCATGCTTTGCAGCAGCCTGCAACACCCTGCTCTGAACGTCAGTTGAAGAAGGTGAAGTTGGTAGTCCATTACGATTACGGTTTGTTTCCAACTTGCCTACTGCCCATGTCATTGCCTGGCCTCCTAGCCTAACTGGGGCCAAAAGTTGCCTGGAAAAAGAACACAGTAAGCATCCGTATCGACGCTAATAATTTGCAGTTACAACGTAGTAAAATATCTCATATCACAAGCATGTACAAATTTTAACAACGTAATGGTGCCCAACAGTGTGCAATGATAAAAACCAGATCTGGGAGAAAACCATGATGATATCAAATTTACAACAAGAATTCATTAATATGTGCATTAGCTATTTCTTTACCTTCTATTCTTTTAACTTTTTCCACCTTATAAAACTTTAGGAGAGTCGCTCAAAGAACAAACAACGATACTCCCTCCGTCCCAATTTGTTTGTCTTAGTTCGGAGTACGAGGGTCACACTAACTAATGTTCGGCCTAAATTCAGACATAGAATCTTCATTTTTCTTGAAATAAAATTTACATAATTAGAAACTACATAATATTATAAGTCACAAAGTTAATAGTTCAAAAAATTTAGAAAGTATTTGAAAAAATTATGGTCAAAGAAAATATTCTTTGGCTGTCCAAATAGTAACTAAGACGAACAAATTGGGAAGGAGGGAGCATATAACACTATGTAAAAGATGTATAGCACTTTACAGCAATTCAAGTTCATGAAACGGGCTGTTACCTCAAATCCTGTTTAAAATCTTCTGACTCCTCGTAAGAAGAAATTCGGCAATATAAAGTCTAAAAACAGAAAATAAATCCAGATTTAGGAAATGAAGTATCAGCTTAACATCTAACAAATAACAAGCTTTTAGAAATTAAATTTTGACAAATAATCATGAAATCTTGGTTTGGCTTTCCAACAACAGAATCCAGTATGAAAAAGTTTATTCACTCATTTCAGTTACTTTTTAGTGTATTCAGATAAAGGAAATTAAAGAAAGTTTATTTGAAAACTAGAACTATTACCTGACATAGGCCAAAAACTCCAACATATTGTAGTGTCTTCTCCCACTCTGGAGAATAAAAGAAAAAAATCTTAGTGTCTTCAGTTAGGAGAACAAGCATCCAGTGATGCACTAGCAATCCTTAAAACAGAATAAAAGGCACTCCCTTGCTTCCTTGTAAAACTAAGAGAATGAAGATCATGACCAAAAAAAAAGGAAGGTCTGGCAGACAGAATCTTCAAGCCTCAAACATTTATGCGGACATGAAAACCTATACTTCAATCAAAACCAGATAAACAGTTGGAGAGACTGCAATTCATATTACTAGGCTAAATTAGTTTGGAGATTAAAAACAGAATATGATAATAGAGCATCTTGCTTTATTCTTAATTTTAAAGAACAAACAAGCTGCCGTAATATCGTGAAACCCAAAGTTCCCATAGGGAAAAGTGGTCTGCGCCTCCACCATAGCCTTGGGTTGGAAGAAGGAAAGGTTTTCTTAGATTTTTGTGATACATGAACTATCTTAGTTCATGAATTAGAAACTAAATGTATTAGTCTTAGGATACATCAGGGGCGGATGTAGTAAAGGCTTAGGGTGTTCACCCGAACACCCTGGGCAAAAAATTACAATGTATATTTAGGGTAAATTTTCTGTGTTCATGTACATAGATTAACTCTTGAACACCCTGAGCAAATGCGCTCAAGTGGTTCAGTTATTTTTCCGAACACCCTGATTGAAAATTTTGGATCCGCCACTGGGATACATGTATTGTTTTGTTCATGAACCAGGAAAAAGTAAACAACTCCCACAACCACATACCCAGTGTAATCCCACAAGTGGGGTCAGGAGAGGGTAGGGTATACGCAGACCTTACCCCTACCTTTGTGGGTGCAGAGAGGTTGTTTCCGATAGAACCAAGGAAAAGTAAAAGCTTATTGTTAAATAAAAGTACATGTACTAGACTAAGTATATGCTAGAAAGTTTCTATAAATACCATAGAGCTTCCATGTAAGCAAGTTGAGTGAAGTAAAGAAAATTCATTTCCTCCACTTGTCTTCAAGGGAAAAATGAGAGATTGAGAGTACTCCTCCTCCCCGAATTTTCAAAACACACGACTACCCCCAAAAGACAAAAGAAACATTGATAGCAGATTTCTTCCAACTTGAAAGTCAAAAGAGAACTTTCATAATAGCCTGTGTTCTTCTCCAATAAACATTATCTGTTAAATATTTGGAGAAAATATGCAGATAAAGAATATTTGGCAGAAATTGCACTCACCAACTAATGCATATGCTGCTGCTACCAAACCCTGCCAACAGTGCATCACATGAGTTATTGGATCAAGCAAACAACGTTTCAAGTATGATAAAGTTAACCAAAAGAGTGTAAACTCTTGCATCACTAAAGATAGGAACAAGGCTTGGTAAACATGAAAGGAAAAAAAGCATGACATATCTATTTCATTATTCGTAAGCATTAAACTTTATAGACCGAAATCAACCATCAGATGCTCTAAGGTTATACTGAAGCAAATATCTATCTATCTTTATAATAAATATCTATCAAACAACAAAATTAGAAATGGGGAAGAAACAAGGAGTTCTTTATTGAAGAGGCTATATATATAAAGTTTTGATCTAGGGGAGGCGATGTGGCATCCATTCATAGACCAGGATTTGCATTTATCTTTGCTTAGATTGTATGCTTTTTCCTTCAAATTTTCCAGTTTAGGCGCTCTAAACCAAAAAAAAAAAAAAAAAAAACAGGAAACCTACGTTTTTAGACAAAAAAAACTGAGTAATCACATCTTTAGACTTTAACTTCTTTAATTGGCGTTCCTCCCTCCCTCTTCTTTCTGCCAGGAACAGTTAACCCCAATTTTGTCTTTCTTTGTCGTCTCATGCACCGTGCCTCTGCTTCTTCATCAAAATGACATCTGGTTCAAGGTATGTTGCTTTTTCTTTCTCCATCATGCTCTTTATAATGCTTTTTAGTTTATTTTCAGATTTGTTAAAACATTAGATTACGTCAAGTGTTTCTGCCGCATTTGTGAACTTCTTTTTTCCAATGTTTGTACATAATAGCTATGTCAATAGATCTTTCCCAGTAGCTATTATCTCAAAGAGATTAAATAATACAATAAGAACTTTTTTGATTCATGGTTGGTATCTAATGTATAGTTGCAAAATACTTTCAGCATACTAATATAATATACTTTCTCAGGGGAAAGTTATAGTAAATATTTGTAACACAAAAGTCACTATTCTTTTTTTTTTTTTTGGTCACGCAAAAGTCATCTAATTAAAGTCTAGCTAACTAAAATTTGGAAGATATATAGTTTAACCAGAAAAATCTGATGTGGCTCTATTAATAGTTTAATAGGCTTCATAAAAAAGGTTCTGTACTAACCCCACATTAATACCCAACCGGACCCACTTTCCAAATAGGTAAAAGCACAAACCCCACCAATTCAAGAGCATGTATTTCTGCTAGGTTTTTATTTCCGCACATCTTAATTTCTAAAGGAGAAGAGAGGGAGAAGGTGCGATCTAATATGCTCTGGAATGGGTAAGGTTTGTGCTTTGTATGAACCGAGTTGGAAAAAGGGTCATGAGTCGGGTTGGGAATTTAAATAGGTTAGTACATTTAATCCTTTTTATGAAGCCTAATTTAAATGATTAAGAGCGCCACATTAGATTTTTGGGTCAAAATATGTATGTTTCGGCCATGTTTATATTTTAGTTACCTAAGCTTTAGTTAGATGACTTTCAGTGACAGAAAAAATAGTGCCTTTTGTGTTATAAACCTCCACTTGGATGATCATCATTGATATTTCCCTCTACTTTCTCCCGGTATGTTACAATTATGAGTTAGTATGAGTTGACTATACAACAGCAACAACAACATACCCAGTGAAATCCCACAAAGTGGGATCTGGGGAGGGTAGAGTGTACGCAGACCTTACCCCTACCTTGAGAGGTAGAGAGTATATGAGTTGACTATGTGCTGATTTAAATTATAAGTTGAGAGTAATCCAATTTTGGGAAACAACCCAAAAGGATTTCTATGTAATTAACTTCGTTGAAGCTATAAACTTGTATGTTTAGATTATCTCTAAAACAAAAATAAGATATTTTTAGTTTTTGAAAAACTACTTTTTGGTTAGATGGACTCCCTTCTTCAATCTCTCAAGTCTCATATGATTCTCTTACAAAGCAGACAAAAAAGAGAGAACAAGTATGATCTCGGACGGATGGTTGGCATCTCCCCCCACAGGGACGGGAACAGCCTTCGGGCTTTACCTGTTATCAAACACATCTGGTTAAGGCTACCTGCCCCAGATCTTACCCAATTTTTTTCTGTTTGAGATCTGGCAGGCTCAGGGAATTAAAAGAGGAATTGAAGAAGATATGGAGGACAATTGCCATCTGTATATTGTGGATTGTTTGGTTGGAAAGAAATAAGGCATGCTTTGAAGGAAAGATGATGCAGATTCCTAGAGTCAAGAACAAATGCATCAAAAATCTATTCTTTTGGTGTTCCAATAGTACTCTAGATAGGATGGATCATTATTTGGATTTTCTATATTTCTTAGGGAGTAATATGTAGTGTGACTGATGTTAGTTATGTAGTTCTGCTCTGTACTTTGCATATGTACCAGATTAATAAAAGACTTATAAAAAAAAAAAGAGTCCAACAGACATCGGCGAAAGAATGGCAGCGCCACAACCAACGTCTTATTTATATACCATTCTCTTTTTAATTGTTTTTTCTTATGCAAGTTTACAAATACTGGTTAAAATTAATTAATTCATATGAATTTCGGTTTCACAGATTTTTTCAGCCAAAGAATTTTGTATATAGGATGTTAAAAGAAACATTAAAAATGTCTTACTACTAAAAGTGTGATTTTCTTTTACAAAATTATGACATTAATATTCAATCGTATTTTGATTTTTTTTTTTCACGACCGCGCGAAGCAGTATGCTAGTGAAATTAGATTGGAAGTACTTAAACCAAGCTAAACAAGATAACATCCATTAAATACGTGACCCTACAGTTTTTGACATAAAAAATTATGGCCAACAAAAGGTTTATTCGAGGATAGCCAATTTGTATGTTGGAAAGCAATATTGATCAAACTGGGGAACAGAAAGAAGATGAGTAAAAGAGATATTTCATTAGGAGAAATCCATCCATCTTGCTTGAATGAGTTCCATCTTTCATTAGGGTAAAAGAAGGAGCGGTTGCAAGAAGGGACTAAAAGCACGGTAGCAGGTGTTTTATTTGTATAATGGAAGTATAAGAGAAGGGGAAGCAAAATTGGAATCCATTTTTACCTCTTCAACCCTCAAAAATAGACGAAAGGAATAGTTTCACTTTTCTGGCTGTACCAAACAACCTGAGGGGAAGATTAAGAACATTCATAAGGGAATCAAAGACTCGGTTCCTCCACTAGAATTGGGGCTTGAATGCAAGATATCAAGGCAGTGATAGCAGCAAAAGAGATATTTCATTAGAAGAAAACCATAAATGCAGAATAGCATGTCCTTGGTTACACCAACAGAGGACAAAGCATCTCCAGAACAATATTCTCAAATATAGGAAATGGGAGAATGTGAAACATTTGCTTATCCATATACCCACAAATGAGGAACTTGAGTTAAACCTGTTTGGCGTCATCTGGCAGATGCCCATTAATGTAGAACAACTCATGTGGAGCTGGAAAGATGGAAATAGAAGGTTTAGGAGTTAGAGCACGTGGACCGTATGAAGAAAAAGAATTTCAAGGTAAAGAGAAACCAATCATCCAGATAAACTCCTTGCCGAGGGCCTGTGCACCCACGGGATTAGTCGGGGCTCAAAGAGACTCGGACACCCGTGGCTAATCAAAAAACAAAAAAAGAAACCAATCATCCAGATACAGACGACCTCCCTAGTTCTTACGAGACATTCCTACTTGTATAGATGATTGGATGGGCATAGAGAACCACATAATTAGGCTTCTGGTTGTAACTCTTGTATATGCAAAAATTACTACTAATAAACAGAAAAACACTTCAGAGAAAAGAAATGCTTTATAAGACTTCAATTGCATATCATACATACAGAAAGTCTTACCACTCCATATCCAACAACTTGTAACGGTGTTGGGTTGATTTCCTCAAAAATTGCCTCAGCTTCCTGAAAATAACCAAATGATTGAAAATAACCCCCTTCTGCCCTACTAGTAGGCAATAGATTTATAATTCCATTCCAGTCCAGTCCCTAGGTATATATCCAATATTTACCAATAAAATGACATAGAATACTTATTCCATGTGAGCTTTTCTTCGAGAACAACCGTTCTTTCCATACGATTCTATCAGAAACATGTATCTTTTAAGTAACAAGAGGGTAATATCAATCCCTTTCATGGAAATAAAAATTAGAAATAATTCTCTAAAGCCATCAAATTACTTGGAATTAAAAGCTTATCAACATTATACTCCTACAAGTCAAAATTCAATTTAATGAGGAAAAATTATATTTCAAACTTTCATGGAAATTCAAAATACAATTAGAAGCCTAACCGCATAAAGTTCTCTTCATATTTAGATGTTATAAACAAGATCCATCTTAACAATTAATTAACAATGATGTGCTAAACCTAGAGGAGTTAGCAGGAATTCTGGGCTGCAGCACTGGCACATTTCCTACCACATATTTGGGCCTCCCATTGGGTGCAAAATACAAGTCTACTGCTATATGGGATGGAGTGGTGGAAAAATTTGAGAAGAGGTTAGCTTCCTGGCAAATGCAATACCTCTCCATGGGAGGCAGACTCACTCTAATCAGTAGTGTCCTGGATAGCATTCCCACTTACTACATGTCACTATACCCAATGCCAACAAAAGTGCTGGAACAGTTGGATAGAATAAGAAGGAATTTCCTCTGGGAAGGTAATAGCAGTGAGCACAAGTTCCATCTAGTAAAGTGGGAAAAGATTATTATGCCAAAGCATCAAGGTGGTTTGGGAATCAAAGATCTGGCAGCCCAAAACAAGTGTCTTTTGATGAAGTGGCTCTGGAGATACACACAAGAGGATCAACCTCTATGGAAGAGGGTGGTTAATGCTAAGCATGGTTCTCAAGGCAGCTGGTGCACCAAACTAACCAGTGCACCACATGGGGTAGGAGTTTGGAAGCATATATGCAGGCTATGGGGAGAGTTCTCAGAAAATATCACTTTTTGGCAGGCAATGGTCAGCGAATCAGGTTCTGGAAGGACAAATGGCTGGGAAACTCAACCTTAAGACATGACTATCCTGCTATTTTTCAGATTGCTTGTCATCCTGACTCTACCATCACTCAAAACAAGATTGGGTACATCTGGAACATCACGCTGAGGAGGAATCTTCAAGACTGGGAGGTTGAAGATCTAGTCAGGCTTCTAGCCACATTGAACGACATCCTACTAAATGAGCATATCACAGACAAGTTCAAATGGGGAGGTGCAAGTGATGGCAGATACACTGTGAGGAAAGGATATACAATGATTATGGAACAAAATGGAATTACTGATTTCTGTTTTTGGAAACTAATCTGGAAAACCAAACTGCCCCCCAGGGTCATCTGTTTTAGCTGGACTGCTCTTTATGAGGCATGCTTGACCCCAGACAACCTTATGAAAAGGGGAATTCATATGGCTAATAGATGTTACATGTGTCACGGGAAGGCAGAAACCAACAACCATCTGTTTCTGCATTGTAGATTTACATTATATTTTTGGAACATGTTCTGTTCACTTTTTGGAATCAGTTGGGTTATGCCTCGCACCATCAAGAATGCTATCGAGTGCTGGAGCAGCTGGAGGGTTGATAACACCATCAAGAACATTTGGAGAATGATACCTGCTGCAATTTTTTGGAGCATATGGAAGGAGAGGAATAGAAGATGCTTTGATGGATTATCAACCCCAACACCAACCTTGAAAGCAAACTGTCTTTTGTATTTATTTAGTTGGGCAAATGTCTCCCCTGTAGATTCACATGAAAACTTTTTGGACTTTGTTAGCTCACTGTATTTAAGATAGTTGTTTTGACTGTAGGAAGCTAACAAGGTGATTTTTGCTTTTTGAAGCTACTAGGTAGCTCTAACTTTACCTGTAATTTGCATCTTCTTGATGCCTGATGCTAATGATAACAATTACTTCATCAAAAAAAAAAAACAATTAAAAGTTAACTAAGATTATTCATCACATTAAAACTTAGTGAAGATTTAAAGGGAACTTGAATAAGTTGAATTCCTGTTTACTTTCACAATTTCAAATAGAAGATACCGCAAGCGAGTAAATACTAAAAAAGAAAACATGTAGATATTTCACAATCTAATGGGTGAAGAAAGCACATTAAAACCTTGGGGGAAGAGAGGAAAACAAAAAGGGGAAATCTGATTTGTCCTATCATCTTTAGTTCTTCCAGATTTAACAAAATCAATAAAAGGGAAACAGAAAAACGATAAGATCCGTTGATTTCTCCAATAAAATATACTTTTCCTTGATCTTTAAATCAAGGGCAAAAAAAGAAGATCTCCCTTGATTTGTCTTGTTTACTGTATTAATCACTTTGCCCTAAAGAAAGATCAGGACAGGTTGCCTCAACTTCGTTCTATTTCAAAGGAAGTTGCAACAGAAGCTCACAAAATAGATGGTCATATAATACAAAAATATTCCAACAACATGCAACAGGAAGCGACCGAATTATGCATTGTTAAGGAGACATTCGAAGTGAGAAGCAGAATGGTGTTACCTAATCCAAAGTTTAGAAGGAACGGGAGGTTGATATATTCACGAACCGATTTACATCTCCCGAAGGGATGCTCTTTAGCACTGTGAAGGTTTTTTTTTGACAGTACAAGCGGTTTATTTTTACCATAAAGTTGCATTATAATGCCTTAACGAGGGGTAGCCTGTTTATAAGGGAAAACGGCTGAGAAAAGCTTCTACTTTGGTTACCCGGGAAGCAACTGGTGGCGCCCATCCAGATGATAAGATAAGAATGAGTTTCTGTCAAGCTGTTTATTTTCATAAGAGTCTGAACAACATTTCCCACTGCAAGTGGTTCGCTAAATTGGGTGCGATTGTGCTTGTTTTACAATAAGTCGTGCAATTGTCGACTGGCAATTTCCTTGTTTCAGAAATAGTAGGAAAAAAGTATTGACAAGACAATCATCCACTTTGTTTGGTATCCTTGGTTAGAAAGAAAGAGATGAAAGTTCATAATTTTAAATATCTGGTTGTATCTGATCCCTACTTTTGGGGTTTGGAGAAGTAGCTGACGATTTGCATACTCATTGGCGTGTTGTATAGCTCACAGTAGTTTACTTTTTTTGTCAAGACATCTTTCATTTTTGACATTTTTTAACAGGAAGATCAGCACAGCCTCAGCAATCACATGGCGCACTATGAGAAAGTCAAGAGATACCTCATTGAGGATTGTCAATGTAGTCTCAGGTTTCAACTCCTTAATGCGGAGGCCCTCTTTCACCCAAGACCGAAAGCCACCTTGGACCAAATATGGTCTCTGTTGATTAAATAAAAAAGAGTCATCAACCAAACGAGGCACGCTTTGGAGTCTCAGAAGGATATACAAGATCACAATCTTTTAAACACATAATGTGCATCAGTACTTGAAAACCAAGTTTCGCACTTCCTTGCGTCTATATGTAAAGTCCTAATGTTTAATAAGCAACTGTAAGTTCTTGAAATCAGCAAAGGCATGAAAGATTATTATCCTATTTATCGGTCCATTGTCATCACAATTTGAATATCATTCTATTCGCAATAACCAATTAACATTTACTTACAATAACTGAAAGAAAACAGGCAAAAAGGAAAGCAAATACATACCAGAAGATTTGTAAAGAATTAGTGTGATGCTAAGTTACAAAAGGAGCATACATAGATCTGAGGCTTTCCAAGCTTAAAGTAGCCCAATGCCCGCATTTATTTCTAACTGATTAAAAAGTACCAGAGGTAAAATGTGTAGACCATACAGTTGCCTCTTTCTTCACATTATTCTTATTCATGACGCTACCTGTAATATTTAATGACAAGTACAGGGGAGATCAACGTTAAGCAAATATACTTGCCTTGATTCCAAGTCTCCGGAGTGACCTCGCAATGCCCTTGGAACGGTTACCGTTAGCATCCATAACTATAACCTGAGAGCTGTCCTATAGGTTGGGTAATGGAAGTGTTAATCAAAACACTAAAAAGTTATCAAAAGTCAATGGGCAAGGTAAACATAAGAATCTTTTACCACTAATAGACTAAGAATGAAAGCAAGAGCATGAATTAGTAAGTGCAGGTTACTTCAAGAGAAAATAAATCCAATTGGCTCTTTTGTGAGTCTTTGCTCCTCAAGCTATTGCATTAAATAAAAGGACAGCGAAAAAATATGGGAAGATGTTCTTTTGTTTTCCAGGTGTTAAAATTTGAATTTGAACAAATACAAAGACAGTTGTGTAAAAAATGCAACACTGGATTTACTTGAACAATCTTCAAGTTCCTAATGACAGCAGCTAGCAGGTAGTCATCAAGTTCTCTTCTACTCTTGAACAACTTCCTTACAGATCCATCAATCTGAAAACATTTTAGCAAGGAAAAATAGGGCTGTCAACTCTTGAAACTAGAAAGAAATTTAATCGAACCCTTGAACTTGATCGACCGACCTCAGGTAGTGTTACATTGGCAAAACGAGACCGAGCAGCGCGTCGAAGAGCAGGAATGCCTTCTTTCTCTCTGATATCCTTCAGAAAATATAAGACATTTGCTCATGTTTAGCTAAAAGATTTTCTCCATGTATCCAATCAAAGCATTATTATTTACTGAGATAAATTTAATGGAACAACAAAGGTCTCAGAATAAACTATTCTGCAGACGCCTTGCCTCAGGCCGGATATCAATGAGTACAGCATTCCTATCTCCTTTCAGAAGCTCAAAACTTGACTTGGGAGATAAATCCCCAGCATATCCACCATAGGTCAATATCCAATAAAAAGCCCTGCAGAAATCTGATGAGCAATATAATTTCTTTCTGTAGAACTTTAATTGTGATAGGAAAATAACAGGAAACAATGAATAGAGGGGTGTTCATACCAAAAAGAAGTTGATGCCCCAAGCAAAAGAACAAACGGAACAATTGGGTCACTTGGATCCAAGCCAAGACTCCTCTCCAAAGCAGCGTAGCCCTGCTAATCACAATGTAGAAGAAACATGAAAGTATTTCTCAAGTATGGAAAAAAAACCTACAGGATAATCTAAAAGGAAGCGAAACAACCAGAAGGTTGTGCAGATGTATCAAACATGAAGAAGGCTTAACACTAGTGATACCTGTCCCAGAGCAGTCCCAAAAGGAGTAAGAAGCTTCACTGCACGCTCTAAAGGTACATTTAGCGTATCCTGGACTTCTGGAGGAAGTATCTCCTTCACAGACCCATAAGAATACACAACAAGTCGTGATACCGAATCCTCAACAATCAGAATTATATGTCTCAATGCATCAACAGCAACAACCCCAACTCTACCAGAGGCTTCTTTCAAACCTGCCACGCCATTACCAGAGGCTTCTTTCAAGCCTGCCACGCCATTACCAGAGGCTTCTGTCAATTTACTAATAACATCATCAACTGCTTGAGTAGCACCTCTAACAGACGAGCTAATTTCATCAAGTGAATCAGTGATTGACTTATTGAAAACATCCATAGCAGATGATGAACTTGTATCCAAATCCAATATCGAGACAGGGGTGAGATCTACGGTAGTTATGGACTCTGGTGCAATATTGACCAAGTCATTACTAAAACCAATCATCTCCTCCGCTCCAACAGAACTATCTACAAATCTCAGATTTCCACTCGAGTCACTAGTCATGCCCAGATGATTAGTCAATAATTCACCCTCAAATACATTTCGGCTACAACTACAAATGGAACTGAACAGATTGCTTTTGTGTACAAACTTTGAGTACAAAGATATAGGCAATTTTCCTCGGAATGAAGCTCCATGAAGATGAAATGAACTAGCCAAGTCCATGACATTGCATTTCATCTGGTATGTTTTCCAACAGGAGGAAAAGGATTTGAACCCCCCATAGATAGGAATCTGCAGGAGCATAAGTTTTCATATCTGAAATTAACAAAAACTTTCCAAGTCTACAACGATTAATAGTTGGATCACGGAAACAAGTGAATTTAAATTTCAAAAGAAATAACACCATAGGTCTCGGTGGAGCATTGGGCAACTAAGGGTGAATGAGTAACATTACTACTAACTGTGTCTGTGACTTTAGTCTTTTGTTGATTGAAAATCGATAGCTTCAAACATAGCACGCTTTCAAGATAGTTATATAGTGAACTAGCTTGCATTGGACACAATAGCTGGCACGAATTATGCGGCTCTGCAAATATTAATTCATATCTAACAGTGTAATTTGCATCTTCCCGAATATGAAGTAGTACAAACATGCAACTTCAGGAAAAAGAAAAAAACAGTTGTAGGCGGTTAGGATTATTGTATGAAGTTAATCTATTGTATCAAACATGTATTAAGAGCTAGTCAATAGATGAAAACTAGCATATAGTTTAGATCAGTTGCAAGTTGCATTCCTGTAGCTATTCTAGCTCTAATCCCTTTTGTACAAATTTAAGTGATTCATACATGTTAGGTGTGATGTACATTTGTAAGCTTTTAAATGGGAAAGGAATGAACACTTTTAACTCTCACTAATACTAATATAACAATTGAAGCATCCCGTGAACAGTTATAAACGAAGTTAAGGATTAACTTGTAAATGTGCCAAAATCACCTAGCAATCTCATATCAAACAGAAAACAGTTTTCCCTTTCCCTTAACAAACAAGAAAAAGTCATCTGAAAAACTTAAACATTATTTCTAAATAGGGTAGCAAACAACACACAGCATATTAATTTGCTTCTTGTTAGTTGTAACCTTTGAATGGGAAGAAGAGGAAGCAGTAGTTGAACAGACAGGTAAAGTTGCCATCATCGCCTATTGCAATCTCCGTGTTCAGCAATCTCTCATCTTCTGCTTCAGGACCAATATATAAAATTCAACAATCAAGATTGTATATTTCAGAGAAATGGGTATTTTTCATTTGAAGCAGATAATATGAAGTCTGAGCATTAGTTGGGAATATTTGTGCAAAAAGGAGAATCTTTGTTTTATCCAATTGAAAGAAAGAAAGAGATGCGATTGGAAGAATCGTGTGGCTTTGTTTCAAGCCATCACGTTCATCTTCTTCCCTGCCTCTCATTCTCCTCCAGGGCCCCATTTTTCTTTCTTTCTTTTTTTTATTCTAATATTTAAAAAAATCATTTTTGATTCCCAATTATTACTATTAAAAAAAAAATACTTTCAGTTATGATACTTATCTATTTCAAGTTGTGATTTGATTTATCTGAGAATATTAGATCATATTGTATTAACGAAAATTAATTTGACATCTGTATTGGGTAAAAACCAGTGTTGTCAGGTGGTCGTATCAAACGAGAACACGCGGGAATAGTAAAAGGTCAAATATGAGTCACCAGTCATGTGACACCGGGTGAATTCATCTAGCCGGCAGCACAGGACTTGCTTAGCTCACAATCTTGAAAGATTTGAACCGGGGGAAGCGTGTTTTAGCTCGGATTACTGGTCGGGTGGAATGAAGCTCAGCAGACAGTCGTTACGGAAGATCTCGGGGTCCCCTGCAAGCGTTACTTGGCCATTATGACAGGCATTCATTCATTATTAAGAGGGCGTGATTTGTGGAATATGTCCCTCATAGATTCGCTATAAATATAGAACTTTATGCTTATTGTAACACATTCATATTTCAGCAAGCATACAAAGCATACTACGATTACTTAGCAATTTCTCTAAAGTTCATTGTTCTTCATTGTATTGTCAAGCTCAATTAGGAAGTCTTCTCCGGTGGCCTCAGCTCACAAGCTATACCAGAACTCAGGCTTTCCAAGCTCTTTGATTAATCTACTATTTCTTAGCTATTAATTATTACATCTAGCTATTAATCTTGCTAATTGGGTCATTACAATCCCTGTGTCCATAAACTATGTACACAAATTCAACTGTATCCGCAAACAATTTGGCGCCCACCTTGGGGTTTGGACAATTATGGTATCGTTTCGACCCACTCATTTTACACTAATTCATTTACACTTTCCGCTTAGGAAATCTTAATTGAGATATGGAGAACAACGGTATCAATGACCAAATCAATGCTGATATAGGAAACAATGGTGTACCTGAGGTTGGCAACCTGCACCCTGCGCCCTTCGGGCCCCGGCAGGAGCAATTAGCCAGCGGGACTTAGCACAGGGAGACCCCCACCGGAGGGAAAGGTCACGGCCAACAAACTACGAGGGACCGGACTCCCAACGACACAGATGACGAGCCCGTGGAAGAAATAGAGAATATTTTGAGGGAGCAGTAGAGAGTGATTATGAGTCACCACGGTAAGACCGTATTATGGTCGAACTTCAGCAAGCAATATCAGTGGCGTCTAAAAATCCCAACGGCATAATTAGAGTGCCTCCTTGTGCGCCCACGTTGTAAACGGTCATGGGAACCAGTCATGTTGCCTTGGAAGTGGAGGCTCGGTCGGAGGATGGCCGGGCCTAAGGTTCTAATAATGGCTCGAGGAATGAAAACACTCCGGAAGACCCTTTCAGGGCCGAGCTGATAAGATGCATGAGGTAGATCAATACAAGGATGGACCGGAATGCAAAGGAATTCCACGCTCAGATGGATCAGATCCCGGGAGCGCCTCCGATCCTTACCGGTCCAGACTGTAATAAGTACAGCCCGTTGGCGCATAAGCCCTTTGCTGCGCCGGAGTTGATCCTCAAGAGGTTTAAAATGCCTGAAATTCCCAAATATGACAGAACAACAGATCCGCAGAAGCATGTAACAGCCTACTGATATGTCGTGAAATTGTGGTACATCTGATGCTTTTTAACTCGAAGTTTTTACTTGTTTTCGAGTAAGTTTGTGTCAGTTTGATGTGCAGGTATTTACAAGTTAGAATGCAAAAGCAAGTGAAAATGAGGATTTTTGAAGACCAAGTACTGTTCCTGCATTTTTACGGACCATCAACATATCGACGGTTCGTCGTTTGTATCGTCTTTGTGCTATCAGAAGATCAGAGGCTATGCAGTGTTGACGGGTAATAGGATGGGTTGTTCGACGGACCGTCGAATAACGACGGTCCCATCAACATGCACCGTCGTTTGACATCCTGTAAGTGTACAAGTCTGTCAGAGACCGTCAAGTGAACCGTCGTTACTCGACGGTACCGTCAATGTACAAAGACGCTTCGTGAGTTGCAAGCCGACCTGGGTAGGATTAGTTTTATTAATTCCGAGTTTTGGACTTGTATAAATACCTGATAGGGTTTTATTTTTCAGACATCTTGAGTTTAAAACTTGTACTGAGCATTTTGAGTTCTTAGTACTTTTCAAGGGTTTCAAGACTATTCTATTTCGTTTATCTTCAATTCTCTTTGTAAGTTCAAACAATAATTACAATTACAATGTCTTGCGTTTTTATCAATTTCATGAGTAGCTAAATTCCTTACTAAGGTTGTGGACCTAAGGATGGGTGTTTTGCGCATGGGTTTCTAGTTATGATGTGTGCATAATAGGTTGTTAGGGTTTGTTAGTTCTTAATTATTCATTGTTAGTTGATGGTTGCAAACATTAGCTTATTCCCAAAACCTTGATTTATTTGGGAAAATAATTAGGGTTTGGTAAGAACTGATAACAAGAACTCAAGGCTTTAAACCTTGTTTAATAAATTCACTTAGGAATAACAGGAATTTACTTGGCATAATCAATCGTTCTTCATATAAACTCTTTTGTATTTGGGAAAATCATAAAGAGATATTGTTCTTAATTATTGGAAATATTAGTGTTACACCTTGGGAGAGATTCATGTTATTCGCATGATGAGTGGACTAACGTGAGTCTAGGGTGTATATGAAGTCTCTACAAGTAGGAAAGGATACGCAATAATTCTAATTAAGATTCCAAAGACATTTGAGGCAAAAGAAGAAAGCTCGTCGGAGAAAGTTAAGGTAGAGTCTTGTTGGGAGAATTTCACATCATTTGAGTTAAGCCTTGCTTAGCATTACTTTGAGGAAGAGATATAAAGCCCCTTGGATGGTTAATGAAGTGTTATTTAAGTGCCAAGAAGGTTTCATAAGGATTGGAGGTCAAACGAATCAACGAGAGAAGTTCGGAAAAAAATGGGTTATACGACCACTTATACGGACCGTATAACTTTATACAGTCTGTATAAGGGCCCGTATAACCTTTCCAGAGAAGGCCAATCCCTGGTGGGATTATATGGTCACTTATACGGACCGTCTAAGTGTCTGTATAACCAAGTCGGGTCAAATTTTTCCAGATTTTCCTCTTTTATATATATGTGACCCAAGTTCGTATTTTTCATTTCCCACATTCTCCACAACAATTGAAAGCTCTAGAACATTCCCCATGTCATATTAACACAAACCCAAGGGAAATCAAAGATTAATTAGCAAGAACCAAGGGAATCAAGTGTGGAGAGGCTCTCTAGGGTTTGTAGAGTTTAAGATTTCTTTGGGTATTGAAGTTGGAGTTCCATTCAAGTGAGATACTTTGATCCAAAGTTCATCCCTACATAATAAAAGGTGAGTTTTACATCTATTTCACGTTATTAAGAGTATTTGGTTGTTGAATAACTTGGATGAAGGAAGAAAGTAGTAGGTGAAGCTCAAACATGGATTTAATGATTTTTTTGAATTGTAAACTAACTTGAGTCATGACTCTTAGTATGCGATGAGTATAATATTGTTATGGGTGATGCTAATGGTGTTGGGGAAGTATTATATGTGAGTGAATGTGGTGTTGTGTTGAAGCTATGGTTATGAATGATCTGAAAAGGAGTTTTGAGGATTGAACCATGCTTAACTTGAGAGAAGCCTCTTGATTATGATGTTATGGATGTTGCAATTGATGTTTGGGAGTTGTTTATTATATGGGAAAGTCAAGGAAACAAAGGAAATGCTGCTCAAATTCCGTTAGCTTATAGATGATTTAGTTTAAGCTTAAGCATGTCTTCAATGACCTAATCTTAGTATGAATTCTCTTGAATGTAGAGTCGTGAGCTTGGAAGGAGAACGTTTAGTCATTAAGGAAACGCAAAGGTATGTAAGGCTAGTCCCCTTTTTTTTCAAGGCATGATTCCTATGTTGTAATTCTATCCATATTTTTCGATGACCTTCTTACTTCCAAAAGCTAGAAGTTTATGATTCTTACAGCTTCATATGATGTTAAAGATGAGATGTTTTCTATGATGATGATGATTTTATTTCTAGAAGTTCCAAAGCTTATGATTGTGATGCTATCACGAGATTATTAAGCTATTTCATATTGTTCATTATTGTTGAGCTCACCTTATAATCATTGTTCTTGCACGGTGAGATATAGTGATGATGATTGTTCCATAAGATAATCAGAGGTCACCGACCTTACGTCACTCCGATATGATGATAGCTTTAATTGGGCTCACATGCATGCTTATTTTTATGTATGATTACACCATTCCTATTTGGTCGGGCAGACACCACTATGATGGGCGTAGTGGGTGGCTTATGGATAACACTGTGCCTATTTGGCTGGGCAGACACCACTGGTGGGCGGCATGAGATGATTACCCCGGACGCGGGCTAATGATGATTACACCGTACCTATAAAGGTATGGGAAGTTTATGTATGTGCATACGTTGATGATGTTTTAAAAGTAAAAGTTAGCATGCATGATATCCGTCTTCTGAGGCAATCAGTTACAGGCTATCTTCTTATCTCATGTTTCTTATTTCCTTGTTATGTTCTTATTCATGTCTTACATACTCCGTACATTACCGTATTGACGTCCTTTCTTTTGTGGACGCTGCGTTCATGCCCGCAAGTAGACAGGGAGACGGTTCAGATTCCTAGGAACTTTATCATCAAATATACAGGAGCACTCCACTACTCTGGAATTGCCGCTTATTGGCATATTCTTTTGCGCACATATTTGGGGTATGGCGGGGTCCTGTCCCGTCCTTATAATTTCAGTATCCCAGTTAGAGGCTCGCAGATACATATGTGTGGGTAGTAGATGTCTTATGATCTCTCTAGTGTATGTCTCATATATCATTTTGTAGCCACATGGGCTTATACAGTTGTATATATATATATGTTTTGAGAAGTAATTGAAGACTATTCCATATTAAGTGTTGCTTTGAGAATTGTATTTATTCAAGGTAAGACAGATGATAAAAGGAAAGGTGGTGATCGGTAGGCTAGCTCCGGGTACCCTTTATGGCCCTCTAGTTGGGTCATGACAATCAGGAACTCCATTTGAGCTTAAGTGCACCCATTAGAAGTATATCATATTAGAACCCTAAGCATTGCATTTATCTGGTGGCGACACAACCTTGGTTTCTTTTACCATATATTACAATCCAAAGCAATTAGTTAGCAATTAGTCATAAACAACCAACTTTCTACAAATTCATCGGAGTAAGACATTAGACCTAAATAAAGCATTCTACGATTTTAGTAACCTTTTCACACCATATTGCCTGTGGGATTCGACCCCAACCTTGTTGGGTTAGTATATTTGACATCGTCCGCTTTACACTAATAAAAGGTGTAATTTGAGCATACCAAAATTTAACACCCCCAACTTAAAGTCTTTGCTTGTCCTCAAGTAAGTAAAACAACACAACGACTCAACTATTACCTAGATATCACAGGGTAGTAATGTCTACAATAGTTTTGACTCCGAACTACAGGAATACATGTTCTACTACCAAGGACCATCTCACTTTCATGATCAAAATACGATGCATAACTCAAGAATGCTACAACTCACAAGGAAGCTTCAATTTATGACATTACATTATCGAACATCACAAAGGTCACTTTAGGCGGGCACTTTGTTTTGCACAATTCGCAATCATCATGCCCTCACATACACCAAAGAATGTCCCGCATACATCTATGCAATGAAAAAGGGACAAAAGACTAAAGAGAAGAGAAGACACTCATTCTCACAAAGAAATTCACATCTACACATGCAAATACCATAGGCTTGCCCTTATTTTCTATGCTTTCATCATTGGATAGTTCAGTTGTGATCACGTTAGGAATTGTTTTTGGCTTGTAATGTAGGCTTGGGGATGGGTAGGATACTTTTGGTATTAGCGACTCACCCTTCTTGAACACTACACTTCTCCTCACCTTTATCCACCTCTTCTTTTCTCCCATTATTTTCTTTCAAATCTTTAACGTTGAAGTGGGTTATTCCTAATAAAAATTAACCTTATTTTTGTGTTATGATTTTCTGATTTTTTTTTAAATATGTACAGCAACCACATCGAGTTTTAATTACCACAACTTACACCACCCCCAACTTAGGCTTTTAGCCTCTACTTCACACTTATCTCACCCTCAACTTAGGCTTTTAGCCTCTTTTATCTCATAGTATCAAGGAGGGACCGGGTGCAGAACTAGAATTCAATTCAAAAAGGGTATGGGTTTGTTACAGCTAGCCAACAAAAAGGTCAGAGGCTCAAAAAGGGAAAACTAGGGATATTTGCATTTCATGGTCAGGCTTATAAGGCAAAGTGACTATTTATACAAAGAAAGCCTAAGATCATTTCACAACTAAACTATCTGCCAAATTCAAACATGACTAACTAGGGAAGTTCTAGATTACACATGCATAGTATGAATACAACTAGCATCTCACACATACATCAGCATAAGGATGATTATTTTTACAAATGTGCCTCCTAAGCAATCATTTATCACACACAATACCCCAATAATCATAATGTCATACAAAGAATCAATCCCGTCAATCAGTAGCTGTTTCTAAGTATGCATCTTTCAATTTTTTTCGAGGGGTCTATACTTTACAAAATCACAAAACATGCCATAAGTTTCAGAACACTACTAAATAAGTCAAAACTACTCTATTCTATCTAAGCAACATCCTACACATGCCAGTTTCAACAAAATAAAACCCCTCAGGAAAAGAACTATGGCAAAGAAAAGTCAAAAGGGGTCCTAAACACATACACTATCTACATACCGAGTACCCACACCCCCAACTAAAGAAATCTGCAGTGTCCCCAATGCAGTAAAATAAAAGAAAAGCAAAGGAGTAGGAATAGATGTGGCGCACTAGGCGCGCTGCTCATCTCGAGGCTCTAAGGTCTGCGAAGCATCAGCTGGAGCGTCAGTGGCAGCAGTAGCAGTAGCAGTAGTGCCCTTATGCATTGGCTCTGGAATAGGAAGGGTCGGTGGCAAAGTCTCTCTAGCTGGAGCACTGCTTGAGGTGGCCCTCGCAGTCCTGCGAGGGTAGTTCTCCACAAGAGAGTTCAGGGTAGCTTCCTGGATAAGCTGCTCCTCTAAGATCTAACCCCGCAGGTGAGTCCTCTCTCGCAAATCATCCTCCTCCTCACCATCATCCATCACTCTCTTCCTCTTCTCTTGATTACCAACCACTGGAGTGGCAGTATGAGCTCCCTCCTCATCAAGTAACTTTATCACTAGAAGCACTTCCTCCTCCACCTCAGTCCTGGTGGGGGGTGGCATCACCACTCCATTCGGATCACGAGCTTGCAAAATCAGTACTGCAGCTTTCAGCTGCTCCAACTCAACCCACAATGCATCAGTAGAAGTACTCGACTGAGATAACTCCAAAGCTGCGAGCCGCTTCTCAAAACTATCCAAGAGAGCAGTCGTGGCTTGCCTCAGTGGCACCATGGCAGCCACAACCCTCTTATTTACAAACTCATCCAGCTGCCTGACTATGACTTTGGACAGCTCTTTTGCAGTCGCTGCCTGCTTTGCAAACTTTCTGAAGTTCTCGAGCGAGAAAGCATATGGGTTAGCAACTCTGGCTTCCCCCTATGGTAGTGCAGCGGGACCCTATGGCTGTGAAGCTGCAGTCTGTGGCTGTTAAGCTGGAGTCTGGGTCTGTGAAGCGGGAGTTTGGGTCGCTGGTGCATCTGTGTGTGGAAGCTCAGGATCTGTAGTCTGGATAGGCTCGGAAACAGGGGCAGTAGTGACAGGTAGCACCTCCGTAGTATTACCGGCGGCCCGTGAATGCTGAATATCCTGAGGCTCAGGCAAACCGCCAAACAATATCGGGAAGCCATCCTCTGCACCTTGCCCTCTCTAATGGCCTCATCTCTGCTCTTTTTCACTGAATACACATGCGAGGCTATAACCCGATGATCAATGTGTGGTAAAATAAGGACATATACCCTCCGAATGAGCTAGGTGATCAAACACGGATATATCAATGAAGTAATGGAATGTGAAGCCCTCAGCTGAACCTCATCGGCAGCCAACCGCCCAAAATTAATCGGGTATCTAGTCATTAATGCAGCAACTATGATGGGTCTGTCAACAGTAAGTGCATTGTTGGCCTGAGTAGGAAGGAGCCGCAACTAAACCACACTCCACCAGAACTTGCCATCAAGTGTCAACCAGCGCTTCGTTATCCACTGGGGCATGTCAGTAGTCTCCCCCTCTTGCTTGGTCAGCCAATCACTGTCGCCACCCAATCTCGGACTTACTGCTCCCCCTTTCTATCAAGTTTATCATTCAACTCATCTGTCTTTCTCGGAGCATTATAGTCATTACCGAAATACACCCTGTTGATTGCTTCCGCGGAGATGTCAACATTCAGCCCTCTCACCGCGACCTATGTCAATGGGTCAATCTTAATTAGCCTCTGTCGCAATTTTCTTACTTTGTTAATCAAGGCTCCATACATAGCATACAACTCCCGCACCAACACTGGATAGTACTCCGAGGGGCGTTATCTATAAAGCCCAAATTATAGTGCTCAATGGTGTCTCTGGTGCGGGAGAGGATCTCCAGACCCTCAAAACTGATACGCCTCTCCTCATGGATAGTTCTGTTTAGGTTCGGTCCAGTTTCATTTTTCAATGCCACCCTAGCATCAAACAGTTCCTTAGCACCCGAGACTGTGAACCGGAGACGATCATCTTTTAAATTTTTGGCTATAATATCTCATGTTGTAGTCGCATCATCACCGTCATCTGCTGGAGGTGAACTCTGCTGAGTCGGGGATCTGGTCGGTAACTGGAAGGCCTGTGAATTACACCCCCTGTTGTGGGTTGCTGCGGGACCGGTGAAGTGTCTCCTGAAACAGCCTCTGAACCCTCCGCTGCATCACTGTCACCTGATCCGAATGAAGACGATCCCTCCTCTTCAGACTGGGAGGAATCGGAAGGTGAACGAGATGGTATTGTGACCTTCCAGTTCCAAACGGGAACATCAGCCTTGTTCTTCTTTACTGGAATAACCTCAACTTCATCCTCTGAAGGTTCATCTCTCAGAGTGAGTTGACCACTGGGCCGCCTTCTATCCATTTCTCTCTATGTCTGCCTTGACCTACCCACTCGTGTAGTTGTTAACTTGGTAGAGCCATATCTGTCATCAAAAACCATTTATTAATCAGTATGTGCAATATAAGCTCAATCAAAGGCATATTAGTCCATTATTAATTAGTATTCCTGCGGAGGTTACGTATTAATTAGTATTCCTGCGGAGGTTACGTATACATAGAAAGTTTTAAAGAAAATCTCAATATACCTGTAGCCGATCAATCTCGAGCCTGGCCCGGGGAGCTACCAGGTGAAGTATGTTCTTCATTCTCGTCTGTCTACTCATCGCTCTACCAGGTAAATTGGGTCGGCGGTACTGTAGCTACAGTACTACTACAGTACTGTAGCGGTACTGTAGCAGTGCTGTTTCTACGCGACAGTTCAGTTTGTAACGTCTATAATTCTCTCCTCCGATGTCCTATCAACGAGCGGTTTGTTACATAATAAACTAGACTCGACGAACTGCATTTTAGGCTTTTGAAACGCCTTAAAACTCCAACTATACATGGAGATATACCCCTCCAAAGTTGACTAAAAATCCTTCCAGCATTTCTCAAATTTTCATCGAACTTATTTTCTTCAATTTGCTCGATCTCGAAATATTCCGAAACTCTCCATACATGATATTTATCACTTATTATACTAATAATGATCATGTTCTCGTGTTTCAAAATACTCTTTCCCGATTACGACTTACGAGATCGTAATTCACCCTCTTTCTTCGTTGTTACGTACTTTCCATGGCTTGTGCTTTTCAAAACATTATGGGACGTCTCCGACACTTCCTTACTACGGTGAGGTAAATGTCATACTCCTGCTCTGAAAACGCGGGGTGTAACATCCTCCCCCCCCCTTTAAAAACATTCGTCCTCGAATGTTGAGGCAGAGTTCGCTCCGAGGTAGATATCAATGTTTTTACCCGTATTTGTCGGTATTTACTTTACTGACTTGCATCCTTACTTGATCATTTAAAACTGAACTTATTCAAATTACACAGTTTATCCTTCCTCTTTTGTAGCCAAAATTTATGCCTGCACTCAAGGTCATCTCTTTTCTTATTATCTGTCTGTCTACTAACTCTCCATGCTTTATCTTTTTCATTGTCTCTTCAGTCTTCATTGTTTACATTCTCTTATGCACCTTTCATCCCGTGCCTACCACATACTTTTATCCAATTTTTGATCTCATCTTCTTTTTATTCAGGAATTCTTGTTCTCTTCGATCTCCACGTATCTTTCGTACGTTACATAGATGTCCCAAGCCTTTGTCTCCTTGGAGTTGAATTATTCTTATTCTTCCTCCCTTAAAATAACCTCGAGACTGGTCATATTTTAGCATCCTTTGCTTTCTATAGCAGTTGAATTAATCTTTGCGGTACTTTATCCTTCAACTGATTTAACACCGAAACGTCTCGCTTAATTTCTCTTTCCTTCAATTGGACTTCTGGCCCTTGGCTAACTAATGGAAATTCGTGTACTTATATCAAAAACATCTCAAACCTCTTCTTTAATGATTCATTTCCTTCAATCTACTCTTAAAGTTCTGATCCTTAGTTCGGCTAATAAATTAGGGTGAATTCAGAAGTTTGTCGAAGAATAACCACGATTCTTAGTCATGCAGTGAATTCGGATCTTTTCATTCTTTCTTTTGTCTGTAACCAATTTGTCACGGATAAGATGTCATGTACATATATACATTTCCATCACTATTTTACTTACCAACACTTCCAGAAGCCAATCAAACTTTCTTTAGTCCTGAAGCCCTGTCATGCTTTCTCCCCTTCTGCTAGCCTAGTCCGTCTCCACTTACCCGACTTCTATAGGGTTTTTAACCACTTCATACGCTCTAATTTACCTTAGGATACCTAATTTCACATTCGTCTCTTGTTCCCCCGTTTATGACATTTTCAGCATATTTCCCAGGGGGTCACCCATCGTGATATTGCTCTCACCCCAGCACGCTTAACCTTGAAACTTTAGTGCATTTTAATACGTGAATGCTGGTATAATCATATCGATTGCCCCGCACGACCTTTTTCACATCATTTAAGGTAAGTCGGGGTTCTAGCAACTCCCAAAACGTCCTCACGGCGGGTCCCGCTCCTATCTTCGCTTTCCTAACCATACAACTACCATACTGCCTCTGCTTAAATCTTTGCTATTTACTCCTATCCATACATATAACTATCTTTTACCGGGGTTTCTAAATTCACACTGGTGGCGGGGACATCTGAGTCGTCATTACTTATATCCGCTAAATCTTTGACCCCTTTTTGAATTTCTACCTGCCGTTATTAATTAGTATTCCTGCGGAGGTTACGTATACATAGAAAGTTTTAAAGAAAATCTCATATACCTGTAGCCGATCAATCTCGAGCCTGGCCCGGGGAGCTACCAGGTGAAGTATGTTCTTCATTCTTGTCTGTCTGCTCATCGCTCACCCGACCCTCGTCATTTCTTGCGTCCGAATCCGAAGAGAATAGCGGTGATTCCTGGTTCTCTGATGGCCGGAACAAGGGACAGGAGAAATCCATAGCACTCTCCGAGGTGGCCGGGCTGGCACGGTCCTCCATCACGGGGGTAACTGGCGTACCCCCGGAAGCCTCCTCATCTGTCATCCCAGAAGAGTGCTCTGACGGGTCTGTGCCATAACTATCCTCCTCCCTGGAGGTAAGAAGCTCTGGGGGGGGGGGGGGGTCATCGTCGAATCCTCTGAGGGATCTGTATCATAGCCACTGTCTGTGGAGTCCCCTGCCCTAGGGGTCAGAATCTCGGGAGGAATTGTCGCTGGGTCCTCCGACGGATCCGTATCATAGTTGTCCTCCGCGGGATCCTCCACTCTGGGAGTCAAAAAATCTGGAGGAGTTGTGGCTGAGTCCTCTGACGGGTCTGACTCAATCGAATAGCCGAGGCTCCCCCTACTCGGCTCTGGAGATACTCTAGGGGCCTTACTGGTGCCCCCATCATCTGAAGCTGATCTCTTCATCGACAGTACTGAAACCATAGCATAGGATTTGGAAAGGGATATGGAAACCTGATAGCATAGCTCTATCGCACGATCTTAGGACACAAAGAAGGTCATATTTCCTAAATGCCCTGTAGCCTCCTGCCTATAAGTGTGGCGCGCTACACATCCATAAACAAGACTCTACTGGACGCGGCTCGTAGACAAACCCCTAGGACCGAACTGCTCTGATACCACTTCTGTCACGACCCAACTAGGGGCCGTGACGAGTACCCGATACTTGTACCGAGCACCCCTTGTCTATCGTTTTTCCTTTACCTCTTAGCAAGCCGTATGAACGGTGCCATATTTTTTTTTTGAACATTAACATTAGCAGCGTCATTATGAACATAGACTAGTAAACTTCGTTATCACTTTATACAACAACATTAACATGCTAAAAGACCATATATCTATCTATACCTGACTGACTGTACATATCTGTCTACGAGCCTCTAAACATAGTACGCTTATACATAGAAAGGGCCGAGTACTGTCGTGCCCAAGAATACATACACAAAATAGTACCACTGAAGTGGGGCTCCGGAACAACTGGAGCGCTGTAGAGTACCGCTGGTAGGGCTCCTAAGGATCAAGTCCACCTGTCTGCTGACCTGCGCGGCATGAAACGCAGCGTCCACAAGAAGGGACGTCAGTACGAATAGTGTACCGAGTATGTAAGACATGGAAGATAACACAAGCAATAACATAGTGTATAATTAATAATGTCATGGAGTCATAGGACATAGAAAATAGAACTTATACCATGTCATGTATTATCATATCGTATCATATCTTATCTTGTCTTGTCGTAGCATATTGCGTTATAGTATATCGTGTCATAGTATGTCAGGCTATAGTATATCATATCATAGTTCATCATATCATAGCATAGCATGTTATAGCGTGTCGTGTCATACCATAGCGTGTCATAGCGTATCATAGCATAGCATAGCTTGTCATGTCATGTCCTGTCGTGGTAGATCATAGCATATCATGTCATAGTATAGCTTACCATAGCATGGCATGTCATAGCATATCATAGCATAGCATAGCTTGTCATATCATGTCCTGTCGTGGTAGATCATAGCATATCATGTCATAGTATAGCTTACCATAGCATATCTTATCATAGCATGTCTGGTCATGACATGGTAGGTCATATCATAGCGCCGAACAATGTCGGCTCACCCACATAGCGCCGATATACACCGGCTCACCCATATATCCCGCGTCCGGGCACCCCGCGTCCGGGATGATAAGCCAGCTGATCAGGTAGCAATGAAACATGTTTCCCTTCCCATTCCCCCATGTATCCCTTCCCCCCAGCCCAGGTTCATATACATAGCTTGCATATATGTACTTTCTATGCATATACACATCTTATATACGTACACATATTTTTGTATTCATATACATAGCTTGTATACATATACATGTCTTATATACATTTACTTATCTTATATACATATACATATTTTATATAAATATACATCATATAAGCACACAAGGGAGCCCAAGGGAAAATCATGTAGCCATCGGAGTGACGTAAGGTCGGTGACCTCCGAGTACATTATGGAATACTCATGATCGCTCTTGTCTCACCTCGAAGGGACGAATATTTTAAGGTGAGATGGTCAACGGAGAATAGTATTAAAGTAAACGTAGAATGAAATCGTGGGCGTCATAGATGACAGTTCATAGGCTTGGAAGTCTTTAGAAAGTGAAGTCACAGCTAGGGAATATAAATAGGATTCGAAAATTAGTTTATCATTTTCATGTTTACATAAGATACTTAGCTTAGTCATCTTAGTCATAGAGTCGTTCTGGTAGTACGTATCATAGGCATATCCTCTTATCTAACATCATTGTTATCATTATCGTCATGGAAGTATCCTCGTTAGAGGAGTCATAGTACTTATCATTTGGTAACGAAATCGGGATTAAAGTTTCCCTTTAGATTCACTTCAAGTAAGTCAAGCAAGACTATAAGGAAAATCCGAGAGTAACGGGCCCACCTCGGGCCGGATGAGGTAGCGTATACGATTTACATATATTACGTGTCATAGCGTTACAATCGGGTCCCATTTATACAAGTGCTAAGGGTTTAGGAGGCTTTTCCCACAATTGGCACACTTTCTAATTCAATTCTATTGAACAAAAAGGAGAAAACTTTAGGTGCGGATTCCGGGGAACAGAATTGTCCCCGAGGCTCGTACCCGACTTATTACACCTAAGACATGCCATAGAAAGAAGGGTGAAGCCTTACATACCTCTTTCCGCTCCTTTTGCTATTCCAAATTCACGTCACAATTTCGTCAAAATCTGCAAATTGGTCGTTTCTACCAAAACTCTCATTAGTATACTTAGAGTTGAAATCTTAAGGACACACTTGGCTACCGAAATTTCGGCAGCATTTCCTCTGTTTATATGCCTCGCCCGAAATTCCAATTCAATAACCAACAACATCAACAACAATACCAATAGTCGTAATATCATTTCCAACACCAACATATGCCATAAAACAACCCACACACTATTTTCCAAATTTCTCAACCAACCCACTTGTGATACAACTATTTAATAATCTTTACTTTCGTAAGGAAGTTGAAATTAACACTAAGAACATCAATAGCAACATCCCCAACATCCTACAAGATAAATATAAGTATTTCCATCCAAATTTCTCTTCAACCCTCAATCTATAAATCAAAAACATCAACACAACAACTAAAACTTTTATTTCTTGCAAATATTCCTTAATCAAACTTGATAAAGAAAGAGATTTAATGATTCATACCTTATTTTTATGAAGGTAGACAAATCTTCAACATTTACTTGTTCCCAAGCTAAATCCAACACCAATCTAAACTATAATCGCGTCTCCGCGTTGCCCGGACTTCAATTGGTATTTCGTAGCTTGAATTTTCACTCAAAGTTCTCATTTTTGAGTGGGATTTTGGACCCCTTTTTCTGCTGAAGTTTCTGGAATGTTGGAGCATATTTTTGATGAAGAAAAAATGGGTTTTAGCCCCTTTTATAATAAATTGGGTCGGTGGTACTGTAGCTACAGTACTACTACAGTACTGTAGCGGTACTGTAGCAGTGCTGTTTCTACGCGACAGTTCAGTTTGTAACGTCTATAATTCTCTCCTCCGATGTCCTATCAACGAGCGGTTTGTTACATAATAAACTAGACTCGACGAACTGCATTTTAGGCTTTTGAAACGCCTTAAAACTCCAACTATACATGGAGATATACCCCTCCAAAGTTGACTAAAAATCCTTCCATCATTTCTCAAATTTTCATCGAACTTATTTTCTTCAATTTGCTCGATCTCGAAATATTCCGAAACTCTCCATACATGATATTTATCACTTATTATACTAATAATGATCATGTTCTCGTGTTTCAAAATACTCTTTCCCGATTACGACTTACGAGATCGTAATTCACCCTCTTTCTTCGTTGTTACGTACTTTCCATGGCTTGTGCTTTTCAAAACATTATGGGACGTCTCCGACACTTCCTTACTACGGTGAGGTAAATGTCATACTCCTGCTCTGAAAACGCGGGGTGTAACATTTTTCATCTATGTACAATCTTTTGAGTTTTGGGGCTTTGGGGTTACTCAGACGTCACCCTCTTGTTTCACACCTTTTTGACCATTTGGTATATTATCGGGTTTTGTTTGGCGGGCATAACAATATCAGACCGAATTTATCAATCGAAATGTCGTCCAACCCGTTGGAATTACTCAGACTTCACTCCACTATTTTCATCGCTTTTCACATAATAACTGTTACGAATCATTGGCGGGCACAATGAATCGACACGAATGTGGATCAAAATGCTCGCCAACTCAATGGAGGTATGATATTCTCATCCCCATGAGTCCTAATTACAACAAACATACCAACTTCCCCACCCCCAACCAATAATTTCACACAATTTCAAATTGTAGCATTAGTCTCAGCCCAAAATATCAAACCTAGGTCATGATCTCAACTCTTCATGTTCAGCACCAATTTTAACTTCCTACAACCAATAATTTCAGCCCCAACGTAGTTCATTAATGGGTAGACACAATCCTAGTTCAACAATATAGCCATTTCAACAATTCACAATCCCTAGTTGTGTCTATTTCAATTTAAGACCAACTATTCACAAAAGAAAACCAAGAAGAAGAGCGTTTCATAGCAACATACCTGATATTCAGAGAAATTCGAAAAAAACTTGGGGCTTTTGGTGGAAATACCAACAGAGAACTCAAAAAAAAAATATTTGCTTTTGTTTTGAGCAGAGGATTATGGTTTTCTGAGGGGATATTGTGATTTTATGGTGGGTTATGGTGTTTAATGGGATTTATTGGAGAAATAATTGTGGGTTAATGGAGAAAGGATTGTGGGTTAATGGGTGGAGAAGTAGAGAAGATGAAAAAGAAAAGGGCGCGACCTATGGGTGTTTTAAACCCTCTGCTCGTCGGTTTGTATTTCTTTTCTTTTTTTCTGTTAAAACTAGAAAACTTACCTGGGTGACTCGACGAACTGTCTTTGTACATCGATGGTGCCGTCGAATGTTGATGGTTCGTCGACTTACAAAATCAGAAAAACTTACTTGGGTAATTCGATGGACCGTCGATGTACATTGACGGTACCGTCGAATGTTGACGGTTCGTCGAATTACTTTGTCAGAGAGTTGAAATTTGCAAACTCTCTAAACTCTGGCTTTGTATACCGTCAATGCGCATCGACGGTCCGTCAATAATGTCTTCGATCCCGTTAATTTACACTGAGATGATCTTTTGCCAGATTCCTGAGTTCCAGTTCCTGCACACTCAACACCAGTTAAAAAGCCCAGATACACTACTGAAAACAAAATAAACACACCAAGAAAAATACAGAAATCTAAACTTGGGTTGCCTCCCAAAAAACGCTTGATTTAACATCGCGGCACGACGGTGGTACCGTTTTATTTCGGATCAGGATCCGTTCCCAGATGCTTCAACTGGTACCTATCAACAATTCTATCCCCATCATTGCAACTATGGTAGTGCTTCACCCTCTGGCCGTTCACCTTAAATGTCCGAGTTCTATCTCCGGACTCCAATTCAATCACCCCATGAGGTGAAACACTTACCACCTCAAAAGTATCGGACCACCTTGATTTCAACTTTCCCGTTAGCGGCTTTAATCTAGAATTATATAGCAGGACAGGATCACTCTTGTAGAATTCTCGCTTTAGGATCTTCTTGTCATGATAGTGTTTCATCCTCTCCTTGTACAATGCTGCACTTTCGTAAGCCTGGTACCGGAATTCATCCATCTGGTTGAGTTGAAACAGCCGAAGTTTAGTTTCTTCATCCCAATCCATATTCAGCTTCTTCAAGGCCCACATGGCCTTATGCTCAAGCTCAACTGGCAGATGACAAGCTTTGCCAAAAACCAGTCTGAAAGGAGAAGTCCCAATCGGAGGTTTGTAGGTATTTTGATAGGCCCAAAGAGCATCATCAAGTTTCCGAGCCCAGTTAGTCCTATTTGCATTGACAGTCTTGGCCAAAATACTCTTGATCTCTCGATTGGAGACTTCAACCTGCCCACTCGTCTGAGGATGATACGGGGTTGCAAACCTGTGCTTCACACCATACTTCTCCATCAGCCCAGTGAAGGCTCTATTGCAAAAATGAGAACCACCATCGCTGATTATTGCCCTCGGAGTACCGAAACGAGTAAATATGTTTTTCTTTAAAAACCGCATGATACTCTTGGCTTCATTGTTGGGTAAAGCCACAACTTCTACCCATTAGACACATAATCCACAGCAACCAAGATATATTTCATGCCACAAAAGCTCAGAAAAGGCCTCATAAAATCGATTCCCTAAACATCGAACACCTTCACTTCCATCACAAAGTTTATAGGCATCTCCTGCCTCCTACCATATTCCATTGTCTTTGGCATTGATCACAAGACCTTACCAACAAGTTTGCATCATGAAAGAGAGTAGGCCAGTAATAACCACATTCGATAACCTTAGCAGCAGTCCGAGTACTACTATGCTGACCCCTAACAGGAGAGTCGTGGCACGCCTTCAGAAATTCTATTACCTCTTACTCGGGAACACAACGTCGAATGATGTTATCAGCGCATATTCTCAACAGGTATGGCTTGTCCCTGTAATACATACGAGAATCCCGGAGAAACCTTTTTTCTGGTATGATTTTATATCATCAGGAATAATGCCTGTCACCAAAAAGTTGGCAATGTCTACATACCATGGTGCTACCTCAACTATTACTGCTAAAAACTGCTCATCTGGAAAAGCATCATCAATATCTAGCTCATCTGAAGGTCTCCCAGCTTCTTCAAGCCGAGAGAGATGGTTAGCAACCTGATTTTTAGTTCCCTTGCGGTCTTTTACCTCGAAATCAAACTCTTGCAACAAGCACCCATCAAATCAACCGCGGCTTAGCTTCCTTATTTTCCATCAGATACCTAAATGCGGCATGATCAGTGTATACCACAATTTTTGACCCCAACAGATAGGCCCGAAATTTCTGAAAAGAAAAGCAACTCTTGCTCAGTCACTGTGTAATTCATCTGAGTCGCATTCACTACTACAAAAAGGGGCTTTAGCGGCCATTAAAAAGGGCTTTAGCGGCAATAACAATTGCCGCTATACCCTTTACCAGCCATTGTCCTTTGGCTGGCGATGCCGGGGTTGGTAAAGGCTATAGCGGCCGTTCTTGCAAACGCTGGTAAAGGCTGATTTTTATTGCTGCTAATAACCGGTAGTTCTAGCGGCCATTCTTTGCGGCAATAATTTGGCTGCTAAAGTCAATTCCTAACGACTAACTATGCTCTTTTAGCGTCCATTTATATAGCCAGTGTATTCAATTAAATTGCCACTAAAAGTCAATAGTTTTAACGACAATTGTTTTGTGGCAATTTAGAATGGTTACAATATGCTTTATAAAAATGCCTTAGACAACTTTTAGTGTCCATTTTAATGGCAATTAATTGCCTCTAATAATCAACATAGTTAACGGCAATTGTTTGGTGGCCAATTCTAAAGGCTACAATATCGCACGTGAAAGTGTCGTATTTTCCCTTCAACGTCCATTTTTATGGTCGGTAAATTCAATTAAATTGACGTTAAAAGTCAGAAGCTTTAACGGAAATTGTTTCGCCGCCATTAATAATTGATGCTGCATTCATCCAGAAAATGATCTAGATTGCACTTCTAGTGATAGTTTGGCAAATGCTAAAAATATATTACTATTACTTCATAAAACATAATGTATCTCATTAAATCTAAACAAACAAAAGAAGTTCTAATCCAAAATATAGTGTCACACCTTAAAATAAACTAATCCAAAATATAGTGTCAGAACTTAAAATAACTTATATTCTGTGAACTAAATAACTAATGTCATCACATAACCGATCCTAGCAAATAATGTCTTCAAATAACTTCCACAACTCTTCGTCATATTGAAATCTTTCACATGTGTAATTTTCGAACATCAGACTGTATGACCTGATATAATAAAATAAATGTGTCAAAAGATGAAATGTAGTGTACGAAAATATCATATTAAAACTATATGAAGATTACAACAAATCGTATCAACACCAGTCGCAATGACCTCAAGCATTTTTTATCGCAACTGGTTGGGATCACAAGAGGCGTATTGCATTATAAATAAATGGCTTCATGGTCTGAATGATGACTCTGGTCACCATCATACATCTACTAAACTAACTCTACCTACTACAACTACAAGTAGTACAATTGCAAATAAACTACAGTAGCATTTATTCACTTGCGTTTCAAATTTATTTTATATCCCACTTAGGCAATGAAAACTGGAACAAGAGTGAAAATTCTTAACATCAGTTGTCTTTCCAGTGGCCTTCAAAGGAAGTGCAGCAAGTTCAAGTCCATTTATTTTAACTAAGATGACCAAACAAGTTGAATCAATGATCTACGCCTATGTACAAATCTGTATCGATGTGCAAACACAACATCAATATTGGAACATACAACACAGAAAATCAGATGAGACAGAACATTCGCCAAACTGATAATTCAAATATGCAAGTGCAGATCATGATTACTCCCTAAAACAACTTATTTTTTAGAAGGTATGCTAAATTGCTAGAATATATCTTATAGGGGTGCTAGTTTGCTAGAATTCTACCAACTCCATCTCTGTATACTTGTTTCCACCAATTTGAGGGAAAAAGATTTATGATATTTACATATATTGAAAGGTAGCAGGGCAGGTAAATATTTTAAAAAGGATTTAGAAAAGACAACCATTAATACAATAGTACATCCTATAAAACTAGCTTCTGGTTATAACAATCATCTAGTTATAACAACAAGATATAAGAATTTACAACTCTCATAATAAATCTATGCCTCAAACTACTAGTTGAAGTGCCAAATGATTACATATTATCATCTTGAAGGCCAAAGTGCACTAGTCTGTAGAAGTAACAACCTTTCCTAGACATCCCAAGTGTTGGTAATTGTTCATTCATCACGTCTAACGATGTAGCTATAGTTTGATGAAATATAACAAATTTCCAATTTCAATAAGTGTACAAAAACTCTGCCCTAACAATTATTATCGTTCGTTGTAGCTAGTTTTAACTCAAACAAATGAACTAACATGAAAAAGTATATCCACAACGAAATTCTACTTTTAAATCTGAATATTGACATATGTTATGAACATGCTTGAATTGCTGGTTTATTATATCAGCAATTATTTCTCATCTTGGCCTTATAAAGGACTCCCTAGCTGGTCATACAAAGTTTTGAAGTAGCTTGAGAATAAAAGCTCATGTATTATTCAGCACTTAGTCATACAAAGTGTTGAAACATGCACACCCATCTTCATTATTCAAGAACCCAAAAAGTCTAAGAAGGAATACTTAAATAGTAGTACAAAAGGATATAGATGAATAGTACCGTGAGAAGGTGGGGAATTTTCAGCAACGCTAGGTATCCTTGATGTTTGTGGTACTCGTTTATGGCCATTATTGGCGTCAGGGACCTATAAATATTACCACGGTAATTAACAATACTTTTATAGGATTAAAATTTCATTAAAAATGTCTAAAAGTTGTGAAATCAAGCTACCTGCTCACTTGAGGTGCCATTGATATTTTGAGGCATAGCTTAATTACAAGCGCGTCTCAATTGTCTCATCTGGAGTAGTTCTGATTGCATCTTCTCCTGATTTTGTTTCATCAGATTCATTTCTTCATTTTGTTTCGCCTTTAACTCAGTTATCTCATGTTGTAACCTTTGTACATCCTCATTAGATGAATCCTCTGCAACAACATTTCCTAAGGAAGATCTACTACCCCATAGAACAGAAGGAGTTGGACCAAGTCCTAAACCACGGACATACCCACTTTTTTCATTTCCCAACACTTGCTAATACACATCCTCTTCCCAAGCAACACTCTGAGGAGGTCTGTCAGTAGGTCTCTCACTATTGCTTATCCTTTCATTTATCATGTCTTGACAATAAAATACACAATAAATCCAACTTGGAAATCATTTATTCGCCTTTAAATTTTTTTCCCTAACTGTTTCCCAATGTTGAAAATAAAAGAAACAAGAAATCTTACTATTGTCTTGGCAGAATCCTCATCCAGTGGTCTACCATCCTTACGTTTCTTGTGAGTTAATATAAATACTTGTGCTCGGGTAGGCTCTATCCCATTTTCAGCCTAATACAATATAATTGATGTCAAATATATGTGACAAAGGATTTTAAAATATTATAGTTTGTAATTTCCACCGGTTTACCTTCTCATCCATCAAGGTAGCAATACTTTTGGATCCTCCTGTGTGAGACATTTTTTGCTTGGTCCTATTGTTTCTATTTGCTTGGGTACGCCTCTATCATTGAAACATTAAAATGATATAAATTATCAATAAAAACTGAGCATAACTAAAATCAAAACACTACGAAAATAAGCAACTCGGAGTACGTTTTCAAGATTTGTTGATACCTTAACTTTATCAGAAAACCAATAAGAGACAAGACCACTCCATTGATCCTTCGGTATGCGACTTAGTCTATTTTTCAGCAAAGAATCTTTAGTTTTATATTTTGCCATATATTCACCTTTTAAAGTGCACTTGTAATCTTTCCATTTCTTTCCTAGTGACTTTAAGACAAAGTCTTCTGCGCGTTTTGGGATAGAGAACTTCTTCTGAAAAAATAAAAGCCAACATTAGAAGATAACATCATGTATAACAGATTGCACATCATAATAATTTAATAATAACAATAATAATAATAACTACTCCATACCCTCACAAAATTCACCAATTTCTTCTTTTCCTCGTTGCCAAAAATTCTCCAGTCATCAATGTGTAGAGGTGTTAGTTCTGGAGTCCTTGCAACAATTCCTAAAAAGCTAGCAAGATTTCGACCCTCTTTCCCAACAACTTGGTTACGACTATTAAACGGCACATTAACTGTCTTCCCCGCAGGAAGTTTCCAAATATCTTTCAGTAAAGTACGGCCATGGACCTTTCTTGCCTCCGAATTACCTAGAATTAAAAAGATTTGAAGGTCATCAAATGTAAAAAACTTATATGGTTAAACATCTAAGAGGTGCTCTGAAATATGTTAAATAACAGTATCACGACATAACAACAGAAAGCAAATACAATATTTAGATGATTAGAAGGCTAACACTGCCACAAACTTGTTCATATATAGAGGTAATAACTCATACATGCTAGAGGAATGAAGAGCCTTCAGTTGAAGAGTCTCTTTGGGTCAATAGGGCGCGAAATGGTTTTGAGTACACTTAATTAACTAAAACTAAATGCTTTTTCTGGACCAAACTCAAGTTCCTATTGAAGTCCTGCACTAGTATTACTCTTACAATATTAGTATTTCAACAATTTGCAGCCTTTTATTATGACTGAAGATTTTTTTTTAGTGTTTAACTGCAGTTCTATTTTGAACTTCTTTTATTAGATACATTTACTTAAATTTACAAGTTCCAGGATTGTTTTTTCCTGGTACTTTGCTAATTACAGAGGAACAACTTAAAATAATTTCCTTGTCCAGAGCTAAACGACTAGTTAAATTTGGATTCCGGAATGGAAGTAAACTCATCGACCACGAAGGAGAGATCTCACAGCTATACACAAACCATCTGTAATGTTGAATAGATCTCTTCAACTTGATCATGGGATTTGTCTCCCACAGAGAACTAATGGACAGTTCCTTGGAGCTCAATCCTACTGCTACCAACAATTTTGTTCAGGTCCCTTTCTTTCATTATTTTCTGAACCCTTCTAACATAGTCCCACTTGCCAAATTGAGCATATATGTTAGACAAAAGCACGTAGGAACTTGAATTATAAGCATTTAGTCCAGCTAAATGCTTATCCATTGGGTCTCCAATGTGAACGATTTCTTGATTCCTACATGAACTTAGCAACGTTTGCCAAACCACATCATTACGACAGATTGGCATTTCATTGACAAATTTTATGGCCTCCTCCACATACCTTGCTCGGCTAAGGATGTCAACCATGCATCCATAATGCTGGAGTTTAGGTTCCATATGATGCGCCCATCTCATGATTTTGAAACAGATCGTGCCTTCCTTTACCAGTCCAGAATGACCGCAAGCACTCAAAACTGCAATAAATGTTATATCATCTATATCTAATGAAAGTCTTTCCATCTCCATGAACAATTGGAAAGCTAGGTCCCCAAAGCCATGATGGCCGACCCACCAATCATAGCATTCCAGTGATCAACGATTTTTTCTTCGATTTCATTGAACACGCCCATTGCACTATCTATATTGCCACATTTTGCATACATGGGCTGAAGAATCAATTAACCAAAGAGAAAGTGCTCAACAGAATTTATGATTATGCCTTTAACAAGGACACTTTCTCTTTTTAACTTCAAATTGAGCTTCTTTATTTTCATGTAAGGCTATACTAACTAAGTAATTAGTGTAAACAGTCTGGTGATTTCTCCGACAGCAGGTATTTTAAAACGCCTTATGACAAATTTAAACTTTTTAACTTAGAAAATTGAAATTTCAATGCTCTGTGCTTGTAAAATTTGAACATAAAAGTGTCATTACCCCTTGGAAGGCTAACACTGCCACAAACTTGTTCAAAACTGATCATCTAACTCATCTCTTAAGTAATTTTATCATCTAATACAACTTATCTCTAAGCACTTGATTCATATGTTGGGATATTGAAATTATACTTATCAATGAATGTGGTAATTAGCAGATGATCAGCTAACTAATTAATATTGTAATAATGTAGCATTTCTTGTTATTATAACATAACATCACCTTTAGTAGGCTTGCTCTATCAAGGCAGAAAAATTGTACACCAAACCAGATGCAAGGCAAACTTTATAATAATCTAGACACCAGTTATAAATTTGTCCTCATTTATACAATCTGAGCCTTGTTATATTACTCAACTATCTAAAATATATGAGCCTTGTTTCGAAAGAATTCCTTTTTTCAGTGAAATGGTAGTTCAAACTAGCCCAACTGTAAAATCAAATAAACAACAATCTCGTGGCCTTGTTTCAAACACAGAATGGACTAGAGAGTTGAATCTGAAGTTCTTTTATGACAGATTAATTAACCAGAGAAAAAGTATTACCTGAATCATCATTATGTTGAACCTCAGTGCCACCAGAAGAACTATTCAATTCATTAGATTGACCATCATGTGATTGGGCCTCAGAGTTGTTCCGATTATCCATGAACTGCTCAATATAAGGTTGGGCTGCAGAGTGGTTTTGATCATCCATCAATTTCTCAATATAATGTCGCACAGCTTCATCGTCCTGTTGTTGAATTTTTAGTCTGTTGCTACGTCTAGTTTTCATAGTTTCTTCTCAAGCTGGGAAAAACACATAAATAGCTATTTGTGCACACAAACAAATCTTTGCGACAAAGATAGTTCTAGAGATAACAGATAATGATGCACCAGGGGAAAAATTGTCCAATTCATAAGAACACTGTAGCATCACACAATCCAAGGGCTACAACAAAAAATATAATTAAAAGCATTCACATAGAATGCACTGAAAACATTCAATACTCAACCAACAGAAACATTGAAAATCCATAGCTGACTAAAATACATCTTCTATAAAATGATTTATATTGAAAGCAAAAAAGATATTTTATTTAAATTTCTATATTAAAAGAAACAAATCCCTAAAGTTATTTGATAACACTTGCAAGAAAATAGATTTTATAAGTACCACATATCTTAGTCAGAGTAACTTTCATTTTCAATGTCATTTCCTCCCTCATTAGCTTGAGAATGTACGTCCGTATCAATTACTATCCCATTGACACCACTTCTTACCCAATCATTTTCCTCATACTCTGGAACACGAGCATTTTCTAAGAGAGCCAAGTCAGTGGCATCACACTGCATTGATGAATCAAATTGCACACTATTTTCCTCTCCCATATAAAAAACGTCTCGAGGTTTAATTAACCTAGGGACAAACCATTCATGATCTTGAGGATCTTGCACAAATATTACTTGTTGAGCTTGTTCTGCAAAAATAAAAGGCTCATGACGTTCTCGATCACCAGAGTCTGCCACACGTGAGAAATTCACAAGTGTGAAACCCAAGTCATCTTCCATCACTCCTCTACCCTTGGTTACATCAACCCAATCACACTTAAATAAGACAACCTTAAATTCTTCATAGTAATTTAACTCCACAATATTATTCACCCTACCATAATATGTGATATTTGTAGAGTTTGGAGCATTATCACTTGTATGCATAACTTTCAGTCTTCGAAACGACCATAACACCACTATTTTGTGTCTTCTTGAACTCTTCACTTTGTTTTGTTCGGAATCGATACCCATTATTTACATCAAACGCGTTGAATCTTTTAGCAATTTTAGTCGGCCCTTTTGCGAGGAATTTAAAATCCTTCAAAATGTTAGATGTCACCTCCAACTCTTCTACCTAACCAAATATAAAGATACAACTATAAATGTGGATATAAGTACAGGGACAATAATTTAACGTAACCAATGACTTAGTCCTACTACTTACTTTCTCCTTGAACCACTCATGAAATGTATCAAAATGTATAAGATCAAGGTCACGCGGTTTCAAACGGCGCTTACGATATGATCTCTTGATTTCAGCAAAATGTTCACTATTCATGTAACTCACATGTATCAATTTTGGTATCAAATAAATTAATATACATATATTCAATAATAGATAAGTATAACACTTACTTCTTATAATTCTCAACCACCTCAGACTTGCAATTGAAAAGCACATGCCGATGTGCTTGCTACCATGTTTTCTCATCCAACTCAAATACATCTACTTCACCGTATGACTCCCCAACAGTAGGAAAAAGACATTCCTCTTTATTAGTCTCATGCTCAATCTCATCATCGCATTTTATTGAACTATAAGACCATGAATCTCCACCCTCCAAATATCGGGAGCAAAATGCCATACACTCATTTGCTATGTATGCTTCTGCTATTGAACCTTCTGGGCATGCACGATTACGAACATATGATTTTAAAGTACCCAAGTACCTATGGAATAAAGTAATGTTATTAGTTTGATATTATAATATTTAACTACTAAAAAAATATAATAAAGATCAATGACATTCTTCATACCTCTCAATTGGGTACATCCAATGATAATGTACTGGCCCCGCCAGTCTAGCCTCAGTAGCCAAGTGAGTAAGAAAGTGTAACATAATAGTAAAGAATCCCGGGGGAAAGAGTTTCTCCATAGTAGACAATGTTTCTGGAATTTTTTCTTCAAGTAACTTTAACTCTTCTAGTTTTAGCACTTTGCTACACAGAACACGAAAGAATGTGCATAGTTCAATTAAAACGAAACTGATTCTTTTATCTGTTGATCTCCGCAAGGCAAGAGGAAGAAGTTCTTGCATTATAACATGGCAATCATGAGTTTTTAGCCCAGATAACTTTCGTTTACGAATCCAACGTGAGATATTAGATGCATAGCCATGTGGAAACTTGGCATTTTGTAGTACTTCATAAAACAACTCCTTTTCATTGGGAGTCATTGTAAAATAAGCAGGAGGAAGATAAGCCGTCCCACTAGCTCGACATTGAGGCCATAAGCTTGGTCTTATTTTCATATCCTTCAAGTCCAATCGAGCTTCTAAGTTGTCTTTAGACTTTTTACTAAGATCTAATAGTGTATAAATTAAGTTATCACACACAGTTTTTTCTATGTGCATCATATCGAGATTGTGGCGCACCAAGTTATACTCCCAATAAGGAAGATCGAAAAAAATGCTCCTCTTTTTCCATGTGTTTTTCATCACCCCACTTACGCCTTCACTCAATTGGCCGAGAGTAAACTTTATATCTTTAACTTGATTCAACACTAGTAACCCAGATACTGCACAAGGTGCAGCTCTTGTTTCTTTAGTCCTATCAAAAGATTTTGCATCATTCCAATATTTGTGACCTGACTTCAAGAAACATCGATGCCCCAGGTAACAAAAATATCTGCCATGTTTGAGCCATTTATATTGAGTGTTTATGTTGCAAGAAGGGCATGCAAACCGGCCATAAGTGCTCCAGCCAGAGAGAGTACCATATGCTGGAAAATCATTTATAGTCCACATGAGAGCTGCTCGCATTTGAAATATCTCCTTAGTAGAGGCATCGTATGTTTCTACCCCGACATCCCATAATTCATTTAACTCTTTTATTAAAGGTTTCAAGAAGACATCAATATTTTTGCCTGGCGATTTTGGTCCAGGAATAAGTAAGGACAGAATGAAGAACTCTTGGTTCATGCACATCCATGGTGGAAGATTATATGGCATTAAAGTCAATGGCCATGTGCTATGAACAGTTCGCATTGTGCCAAATGGATTAAACCCATCAGAAGCTAATCCCAACCGGACATTGCGAGGATCTTCGGCAAATTCGGGATATTTATTATCTAAACTATTCCAAGCTTCAGAATCTGCAGGATGCCAAAGAACTCTATCTTTGCTGCGCTTTTCATGATGCCATCGCATTGCTTTAGACGTTTCTGAAGACATAAACAATCTTTGCAGCCTTGGTTTTAAAGGAAAATACCTAAGGACCTTGGCTGGAATATTTCTAGCATTATTTTTCCATCTAGAGGCCCTACAAATTTTGCATTCATTAACATCCTTGCTAGCAAACTCTTTCCTAAAAAGCATGCAATCATTGGGACAGGCATGAATCTTTTCATACTTTAAGCCCAAGCCTTCAACTATCTTTTTAGTCTCATAGAAAGAAGGAGGCAATTTTTCCCCTTCAAGTAGCGCATCCTTCAATAGTCCAAGTATAGCATTAAAAGATTCATTTGACCATTTGAACATGCATTTTGTACGATAGATATGTAGCAAAAAGGATAGATTGCTAAACTTCTTGCATCCAGGATATAGTTCTTCATTTGCCTCCTTCATGAGCCGTTCAAACTTATCCATCTCTAGATAAGGTTCATATCCAGATGGATGAGCAGTATTTTCTTGTAGATTTGGCTCCATCTCGCCCCTTTCACTTACCTCACTATCCATGAACTGTGTAGAGCCTCCAAAGGCATCATGTATCATTCTTCTCATATCATCGCCCCTCAAAGTTGATTGGCTGTGATTGTTTACTTTAGTATTGTTTGATCCCTTTAAAGGCTCCCCATGACAAAACCAAGTATCATACGATGGCATGATACCATTAACCACAAGATGATCATATGCGGAGCTCGATTTGCTTCATAAATAAGCACACATTCCGTACAAGGACATGCAATTTTTTCTCCATCTTGTTTTCCAGAAAAGGCATGCTTTATAAAGAATACTCCATCTAAGTATTCTTTACTTATTCTATTACAATTCATCCAGTTTTTATTTTTAGAATTATCCATGACGTTCAAGATATTCTTTGTTTTGCTGCAATTACTGTAAGAGCTAAAAATACGTTAGTAGAAAAGGGAAAAATTAATAAAAAATGTCGTTCAAATAAAATGGTCATCCTATTATTAGGTAATGCTCAAAGATATCATTTTAACAATTAAAACTATCAAACAGAAATTTAATTCTATTTATATCCAAATAGTGAGTTATTCCAAAATAGAAGGAAAAGTCAGAAAGTTTCCATTAAACATTTCCTTTCCGAGTCACACTAAAATGGGAGATTTGTACCAGTAAATGAAGCTTAGTTTTAACCCGAGAAAGTTATTAAAAAATCTAACTGAGGATTCTTCAAGCCATAATAGATTCCAATATTTTAATCCAAGATATTCCTTCTCAAATAGGGGAGAAATTACTGAAACAACAACTAGTTTTGTAGTTCCAACTGGAAAATTTTAGCTTTACGATATCGACATATTTAAAGCTTCCAAATTGCAATTTAAATTACTCAAAACAGATGAGTACTTCAGTTTTCAACTGTAAATTCACCCAAAAGTCCCAATACAACATATACAGGCTTTTTCCCTCTACTAAAAGCATCAAACAAATATGTTTTTTTTTCTTTCATATAGTTAGCCAGGGAATGAGATACATTTGGAGATTCGAATAAATTACCTTCTATCATAATAAGAATTAGCAAGAAAAATCAGAAACCAAGCATTCACAAGAAAAACAAGTTGGCGGTTTAGTTCAACTCACAATTCAAAGAATCATTTACCTTAGTAGTTGGAGTCGGTTAAATTTTACTACAGATTTACACGAAAAAACTTTGCTACCTAGGACTAAGAGATCAAATGTTATCTCTATGTAATTTACAAGTCAAAACCTGCAATATTGTTTTTTAAAACAAATTAAACCGCAGGGGGTATTTTTTTTTTTTGGGTAAATCTGAACTATATTACCAAGTGAGAATTATGTACATCAACTAGGACTAACTGGACCAGGCAGCTCCTAGTTCCAGTTAACCAAATCAAATGCTACTAGGTACTAGAAATATCACTTAGCAAACACAGAAAAAGCTTTACTTTTACAAAATCACAAATCGCCTCAAGTATTTGGGTACCTGGAAGCAAAATATTTGATGACGAAGATAAAAAAAAAGTGAAGGAGAATAAGGATCCCATAAAACAGATTCCTTTCACTATACTTAGGTAAAAATGGACATAAGATCCTATGTTACAAACACATCAACAATTAGAGGGTTCTCACATTCAAATATGAAGGAAATTGTTTCTCTAGAATGCCTCCGGCGTTTACGGTACTAAAGCCAAAAGAAACTAACTTTTCACTTTTACTACTAAAACGTTTATGCCAATCATTCCTTATCCACCACCTCTAGTAACATTTTTACCAATTGCATAATGGAACACGTTCAAAATGAAAACTGCAAACCATTTTCCGTTAGATGCCAACTTCTAAATTGTTCAAACAAGATTAAAAAACACGTTACAGATAAGAGTTTGACTCAGTGAAAGGAAAGATCTTTCCATCACATCTCAGAATACCAAAACTAGACAACCTCCCAACTGTCCCTGATCATAGCATATAACAATCCATCATATAATTCAAAATTTCCTAAAGAAAATGTCAACTTACAAAAAAATCAACCACACAAACTAAGATGGTTCAAAATCAATAAATCCAACAAATCATGGAAAAAGGGAAGCACCAGCTATACTTTTCACTTTTTTCTATTAAAAATCTCCAACTATACTTCTACGATAAAAAGGATCAACTCCAAATATATAAAACCCAAAACACCAAATTGCCTCAAGTTTTTGGGTATTTGGATTATAAATTTAAGATTAAATTATTTCTAGATGAGAAAGTATGATATTTTTCTTTTTTGGAATAGATTAAAAAAGAAATTACGACACATAATGGAGATTGAGGGAATTCAATTTTAAATTTCATTAGATAACACGTATAAAAATATATGCTGAAATTCAGCAGCTTGTAAACATAATCACAAATACAGATTACTTACGTGATAAAAAGACGAAGGAATTGAGAAAGGGAAATTAAGGAGGGGTGATTTTCTGGTGGAAACCATGGGGACAACCTTCAACCCTAACACTTCCTTTTATTTCAATTCTAATGGGATTACTTGGAACATTAGAACAATAAATATAGATTTACAGACCATAAGAACAGAGATGATGACGAATTTGATTTAATAGAATATACAAAAGAGGAACGTTCAGATAGAAGCAGTGGAGAGAACATTACCATGAAATTGGCTTAATCCAGTAGAGTTTAGCTCTTCACCAAGATGTAGAAGCCGCAATAAAGAAGATGATGTGGTATTATGTTTTTCTTTAATAATGGAATAGGGTTTTAACTTTGGGGGAGACTAAAAGTAAACGCGAGAGAGTAGTATTAAGCAAGTGCAGGAAAGTTTATTTAGAAGGAAAAATCAATTGCGGGAAGAGTTAAAAAAAAAGGTAATTGTTTTACTGGCAATTATTCTAAATTTCCACTAAAAATATACTTATTGTTGGCCAATATACATTAGCCACTGGTATTTTGCCTCCGTGAATTATTTAGCGGCAATTAACTTATAGCCACTAAATAATTGCCGCTAAAGCCCCTTTTTATAGTAGTGATTCAATATTCTACTGGCATAGTAGATAGGGTGTATGATTTTATTATGTCTCTGGACAAGCACAACACCAATAGCAAAACCGCTCGCATCACACATCAACTCGAACGACAGAGACCAATCAGGAGAAACAATAATAGGAGCAGTGGTCAAACGCTCTTTCAATTCATCGAATGCCTTGCGACACTTCTCGTCAAACTAGAACTTAGTCTCTTTTTCAAGAATCTTACATAACGGATTAGCAATTTTGGAGAAATCTTTCATGAAACGCCTATAGAAACCAGCATGTCCCAAGAAACTCCAGACACCTTTAACTGAGATAGGTGGAGGAAGCTTCGAAATCACATCAATCTTCGCTTGATCGACCTTAATCCCCTTTTCAAAGATTTTATGCCCGAGAACTATCCCTTCCTTCACCATGAAGTGACATTTCTCCTAATTCAGCACCAGATTAGTCTCCTCACAACATTTAAGCACTCGACCTGGATGGTCAAGACAGTCATCAAAAGAATCACCAGCCACAGAGAAATCATCCATAAAGACCTCAAGAAAGTCTTCCACCATGTCAGAAAATATCGACATCATACACCGCTGATAGGTAGCTGGTGCATTGCAAAAATCGAAGGGCATCCTGCCGAAAGAGAATGTCCCATATGGACAAGTAAATGTTGTCTTCTCCTGATCCTCAAGGGTGATGTTGATCTGGTTGTAGCCAGAATACCCGTCTAGGAAGCAATAGTAAGACCGCCCCACTAGCTGATCAAGCATCTCATCAATAAAAGGCATAGGGAAGTGATCCTTGCAAGTAGCAGTGTTAAGCTTGCGATGGTCCATGCAAGCTCTCCAACTTGTCATAGTCCTCGTCGGAATCAACTCATTTTTTGTATTGGGCACCACTGTGACGCCGCCCTTTTTCGGAACACATTGAATTGGGCTCACTCATTTACTGTCAGCAATAGGGTAAACCATTCCAGCGTCTAACCACTTGATGATTTCTTTCTTGACCACTTTTTGCATGTTTTCGTTCAGTCTCCTTTGATGTTCCACACTCGGCTTGCTAATCTCCTCTAACTGGATTTTATGCTCACAGATCCTAGAAGGAATCCCCCAAATGTCTGCTATGGTCTAACCAATAGCATGCCTATACTCACGCAATATCTCCACAAGCCTCTCCTTCTGCTCCTCAGTCAGTAATGCTGAAACAATCACTGGTAACGTATTATTTGGACTAAGGAGCTCATACTTCAAATGTGATGGGAGCTGCTTAAGCTCAAGCTTCGGTGGCTCAACGATAAAAGGCTTTGCGGGAGAAGTTGTTCTATTTTCCAAATCAAAATCAAGCTTCTTTGGGTGGTAAGAATATGATCCCAACTCAACTAGCGAATTAACCTTCTCCACATAACCCTCCGTGTCTTCAGCATCAAAATTGACAAGAATAGCAGCAAGAGCTTTTCCCAAACTTTTTTCTTCCATTTTGAATTCCACAACTTCATCAACAATATCAATAGAATCAATCACCAAAATGCTCTTGTAAGCACTTGGTAACTTCATCCTCTTACTTGCCCGAAAGGTTACCGCTTCATTATTGACTCGAAATTTTATTTCATTCTTTTCCGAATCCATAAGAGCTCTTCCCGTGGCAAGGAAAGGTCTCCCCAGAATAATAGGAATATCCCGATCAACAGCACAATCAAGAATCACAAAATCAGCGGGCAATATAAAATTACCAACCCGCACAAGAACACCATCAACCACGCCAACCGGCCGCTTAATAGATTTATCAGCCATCTATAATCTCATAGTAGTCAGCCTTGGCATCCCCAAACCTGATTTCTTATAGATAGCAAGTGGCATAAAATTTATACTCACCCCATTATCACACAGAGCACGAGCAAAATCATGGTACCCAACAAAATAAGGAATGGTGAACGCCCCAGGATCTCCCTTTTTCTGGACAGTAGTCGGTGTGAGTCAAACTCATGGTTTTATGTTGCACCGTCTTCTTCTTGGTCAACAGGTCTTTCAAGTTCTTAGCAAAATCGAGCATCTCCTTGACAGCATCCAAGAATGGAAAATTCAGTGATAACTGCTTCAACAGATCATAAAATTTCTCGAACTTAGCATCTTCCTTCTTCTTGACCAACCTTTGAGGGAAGGGAGGTTTAGATTTGAAAAGTTGAGTCAAAGGGCGAAGAGCCCCTTTTACAGTCTGCTTGTTCTTATCATCAGCCACTTTCGAACTTAGTGGAATATCAACAACTTTCTCTTTATTAGGAACCTCATCAACAATAATTGGTGCATCAGACTGTACCTCTTCCTCTTCATTAATTGGCTCGAGATCAACAACCTTCTTTTCAGCACTTCGGAGTATTTTACCTCCTCGAGTAATGATAGTAAACATACGATCCACAGTGCCTCCCCCATTTTTCAAATTTGAAATAGTGTCACTAGGAAGTCCTCCTTTTTTAGGAGGGTGCTACTTTCTAGAAATATCATGCATCTGTGACTCGAGCTTTTTAATAGCCGCTGTACGATATCCCACTGTTTTCGTTAGCCCAGGTAACGTCTTTTCAGGCTTGGTTGGATTTGTTAGAACCTTCTCAAGCATTGCCTCAACCCTCGAACTACCTTGATTGTTTGACTGCCCTTTTGGTGGAATGTATGGATCGGAACTTCTATTTCCAAAGTTATTGTTGTTGTTGTTGTTGTAGTTCCCTTGGTTCTACCCACCATAATTGTTGTTATAGTTCCTTTGTTTGTTGTTGTATGCACCTTGCCCCTACTGAGGTCTCCATTGATTTTAATTTTGATTCTGATAACCCCCTTGGATGTCCCCCTTGAACGCATAGTTAGCATCCTCTATTTGCATAGGAGGTCCCTCGTGATGTGGATCCTCTTGGACTTGGTATATCCCATTCGACATACCTGAAGTATCTTCGCAAACATTTACCTTCTTGGTCTAGTTCTCATCAAACGTTTTGGTCAGCAAAGAAATATTTGTTGCAAGCTGAGCCAATGTCTGTTGAGTATCCCGATTCTCCTTCACCATATTCTGGATCGTGGCATTACCATAGGGTACAATATCAGCATTGTTCGAGTGCCAAGCCTGATTGTGCATAGTCAATCTGTTAAGTATGTTGGTAACTCAAGAGTAAGATTTATCCATAAAACAACCATCAGCTGCGTTGTTCGCAATTGACTGCGTTATAAGATCCATCCTTCGGTAGAACTTCTCCATTAATATGTTCTTTGAAAAACCATGAGTCAGAAACTTCTGTAGATATTCTTTAAATATTTCCCAAGCTTCATATAATTCCCCCCCCCGGTCGCTGCTTGAATTCATAGAATTTGTCACGGATCTCAGCCTTCTTGCTAGGAAGATACCATTTTTTGAGAAAGACTGCTACCATCTCTGCCCATGTAGTAATAGAATTTCGGGCCAGCTTCACGAACCACATTCTTGCTTTTCCAGCTAAGGAATATTTGAAACGCCTCAGCCAAATAGCATCTTGTGAAACATTGTTTTTGATGTGATGAGCACATACATTCACAAAGTTCTGTAAATGTCGTTGAGGATCATTATCAATAGAGTTTCGAAAGTAGTCCTTAAGCTTCAACAACTGGTAGAGAGAAGAGTCAATTTTGATACTTGTAGCTCCAACCCGAGGATGAACAATAGCAGATGCATAGTCCTCCTCAATAATAAGATCAGCAAATACATTCTCCTCCTCTGCATCATGCGGGGGGTCATGATGTTGATCACCCTGGTTACTAGGTGCTGCATGTTGATTTTGCATAACCATGATCACCTGGTTCACAAGGAATAACAAACAAGGTGTGATGGAATAAGAAAAAGACTTTAATAAAAAAAACACTATTTAGTAATTTCAAAACCGTATTTCCCGGCAACGGAGCCCAAATTTGATACACTCAAATTACACCTTTTATTAGCGTAAAGCGGACGATGTCAAATATAGTAACCCAACAAGGTTGGGTTCGAATCCCATAGGGAATATGGTGAGAAAATGTAACGTCCCATAAATCCGAGTTAGGTGTGAATGTATGAAACCAATATTAAGTTGATATTTTAGCCATATGAATCCATTCGGGATGAATTCGGGTGATAAACGGTCATTTTGAAGTCAAACCAAAAAATGAAGTTCGTAAGGCCTTCTAAATTCATCTAAGACTGAGACAATATGTACTTATTGTAACACCCCGTACCTTTAACCTAAGCTTTGACCATGATCCAAGACTTAGAAAATCAGATAAAGAATGTGGGAATTGGAAATTTCCTCTTCAGTTGTAAGATGGTGGTTTACGCCCATGAACAGTGACCGTATTTCAGTTTACGGGCCGTAAATCAAACCGTAAACTGGTAGTTGAATGTCATATGGTTAAATACGTAGTCAACTGGTAGTTGAATTTCAAATCGTAAACTGAAACCAAGGATTTCTGAGCATTCTGGAATTTGGCAATTTGATGTCAAATGGTTAAATACGGACCGTATTTCAAAATACGGCCCGTATTTCAAAACGTATTTGGAATTTGGGAAAGCGTCCTTCATGAAAGTTGTAGAGATTTGAAATACCTTTCCAACGGTATATTATGGGGGTCAAACGGACATTTGTGCAAAGAGTTATGACCATTTTACTAAAGCGACGCAGTGCAGTCCATATGTCAAAATACGGACCGTATTTCAAAATACGGCCCGTATTTCAAAATACGGCCAGTATTTAACTGGGCCGAAAATCTATTTTTTCCAGAACAGTATATATTCATCCATATCAGTTCAAATCATTATTTTTCATTCCTTCAAGCCCTAGAACGACTTCCTACCCTCTTCCATCATCAAGAACACCAAGGTAAGCCTACTCTAATTATTCCAAATCAATTCTAATACCTATCCTTGTAATCTAAACAAGAAATCATCATTCCAAGACTAGGGTTTTCAAGAAAACCTATCTCAAGGTTCAAGAATTCAAGATTTTGGAAATCTTCTTCAAAGCTCAAGTCTTTAATTCAAGTTTTGGAGCAATTAAGGTATGTAGAACTTCCATCCACATGTGGGAATCTCTACGTTCTTCCCCATGCTCCGTTTCTTGATATCCATGAAGTTCAAACCCTAGGGCATTAAACCCAACATATTGGTAGCCCGTATTTATGTATTTATGTACATGAATTTTGTATCTATATTCGTTATTGTATTCCTAATTTTCCATTACGGTTATTAGGAACCCTAGCTTAATCCATGAATCATGAATTCTTCGTCATGTGTTCTCATTATGTTTATATGAAACCTTATGATTTTATGTAGCAAGTTACAAGCATGTTTTCAAATCAATTATTTATATAATTATTAACTATTGTTATTACCCATTAATCAAGAACATGTTTGCAAGACTTCGACAACTTATCTCAAGAAACCATATTACAAGATATTTCATGAAACCATGTTACAAGTTATTTCGTGAAATCAGGATTACAAGTTGTTTACAAGTTATTTCACGAAAATCATGGGCTTCTTAGCCAACTATATTATGTTCATGTTTTTGGGAATTGCTTAGTTAACTCAGAAGGCTCAGATAGCCTGAAACTACGTTGCCACCGTAGGATAAGGGTTGTCAGCAAGGAGACAACACCTTCATTATGCAGTTTGGATCCTTACATGCTTATTATTACTTAAATCTCATATCCCTGGCAAGGTTGTGAGTGTTCTGCTGGTAGGACGCAAGTACCAGACCATGTTGTCGGTTATACTATAGCATTCCCCACGTTACAAGTAGTTTTACATACAAGTATTTCTATTGATTTACTATTTTAAGATTTTACTCACGTTTCATGCTCATGTTCAAGTTACATTCAGTTTCAGTTCATGTCCTATATCTATGTTGTGCCATGTTCTTCGTTTCAGCAGGTTTTACATACTAGTACTATTCACCATGTACTAACGTCCCTTTGCCAGGGGCCTGCACTTCACGGTGCAGATACCGATTTTCAGGAGGATACACCTGCGCAGTAGGATCACTTCAGTTATCAGCTTATTGGTGAGCCCCACTCCTCTCGGGGTTCAACATGGAGTCTGCATTAGTATTCAGTTTATGGTAGTACAGGGCCATGTCCTGGTAGTTAGTATTCAGACATGTTTTAGAGGTTTCATAGACAAATATTAGTTCATAGAGTCAGTGGTGTTTTTCCTGTTTGCAGACTATTATGTTTTCATGATATTTTATTCTATGAGATAAATTCAAGACTTTATTCCGCAAATTTACATTTTCATGATTTATTTAAATTGCATCATATAGATTATATTGTTTTGATGCCCATGTTGACAAGCAAGCCATGAGGTTCGCTCGGACACATACAAGCAAGGCCCGAGTGCCGTGTTACGCCCAGGCCATGGTTTGGGGCGTGACAAAGCTTGGTATCAGAGCTCTAGGTTCAAGTGTCTTAGGAAGTCTATGAAACCGTGTCCAGTGGGGTCACTTTTATATGTGTGTGGCGCCCACACATATAAACAGTTGACCACCAAGACATTTAAGATTGTCTCACTTCTTTCAACTCTAGATCGTGCAATAGAGCTATGTTTTCAGAAATCACTCAGACTCTTGTGTTCTTTCCCATTCTACCGAATACGCCACGTCTCAATGGATGAGAAAGATATAAATCTAATCATTATCGATGTGTTTCTTTCAGATGGGGTCATCATGAATTATTCCAACTCGTGCCATAAAGCTTAGAGCAGTAAGTAATATTCTTTTTCCATCGAATTCTGAACGTATCAAATGTGTAAGCGGCAAGAAGAAAATTCAAGGTCAAGACTAGCTAAATAGTGCATGGTGTGTTTATCAAATGATAGTACCATTTGAAAGACAAATTTCGGTATGGTAGCACACGTAGGTTATATACCCTATAAGGTAAGTTGATTTGGACTCTTTGACTATGAAGCTACAATATAAGGATGATAGTTCAGATTTAAGACCCTACAGAGTAACATGTTATGAAATTAGCTGCAGCAATCATAAATTATTCACGGTAGTTTTGAGCAGGAAATAGCCTAAGAGCCAATCACCTGTAATACTAGAAAGTCTCGACTTTTTTTTAGGATATATATATTTTTGTCATATGATCTATGCACATGACTAAGAAGGGACTGATGCGATAAGAAAACCACGAGCAGACGATATAAAATTTTTGTAGGGTTAGTTTTAAATTATTTCAGCTTATTCAGATCAGACCTAGAGAGTATGACGTTAGTAAGCTACTAAAAGAAGCAGATATTACTACGAGATAAAAGATATGACAATTCTCTCTTAGTTTATATGATTAAATATTTATCCCTGGTGTATAGTATGATATAAATTTTGAAAGTGTATAGAGAGTTTGCGGTTAGTTGATCCAATTCCTTGTTTAAGACAGATGAAATTTCCCTAAGTGTGATCCATGTCTATAGTTCAGAAAGATAGTATACAACTCCAGAATATAGTCAGATAAGGAGGAAAAGTTAGAAATAACCTTATGCTTCACTTTAGTACTCAGAGAAGAATTAGAGATTATGATGCTAGTAAGTGGTCAACAGAAGCATAGTGAGTAAGTTTGAATAGACACAGTGAATTAGAAATTTTCAGCAGAGTTAGTAGAAGTACGATTTGAGTTACTTAGTCAAGTTAGCACTACTAAGGTAACTGTCTGAATACACCGAAGGCGTGTTAGAACCCAAAGGGTTTAAGTTAAATTCGAGGTATAGAAATTGGTGAAAGAACAAAATCATCTAAGCAGTAAGAGAGCAAGCTACAGAAGAAGAGTCTTTAAGAGTTATCAGAAAGAGTTTTCCCCAAGACTGACAAAACTAGCATGCCAGTTATGTACATTAGAAACCCGTTCATTTAAGTAATCCAGTTTTCCCAGTAAGTAAGACTTGCTTAAAGTAAGCGGAAGAAATAAGTCGTCAGTATTTTTGAGGAGATTAGCAGAGCCACTAGATGACCACTTATCGCTTACTCGAGAGATCCACAAGCTTTAAATGTTAAGTTTTGAACTAAGGGGGAGATTGTGTGATAAAGTACCGATATAGATTATGTGTTTCGTAAGTTGATAGGTGTTGAAGAGATTATGTTAGAGCATCACAGTTTTATGAACCAAAAATAAGATGCGTAAAATGTGGTTTTTATCATGTTGTTGAGATCAAGTACTAGGTAATTATGTTATAAGATAAAGTTGTAGAGCGAATAGTGGGTTTTAAGGGTATAACAGTTCCAATTCCAGAGTAATTCATGTATTATGTGGTATTAATGACCAGACGTACTCTACTCGTGCCTTTCATACCCATACCATGCCCATGTTAGAGCTTTACACTCCATGTTTAAGATACAAGAATTAAGACTTCATACGATGGTAAGGTCTGCAAGGGAATGTCCTTTCATGTTTCGCACATCAGGTGTGCTCGTGTCTAAAGTTAAAAAAAAAAAAACCGCATTCAGGTCTCACGTATCTATCATGCTTTTATACTCATGTCTATGTTCTAGCATCTAAGTGCTTTTCAAATCTGATGATGATCTTGACCCTTATGGTTATGTTATCCATGTTATCACATACTCGTGCCCTAATTCATTTCGCTATGTATTCCACTTATAGCGGTATCGTAATAATGATTTTGTGAGATAATAATGAAGGTGAACCAAGATGGATGTCCTATCCATGATTCTATGTAATTCGTGCTTACATTCCTTTAGCTAAGGTCTTACGATTATGATGACATGATTCCTTTTTCCTTTTGCTAAGTATCTAGGCCTTATTATGTTCAAGGTGACTTTCTAACTTTGTGTTAGATGCTCAAGAAACGAATTATTCATGCCTATAATCTATTCCTTCATGAGCCTTATTTATAACAAGGGCATTTACTTACAGTGATAAGAGTAAGCTGTGTTGAACCATTTCCTATTATTTCGGTATACCTAAATTCTAAAGGTAATGTTTTATCTATGCCTTACGTCTCTGAGTACCCAAGAGTTAGCCTGCAACTTGTGCTCTATGCAAGTCAGACTAACGCCTTAGTCTTACTTCAATACTCATGAACTCAAGTCCATACGCCATGGTGTGTAGGTACTCATACAAACGCCAATTTTTTCATGTACCTATGACCCATGTCATGCTATTCACGTAATCATATTTCATGCCATATGAATCACGTTCCCATGTACGCATGTTCCACGTTACGTCTTCCATGTACAATGCACCATGTCATGTCTGTTCTCTAAAGCAAAGTATCTCATGTGAATAGTATCAATAGTTCCTTTTCTCTCAGTCCTCTATAATTCGCTCACGAGAATGAGCAAGATGAGATAAGGTATTCATAATCATGATTAACAGCTAACAAGATAAGCGGAAGTAAGATGCATTCCTATATTCAAATAGATAACTTTTCATATAACATGTGGTACTTATCTGAAGAGTATTCTACTCAGATTTGACGTATTCATGTCATGCCTATGCTAGAGATTTATGAATACCTATGTTAGGATCATATTCTTGTTATACGACTCAAGTCTGTTGCATTCGCATCGAGTTGCGCTTACATTCAAAGCCTAAGTCATACTCCTATCTTATATTACCATGGTGACATACAAACGTCTATAATTAAGTCTCTAAGTATCCAATCCTACGCGCGCTTAGTATTCAACCCTCATGTTGTAACAATCATGTTTTCGACATTCAGATCCCATGTTACGATATCCATTTTCACACGTATTCGTATCTCATGATAGTTTAGCACTCATGTATTCATGTCATTCAGTATTCGTGTATTTATGTCCCACGTCATGCGTCTCATGCCCAGGTAATCATGTCATGTTCGTGCCTATTTCCAGTACTCCTGTCATTCATGCCTATGGATTTTCTTCCAAACCCCATGCATAGTAATCATGTAATCATTCAGCCAATATCCGTGTGTTCAAGCCAGCTCAGTATATATGTTAGCTACATTCAAGATCCAGTAATCACGTTATGTCACATCAAGCGTATTAAGATACCGTGTGAGTTGTGTGTTGGTACTTTAGTTAGTTGGCAGGCGTTTGAGAAATGTCGTGAGGGTCCGGATTATGAAGGAAGTCCTACCATAAATTTTGTAGATTCCAGAGTTAGTAGTGATTCTTAACCACTAGTCATAAATCGAGGACAAATGTTTCATGATTCTCATTCATGTAGGCGCTACTCAGTCTCATGTTCCCCATGTACATGTTTCCATGTAATCACGTATTCAGTTCTCATGATCCATGACCATGTTCCCATGTAACCATGTCAAGCTCTTATGTTTTACGTCATGTTTCTTTCATGTTCACGTATTCAAGCCATGTCCAGCCATATTCTTAACCATGACCCATCATTCGAGGACGAATGATCCCAAGGGGGAGATATTGTAACACCCCGTACCTTTAACCTAAGCTTTGACCATGATCCAAGACTTAGAAAATCAGATAAAGAATGTGGGAATTGGAAATTTCCTCTTCAGTTGTAAGATGGTGGTTTACGCCTATGAACAGTGACCGTATTTCAGTTTACGGGCCGTAAATCAAATCGTAAACTGGTAGTTGAATGTCATATGGTTAAATACGGACCGTATTTCACAATACGACCCGTATTTCAAATCGTAAACTGAAACCAAGGATTTCTGAGCATTCTGGAATTTGCCAATTTAATGTCAAATGGTTAAACACGGACCGTATTTCAAAACGTATTTGGAATTTGGGAAAACGTCCTTCATGAAAGTTGTAGAGATTTGAAATACCTTCCCAACGGTATATTATGGGGGTCAAACGGACATCTGTGCAAAGAGTTATGACCATTTTACTAAAGAGACGCAATGCAGTCCATATGTCAAAATACGGACCGTATTTCAAAATACGGCCCGTATTTCAAAATACGGCCAGTATTTAACTGGGCCGAAAATCTAATTTTTCCAGAACAGTATATATTCATCCATATCAGTTCAAATCATTATTTTTCATTCCTTCAAGCCCCAGAACGACTTCCTACCCTCTTCCATCATCAAGAACACCAAGGTAAGCCTACTCTAATTATTCCAAATCAATTCTAATACCTATCCTTGTAATCTAAACAAGAAATCATCATTCCAAGACTAGGGTTTTCAAGAAAACCTATCTCAAGGTTCAAGAATTCAAGATTTTGGAAATCTTCTTCAAAGCTCAAGTCTTTAATTCAAGTTTTGGAGCAATTAAGGTATGTAGAACTTCCATCCACATGTGGGAATCTCTACGTTCTTCCCCATGCTCCGTTTCTTGATATCCATGAAGTTCAAACCCTAGGGCATTAAACCCAACATATTGGTAGCCCGTATTTATGTATTTATGTACATGAATTTTGTATCTATATTCGTTATTGTATTCCTAATTTTCCATTACGGTTATTAGGAACCCTAGCTTAATCCATGAATCATGAATTCTTCGTCATGTGTTCTCATTATGTTTATATGAAACCTTATGATTTTATGTAGCAAGTTACAAGCATGTTTTCAAATCAATTATATATATAATTTTTAACTATTGTTATTACCCATGAATCAAGAACATGTTTGCAAGACTTCGACAACTTATCTCAAGAAACCATATTACAAGATATTTCATGAAACCATGTTACAAGTTATTTCGTGAAATCAGGATTACAAGTTGTTTACAAGTTATTTCACGAAAATCATGGGCTTCTTAGCCAACTATATTATGTTCATGTTTTTGGGAATTGCTTAGTTAACTCAGAAGGCTCAGATAGCCTGAAACTACGTTGCCACCGTAGGATAAGGGTTGTCAGCAAGGAGACAACACCTTCATTATGCCGTTTGGATCCTTACATGCTTATTATTACTTAAATCTCATATCCCTGGCAAGGTTGTGAGTGTTCTGCTGGTAGGACGCAAGTACCAGACCATGTTGTCGGTTATACTATAGCATTCCCCACGTTACAAGTAGTTTTACATACAAGTATTTCTATTGATTTACTATTTTAAGATTTTACTCACGTTTCATGCTCATGTTCAAGTTACATTCAGTTTCAGTTCATGTCCTATATCTATGTTGTGCCATGTTCTTCGTTTCAACAGGTTTTACATACTAGTACTATTCACCATGTACTAACGTCCCTTTGCCCGGGGCCTGCACTTCACGGTGCAGATACCGGTTTTCAGGAGCATACACCTGCGCAGTAGGATCACTTCAGTTATCAGCTTATTGGTGAGCCCCACTCCTCTTGGGGTTCAACATGGAGTCTGCATTAGTATTCAGTTTACGGTAGTCCAGGGCCATGTCCTGGTAGTTAGTATTCAGACATGTTTTAGAGGTTTCATAGACAGATATTAGTTCATAGAGTCAGTGGTGTTTTTCCTGTTTGCAGACTATTATGTTTTCATGATATTTTATGCTATGAGAGAAATTCAAGACTTTATTCCGCAAATTTACATTTTCATGATTTATTTAAATTGCATCATATAGATTATATTGTTTTGATGCCCATGTTGACAAGAAAGCCATGAGGTTCGCTCGGACACATACAAGCAAGGCCCGAGTGCCGTGTTACGCCCAGGCCATGGTTCGGGGCGTGACACTTATGGATAGTTTTCGGGTATTTACGTTAGGAATTTGAGAAAACTCAAGGCATAAAAGTTGTAGGTCTTTGAAATATCTTTCCAACCATTTATTATAGAGCTCAAACAGAGCTCTGTACTAGAAGTTATGCCCGTTTTACTAGACATTACGCAATCTGCGCGAAGTGCCCTTCAGGTGCGTGATCACGCACAAGAGTCAGTGTTACTGCCTTCGCTGCATGATCAGCTGCACGAAGTGGGCCTCCAGCTGCGTAGCCCCGCACCAAAAATGATCTTTTAAAAGCCTAACTTCTTTATATTCCTTCCCACTTCATTTTAAACCAATTTTTCTGACGAAAAGAACACCAAAGAAATATCTCTAACCCTAAGGTGAGTCTATACTCAATCTCCATCAATCATACACCAAAGTTCATCTCTTCTTCATCATAAATCATCTCTCCAAACCCTAGGTTCTTGAAAATTCAAGAAGAGGAAGAAGAGAGGCGTGTGGGATTCCATCAAAAGGTAAGACTCTTGATTTTATGAGATTATTATTGATGTTTGAACTAGTATAGAGTAAATAAAGAGGTTATAATCCACCAATGATTTCCATAAGGTTCAAGAACAAGATTTTAGGCTTACGAAAAACCTTAGCTTTCGAAATTCCAAGAAAACTTCAAGAAACGATTCAAGCTTTAATCTTTCTCATCTAAATCCATTGTAGATTGATTGTTGAACATTGGGAATTCCATTTTGGCTTGCTTTTAGCGACATTTGAGGTATGTCTCTTTTGAAAACCTTATTTGGACGCATGTCTCTTTTAAAAATCCTTTTTGACTATGAAGGTGATTTGTATGTTTCTTTTTGAACATACTCTTTCGAACGGTTTTTATGAAATCTTTGGTTGTGGTTTGTGTGCGTGAGGGACAAGCCCACATTAAACCTTGGTTGTACTATATTATATATACGTAGTCATGATTGTTTTCCACTCTAAAGGATGATTGAAAAATTGAGATATAAAGCTTTGGTATTCAAACTTGAATTACCCCATAAGGGATGTTTAAACTTGATAATTGAAAAGCTTGACTATCTCATGTGAATGCTCTATAATGGATTGTTGTTGGACTTGAAACTTGTGTAAAGAAGTGAACCCGGTTTCTAAAACTGAAATGTCTTGATGTACCCCTATAATGGGATGATGAACATAATCGTTAATGAATAATGTGACTATCATGATATGACTTGTGATTCGGTTCTTTTGCCATGATTTATATTGTTTGTTTGGCCTAGATATTCGGGAGGAAGAGTAGTCACTATGGATCCTAGTGGGGTCAGCCTAGCCATTCAGGAGGAAGAGTGGCCATCGAGGGTTCGTCACCCCGGTGTGGTTTATGCCTAGCCATTCGGGAGGAAGAGTGGTCATTGAGGGTTCATAACCCCGATGTGGTTTTACCTAGCTATTCGGGAGGAAGGATAGCTGTCGAGGGTGACAAACCCCGATGTGGTGCTTCTATGCAGTTTAGGGAACCTTAAATGATCGTCCCTTTGTTATAGTGTCTTTGGGCCTGTATGGGCAAGCTGTGCTAGTCCAGAGGATGATTAGCCTCCGTTTCTTCCTAGCTCGGAGTATCTGTTGCTGTGTCAGTCCAGAGGACGATTGACCTCCGAGGCGTATAGCTCGGTGCATCTATTGCTGTGCTAGTCCAGAGGACAATTAGACTCCATGGTTTTCTAGCCCAGAGCATCGACTGATTGAGTTACCTGTGAGTGGCTTATTGGTAATAATGAACTTGTTTACCTGTGAGTGGATTATTGAGAACAATGAACTTGTTTGCCTATGAGTGTCTTATTCCGTATCTTGTTGCATGTGAGTGGCTTATTGGTACTAATAAACTTGTTTGCCTGTTAGTGGCTTATTGAGAATAATAAACTTGTTTGCCTGTGAGTGGCTTATTGATAATAATGAACCTGTTTGCTTATGAGTGGCTTATTGATAATAATGAACCTGTTTGCCTGTGAGTGGCTTGTTGATGATATTGGCCTCAAATTGAAAAGACTCAAATGGTAATAAATGGTATACTGAATCCGAATATATATATATATATATATACTGAATACGTGTCTTGATGGGTTTCTATTGAAAATGATGAGTTGTACGATTGATCTTGTCTTTGGTTTCAAACTATTCTATTGGAACTGTTTTCACTAAGCACTGGAAAGACTGGAATTGTACTTAAAGACATAGTAAGTTAGAACTGAATTATATACCGATTTTTGGTCTCTCTATTGATGGTTGTGAAGTTGTTGGTCTATTTTTATCTCTGGATTTCCAACTGTTTGTCATTGAAATTGTATCACTGATCTTATATAAATACATATTTTGTTATATTACTTATTGTCCCCGAGGCACTCACTGAGTACTCAGTACTCAGGCATACCCATGTTATTTTTTATGGTATGTTAGGTAACGAAGAATAGCAGGTACAGACATATCTCGTGGGTTAAGAGTATTTTCTTCTTTCTAGATTGTTGGTGAGCCCACACATTTGTTCGTGGGTTTTCATTGAGTCAATTATTACTCCTCAGTAGTTTCGGGTTGTGTCCTGAGTTAGTTTATTTTTCTTAGAAGCTCCAGAGACAAGTGTCATACTGTGGGTAGATGTTGAAGTCTCCTATGACTTTTTGAGGCATTTTCCACGTTCATAACTATTCATTTATATTAGACTTCCGCTGATTTGTTTCATAATTGTGATCTTAGATTTTATTTATTTATTTATCACTTGTTTAATTAAATAATGAAAGATTATCGAAAAAGGGCCTGACGTTAATGATTTATGAGGTTCTTCCGATGTTGTTCATGACAACAGATGCCGGTCACGTCTAGGGTGGGTTTTGGGGCGTGACAGAAAAGGTTACTAAAATCCTAGAATGCTTTATTTAGGTCTAATGTCTTTCTCCGATGAATTTGTAGAAAGTTGATTGTTTATGACTAATTGCTAACTAATTGCTTTGGCTTGTAATATATGGCAAAAGAAACCTAGGTTATGTCCCCACCAGATGAATGCAATGCTTAGGGTTCTAATATGATATACTTCTAATGGATCGTTGTATGAGTGCACTTAATCTCTAATGGAGCTCCTAATATTTCCTAATAATTAAGAACAATATCTCTTTGTGATTTTCCCAATACAAAAGAGTTTGTATGAAGAACTATTAATTATGCCAATTAAATTCCGAAGTGAATTTATTAAACTAGGTTTAAAGCCTTGAGTTCTTGTTATCAGTTCTTACCTAACCCTAATTATTTTCCCAAATAAATCAAGATTTTTGGCATAAGCTAATGTTTGCAACCATCAACTAACAATGAATAATGAAGAACTAACAAATCCTAACAACCCATTATGCATACATCACAACTAGAACCCATGCGCAAAACACCCATCCTTGAGTCCACAACCTTAGTAGGGAATTTAGCTACTTATGGAATTGATAAAAACGCAAAACATTGTAATTGTAATTGTTGTTTGAACTTACAAAGAGAATTAAAGATAAACGAAATAGAATAGTCTTGAAACCCTTGAAAAGTACTAAGAACTCAAAGTGCTCAATACAAGTTTTAAACTTAAGATGTCTGAAAAATAAAACCCTATTAGGTATTTATACAAGTCCAAAACTCGAAATTAATAAAGCTAATCCTACCCAGGTCGGCTTGCAACTCAATGAACCGTCTTTGCTCATTGACGGTACCGTCGAGTAACGACGGTTCACTTGACAGTCTCTGACAGACTTGTACACTTGCAGGATGTCAAATGATAGTGCATGTTGACGAGACCGTCGTTATTTGATGGTCCGTCAGACAACCCGTCCTGTTACCCATCAATGTTGCATAGCCTCTGATCTTTTGATAGCATAAAGACGACACAAACGATGAACCATCGATGTGTTGAAGGTCCGTAAAAATGCAGGAACAATACTTGGTCTTCAAAAATCCTCGTTTTCACTTGCTTTTGCATTCTAACTTGTAAATACCTGCACATACACAAAACACATCAAACTGACACAAACTTAAAACGAGTAAAACTTAGAGATAAAAAGCATCAAATGTGCCACAATTTCACGGCACATCACCAAAACAACTGCCGTCAAGAGAGAAATTTAAGGCTAAATGAGGTCGAGTGGGTCTTAATAAAGAAGTCCGGCAAAACGCTATCAAATGGGGACCTAACCTGGTACTCTCGTTTATCCGAACACTCAATTGTCTCTTTTGTAATGCTTAAGATTCTTTTATCAAAGCGCATGCTGGAGCCCAGAAGGTGCAAATGTAGAAAGCAGATATCTTCAGGATAGCACAAGAATATACTGAGTTGCTTCGTGAGTTTGTGAGCACGTTCCAGAAGGAAATAATGTTGCTTCCCTTGGTACCGGATGAGTGGACGGCTGATGTTGAAGTTGTACTCCGAAAGTTTTGGAAATTCCGTGTCTCTTGTTACCAAACGGGAAGGCCATGCTATCTCCCTACTCTGTAGTCCCCTGTTACCTTAATGGTTATTTGTTCTTTTGTTGGCTCCTGGTCTTTCCAGTGACCGGTATCCCCGGCTACCCCACTTTGATTGGAAGACAGACTATCTACCGGATAAGGTTAGATACTGCTAATCGAATACCTTTGATCAACACCTAGACTTCTGCCAGGTTTGTCGGTGTCACGACCCAGTTAGGGGCCGCGACGGGTACCCGAAGCTAGTTACCGAGCACCGCTCACTCTACTACTTATCTTGCTCATTTAATACTCTTTTATCAATTTACATACCAGTTGTAGGAAAATCATAATTAAGCAAACATAAATACTTTATATACAATTGCCTTTCGGCCATCAAAATAATATACATGCATATGAAAACGTCTTGTGAGACCATCTAACCCACACTGCGTATCTACGAGCCTCTACTAACATACTGTATATACATGGACGGAACAAGACTCCGTCGTGTCCAAAATATACATATATATATACCAACAGGATAATCCTAAGCACCTCCGGACAATGGAGTGCTTTCAACCAGCTGACTGCTACTGAGGATCTGGGCCAAGCTCTCCTCTCTGTCTACCTGTGGGCATGAACACAGCGTCCGAAGAAAGGACGTCAGTACGAATGTTGTACTGAGTATGAGAAGCATAAACAATGAAAGAAAACATCAACAATATAGTGATCACATCAACATGAAATATCTGGATCTGTCTGATAATCATAAAGGAAATCATGCGTGCCATCTTACTCATACTCATCCTCATAACATATATGCATCATATGCAAGCTGCCCGTCCATGTCGGAACGGTGTGATAATAAATAATATTAGCCCGCGTCCAGGCCTCCCGCGTCCGGGGTACCATCTCATGCCGCCCACTAGTGGTGTCTGCCCATGCCCGAAGGTCATGGTGTATCCGTATAGCTGCCCGCCTTGGCGGTGACTGCCCGTCCAACTAGGCACGGTGTGAAATGCTCATGTCATGCTTATCATAAAATGCTCATAATAATAATATACTCATCATAAAATACTTATCTCATTGTAATACATGCATAAGGCTCAAGATCAACTTTATTCTATCGGGGTGATGTAAGGTCGTGATCCCCCGATTCCATTATGGAACAACTATTGATACTCTGCCTCACCTTGAAGGAACTAGTACATAAGGTGAGTGTAAGCGATAATTAACATCGTCATTATACTAGCATCATCATATCGTATTCCTCATCTTATATAGACATTAAGGAGTTAGACTCTTAGCCTTTCGGACTATAAGAACTCATGAAGAGAATAGGAATTTCGTGCTACAAGATTCATGCCATCAGGAAGAAGGGACTAGCCTCACATACCTGGTCGTTTAGCTATACTATCGCTCACTTGCTCTTCTTCAATATCACGTCGTTACCTTCATAAGAGAATTTGGATCAGCATTAGTAACTAACTACAAGAACGTATCGCTAATTGTAGGAAAGCCGGACAACGCTTCCTTCGTTCATACTACTTTTCTCATGCTTTATCTCAACTCTTAACATTCCTAACATTACTCATAATATCACAATCGACCATCGTCATTTACGTACATTTAGCAAATCCACCATTTTCCTCCAATTTCCCCATTTTTAGCCTTATGACTCGTCTTTGCGTTTTCATGCGTTTAACGCTTGTTTCATGATGTAAACATCATTCATAATGTATTTGTACTCACAACACTCCAATATTCGCAGTTCAATTCCACTAGCATTCATTTACAACACTATTCACTCAATAATGACCCATTTCTATGTCCTTCTACATTTCAAGTGTCTAAGCTTTCCAATACTTCAAACAATATGGAATAATCATAAAACTTACCTTGGATGAAGGTTGAACAATCCTTAAGTTGAGATTCTTCATGTTATATCCCGTAATTTCGCATAATTGGAAAGTCTTGGAAATAATTAGAACTTGTATGTTATAAGGCAATATTTTGATTTTTGTTAATATGCCTAGGTTGTTTATGAAAAATGTTGGTGTGGAATATGGAGGATTTCCAAGGGCAAAATTGGGATTTCGGGAATTAGTTTCGGGAATTACAAAACGAGATTTTAACGAATTGGGCCAAGAAAAATTGGAACAAAAAAATTGAGGCCCAAGTGTTAGGGGTGGCCGGCCAAAGGCCAAGGCCCAAGCCCCATTTGAGTGGTCATGTGAAATACATGTGACCACTTAATGAATCATGTATATATGCATACTTATCTATAGAACATTCAAGAAAAGGCAAGCAAAACAAAATTGAAGAACACCCAAGGAGGGTTTCGGCCAACTTAGGAAAGAAAGAATTTTTTTTCCAAGCTTTGATTCTAATCCAAAAATCTTGTTCTTCTCATATTCGTAGTATATTCAAGACGCTCTCCGACGTGATACAATTTATTTGGCGAAAGGATCACGTTTGCGACAAGTCGGATTTTTAAGAATAAGGTATGATTTCTATGTTTTTATGTTATGGAATGGATATATATGTTATAGGGATTAAAGTGGCATGAAGATTATGGAACTTTGTGGTGTTTGTGAGTGGCGTGTGTGTGTGTAGAGGGGGTGTTTGGCCGTGAGCCATGTATTGTGGAAGGCAAGATGAATTTGATTTTGTTTAGTTGTTAATTGCGTCGTTGTGGCATTTATGGCGTAAATGAATGTTTAACGAGTTGAATTGGCATTGGAAAATGGTTGCGGGTTCTTATGGGAATTTATATGATTTTTGTATATTCTTATATAATTGTGAAAGTAAGACTTTAAATGTGGATTATGGTTGTTGTTAATGAATTTGGAATGAAACAATGCGAGTTAGTATGTTCGTCGTAGTTGTTGACGTTTCGGATGGAATATGGAAAGTGACGAATCATTCGAACTTGTGTATATTGCTCGGAATATTATTGGGATGTGTTTGAATAACCTTGAATGAGTAAATGAATACAATAATGTGGACATTAGTTTGGTATTGTGAAGTTTGAATGAAAGTTGTCGATTTATATAGAAAGGAAGAATATTGACGTTAGAGTGATTTTGTTATGACTTATGATGTCTGTGATATTGTGGGTTGTTGTGTTGATGTATTTGAGCCGAGCTAAGTCTCGGGGTGTTATATATGTAGGGGAAATGCTGCCGAAATTTCGGTAGACAAATATGTGGTTAAGTGAATTCTTAAGCCTTGAAATCCCTAATTGGTAACTTTGACCATTTGCAGATTCTGAGCGAAACGGGACTTAAGTTTTGGGCGAGCGTAAGTCGTATATAAGGTATGTAAGGCTCCCCACTCCTTATTTTGGCATGTCTTAGTATGCTAGGTTGATATCGGAACCCCGGGAGCAATTCTGCTCCTCGAAATCCGAATTAGAGAATGGCTACTATTCATTCAATTCAATTGAAGCTTAAAGATCTTATTTAGACTAGAAAGTAACCAAACGTCCGAAACTTATGCAAACGTCGTCGGATCACTTCGAAACCTTTATGTATGATCCCATAGACCCCAAATGTCCGTAAATCATGTTCGCCACCTCGACTTGACCCGAGGTGGGCCCGCTAACCCGAGATGCCTTGTTTGTTCTATTAGGCTCTCTTTTTGTAAAAGTTTGACAAGGGACCTTTGACTGTGAAATCGTCTATTATAAAATAATGATTTGATTAAAACAATATGCTAAACTATGTTTTGGGTTATAAATACCATTTCGGGAGCACTTTTGTAAAATGAACTCCGTACTAATTAATTGTTCGACTATTTTTACTAAAGACTTGACTTATGATTTTATCAAGTTCTAAAGAATATTTTGACATAAAAATTGCATTGTTTTCTCACGACTCCGCTCGTGCCCTTATTATGATTCGTTCACCGGTTCCCGGGCCGGTTATGATTCGTGCGCGCTATGATAAATTCGGCCGTATGCTGTGTTACGGTTCCCGAGACCTCGCCATAGGGTCGGGTTCCGTTAGGAGTTATGCTGTGATATGGCTGGTGATATGTATGATGATATGTGTGTTCGGGGATGTACGGGGATTTGAACCTTCTGGTGTTATGCTGTGTGTGGCACCAGCGTCGGAGTGGTGACCACGTTCCTGAGCTTTGCATGATTTCGTTTGCATTATGTATATATGATTTTGATACACATTTTGATATACTGTTCGGCATTTCTCTCTTTTGTATCCTGTTCGCTTTCAGTTGTGGCCTATATTTATGTACTCCATGCTTTACATACTCAGTACATCTTTCTTACTGACCCCCTTTCCTCGGGTGCTGCGTTTCATGCCCGCAGGTACAGACGCCGGTGATCCACCACTGTAGGCTCCACTTCTGCTATTTTGGAGTACTCCCTTTGATTCGGAGTCCACTTTCGGTATATATATCTTTTGCCATGTATATATTTTTGTATATCTGACTATTTGGGTACGGCGGGGCCCTGTCCCGTCATATGATTCTGTCTGTCTGTTTAGGGGTCTGTGGACATGTCTGTGGGTTAGGGTCTTTCGGTATGGATATGTGTATATGTTGTTTGGGCGATCCCATACGCCGAGGCGGCCGGTCCGCATATGTTTATACGTTGCTTTGTTAGCCCTGTGTGGCCTTTGTTGGTGTTTGCTGTGTACAGGGTTATTCTGGATAGTCCAAAAAAACAAAGGAAACTCTGCCAAAAATTTTTTCTGGAAATTATCTAAATTTGGAATATAGCCTCATCGGCTTCTGCTATATACTTGAATGCATTTGATAGATGGGTTTGGGTGCCCAGATCGGGCACTAATCACGGCCTACGGGGTTGGGTCGTGACAAAAGTGGTCTCAGAGCGGTTTGTCCTCGGAATGTCTACAGGCCGTGTCTCGTAGAGTCTTGTTTATCGGTGTGTTGTGCACCACATCTATAAACAGGAGGCTACAGGGCATTTAGGGTGTTACCTTTCTTTGGAATCTTAGATCGTGCGTTAGAGCTGTGCTATTAGGATGATTTGGATGTGATTCGTTATTGTGTTTGCAGTGATGCCTCCGAAGAAGGCAACGGCGGCCCAGAAGGGCAAGGCAGGGATGACAGGCACTAGTCAGGCACAGCGAGTTACCCGGGCTCGTGTTTATGATTTGCCCGAGGTCGTGCCCCATTCAGAGGGATCCGCTACACCTCTGGCGGAGCCTGGAGCAGGTCCATCAACAGCTCCAGGGGCCCGAGTACCCGCACCCAAGCCTCCAGCTCCTTAGCCAGGGGCGGAGGACAGGACACTGAGAGAGGCTGTGCAGTTATTGACCACACTGGTAGCGGGGCAGGCTCGCAGACACGGGCGGAGAGATGATGACGATGACGACAGGCGTGACAGCCTGAGGGTTCGAGAGTTCCTATTATGTGGCCCTCCAGAGTTTTTCGGGTCTAAGCCCGACGAGGACCCCCATGACTTTATTCGGGGGATGCGGCGCTCACTAGATTTGGTCAGAGCTTCAGAGACTGAGTCTGTTGAGTTGGCTTCGCATAGACTGCGGGATGTTGCTGCTCACTGGTATGAGTCCTGGGAGCTATCCAGGGGTGAGGGTGCTACCCCAACTACTTGGGACGAGTTCGTGACTGCTTTCACTCACCACTTTTTGCCCCCAGAGTTACGACGGGCGCGGGTTGACCGATTTTTGCATCTGCAGCAGAGGGGTCGGAGCGTCCGTGAGTATAATATGGAGTTTGATTCTTTGGCCCGGTATGCACCTGCCATAGTAGCAGATATGGCCGATCGGATGCACAGATACGTGATGGGGTTAGACCGCTATTTGATTGATGGCTGTATGGCAGTGGCATTGCAGGCAGACATGGATATTGCCCGACTACAGGCTTATGCCCTGGGTATGGAGGACCGACATAGAGCTGATTATTCTAGCAGAGATCGGGACAGGAGGCCGCCCAAGAGGGCCAGATCCGCAGGTTATTCTGGAGATTCTCGAGGCGGACAGCCTCAGCAGCAGCAGTCAGGCAGACATCCTCCTCCGTCAGGCCGGGGTACACAGCCGGCCGGTAGGAGATTTGACAGTGCAGGACCGTCTGGGGTCAGTTAGAGTTCCAGAGCGTCAGGTTCACAGGTATCCAGAGGTCCCAGACCACCCAGGCCCCGTTGTTCCCATTGCGGGAAATCGCACCCGGGAGAGTGTTATCGACTTACTAGAGCCTGTTTTTCATGCGGCGGTCAGGGCCATATTATGCTAGATTGTCCGTTGGCGAGCGGTTCTGGTAGTGTAGCTCAGCCGACGGGGTTAGCCGCTGGTTCATCATCTGCTCCATCAGTTGCACGCCCTGCGGGGCGAGGTATGCCTGCACCGGCGGGATGCGGTCGAGGTCGTGGCAGAGCTTCAGGTTCTAGCGGTCCCTCGAACCGCATATACGCATTGGCCAGCCGCCAGGATCAGGAGGCTTCGCCGAATGTCGTCACAAGTACATTACTGGTTTTCTCCAGATCTTTATATGCACTGATTGATCCTGGTTCTACTTTGTCATATATTTCCCCGCTCGTTGCTAGTAAAATTGGGATAGTGTCTGAGCCCATAGAGCCATTTGAGGTAGCTACACCAGTTGGGGACTATATTATAGCGAGGCAGATATATAGGGATTGTTCTGTGACTATATGTGATCGTTGCACTAAAGCTGACTTGATAGAATTGGATATGCTGGAATTCGATGTCATTATGGGTATGGACTGGTTAGCTTCCTGTTATGCTAATGTTGACTGCCAGAAAAAGGTAGTCCGTTTTCAGTTTCCAGAGGAACCAGTTATAGAGTGGTTCGGGTCTACAGCATCGCCGAGGGGTAAGTTTATTTCGTACCTCAAGGCTAAGAAGATGATTCAGAAAGGCTATATCTATCACTTGGTTCGTGTGCACGGCACTACAGCCGAGACACCTACTCTTCAGTCTGTTCCGGTTGTTAGCGAGTTCCCAGATGTGTTTCCAGATGAGCTTCCGGGTCTTCCGCCTGAACGGGAGATAGATTTCGCTATAGACTTGTTGCCGGATACGCAGCCTATATCTATCCCTCCGTACAGAATGGCGCCGGCTGAATTGAAGGAGTTGAAAGAGCAGCTGAAAGATTTGTTAGATAAAGGCTTTATCAGACCCAGTACATCACCCTGGGGAGCGCCGGTATTATTTGTAAGAAAGAAAGACGGGTCACTGCGAATGTGTATTGATTATCGGCAACTAAATAAAGTGACTATAAAGAATAAATATCCCCTCCCCCGGATTGATGATTTGTTTGACCAGTTGCAGGGTTCTAAATATTTTTCAAAGATAGATTTGCGCTCGGGTTATCATCAGGTGCGAGTGCGAGAATCAGATATCCCGAAGACGGCTTTCAGGACCCGGTACGGGCATTATGAATTCAGAGTTATGTCTTTCGGGTTGACTAATGCTCCAGCAGTATTTATGGATCTGATGAATCGAGTATTTCGGCCTTTCTTGGATATGTTCGTGATTGTGTTTATTGATGATATTTTGATTTACTCGGGATCAGCAGAGGAGCATTCAGATAATTTGAGGACGGTACTTGGTATTCTTCACCAACAGAAATTATATGCTAAATTTTCCAAATGTGAATTCTGGTTAACTTCTGTGGCTTTCTTGGGGCATATTGTCGGAGCAGACGGTATTCGGGTCGATACGCAGAAAATTGAAGCTGTACAGAATTGGCCCAGGCCTACTACACCGACAGAGGTGCGCAGTTTTCTGGGGTTAGCCGGATATTATCGCAGGTTCGTGAAAATTTTTTCTTCTATTGCGGCACCACTGACGAAGCTTACTCAGAAAGCAGCGAAATTTCAGTGGACCGATGCCTGCGAGCGCAGTTTCCAGCTGTTGAAAGAAAAATTAATTACAGCCCCAGTGTTAGCTCTTCCAGAAGGATCAGACGGGTATGTTGTCTTCTGTGATGCCTCTGGTATTGGGATAGGTTGTGTGTTGATGCAGTACAGTCGAGTCATAGCCTATGCTTCCCGGCAGCTCAGACCGCACGAGAAGAATTATCCCACTCATGATCTTGAGTTAGCCGCGGTGATTCATGCTTTGAAGATTTGGCGGCATTATTTATATGGGGTCCATGTTGATATTTATACGGACCATAAGAGTCTCCAGTATATTTTTAAGCAGAAAGAACTGAATTTGCGGCAGAGGAGATGGCTTGAGTTACTGAAAGATTATGACGTGGATATTCTGTACCATCTTGGGAAAGCCAATGTGGTAGCGGATGCACTTAGCCGCAAGTCCATGGGCAGCTTGGCTGATGTACCACCTGGTAAGAAAGACTTGGGTCGTGAAATTCATCAGTTAGCCAGCCTTGGAGTTCGTTTGGCAGATTCTGGAGATACTGGGATTTCTGTTCGTGCAGTTGCTGAATCATCTATTATAGCAGAGGTAAAGCAGCGTCAGTTTGAAGATCCTATCCTGGTTCAGTACAGAGATGTGGCCCTTAATAAAGACAAGACTCCGTTTGAAATTTCACCTGAAGGGGTATTACTATATGAAGGCAGATTCTGTGTTCCGGATGTTGCAGGCTTATGGCGACAAATCATGGGCGAGGCGCATAATGCGCGGTATTCTGTTCATCCTGGTTCCACTAAAATGTATCATGATCTCAGAAGTTTGTATTGGTGGGACGGTATGAAGAAAGATATTGCAGAGTTCGTTAGTCAGTGCCCGAATTGCCAGCAGGTTAAAATTGAACACCAGAAGCCCGGTGGGTTATTACAGGAGATGGAAATTCCAGCCTGGAAATGGGAGATGATTAATATGGATTTCGTCGTTGGGTTACCGCGCACTCCACGCAGGTATGATTCTATTTGGGTTATTGTTGACAGATTGACGAAATCAGCCCATTTTCTTCCAGTCCGGACTACTTATTCGGCTGAGGACTACGCTAGATTGTACATCAGAGAGATAGTCAGACTTCACAGAGTCCCTGTATCTATTATTACTGACCGGGGTGCCCAGTTTACGGCAAATTTCTGGAGGTCATTTCAGGAGGGATTAGGGACTCAGGTGAGCCTCAGTACAACTTTTCATCCTCAGTCCGACGGGCAGGCCGAGCGCACTATTCAGACGCTGGGATGATCATTTGCCGCTTATTGAATTTTCCTATAATAATAGTTATCACTCCAGCATTCAGATGGCACCGTACGAAGCCCTTTATGGTAGAAAATGCAGATCTCCTATTGCTTGGTTCGATGTGGGCGAAACTAAATTAATTGGGCCAGATGTGATCCAGGAAGCAGTAGATAAAGTGAAACTTATTCGGGAGCGATTGTTGGCTGCACAGAGTCGACAGAAGGCATATGCAGACAGACGACGTCGACCATTACAGTTTCAGATTGGCGATTGGGTATTTTTTAAGGTGTCGCCTATGAAAGGTGTTATGAGATTCGGTAAAAAGGGTAAGCTTAGTCCGCGATATATTGGGCCGTATTAGATCATTCGGAAGATAGGCGAGGTCGCCTATGAGCTAGACTTACCATCCGATTTGGAGGCAGTGCACCTGGTATTTCATGTGTCCATGCTGCGAAAATGTATTGGTGATCCTTCCAGAATATTCCCAGTAAATGACATTCAGGTAACAGAGCATTTGTCTTATGAAGAGCAGCCTATAACTATTCTGGATCGGCAGGTCAGGAGACTACGCACTAAGGAAGTGCCTTCTGTTAAAGTCCTATGGCGCAATAACAACCGGGAAGAGATGACCAGGGAGTCGGAGGAGGAGATGAGGAGGAAATATCCCCACTTGTTTCCTACGCCCACAGGTAATCTAAACTTTTTTTAAACTTGTTGTATTAATCGATGGATGAATTATGTGTACTACTTACAAGAGAGGGACTCCCCCGTTATGCTCATAAGACTTTATAAGACAAATTTAACATTCGGGGGCGAATGTTATAAAGGGGGGGAGAATGTTATATCCCGTAATTTCGCATAATTGGAAAGTCTTGGAAATAATTAGAACTTGAATGTTATAAGGCAATATTTTGATTTTTGTTAATATGCCTAGGCTGTTTATGAAAAATGTTGGTGTGGAATATGGAGGATGTCCAAGGGCAAAATTGGGATTTCGGGAATTAGTTTCGAGAATTACAAAACGAGATTTTAACAAATTGGGCCAAGAAAAATTGGAACAAAAAAATTGAGGCCCAAGTGTTAGGGGTGGCCGGCCAAAGGCCAAGGCCCAAGCCCCATTTGAGTGGTCATGTGAAATACATGTGACCACTTAATGAATCATGTATATATGCATACTTATCTATAGAACATTCAAGAAAAAGCAAGCAAAACAAAATTGAAGAACACCCAAGGAGGGTTTCGGCCAACTTAGGAAAGAAAGAATTTTTTTTCCAAGCTTTGATTCTAATCCAAAAATCTTGTTCTTCTCATATTCGTAGTATATTCAAGACGCTCTCCGACGTGATACAATTTATTTGGCGAAAGGATCACGTTTGCGACAAGTCGGATTTTTAAGAATAAGGTATGATTTCTATGTTTTTATGTTATGGAATGGATATATATGTTATAGTGATTAAAGTGGCATGAAGATTATGGAACATTGTGGTGTTTGTGAGTGGCGTGTGTGTGTGTAGAGGGGGTGTTTGGCCGTGAGCCATGTATTGTGGAAGGCAAGATGAATTTGATTTTGTTTAGTTGTTAATTGCGTCGTTGTGGCATTTATGGCGTAAATGAATGTTTAACGAGTTGAATTGGCATTGGAAAATGGTTGCGGGTTCTTATGGGAATTTATATGATTTTTGTATATTCTTATATAATTGTGAAAGTAAGACTTTAAATGTGGATTATGGTTGTTGTTAATGAATTTGGAATGAAACAATGCGAGTTAGTATGTTCGTCGTAGTTGTTGACGTTTCGGATGGAATATGGAAAGTGACGAATCATTCGAACTTGTGTATATTGCTCGGAATATTATTGGGATGTGTTTGAATAACCTTGAATGAGTATGAATACAATAATGTGGACATTAGTTTGGTATTGTGAAGTTTGAATGAAAGTTGTCGATTTATATAGAAAGGAAGAATATTGACGTTTGAGTGATTTTGTTATGACTTATGATGTCTGTGATATTGTGGGTTGTTGTGTTGATGTATTTGAGCCGAGCTAAGTCTCGGGGTGTTATATATGTAGGGGAAATGCTGCCGAAATTTCGGTAGACAAATATGTGGTTAAGTGAATTCTTAAGCCTTGAAATCCCTAATTGGTAACTTTGACCATTTGCAGATTCTGAGCGAAACGGGACTTAAGTTTTGGGCGAGCGTAAGTCGTATATAAGGTATGTAAGGCTCCCCACTCCTTATTTTGGCATGTCTTAGTATGCTAGGTTGATATCGGAACCCCGGGAGCAATTCTGCTCCTCGAAATCCGAATTAGAGAATGGCTACTATTCATTCAATTCAATTGAAGCTTAAAGATCTTATTTAGACTAGAAAGTAACCAAACGTCCGAAACTTATGCAAACGTCGTCGGATCACTTCGAAACCTTTATGTATGATCCCATAGACCCCAAATGTCCGTAAATCATGTTCGCCACCTCGACTTGACCCGAGGTGGGCCCGCTAACCCGAGATGCCTTGTTTGTTCTATTAGGCTCTCTTTTTGTAAAAGTTTGACAAGGGACCTTTGACTGTGAAATCGTCTATTATAAAATAATGATTTGATTAAAACAATATGCTAAACTATGTTTTGGGTTATAAATACCATTTCGGGAGCACTTTTGTAAAATGAACTCCGTACTAATTAATTGTTCGACTATTTTTACTAAAGACTTGACTTATGATTTTATCAAGTTCTAAAGAATATTTTGACATACAAATTGCATTGTTTTCTCACGACTCCGCTCGTGCCCTTATTATGATTCGTTCACCGGTTCCCGGGCCGGTTATGATTCGTGCGCGCTATGATAAATTCGGCCGTATGCTGTGTTACGGTTCCCGAGACCTCGCCATAGGGTCGGGTTCCGTTAGGAGTTATGCTGTGATATGGCAGGTGATATGTATGATGATATGTGTGTTCGGGGATGTACGGGGATTTGAACCTTCTGGTGTTATGCTGTGTGTGGCACCAGCGTCGGAGTGGTGACCACGTTCCTGAGCTTTGCATGATTTCGTTTGCATTATGTATATATGATTTTGATACACATTTTGATATACTGTTCGGCATTTCTCTCTTTTGTATCCTGTTCGCTTTCAGTTGTGGCCTATATTTATGTACTCCATGCTTTACATACTCAGTACATCTTTCGTACTGACCCCCTTTCCTCGGGTGCTGCGTTTCATGCCCGCAGGTACAGACGCCGGTGATCCACCACTGTAGGCTCCACTTCTGCTATTTTGGAGTACTCCCTTTGATTCGGAGTCCACTTTCGGTATATATATCTTTTGCCATGTATATATTTTTGTATATCTGACTATTTGGGTACGGCGGGGCCTTGTCCCGTCATATGATTCTGTCTGTCTGTTTAGGGGTCTGTGGACATGTCTGTGGGTTAGGGTCTTTCGGTATGGATATGTGTATATGTTGTTTGGGCGATCCCATACGCCGAGGCGGCCGGTCCGCATATGTTTATACGTTGCTTTGTTAGCCCTGTGTGGCCTTTGTTGGTGTTTGCTGTGTACAGGGTTATTCTGGATAGTCCAAAAAAACAAAGGAAACTCTGCCAAAAATTTTTTCTGTAAATTATCTAAATTTGGAATATAGCCTCATCGGCTTCTGCTATATACTTGAATGCATTTGATAGATGGGTTTGGGTGCCCAGATCGGGCACTAATCACGGCCTACGGGGTTGGGTCGTGACAAAAGTGGTATCAGAGCGGTTTGTCCTCGGAATGTCTACAGGCCGTGTCTCGTAGAGTCTTGTTTATCGGTGTGTTGTGCACCACATCTATAAACAGGAGGCTACAGGGCATTTAGGGTGTTACCTTTCTTTGGAATCTTAGATCGTGCGTTAGAGCTGTGCTATTAGGATGATTTGGATGTGATTCGTTATTGTGTTTGCAGTGATGCCTCCGAAGAAGGCAACGGCGGCCCAGAAGGGCAAGGCAGGGATGACAGGCACTAGTCAGGCACAGCGAGTTACCCGGGCTCGTGTTTATGATTTGCCCGAGGTCGTGCCCCATTCAGAGGGATCCGCTACACCTCTGGCGGAGCCTGGAGCAGGTCCATCAGCAGCTCCAGGGGCCCGAGTACCCGCACCCAAGCCTCCAGCTCCTTAGCCAGGGGCGGAGGACAGGACACTGAGAGAGGCTGTGCAGTTATTGACCACACTGGTAGCGGGGCAGGCTCGCAGACGCGGGCGGAGAGATGATGACGATGACGACAGGCGTGACAGCCTGAGGGTTCGAGAGTTCCTATTATGTGGCCCTCCAGAGTTTTTCGGGTCTAAGCCCGACGAGGACCCCCATGACTTTATTCGGGGGATGCGACGCTCACTAGATTTGGTCAGAGCTTCAGAGACTGAGTCTGTTGAGTTGGCTTCGCATAGACTGCGGGATGTTGCTGCTCACTGGTATGAGTCCTGGGAGCTATCCAGGGGTGAGGGTGCTACCCCAACTACTTGGGACGAGTTCGTGACTGCTTTCACTCACCACTTTTTGCCCCCAGAGTTACGACGGGCGCGGGTTGACCGATTTTTGCATCTGCAGCAGAGGGGTCGGAGCGTCCGTGAGTATAATATGGAGTTTGATTCTTTGGCCCGGTATGCACCTGCCATAGTAGCAGATATGGCCGATCGGATGCACAGATACGTGATGGGGTTAGACCGCTATTTGATTGATGGCTGTATGGCAGTGGCATTGCAGACAGACATGGATATTGCCCGACTACAGGCTTATGCCCTGGGTATGGAGGACCGACATAGAGCTGATTATTCTAGCAGAGATCGGGACAGGAGGCCGCCCAAGAGGGCCAGATCCGCAGGTTATTCTGGAGATTCTCGAGGCGGACAGCCTCAGCAGCAGCAGTCAGGCAGACATCCTCCTCCGTCAGGCCGGGGTACACAGCCGGCCGGTAGGAGATTTGACAGTGCAGGACCGTCTGGGGTCAGTTAGAGTTCCAGAGCGTCAGGTTCACAGGTATCCAGAGGTCCCAGCCAGCCCAGACCACCCAGGCCCCGTTGTTCCCATTGCGGGAAATCGCACCCGGGAGAGTGTTATCGACTTACTAGAGCCTGTTTTTCATGCGGCGGTCAGGGCCATATTATGCTAGATTGTCCGTTGGCGAGCGGTTCTGGTAGTGTATCTCAGCCGACGGGGTTAGCCGCTGGTTCATCATCTGCTCCATCAGTTGCACGCCCTGCGGGGCGAGGTATGCCTGCACCGGCGGGATGCGGTCGAGGTCGTGGCAGAGCTTCAGGTTCTAGCGGTCCCTCGAACCGCATATACGCATTGGCCAGCCGCCAGGATCAGGAGGCTTCGCCGAATGTCGTCACAGGTACATTACTGGTTTTCTCCAGATCTGTATATGCACTGATTGATCCTGGTTCTACTTTGTCATATATTTCCCCGCTCGTTGCTAGTAAAATTGGGATAGTGTCTGAGCCCATAGAGCCATTTGAGGTAGCTACACCAGTTGGGGACTATATTATAGCGAGGCAGATATATAGGGATTGTTCTGTGACTATATGTGATCGTTGCACTAAAGCTGACTTGATAGAATTGGATATGCTGGAATTCGATGTCATTATGGGTATGGACTGGTTAGCTTCCTATTATGCTAATGTTGACTGCCAGAAAAAGGTAGTCCGTTTTCAGTTTCCAGGGGAACCAGTTATAGAGTGGTTCGGGTCTACAGCATCGCCGAGGGGTAAGTTTATTTCGTACCTCAAGGCTAAGAAGATGATTCAGAAAGGCTATATCTATCACTTGGTTCGTGTGCACGGCACTACAGCCGAGACACCTACTCTTCAGTCTGTTCCGGTTGTTAGCGAGTTCCCAGATGTGTTTCCAGATGAGCTTCCGGGTCTTCCGCCTGAACGGGAGATAGATTTCGCTATAGACTTGTTGCCGGATACGCAGCCTATATCTATCCCTCCGTACAGAATGGCGCCGGCTGAATTGAAGGAGTTGAAAGAGCAGCTGAAAGATTTGTTAGATAAAGGCTTTATCAGACCCAGTACATCACCCTGGGGAGCGCCGGTATTATTTGTAAGAAAGAAAGACGGGTCACTGCGAATGTGTATTGATTATCGGCAACTAAATAAAGTGACTATAAAGAATAAATATCCCCTCCCCCGGATTGATGATTTGTTTGACCAGTTGCAGGGTTCTAAATATTTTTCAAAGATAGATTTGCGCTCGGGTTATCATCAGGTGCGAGTGCGAGAATCAGATATCCCGAAGACGGCTTTCAGGACCCGGTACGGGCATTATGAATTCAGAGTTATGTCTTTCGGGTTGACTAATGCTCCAGCAGTATTTATGGATCTGATGAATCGAGTATTTCGGCCTTTCTTGGATATGTTCGTGATTGTGTTTATTGATGATATTTTGATTTACTCGGGATCAGCAGAGGAGCATTCAGATAATTTGAGGACGGTACTTGGTATTCTTCACCAACAGAAATTATATGCTAAATTTTCCAAATGTGAATTCTGGTTAACTTCTGTGGCTTTCTTGGGGCATATTGTCGGAGCAGACGGTATTCGGGTCGATACGCAGAAAATTGAAGCTGTACAGAATTGGCCCAGGCCTACTACACCGACAGAGGTGCGCAGTTTTCTGGGGTTAGCCGGATATTATCGCAGGTTCGTGGAAATTTTTTCTTCTATTGCGGCACCACTGACGAAGCTTACTCAGAAAGCAGCGAAATTTCAGTGGACCGATGCCTGCGAGCGCAGTTTCCAGCTGTTGAAAGAAAAATTAATTACAGCCCCAGTGTTAGCTCTTCCAGAAGGATCAGACGGGTATGTTGTCTTCTGTGATGCCTCTGGTATTGGGATAGGTTGTGTGTTGATGCAGTACAGTCGAGTCATAGCCTATGCTTCCCGGCAGCTCAGACCGCACGAGAAGAATTATCCCACTCATGATCTTGAGTTAGCCGCGGTGATTCATGCTTTGAAGATTTGGCGGCATTATTTATATGGGGTCCATGTTGATATTTATACGGACCATAAGAGTCTCCAGTATATTTTTAAGCAGAAAGAACTGAATTTGCGGCAGAGGAGATGGCTTGAGTTACTGAAAGATTATGACGTGGATATTCTGTACCATCTTGGGAAAGCCAATGTGGTAGCGGATGCACTTAGCCGCAAGTCCATGGGCAGCTTGGCTGATGTACCACCTGGTAAGAAAGACTTGGGTCGTGAAATTCATTAGTTAGCCAGCCTTGGAGTTCGTTTGGCAGATTCTGGAGATACTGGGATTTCTGTTCGTGCAGTTGCTGAATCATCTATTATAGCAGAGGTAAAGCAGCGTCAGTTTGAAGATCCTATCCTGGTTCAGTACAGAGATGTGGCCCTTAATAAAGACAAGACTCCGTTTGAAATTTCACCTGAAGGGGTATTACTATATGAAGGCAGATTCTGTGTTCCGGATGTTGCAGGCTTATGGCGACAAATCATGGGCGAGGCGCATAATGCGCGGTATTCTGTTCATCCTGGTTCCACTAAAATGTATCATGATCTCAGAAGTTTGTATTGGTGGGACGGTATGAAGAAAGATATTGCAGAGTTCGTTAGTCAGTGCCCGAATTGCCAGCAGGTTAAAATTGAACACCAGAAGCCCGGTGGGTTATTACAGGAGATGGAAATTCCAGCCTGGAAATGGGAGATGATTAATATGGATTTCGTCGTTGGGTTACCGCGCACTCCACGCAGGTATGATTCTATTTGGGTTATTGTTGACAGATTGACGAAATCAGCCCATTTTCTTCCAGTCCGGACTACTTATTCGGCTGAGGACTACGCTAGATTGTACATCAGAGAGATAGTCAGACTTCACAGAGTCCCTGTATCTATTATTACTGACCGGGGTGCCCAGTTTACGGCAAATTTCTGGAGGTCATTTCAGGAGGGATTAGGGACTCAGGTGAGCCTCAGTACAACTTTTCATCCTCAGTCCGACGGGCAGGCCGAGCGCACTATTCAGACGCTGGGATGATCATTTGCCGCTTATTGAATTTTCCTATAATAATAGTTATCACTCCAGCATTCAGATGGCACCGTACGAAGCCCTTTATGGTAGAAAATGCAGATCTCCTATTGCTTGGTTCGATGTGGGCGAAACTAAATTAATTGGGCCAGATGTGATCCAGGAAGCAGTAGATAAAGTGAAACTTATTCGGGAGCGATTGTTGGCTGCACAGAGTCGACAGAAGGCATATGCAGACAGACGACGTCGACCATTACAGTTTCAGATTGGCGATTGGGTATTTTTTAAGGTGTCGCCTATGAAAGGTGTTATGAGATTCGGTAAAAAGGGTAAGCTTAGTCCGCGATATATTGGGCCGTATTAGATCATTCGGAAGATAGGCGAGGTCGCCTATGAGCTAGACTTACCATCCGATTTGGAGGCAGTGCACCTGGTATTTCATGTGTCCATGCTGCGAAAATGTATTGGTGATCCTTCCAGAATATTCCCAGTAAATGACATTCAGGTAACAGAGCATTTGTCTTATGAAGAGCAGCCTATAACTATTCTGGATCGGCAGGTCAGGAGACTACGCACTAAGGAAGTGCCTTCTGTTAAAGTCTTATGGCGCAATAACAACCGGGAAGAGATGACCAGGGAGTCGGAGGAGGAGATGAGGAGGAAATATCCCCACTTGTTTCCTACGCCCACAGGTAATCTAAACTTTTTTTAAACTTGTTGTATTAATCGATGGATGAATTATGTGTACTACTTACAAGAGAGGGACTCCCCCGTAATGCTCATAAGACTTTATAAGACAAATTTAACATTCGGGGGCGAATGTTATAAAGGGGGGGAGAATGTTATATCCCGTAATTTCGCATAATTGGAAAGTCTTGGAAATAATTAGAACTTGAATGTTATAAGGCAATATTTTGATTTTTGTTAATATGCCTAGGCTGTTTATGAAAAATGTTGGTGTAGAATATGGAGGATGTCCAAGGGCAAAATTGGGATTTCGGGAATTAGTTTCGAGAATTACAAAACGAGATTTTAACAAATTGGGCCAAGAAAAATTGGAACAAAAAAATTGAGGCCCAAGTGTTAGGGGTGGCCGGCCAAAGGCCAAGGCCCAAGCCCCATTTGAGTGGTCATGTGAAATACATGTGACCACTTAATGAATCATGTATATATGCATACTTATCTATAGAACATTCAAGAAAAGGCAAGCAAAACAAAATTGAAGAACACCCAAGGAGGGTTTCGACCAACTTAGGAAAGAAAGATTTTTTTTTCCAAGCTTTGATTCTAATCCAAAAATCTTGTTCTTCTCATATTCGTAGTATATTCAAGACGCTCTCCGACGTGATACAATTTATTTGGCGAAAGGATCACGTTTGCGACAAGTCGGATTTTTAAGAATAAGGTATGATTTCTATGTTTTTATGTTATGGAATGGATATATATGTTATAGTGATTAAAGTGGCATGAAGATTATGGAACATTGTGGTGTTTGTGAGTGGCGTGTGTGTGTGTAGAGGGGGTGTTTGGCCGTGAGCCATGTATTGTGGAAGGCAAGATGAATTTGATTTTGTTTAGTTGTTAATTGCGTCGTTGTGGCATTTATGGCGTAAATGAATGTTTAACGAGTTGAATTGGCATTGGAAAATGGTTGCGGGTTCTTATGGGAATTTATATGATTTTTGTATATTCTTATATAATTGTGAAAGTAAGACTTTAAATGTGGATTATGGTTGTTGTTAATGAATTTGGAGTGAAACAATGCGAGTTAGTATGTTCGTCGTAGTTGTTGACGTTTCGGATGGAATATGGAAAGTGACGAATCATTCGAACTTGTGTATATTGCTCGGAATAATATTGGGATGTGTTTGAATAACCTTGAATGAGTAAATGAATACAATAATGTGGACATTAGTTTGGTATTGTGAAGTTTGAATGAAAGTTGTCGATTTATATAGAAAGGAAGAATATTGACGTTAGAGTGATTTTGTTATGACTTATGATGTCTGTGATATTGTGGGTTGTTGTGTTGATGTATTTGAGCCGAGCTAAGTCTCGGGGTGTTATATATGTAGGGGAAATGCTGCCGAAATTTCGGTAGACAAATATGTGGTTAAGTGAATTCTTAAGCCTTGAAATCCCTAATTGGTAACTTTGACCATTTGCAGATTCTGAGCGAAACGGGACCTAAGTTTTGGGCGAGCGTAAGTCGTATATAAGGTATGTAAGGCTCCCCACTCCTTATTTTGGCATGTCTTAGTATGCTAGGTTGATATCGGAACCCCGGGAGCAATTCTGCTCCTCGAAATCCGAATTAGAGAATGGCTACTATTCATTCAATTCAATTGAAGCTTAAAGATCTTATTTAGACTAGAAAGTAACCAAACGTCCGAAACTTATGCAAACGTCGTCGGATCACTTCGAAACCTTTATGTATGATCCCATAGATCCCAAATGTCCGTAAATCATGTTCGCCACCTCGACTTGACCCGAGGTGGGCCCGCTAACCCGAGATGCCTTGTTTGTTCTATTAGGCTCTCTTTTTGTAAAAGTTTGACAAGGGACCTTTGACTGTGAAATCGTCTATTATAAAATAATGATTTGATTAAAACAATATGCTAAACTATGTTTTGGGTTATAAATACCATTTCGGGAGCACTTTTGTAAAATGAACTCCGTACTAATTAATTGTTCGACTATTTTTACTAAAGACTTGAGCTTCGAAAAGTCTTTTTTGATGCGTCTGTAATAGCCTATGTGTCCCAAAAAAGAACGTGCTACGCCCGACCCCCTTTTCAGTAGATTATGATTTTATCAAGTTCTAAAGAATATTTTGACATACAAATTGCATTGTTTGCTCACGACTCCGCTCGTGCCCTTATTATGATTCGTTCACCGGTTCCCGGGCCGGTTATGATTCGTGCGCGCTATGATAAATTCGGCTGTATGTTGTGTTACGGTTCCCAAGACCTCGCCATAGGGCCGGGTTCCGTTAGGAGTTATGCTGTGATATGGCTGGTGATATGTATGATGATATGTGTGTTCGGGGATGTACGGGGATTTGAACCTTCTGGTGTTATGCTGTGTGTGGCACCAGCGTCGGAGTGGTGACCACGTTCCTGAGCTTTGCATGATTTCGTTTGCATTATGTATATATGATTTTGGTACACATTTTGATATACTGTTCGGCATTTCTCTCTTTTGTATCCTGTTCGCTTTCAGTTGTGGCCTATATTTCTGTACTCCATGCTTTACATACTCAGTACATCTTTCGTACTGACCCCCTTTCCTCGGGGGCTGCGTTTCATGCCCGTAGGTACAGACGCCGGTGATCCACCACTGTAGGCTCCACTTCTGCTATTTTGGAGTACTCCCTTTGATTCGGAGTCCACTTTCGGTATATATATCTTTTGCCATGTATATATTTTTGTATATCTGACTATTTGGGTACGGCGGGGCCCTGTCCCGTCATATGATTCTGTCGGTCTGTTTAGAGGTCTGTGGACATGTCTGTGGGTTAGGGTCTTTCGGTATGGATATGTGTATATGTTGTTTGGGCGATCCCATACGCCGAGGCGGCCGGTCCGCATATGTTTATACGTTGCTTTGTTAGCCCTGCGTGGCCTTTGTTGGTGTTTGCTGTGTACAGGGTTATTCTGGATAGTCCGAAAAAACAAAGGAAACTCTGCCGAAAGTTTTTTCTGGAAATTATCTAAATTTGGAATATAGCCTCATCGGCTTCTGCTATATACTTGAATGCATTTGATAGATGGGTTTGGGTGCCCAGATCGGGCACTAGTCACGGCGTAGGGTTGGGTCGTGACACTTCACTTAGCCAAAACCCTAGTTCCACCCTTTGTGGGATTTCTTGACCTGGATGATCTTTTATGGTGTTCTTACACTTGATTTCATAAGTTTGGTGGTGTTGATCTTGATGTTCCTTGTGATTCTCTTGAATTCTTGTGGAGAAAATATTTGGAAAGTTCTAGAGGTCTCTTGAGTTGTGTTGATGAATAATGGAAGAACATGATGTCTAAGTCTCTTTTAATAATCCCAAAATCTGATCTTTAATGAATTCTCGTCGGGTGAACAGTGGTCGTAAACTGCAGTTTACGGACCGTATTTTGATTTACGGGTCGTCCACTGTGGTCGTATTTAAGCGTTTCAAAAACAGAGAGTTTGGCTTCTGGACATGGCAGTTTACGACCTGGTTTACGGTCCGTAAACCAGTTTACGGGCCGTAAACTGTGTCGTATTTAACCATATCAACATTTACAGAAAGTCTCTGCTGAGGGACCTGGTGGTTTACGACCTAGTTTACGGTCCGTAAACCAGTTTACGGGTCGTATCATGGGTCGTTTATAACCATCTCAACACTTAACAGAAACTTGAGATTTTTGACGCAATGAAAGACGATTGCACTATACGGTCCGTAAATCACTTTACCGGCCGTATAGTGCCACACACGACCACTGGGTGGAAATTTTCCGCGACTTTCTTATTTCCAAAATTTTCTTAATTAGCCATTCCCGACTTAATAAAACATCATTTACTCAACTTTTCATCGTTCCACTCTTCATACAAGTACGGAGAAATTTCCGAGGTGTAACAGTCGGGGAACCGACCAAGACTGATTGACTCGTAGGACACTGAATGATTTAGTTGATCGTCCTCTATTCAGTTTTTTGAGTCATACCTGTTGTGAACATCTTCCCACGTGGTTTCCTGGAACTCTATGTCATGCCCCAAACTCGATGGGACGGACTATTGTCACGACCCAAACATGAGGGCCGTGACTGGTACTCGGTGCCCTACTGACCGAGCACCAACGTTCATTTCATCTCTTTCAATCATTAGACTCAACATAAGCCGATAAAGCCGCATTAACATTCATTCTTTAAGAAACATAACTCTAGACATGATAAATAACCCAAAATAGAGTACTCATATATATGGGCCAACAAGGCCGCCATGATAGACCAGCGACATCATATGAGTACTAAAAACAGGACTGTATCTGCAAAGCCTCTAACATGAAACATCTTACTCGTACATAGGTTGGGATAGGTCCCCTGACATACCCAACATACAAAATGACATATACATATGTACCCTAACTCGGTCAGGCTCCGGATGAAAGCGAAGCTCACTAATCCAAGCTAATATCCAAGGATAGCCTACTATGAGAGGTTTTCTATCCATCTACCTGTACCTGCATGGCATGAAACACAGCGTCCCCATGCAAAGGGACGTCAGTATGAATAATATACTGAATATGTAAGGCAAAAATGAAACATAACAATCAGGCATCCTTAATGAGAGGGATATAAGGATCAACCTGTACCTTTGAACTGCCGCTGTTGGCCATGGACATGCATACTTATACTTACATCCTTATACATATATGCGTATGTAACACCATTATACATATATGTGCGTATATAACGCCATTGGCCTTATTGGGCATCTTCCTTACCATAACAACCTCTATGGGCATAATCATCATCATGTAACCAGCTGATCAGGTGGTGGTATGTCTATAACACCATTTCCTTCTACATAACCCATATAGATATCATATATGTGTATATAATTCCATTGATCATAGTAAATATTTATATATAATGCATGAGACTCTTATGGAAGATTAGAACATTTTTCGGAGTGACTTGTAGTCGATAACCCTCCGAATACATTATGAACATCAACATCATTATCATATGCCTCAAAAGGGACCTAGGAATCATATCTAGACATTATTTTATTACATAACATAGGAATTAATAACATGGACATTCTTAGCTTTCAAGAGTAGAGCCAAATGATGGAATGACATTACCTTTACATTTTGTTTACTTGGATCATGCCAAAAGAAAGAGAGTTAGAATTAACATACTATAACGGTTCACATTTCGTGGGCGGGGTTATCCCTCAAAAAGCTACTTCGAACTTGTTGGTGCTCTTTCGGACTTTGTTTTAAAAGAGTCGCCACCTAATTTTTAGGAAATTAGGAAAACCGAGGGTGAAGTGTTTATTCAAATACAGTAAAAAATCCTTCGTAACCCAGAGTTCTAAGTAAAGGTTCTGATGATCCCCTGGGGAAGGTGTTAGGCACCCCAGTATTAAGGATCCGTACTATACGGTTGACCGTCGAATTCCAATGTCTGAGTATTTGCATGAACTGTTCATTTAGTGTTTATCCCCGCATTTAGAAAATCTGTCATTTTTTGCATATCATTTTGAGAAAAATATTTTGAACATATTCTCTTTATATATAGGGTACTTAGATTCGAATTTATAAAATTCGAATAAGAATAATCTCCCTTTATATATAAGGATGGTATATTTTGTTTGTAAAGAGAGAATAAAAGTTGTCATCCTTTTATACATGTTATTTATAAAGAGTGTAAAATTGTTATGTTTAAGCATACATAGTTTTTCCTAACTCATACTTGGTTTGGGTCGGGCCGTTTAATACGTTTAGAATGCCTTATCTAAGACTTAGCGTATACAAACATTTTTTGTTTGAAGTTTTTTTTGTTTTTAAGAAGGTGCATTTTATTATTACAAACTTGAAGACTTGGTCTTGAATTTAACTTCAAAATTATAATATTTGCCTTATGACAATAAGAAAGTCTGTCCAGCCTTGGCCCAAAGAGAATTCTAAGTTTTTTTTTCTTAAAATTTCACCTTTTTAAACCAGTTTTTGTGGGCCTCAGCCCAAAATCTCCTTTAATCTCTTTAACCCTATTTTTAATAGCAAATCTTTAGTCCAATTCAAAATTCAATTCTTGAGTCTTTGTAAGGTTTGCCTTAAAGGTCATAATACTTGTAAATATTGAAATCCCTTTTTTTAAAAATCCTTTTCGTCCCTTTATTAGTATTTATAAAACTGATGTCAAAAACCAATTTATTTTATCACACACTCGGGTTTGGAAAAAGTTTATACTAATCGCGATTTAAAAGTCATTTGGGGACCTAAAGTCATCTAAATGACATGTGTAGCGTTATCCTAAGACGGCTAGTTCATAAACATAAAGACTCCACTAGTATAATATGAGTTTTTACAAGTTTTGTGCAACTACAAGCAAGGCTCAAATAAAGAAGATGGCACAAAATAAAGGATAGAGGAAGACTAGGGGCGTACCAAGCCCCTAGTTGGCCATTTTCACCCATGGCTGGGCCTTCTATACACCAGCTATTTAATTCCATCTTTGCGGACTAGATATATTCAAAAAAAGAATTTTCCTATTGGGTCTTGGGCCTAATAGGTAGCCTGATCTTGACCCGAGTGGTTATGCGGTGAGAAGGGAGTGTTACACCTCGGAAAATTTCCCGTTGGTACGCAAGTAAATGAATTAATGATGTGTGCGAGGAGTGCGAGTGTATAATGTTTCATGGGAAATGTATGAAAAGGGATGTGGATGATTAGAATGAAAAGTCGAGAAATGAGAAAAATTGAAAGTTGGCAAAACTGCCTAGTGGTCGTATATTGCAAAATACGGACCGTAAAGTGCAATACGGTCCGTAAACTGGCAGTCGTAAACTGCCATGCAAAAGCTTCAGCTTTCTGCCAGTGGTCGTAAAGTGCAAATACGGACCGTAAACTGGTATACGGTCCGTAAATTGCCAGGTCATAAACTGGCATGCCAAACTTCAACTTTCTGCCAGCCGAAGAAATGGTTAAAAATGACCTGGTGGACGGACCGAAAACCATGGTCGTAAACCACCATGAAGGCAGCCCAGCTTCTGGTTCTGGAAATGGCTAAATACGCCCATGGAGGACGAGCCGTATAGTGGAATACGGTCCGTAAACCTCCATGGACGACCACTGTTCACCCAGCACAGATTTTCCAATTCATTAAATATGAGGACCAAGACTTATTTTATTTCATTACAACATTACACCACTTCTCTCTACATTTATTATATGAGTTTTCAAGGATTATAAGCCATCAATAACATTAAGACAAGTGAATCAAGGATAAGGGAATCATCAAGGATCATCCAAGTCAAGAAATCCAAATGGAGAAAAACTAGCTCAAAGAAGAGTATTATCAACCAAAGCTTGTTCCTACAACTTCTAAGGTAAGATTCATGATTTTTACAAGATGTTTAAGGTATTGGAGAATTAAAATACATGGATTGTAGAAAATGTGGTCAACTAGGTCATGAATGATGAATAGTGACATTTTGAGAAATAGTTTGAATTGAGTTATGAATGTTGTTGTGTTGTGATATGAATGTGTTATAAATGGTATTAAGATCATGAACTAAACACTTTAGACGAATGGACGAAGATGGGTGTTATAATCATGAATGTGGGTGAATTAGAGGCAAATTGAGGAATCTAGATAATGTGGATAATGTGAATGACTAATGGCCATTGTTATGATATTAATGAAGGTATAAACGCTAGCATTGGAAGGGAACGTGAAAGTGTAGAATAGTTCGACGGAAAGGTATGTAAGGCTAACCCTTCTTCAATAAGGCATGGTTCTTGGCCAAATTCCTAATTCCTCCATATGAGTATGTTGTCTTCACATGGTTGACATTCCGAGCTCATAAGCTCACGACCCTTGATATATACTATGATTATACTATGTTCCTCGTATGACGAGTAAGTCCATAATGTAGACGTAACGATAACGATGAGAATAGCAATGATAATGATATCAAAAATGATGCAAAAGGTGCCTACGGGCTATTATACTTATATGTGCCTATGAAGGGCTATAATGAACCCCGAGCTTATAACGCCGGGTAGAATATATGTAGATGAATATGTATGAAGTATGTATATAATTACGAAACGCGCGCGCACGTCTGCAGATGGTACGGATAACCCTGAAGCCTTGGTAGGGCCAGGTAGAAATAACATTGAGCCTTGGTTGGCTAAGTACGTATGAAACACCGAACCTTATGGTCGGGTACGCTATGTATGTATATAAGTGTATGGCTATGTATATAATATGAATATGAATGTGATAAGACTATGTATAAGAATACGAATAAGGACATGTATACAAATATGAGCACAGGTATGGTACGAGTATTATTATGGGATACGAATGACGATGTATGCAAGTAAGCGACATGATGATGATGATATCACTGTCTCCCCTCCTATGCTATCTTCATATGATATCTATTATGCTTCTATATTGATGTTGATTATGCTTTACATAATCATTACATTCTTCGTACTGACGTCCTTTTGTTTGTGGACGCTGCGTCATGCCCGCAGGTGCACAGGGAGACATACTTGATCCATAGCTTCTTATTCAGAGATTGCATAGCAGAGCTCCAATTCTTTCGGAGCCGTAGCTTTTGGGTACTTATTCTTTTGTGTATATAATTATGGGCATAGCGGGGTCCTGTCCCGCTCATACGATATGTCATACTCTTAGAGGCTCGTAGTCATGTGTATGTGGGTAGAGATGTTCGGCCATGCCGGCCCATGTTTTTTATATCTTTTGTTAGCCACGTCGGCCTTGTACTTATGGTGTGGCCTAGATGCCTATGATATGTTAAATGACGATGGTCGTCTAATGGGATCAATATGATTAACGATAATAAAAGCATGAATTGACTTATGGTTCACCTAGATGTTATGTTATGTACGATAAGGGGGTGCTCGGGTGGGGTAGCACCGGGTGCTCGTCGCGGCCCCCTAGCCGGGTCGTGTCAAAAGTGGTATCAGAGCAGTTCAGTCCTAGGATGTGTCTACGAGCCGTGTCTAGTAGAGTCTTGGTTATGGGTGTGTTGCGCGCCACACTTATAAACGAGAAGCTGCGGACATTTTAGGAATATATGACCTTCTTTCTTCAAAAGAATCGTGCGATAGAGCTATGATGTAAGAAATTCTTGTTCCTAAATCGTGTGTTGTGTATTTCAGAGATGCCTAAAAAGAAGAAGGCTACAACAGCCCAAAAGGGCAAGACGGTGGTAGAAAAGCGGGCTGAAAGAGCACCGCCACCGGTAGTAGAGGAAGATGAGTCCCAGAGTGCGGCTCAATCTCAGTCCTCCCAGACAGTGCCTATTACTGAGGAGCACGTGGGAGCCTCAGCCCCAGCTCCATCTCCTCCACCGAATTCTTCGGGCCAAGCCGTGAGAGAGGCCATTAATTTGTTGACTCATCTGGTTGCGGCCCAGACTCAGAGGCCAAGCGCAGGGCAAGGTGACAGGACTGTTAGTGCAAGGGCCCGTGACTTCATTGCTTTGAAACCCCCAGAATTTTTTGGGTCGAAACTGGAGGAGGATCCCCAGGACTTTATTGATGGTATGCTAAGGACGCTCCGGTTGATACATGTTTCAGACACCGAATCGGTGGAGCTAGCGTCATATAGATTGAGGGATGTCTCAATCCAGTGGTATACGGTTTGGATGGCTTCGCGGGGAGCCAATGCACCTCCACCGGTATGGCAAGAGTTTGTTGATGCTTTTCTCCGTCATTATATGCCTCCAGAAGTTCGGCGAGCTAGGGCCGATAAATTCTTGAATTTGAGGCAAGGTAGCATGAGTGCTACAGAGTATAGTCTCCGCTTAAATTCCTTGGCTAGGTATGCTTCGGTCATGGTAGCGGATATGGGCGATCGGGTGCACCGGTTTGTGAAAGGCCTAGGGCCACACTTGATGGATAAATGTTTAACTGCGTCCCTTCAGGATGGCATGGATATTGCACGCATTCAGGCACATGCTCAGGAATTAGAGGAACACCTACAGCAGCGGAGAAATGAACGTGAGCAGGATAGGGGCCATAACAAGAGGGCCAGACCTTCGGGTTCGAGGAGCGAGTCCAGGGGCGGACATAGACAACAGTTTCCCAGCCATTCAGGCTATTCTATGACCAGTACACCTCCACAGTTCACGGGGCAGAGATTTGACAGATCTACTCGTTCTGAGCCGAGTCAGGGTTATTCGGGGTCTCAGTTTAGAGGTGATTCAGGCCAGTCAAGGCCACCTGTACCACAATGTTCCCAGTGTGGGAAGTTGCATTAGGGTCGATGCCGATTGGGCTCGGATGGTTGCTATTCATGTGGTCAACCAGGCCATGTCATGCGTGATTGCCCCTCAGTAAAGGGTAGAGGTAGGACCTAGCCAGCAGGGTCGGCAGCCGGATCATCAGCATCTGTACGCCCTACGAGACCAGGTTCACATGCGCCAGTCGGCCATGGTAGAGGTAGAGGCAGAGCTTCCAGTACTAGCGGTCCTCAGCACCGTGTTTATGCTTTGGCTGGACGCCAAGATCTTGAGTCTTCTCCTGATGTGGTCACAGGTATATTATCGGTATTCTCTCATGATGTATATGCTTTGATTGATCCGGGCTCCACATTATCATATGTTACTCCATATATTGCGGGTCAATTTATAATTGAGCCGGAGTCTATCAAACCTTTCGAGGTGTCTACACCCGTGGGTGAATCGGTAATAGCTAGCCGAGTATATAGGAATTGTGTGATTGTGATTTGTGATCGTCGTACCATGATTGATTTGCATGTGCTAGAAATGGTAGATTTTGACGTTATTATGGGCATGGATTGTTTGGCTTCTTGTTATGCCAATGTTGATTGCCGAATGAAGATGGTTCGTTTCCAGTTTCCAGGAGAACCAGTCTTAGAATGGAAAGGGAATGCGGCATCACCAAAAGGTAGGTTTATTTCCTATCTAAAGGCAAGGAAAATGATCACGAAAGGGTGCATTTATCACCTAGTACGAGTTCAAGATGTAGAAGCTGAGTCGCCGAATCTTCAGTCAGTTCCGGTAGTGAACGAATTTCCGGATGTGTTCCCGGAAGAGCTTCCAGGCCTTCCTCCTGAGCGAGAGATCGATTTTGCGATTGATGTGCTGCCAGACACTAATCCCATATCTATTCCTCCCTATAGGATGGCACCCGCAGAGTTGAAAGAGTTGAAGGTGGAATTAAAAGACTTGCTTGAAAAAGGCTTCATTAGGCCTAGTTCATCCCCGTGGGGAGCACCCGTATTGTTCGTCCGGAAGAAGGATGGCTCCTTGAGAATGTGCATTGATTATCGGCAATTGAATAAAGTGACAATTAAGAACAAGTATCCCCTCCCGAGGATTGATGATTTATTTGATCAATTGCAAGGTGCCAAATGGTTTTCAAAGATCGATTTGAGGTCTGGGTATCACCAAGTAAGAGTTAGGGAGAAAGATATCCCTAAGACAGCTTTCAGAACAAGATATGGCCATTTCGAGTTCCGAGTAATGTCGTTTGGGCTAACCAATGCACCGGCAGTGTTTATGGACTTAATGAACAATGTATTCAGGCCTTTTCTGGATCGATTCGTGATTGTATTCATCGATGATATCCTAGTGTATTCTAGATCCAAGGCAGAGCATGTGGATCATTTGCGAATTGTCCTTGGAGTTCTTCGGGATCGAGAGTTATTCGCGAAGTTTTCCAAATGCGAGTTTTGGTTGAACTCAGTGGCATTTCTGGGCCACATTGTTGCAGCTGACGGTATTCGAGTCGATAGCCAAAAGATTGAGGCAGTGAAGACTTGGCCAAGGCCCACGACCCCTACGGAGGTTCGTAGCTTTTTGGGCTTAGCCTGTTATTACAGAAGATTTGTTGAGGGTTTCTCTTCTATTTCTGCACCGCTCACCAAGTTGACTCAGAAGTCAGCTAAGTTTCAATGGACAGATGCTTGCGAGCGTAGTTTCTAAGAGTTGAAAGACCGACTGACTTCAGCCCCAGTCTTGACACTTCCAGAGGGATTGGAAGGATATGTTATTTATTGTGATGCTTCAGGCGTCGGGCTAGGCTGTGTATTGATGCAAAATGGTAAGGTGATTGCGTATGCTTCTAGACAATTACGGAAACATGAACAGAATTATCCTACCCATGACTTAGAATTGGCCGCGGTGGTCCATGCTTTAAAGATATGGAGACATTACTTATATGGTGTCCACGTGGATATTTATACAGATCATAAGAGTCTCCAGTACATCTTCAAGCAGAAAGAGTTGAATTTGCGGCAACGACGATGGCTAGAGTTGCTAAAAGACTATGATGTTGAAATCCTGTACCACCCCGGAAAGGAAAATATTGTGGCTGATGCTCTTAGCCGTAGGTCGATGGGAAGTCTAAGTGATGTACGACCAGAAAAGAAAGAGATGGCCCGTGATCTTCAGCAGTTAGCTAGCCTAGGAGTCCGTGTGGTGGACTCAGGTAGTGCGGAGCTACTATTCAGAATTCAGCAGTTTCATCGTTAGTAGCGGAAGTAAAAGAGCGACAATATGAGGATCCCATGCTAATGTAGTATAGAGATACACTCCCTCAGAAGGAGGAGTCATCATTTGACATTTCGGAAGACGGAGTTCTCCGATGTCGAGGCAGGTTATGTGTTCCTGATGTGGCAGGTCTACGCCATCAGATTTTGAGAGAAGCTCATTGTTCCCGTTACTCCGTGCACCCCGGAGCGACGAAAATGTATCATGATCTTAAGACTATATATTGGTGGAATGGGATGAAGAAAGACGTAGCGGAATTCGTAGCTCAGTGTCCTAATTGCCAACAAGTGAAGATAGAACACCAAAAGCCGGGTGTCTTATTGCAAGCTATAGAAATCCCAACTTGGAAGTGGGAAGTGATTAATATGGATTTCATTACAGGGTTACCCCGTTCTCGACGTAAATATGATTCTATATGGGTGATCGTGGATAGGCTCACAAAGTCAGCGCATTTCTTACCGGTCAGAACGACCTATATGGCAGAAGATTATGCCAAGCTTTATCTTAAAGAGATAGTGAGACTCCATGGCGTTCCGGTATCTATTATCTCCGATAGAGGGACTCAGTTTACAGCCAAGTTTTGGGGGTCTTTCCAAGATGGTTTAGGGACCCAAGTGCGCCCAAGCACGACGTTTCACCCACAGACCGATGGGCAAGCTGAACGTACTATTCAGACTCTTGAAGATATGTTACGGGCATGTATGATAGATTTTGGAGGATATTGGGATGACCATTTGCCACTCATTGAGTTTGGTTACAATAACAGTTATCATTCTAGCATTCAAATGGCACCGTATGAGGCTCTATATGGGCGAAAGTGTAGATCCCCAGTTCGGTGGTTTGAAACCGGAGAAGCTAAGTTGATAGGGCCAGACTTGGTCCAGCAAGCAATAGAGAAAGTTAAGCTCATACAAGATCGGTTGCTAGCGGCTCAAAGTCGTCAGAAGTCCTATGCGGATAATCGTCGAAGAGACTTAGAGTTCGAAGTGAAAGATTAGGTATTCTTGAAAGTGTCGCCGATGAAGGGCGTGCTGGGATTTGGCAAAAAGGGGAAGCTCAGTCCCCGGTATATCGGGCCATACGAAATTGTGCGCAAAATAGGCAAAGTGGCCTATGAGCTAGATCTACCTCCAGATTTGGAGTCAGTCCATCCAGTATTTCATGTCTCGATGCTTCGGAAGTGTGTTGGAGATCCTACGAGGATCGTCCCAGTGAATGATATTCAAGTGACAGAAAAGTTAACTAATGATGAAATACCCATTGCCATATTAGATAGGCAAGTACGGAGGCTTAGAAACAAAGAAGTGGCCTCAATTAAAGTTCTGTGGAGAAATGACAATCGAGAGGAAATGACATGGGAAGCAGAAGAGAATATGCGATCCAACTACCCACATTTATTTCAGCCCTTGGAAGAAGTCCAAGATGAGACGTCAAAATCATAAGGTATGCATGTTTTCCCCTTTTTTTACATTCAGGTCGTGTGTGGCCAAATTTCTAGTGCTGTTGTATTATTGCCCTGTGAGGCATTGTTATTGTGGGTTGTTGTGACAGGGTGGTAGTGCCACATTACAGAGGAAACTCTGGCGAATTTTTTATAGAATTCCCCAAGCCTTTAACATTCGAGGACGAATGTTCCTAAGGGGGGTAGAATGTTACACCTCGGAAAATTTCCCGTTGGTACGCAAGTAAATGAACTAATGATGTGTGCGAGGAGTGCGAGTGTATAATGTTTCATGGGAAATTTATGAAAAGGGATGTGGATGATTAGAATGAAAAGTCGAGAAATGAGAAAAATTGAAAGTTGGCAAAACTGCCCAGTGGTCGTATATTGCAAAATACGGACCGTAAAGTGCAATACGGTCCGTAAACTGGCATTGTAAACTGCCATGCAAAAGCTTCAGCTTTCTGCCAGTGGTCGTAAAGTGCAAATACTGACCGTAAACTGGTATACGGTCAGTAAACTGCCAGGTCGTAAACTGGCATGCCAAACTTCAACTTTCTGCCAGCCGAGGAAACGGTTAAAAACGACCTGGTGGACGGACCGTAAAGTGATTTACGGCCCGTAAACCATGGTCGTAAACCACCATAAAGGCAGCCCAGCTTCTGGTTCTGGAAATGGCTAAATACGCCCATGGAGGACGAGCCGTATAGTGGAATACGGTCTGTAAACCTCCATGGACGACCACTGTTCACCCAGCACAAATTTTCCAATTCATTAAATATGAGGACCAAGACTTATTTTATTTCATTACAACATTACACCACTTCTCTCTAGAACTTCTCTCTACATTTATTATATGAGTTTTCAAGGATTATAAGCCATCAATAGCATTAAGACAAGTGAATCAAGGATAAGGGAATCATCAAGGATCATCCAAGTCAAGAAATCCAAATGGAGAAAAACTAGGGTTTTGCTCAAAGAAAGGTATTATCAACCAAAGCTTGTTCCTACAACTTCTAAGGTAAGATTCATGATTTTTACAAGATGTTTAAGGTATTGGAGAATTAAAATACATGGATTGTAGAAAATGTGGTCAACTAGGTCATGAATGATAAATAGTGACATTTTGATAAAATAGTTTGAATTGAGTTATGAATGTTGTTGTGTTGTGATATGAATGTGTTATAAATGGTATTAAGATCATGAACTAAACACTTTAGACGAATGGACGAAGATGGGTGTTATAATCATGAATGTGGGTGAATTAGAGGCAAATTGAGGAATCTAGATAATGTGGATAATGTGAATGACTAATGGCCATTGTTATGATATTAATGAAGGTATAAACGCTAGCATTGGAAGGGAACGTGCAAGTGTAGAATAGTTCGACGGAAAGGTATGTAAGGCTAACCCTTCTTCAATAAGGCATGGTTCTTGGCCAAATTCCTAATTCCTCCATATGAGTATGTTGTCTTCACATGGTTGACATTCCGAGCTCATAAGCTCACGACCCTTGATATATACTATGATTATACTATGTTCCTCGTATGACGAGTAAGTCCATAATGTAGACGTAACGATAACGATGAGAATAGCAATGATAATGATATCAAAAATGATGCAAAAGGTGCCTACGGGCTATTATACTTATATGTGCCTATGAAGGGCTATAATGAACCCCGAGCTTATAACGCCGGGTAGAATATATGTAGATGAATATGTATGAAGTATGTATATAATTACGAAACGCGCGCGCACGTCTGCAGATGGTACGGATAACCCTGAAGCCTTGGTAGGGCCAGGTAGAAATAACATTGAGCCTTGGTTGGCCAAGTACGTATGAAACACTGAACCTTATGGTCGGGTACGCTATGTATGTATATAAGTGTATGGCTATGTATATAATATGAATATGAATGTGATAAGACTATGTATAAGAATACGAATAAGGACATGTATACAAATATGAGCACAGGTATGGTACGAGTATTATTATGGGATACGAATGACGATGTATGCAAGTAAGCGACATGATGATGATGATATCATTGTCTCCCCTCCTATGCTATCTTCATATGATATCTATTATGCTTCTATATTGATGTTGATTATGCTTTACATACTCAGTACATTCTTCATACTGACGTTCTTTTGTTTGTGGACGCTGCGTCATGCCCGCAGGTGCACAGGGAGACAGACTTCATCCATAGCTGCTTATTCAGAGATTGCATAGCAGAGCTCCAATTCTTTCGGAGCCGTAGCATTTGGGTACTTATTCTTTTGTGTATATAATTATGGGCATAGCGGGGTCCTGTCCCGCTCATACGATATGTCATACTCTTAGAGGCTCGTAGTCATGTGTATGTGGGTAGAGATGTTCGGCCATGCCGGCCCATGTTTTTTATATCTTTTGTTAGCCACGTCGGCCTTGTACTTATGGTGTGGCCTAGATGCCTATGATATGTTAAATGACGATGGTCGTCTAATGGGATCAATATGATTAACGATAATAAAAGCATGAATTGACTTATGGTTCACCTAGATGTTATGTTATGTACGATAAGGGGGTGCTCGGGTGGGGTAGCACCGGGTGCTCGTCGAGGCCCCCTAGCCGGGTCGTGTCAAAAGTGGTATCAGAGTAGTTCAGTCCTAGGATGTGTCTACGAGCCGTGTCTAGTAGAGTCTTGGTTATGGGTGTGTTGCGCGCCACACTTATAAACGAGAAGTTGCGGACATTTTAGGAATATATGACCTTCTTTCTTCATAAGAATCGTGCGATAGAGCTATGGTGTAAGAAATTCTTGTTCCTAAATCGTGTTTTGTGTATTTCAGAGATGCCTAAAACGAAGAAGGCTACAGCAGCCCAAAAGGGCAAGATGGTGGCAGAAAAGCGGGCTGAAAGAGCACCGCCACCGGTAGTAGAGGAAGATGAGTCCCAGAGTGCGGCTCAATCTCAGCCCTCCCAGACAGTGCCTATTACTGAGGAGCACGTGGGAGCCTCAGCCCCAGCTCCAGCTCCTCCACCGAATACTTCGGGCCAAGACGTAAAAGAGGCCATTAATTTGTTGACTCAGTTGGTTGCGGCCCAGACTCAGAGGCCAAGCGCAGGGCAAGGTGACAGGACTGTTAGTGCAAGGGCCCGTGACTTCATTGCTTTGAAACCCCCGGAATTCTTTGGGTCGAAACTGGAGGAGGATCCCCAGGACTTTATTGATGGTATACTAAGGACGCTCCGGTTGATACATGCTTCAGACACCGAATCGGTGGAGCTAGCGTCATATAGATTGAGGGATGTCTCAATCCAGTGGTATACGGTTTGGATGGCTTCGCGGGGAGCCAATGCACCTCCACCGGTATGGCAAGAGTTTGTTGATTCTTTTCTCCGTCATTATATGCCTCCGGAAGTTCGGCGAGCTAGGGCCGATAAATTCTTGAATTTGAGGCAACGTAGCATGAGTGCTACAGAGTATAGTCTCCGCTTCAATTCCTTGGCTAGGTATGCTTCGGCCATGGTAGCGGATATGGGCGATCAGGTGCACCGGTTTGTGAAAGTCCTAGGGCCACACTTGATGGATAAATGTTTAACTGCGTCCCTTCAGGATGGCATGGATATTGCACGCATTCAGGCACATGGTCAGGAATTAGAGGAACACCTACAGCAGCGGAGAAATGAACGTGAGCAGGATAGGGGCCATAACAAGAGGGCCAGACCTTCGGGTTCGAGGAGCGAGTCCAGGGGCGGACATAGACAGCAGTTTCCCAGCCATTCAGGCTATTCTATGACCAGTACACCTCCACAGTTCACGGGGCAGAGATTTGACAGATCTACTCGTTCCGAGCCGAGTCAGGGTTATTTGGGGTCTCAGTTTAGAGGTGATTCAGGCCAGTCAAGGCCACCTGTACCACGATGTTCCCAGTGTGGGAAGTTGCATTGGGGTCGATTCCGATTGGGCTCGGATGGTTGCTATTCATGTGGTCAACCAGGCCATGTCATGCGTGATTGCCCCTCAGTACAAGGTAGAGGTAGGACCCAGCCAGCAGGGTCGGCAGCCGGATCATCAGCATCTGTACGCCCTACGAGACTAGGTTCACATGCGCCAGTCGGCCATGGTAGAGGTAGAGGCAGAGCTTCCAGTACTAGCGGTCCTCAGCACCGTGGTTATGCTTTGGCTGGACGCCAAGATCTTGAGTCTTCTCCTGATGTGGTCACAGGTATATTATCGGTATTCTCTCATGATGTATATGCTTTGATTGATCCGGGCTCCACATTATCATATGTTACTCCATATATTGCGGGTCAATTTTTAATTGAGCCGGAGTCTATCAAACCTTTCGAGGTGTCTACACCCGTGGGTGAATCAGTAATAGCTAGCCGAGTATATAGGAATTGTGTCATTGTGATTTGTGATCGTCGTACCATGATTGATTTGCATGAGCTAGAAATGGTAGATTTTGACGTTATTATGGGCCTGGATTGTTTGGCTTCTTGTTATGCCAATGTTGATTGCCGAATGAAGATGGTTCGTTTCCAGTTTCCGGGAGAACCGGTCTTAGAATGGAAAGGGAATACGGCATCACCAAAAGGTAGGTTTATTTCCTATCTAAAGGCAAGGAAAATGATCACGAAAGGGTGCATTTATCACCTAGTACGAGTTCAAGATGTAGAAGCTGAGTCGCCGACTCTTCAGTCAGTTCCGGTAGTGAACGAATTTCCGGATGTGTTCCCGGAAGAGCTTCCAGGCCTTCCTCCCGAGCGAGAGATCGATTTTGCGATTGATGTGCTGCCAGACACTAATCCCATATCTATTCCTCCCTATAGGATGGCACCCGCAGAGTTGAAAGAGTTGAAGGAGCAATTACAAGACTTTCTTGAAAAAGGCTTCATTAGGCCTAGTTCATCCCCGTGGGGAGCACCCGTATTGTTCGGCCGGAAGAAGGATAGCTCCTTGAGAATGTGCATTGATTATCGGCAATTGAATAAAGTGACAATTAAGAACAAGTATCCCCTCCCGAGGATTGATGATTTATTTGATCAATTGCAAGGTGCCAAATGGTTTTCAAAGATCGATTTGAGGTCCGGGTATCACCAAGTAAGAGTTAGGGAGAAAGATATCCCTAAGACAGCTTTCAGAACAAGATATGGCCATTTCGAGTTCCGAGTAATGTCGTTTGGGCTAACTAATGCACCGGCAGTGTTTATGGGCTTAATAAACAATGTATTCAGGCCTTTTCTGGATCGATTCGTGATTGTATTCATCGATGACATCCTAGTGTATTCTAGATCCAAGGCAGAGCATGTGGATCATTTGCGAATTGTCCTTGGAGTTCTTCGAGCTCGAGAGTTATTCGCGAAGTTTTCCAAATGCGAGTTTTGGTTGAACTCAGTGGCATTTCTGGGCCACATTGTTGCAGCTGACAGTATTCGAGTCGATAGACAAAAGATTGAGGCAGTGAAGACTTGGCCAAGGCCCACGACCCCTACGGAGGTTCGTAGCTTTTTGGTCTTAGCCTGTTATTACAGAAGATTTGTTGAGGGTTTCTCTTCTATTTCTGCACCGCTCACCAAGTTGACTCAGAAGTCAGCTAAGTTTCAATGGACAGATGCTTGCGAGCGTAGTTTCTAAGAGTTGAAAGACCGACTGACTTCAGCCCCAGTCTTGACACTTCCAGAGGGATTGGAAGGATATGTTATTTATTGTGATGCTTCAGGCATCGGGCTAGGCTGTGTATTGATGCAAAATGGTAAGGTGATTGCGTATGCTTCTAGACAATTACGGAAACATGAACAGAATTATCCTACCCATGACTTAGAATTGGCCGCGGTGGTCCATGCTTTAAAGATATGGAGACATTACTTATATGGTGTCCACGTGGATATTTATACAGATCATAAGAGTCTCCAGTACATCTTCAAGCAGAAAGAGTTGAATTTGCGGCAACGACGATGGCTAGAGTTGCTAAAAGACTATGATGTTGAAATCCTGTACCACCCCGGAAAGGCAAATGCTGTGGCTGATGCTCTTAGCCATAGGTCGATGGGAAGTCTAAGTGATGTACGACCAGAAAAGAAAGAGATGGCCCGTGATCTTCAGCAGTTAGCTAGCCTAGGAGTCCGAGTGGTGGACTCAGGTAGTGCGGAGCTACTATTCAGAATTCAGCAGTTTCATCGTTAGTAGCGGAAGTAAAAGAGCGACAATATGAGGATCCCATGATAATGTAGTATAGAGATACACTCCCTCAGAAGGAGGAGTCATCATTTGACATTTCGGAAGACGGAGTTCTCCGATGTCGAGGCAGGTTATGTGTTCCTGATGTGGCAGGTCTACGCCATCAGATTTTGAGAAAAGCTCATTGTTCCCGTTACTCCGTGCACCCCGGAGCGACGAAAATGTATCATGATCTTAAGACTATATATTGGTGGAATGGGATGAAGAAAGACGTAGCGGAATTCGTAGCTCAGTGTCCTAATTGCCAACAAGTGAAGATAGAACACCAAAAGCCGGGTGGCTTATTGCAAGCTATAGAAATCCCAACTTGGAAGTGGGAAGTGATTAATATGGATTTCATTACAGGGTTACCCCGTTCTCGACGTAAATATGATTCTATATGGGTGATCGTGGATAGGCTCACAAAGTCAGCGCATTTCTTACCGGTCAGAACGACCTATATGGCAGAAGATTATGCCAAGCTTTATCTTAAAGAGATAGTGAGACTCCATGGCGTTCCGGTATCTATTATCTCCGATAGAGGGACTCAGTTTACAGCCAAGTTTTGGGGGTCTTTCCAAGAAGGTTTAGGGACCCAAGTGCGCCCAAGCACGGCGTTTCACCCACAGACCGATGGGCAAGCTGAACGTACTATTCAGACTCTTGAAGATATGTTACGGGCATGTATGATAGATTTTGGAGGAAATTGGGATGACCATTTGCCACTCATTGAGTTTGGTTACAATAACAGTTATCATTCTAGCATTCAAATGGCACCGTATGAGGCTCTATATGGGCGAAAGTGTAGATCCCCAATTAGGTGGTTTGAAAACCGAGAAGCTAAGTTGATAGGCCCAGACTTGGTCCAGCAAGCAATAGAGAAAGTTAAGCTCATACAAGATCCGTTGCTAGCGGCTCAAAGTCGTCAGAAGTCCTATGCGGATAATCGTCGAAGAGACTTAGAGTTCGAAGTGAAAGATTGGGTATTCTTGAAAGTGTCGCCGATGAAGGGCGTGCTGGGATTTGGCAAAAAGGGTAAGCTCAGTCCCCGGTATATCGGGCCATACGAAATTGTGCGCAAAATAGGCAAAGTGGCCTATGAGCTAGATCTACCTCCAGATTTGGAGTCAGTCCATCCAGTATTTCATGTCTCGATGCTTCGGAAGTGTGTTGGAGATCCTACGAGGATCGTCCCAGTGAATGATATTCAAGTTACAGAAAAGTTAACTAATGATGAAATACCCATTGCCATATTAGATAGGCAAGTACGGAGGCTTAGAAACAAAGAAGTGGCCTCAATTAAAGTTCTGTGGAGAAATGACAATCGAGAGGAAATGACATGGGAAGCAGAAGAGAATATGCGATCCAAATACCCACATTTATTTCAGCCCTTGGAAGAAGTCCAAGATGAGACGTCAAAATCATAAGGTATGCATGTTTTCCCTTTTTTTTACATTCAGGTCGCGTGTGGCCAAATTTCTAGTGCTGTTGTATTATTGCCCTGTGAGGCATTGTTATTGTGGGTTGTTGTGACAGGGTGGTAGTGCCACATTACAGAGGAAACTCTGGCGAAATTTTTATAGAATTCCCCAAGCCTTTAACATTCGAGGACGAATGTTCCTAAGGGGGGTAGAATGTTACACCTCGGAAAATTTCCCATTGGTACGCAAGTAAATGAACTAATGATGTGTGCGAGGAGTGCGAGTGTATAATGTTTCATGGGAAATTTATGAAAAGGGATGTGGATGATTAGAATGAAAAGTCGAGAAATGAGAAAAATTGAAAGTTGGCAAAACTGCCCAGTGGTCGTATATTGCAAAATACAGACCGTAAAGTGCAATACGGTCCGTAAACTGGCAGTCGTAAACTGCCATGCAAAAGCTTCAGCTTTCTGCCAGTGGTCGTAAAGTGCAAATACTGACCGTAAACTGGTATACGGTCCGTAAACTGCCAGGTCGTAAACTGGCATGCCAAACTTCAACTTTCTGCCAGCCGAGGAAACGGTTAAAAACGACCTGGTGGACGGACCGTAAAGTGATTTACGGCCCGTAAACCATGGTCGTAAACCACCATGAAGGCAGCCCAGCTTCTGGTTCTGGAAATGGCTAAATACGCCCATGGAGGACGAGCCGTATAGTGGAATACGGTCCGTAAACCTCCATGGACGACCACTGTTCACCCAGCACAAATTTTCCAATTCATTAAATATGAGGACCAAGACTTATTTTATTTCATTACAACATTACACCACTTCTCTCTAGAACATCTCTCTACATTTATTATACGAGTTTTCGAGGATTATAAGCCATCAATAACATTAAGACAAGTGAATCAAGGATAAGGGAATCATCAAGGATCATCCAAGTCAAGAAATCCAAATGGAGAAAAACTAGGGTTTTGCTCAAAGAAAAGTATTATCAACTGTCAGGACTGGAGTAGAAGTCAATCTACCCTTTAGCTCTTGGAAACTACGTTCACAAGCATCTGTCCATTAAAACTTTGCTGATTTCTGGGTCAGCTTTGTGAGTGGGGCAGAAAAAGAAGAAAAGCCTTCTACAAACCTCCTGTAATAACCTGTTAAGCCCAGAAAGCTGCGAACCTATGTAGGAGTTGTGGGTCTTGGCCAAGTCTTCACGGCCTCAATCTTTTGGCTATCTACCCGAATACCATCGGCTGAAACAATGTGCCCTAAGAATGCCACTGAGTTAACCCATAACTCATACTTAGAAAATTGGGCGAATAACTCTCGAGTTTGAAGGACTCTAAGGACAGTACGCAAATGATCCGCGTGTTCTGCCTCGGATCTAGAATACATCAATATGTCGTCGATGAATACAATCACAAATAGATCTAGGAAGGGCCTGAACACATTGTTCATCAAATCCATAAATATTGCCGGTGTATTAGTTAGCCCAATGACATCACTCGGAACTCAAAATGGCCATACCCTGTTCTGAAGGTTGTCTTAGGGATATCTTTCTTCTTCACTCTCACTTGATGATACCCGGACCTCAAATCTATCTTTGAAAACCACTTGGCACCTTGTAATTGATCAAATAAGTCATCAATCCTCAGAAGAGGATATTTATTCTTAATCGTCACCTTATTCAATTACCGATAGTCAATGCACATTCGCAAGGAGCCATCTTTCTTTCGGACAAACAATACGGGTGCTCCCCACGGGGATGAACTCGGCCTAATAAAGCCTTTCTCAAGCAAGTCTTTCAATTGCTCCTTCAACTCTTTCAATTCTGCGGGGGCCATTCTATATTATGGAATAGATATAGGGTTGGTGTCCGGCAATACATCAATAGCAAAATCAATCTCTCTTTTCGGAGGAAGGCTAGGAAGCTCTTCTGGGAATACATCCGGAAACTCATTCATTACGGGAACTGACTGAAGAGTCGACGGTTTAGCTTCTACATCTTGAACCCGAACTAGTTGATAAATGCAACCTTTTGTGATCATATTTCTTGCCTTTAGATAGGAAATAAGCCTACCTTTTGGTGACGCAGTATTCCCTTTCCATTCTAAAACTGGTTCTCCCAGAAATTAAAAATGAACCATTTTCATTCTACAATCAACATTGGCATAGAAAGAAGCCAACCAATCCATGCCCATAATAACATCAAAGTCCACCATTTTTAACTCATGTAAGTCAATCATAGTACGACGGTCACAAATCACAACTACATAACTTCTATATACTCGACTAGCTATTACCGATTCACCAACGGGTGTAGACATCTCAAAAGGTTTGATGGACTCCGATTTGACTCTAAACCAACCCCCAATATATGGAGTAACATGTGACAATGTGGAGCCCGGATCTATCAAAGCATATACATCATGAGAAAATACCGATAATATACCTGTGACCACATTAGGAGAAGACTCAAGATCTTGGAGTCCAGCCAAAGCATAAATATGGTGCTAGGACCGCTAGAACTGAGGACTCTCCCTCTGCCTCTACCATGGCCGGGTAAAGTTATACGAACCGTATAAGTGGTCGTATAACTCCACTTCCCTGAAATGGTTTCCGTCGTTTCGTTCGATCTCCAATCCTTATGGAACCTTCTTAATACTTGTTTAACACCTCATTAACTATCTAAGGGACGTTATAACCCTTCTACAAAACATCACTAAGTCATCATTAACATGTTACTGGTAAATCTTCCCGATACATAACGTAGAGCTTGCCTTCCTTAGCTAACTTTCTTCTCTTACTTCAAATGTCTTTGAAATCTCAATTAGGGTCGTCAAATGCTATTTCTTACTTATTGAAACATCGTATACTTCGTGCTCTTCGTTAGTCTATCCACTGTGCATCAACGAAATTTTTTTCGAGGTGTAACAGCTACTCTCTCTAGAGCATCCCACTTACAATTCTTTCTTTCAGTTGCTTTACATACCCGTGCAATTCAAATGTACTGACGTCCTTTTTGGCTGGATCTGCAAGCTAGGATCTCCAGTATCATCTAATTGGTGAGCCCCAGTTCTTTCGGGGCCTTATCATTATTTACAGTCATTTTCAGTATTATTAGACAGTTAGGTATATCGGGGGCCTTGTCCGAGCAATCAGTCAGTACTTCAGTGGAGGCTTCATAGATTATATTAGCAGCTAGACAGAGTCACATGCTTTTATGTTAGCCTTGTTGGCTATAGAATTTATGTAGATAAAGAATCAGAAAGAGGAGTTAAAACTTTTTACCATTATTTTTGTTTTTGATCAGGTAAAGTAAAATTTCATTAATTTGCATTTTATAGATGCTGAGAATTACGATTAGACATGTCTTTACAAACCATACATATCGATATGACATCCATAGCTTGACTATAAAGAAATACGTCAAAAAAGTTCAATAGTTCACTATCCATCTCAGGATCATACTAGAAAACCCATCAAATTGGACACATGTTAGGCAAACTATGTTCAAGGTTAACTTATATATACATGTAAAAGTGAATTGATTAATATCACTTAAATTAGTGTTTCACCAAGATATTACATAGATAATAGGAATAAATAACTAGTCCATATTCTAAGTCTTTAGAGTGCAGAATACATCATAATAGTCTCCATTCACTTCACTAAATTATTTCAATTTTACCAAGATGCACCTACCTAATGCATTCTAAGAATTAGAATACCTTGAGGTGCAAACTTGCCAAATGCATACTGTACAGATTTGCAAGTATAATCCTTCTGCCTTAAGTGCTCTCTATTCGACGAGTTCTCATTTGTTTAAAGAGTTTATATTCGATACTAGCATCCAAAAAGAGAAAAACTTTGCTGCTAAACCTGGTTTGGCTACATTTGTCCTGATTTATCGAAATAAAATTAGAATAGCTCATATAGGTAAAACATCATTAAATTTACTATAACATGAGCTAGATCTTAAAATTCACCCCAGAAGAAAAGAATGGGAAGAACAACTGGGGCTCAAGGAGGGATGCATCTGGTTCATGCCATCAGAAAATGAAAATCGGTTAGCACCCTAAAAAGATGAGGAAAATGCTATCGACCACCAAAGTAGTACCAAAAAGATGACCGATACTAGTGGCTTTTGTTAGACGTAGCCATCAAAGTGAAAATCCCATTTTTTAACACAATTTCAAAATGTATAAAGAGAATCACACATATAGTTTTTGACACAATCTTATCAAAATGTGTAGAGTAAATCACACACACACACACACACACATATATATATACACATATTAACACAATCTTATCAAAATGTGTAGAGAGAATCACATGTATCCTGTATTGACTATGAACCAAGAAGTTTAGCACAACAAATTAACAGATTTGAAATTATAAAGTGTTAGTAGTTTGTTTTGCACCTGATGCAAGAGAAGTAGAAGAGACACAGAACGGCAAAATTTGTACAAAGACTTCAATTAAACTAAGAAGTGAGAATTTTTACAACCAGAGATACTGCATATATATCTAAATAATTTGCCTTTAGTTGAACAGAGAATTTCTCCTCTTTTAAGTGAGACTTAAGGTTGATTTTCAGTATTCCCACTTAGAATAAGATAACTTTAAATTTCATAAGGAAAAAAAAAACTTTAGTATAAATTTGTTCTACTATTTCTCTATCAATTCTATTGAAATCTAGGATAGACCCTTGAATTTCTACATTCTCTAACCTCTTTACAATACAAAAGTTGAACTTGATAACTCATAATGTCTTTCCTATAGCTTTTCTATCACCTCTATTGACTAAATATATTTTTGAAAATTCTAATCTTCTTAGTTTAATCACTGCCCCCTTACCGTAAAAACACAAATGGAATCTAGTAAACAAATAATAGAAATCTCAAAATTAGGATTCAATAGTAGAATTAAATTCTAGTTACCTCGTTCGATCTTGTTTGTTTCCATTCAGTAGTTGTCCTAACACAATACTTCAAGAAGACTGCAATTTTTCACAAAAGCTCTCCGATTTTAAAACATCTAGTTCATCGACTCTCTTTTTCTATTACTGTATGTTCACTTCTTCAAATCTCGTTGTTGCTACTTGTTATATCCCGTGTTTTCACACGTTGGGAAAAATTTGGAGATATCCTTGACTTGTAAGAAATAAGGTCATAATTAATTTTTATTTGACATAGGAGTTGTGCATGAAAGGATAGAGTCATGAAAGTGTGGGACAAGGCTAAGGGCAATTTTGGAATTTTGGAAATTAGTTTCGGGAATTACAAAATGTGATTCACAAGTTAATGGGCTTGTAAAATAAGAAGCAAAATTTGGGCCCAATCTCAAAGAGGTGGCCGGCCATGTGGAGGCCCAAACCCACCCCTTTTATTAAATATTTTACATGTGCTATTAATATATATGAAGGGATCCTTATCTTTTAGTTGGTTCAAGAAACTTAGCACAAAAACAAAACAAGAGAAGCTAGACCAAGAAGGAGAAGCTCTCGGCTTGGCTATGGGAAATTAACTATCCAAAATATTGTCCAAAAATTTGTGTCTTGTGATTTTTATACTAAGTTGAGGTCCCTTTTTAACTTGGTGTAGTTGCTTTGGAAGAAAGGAGCCTTGATTCTTCAAAGTGACCACTTGATCAAGTGAAGAAGACTAAGGTAAAAGGTGAGAATTTATCCCTAATCTTTGTACTATTAAGTCTTATTTGTGTTGTAGTATATAGAAGTGTGTTGATTGTGTGGAAAAATGGAAGTTTGCAAAATGGGTTTGGGGTATGGTTTGTAGCCGTGGGCATGTGTGTGTTGTGTGGTGATAATGTGTTGGATTTATGTTATATTCAAGTTATGATTGTGATGAAATGCATATGGGAATTGAAAGTTGGATGAATTTAGTTGATATTGGAAAAAAATAGGCATATGGCCGTAGGGTGTATTTGGCTTGGGATAGAAAGGAATTGAGTTGTTTAGTGTGTTAAAGTGTTGTTGTGATGTTTGTAATGTAAATGAAGTTAGAATGATATAAGCTTGTATTGAATTGGAATGTAGAAACTTATGTCGTTTTAGTATGATTTTCCGACATTAAGGAAATGAAGTTGTTTGGTTGTCAATTGTGATGATCATTGATGAATTTGGAAGTTGGAAACATGTTATGAAGTTGTATACCAAAGATTTGATGTTTTACATAAGTTATGACTTTGACGGAAAGTTGTATATTATGTATATCGAGTGTATAACTTGAGGAAAATGATATGAAATGCTTCTAGAACTATATGGTGATGATCTTGATTGTTGATGAATGTGAAATTGTTAATATTAGTGGAAAGTTGGGTTGAAATGAAGGTTATGTCAACTTGTTAGAAAGATGACTAGTTGAAGGATATTTGTGTTTTATTAATGTTCGTTGTTGATATTGATGTTGTCGTTTGGGTTGTTGTTGATGATTTCTAGCCGAGTCGAATTCTCGGGGTGCTATATGTATAGGGGAAGTGCTGCCAAAATTTCGGTAGACAAATATGCATTAAGTTGAAACTTTGGTATTCATAACTCACAATTGGTAAACTTGACCAATTACAGATTTTTGACGAAACGGGAAGTGAGTTTGGAAAGGCGTAAAGAGCTTGAAAGGTATGTAAAGCAACCCCAATTCTTCCCTTGGCATGCCCTTAGTGTGTTAGGGTCGGATCCGGGCCTCGAAAGACTTCTTGGCCCTCGGAATCCGCAAGAGAAATTCTCCGTTTTTCCTTCAGTAGAATTGAACCATTTTGGTATGCTTTTCTTGAAATTATGCAATTTTGTTCTAAATTACTTGGAAGGTTACAAAATATTTGTAGAACCTTTTTAGGTGACTCCATAAGATTGGAGGGCATACTTGAGCCCGCCGCCTTGTTTGTCCCGAGGCGGGCCCACTATTCCCGGTTTAGCCCTTAATGTACTAAAGCTTTCCTTTTAAGCGATTTTTGAAAGAAACGTTTGACTACCCTTTTTAATTTACCTAACGAATATTGTTTTAAATATCCTATTAAGTCTTGTAAATTATTTTGACACCCGGAACGACTTCAGGAAGGTTATACTTCTGTAATTTATTATGATATCCGAAATGCATCTATTATGATCCCGTCCAACTCCATTGGATTTGTTTGACTTTGATACGCTTCACCGAGTCTTTGAAAACATTTATGATATTTTTAAATTGCATTAGTCTCTCACTACTCCATTCGTGGATGCCCCAATGTTTCCCACACTGAGCCCGGGCCAGGATATGTTGTCAAGCGTGATCCTTTGCATTGTTCGCCGTGCCTCGATGTGAGGGGGCAGGTATACGCGTACATGGGTTTGTGGAGTATGCTGTGCCATGTACGCTTGTTCTGATATGATTTTCTATGGCCATCTGATATGATATATTATGTGACGGGGTTATGCCCCATTCTGATTCTTCTGTGTTGTGGCACCAGCGTCGGGAGGGTGGCCACGTTCTGTCTACCGAGTCCCTTGGCAGGGGCCGGATTTGATATGACATATGTTTCTGTACACACTCTACATGTTTTGAAATTATGTATCTGATACTTTGGATTTTCTGTTTATTTTCTGTATGTCCTGCACCAGTTATGATTTTGTCTCCGTACTTCAGGCTTTACATATTCAGTACATATTTCGTACTGACCCCCTTTCTTCGGGGGCTGCGTTTTCATGCCGCGCAGGTACCGACGACAGGTTTGCTGATCCGTCCGCTTAGGATCTTATTCTGCCATTTGGAGTGCTCTCTTATTCAGAGCCATCTTTTGGTATAGTCTCTCACTTCTACATATGTATATTCTCGTTCATGGGTACGGCGGGGCCCTTGTCACACCCTAATTCCGCTAGGGTGTGATGGGCACCCGACCCTTACCTAGGGCCGAGCGAACCCTCAGACTCTTGCTGCACATAAAATCATGTCAAACTTTTCAAATCAAATGAGATGAAATACATCGTAATTTTTTTTTTCCAGAAATATTCTTTCACGTAGCTTCCAAGCATAACGAATCAATAATCATACAAAATTCAGTACATAACACAAACTGACATTTTGGCTGACGGAGCCGCTTACAGACTGACAACCAATACCCACGACGCTGTCTGCAAAGTCTCTAACGTAATCCAGAAAGCATAACATACCAACTCTGACTCGGCAGCACTCTGGGAACAAGTGGAGCTTGCCATCTGCACTGGAACATCTTCTATACTGTCTTCAACTCACCTGGGAGTACCTGCGCGGCATGAAACGTAGCCCCCCGAAAAGAGGGGGTCAGTACGAAATATGTACTGAGTATGTAAAGCATACAACACAGAAAGCAAAGTCACAACTGAAATACGATATATAGAAAGCGAGCACAATAGCCAGCATACTAAGGAGTCGTATCCGGCGTACAACATGCAAAAGAAGTTCCGGAGAAATCAACACGGCAATCGGGATGACAAAATGTTTGCTTTCTTTTGGAAAACATCTTTGTTTCACACACATAGAAGAATCAACACACAATTTCCGCGGCCATAAGTCCAGCGGTCACAATCACACATACCGCGGTCAAGTATCCAGCGGTTTTCTATCACAAGTTCGACATACCGCGGTCAAGGGTCCAGCGGTCTATGTCGGCATAATCACAAGTGCGGCAGACGCGGTCAAGGGTCCAGCAGTCAATGCCACACGTCCGGCATGACGCGGTCAAGGGTCCAGCAGTCAATGTCGGGCACGCCGCGGTCGAGGGTCCAGCGGCCAATATCACATATGCGCATATTCACATAACCGGCCCGGGACTCGGTAACACAGAAGATAACCAGACAAAATGCCAAATTATCACTTTCCAAACATAATCACACATGCCAGGATCATGCATCACACAGGACTCAGGTATACCAAAATCGTATATCGGAAAATAAAGAAAATAAGTAGTTTGTCCAGAATCTCAGGGTAAGATTTTTAAAAACGCTTTAGATGTCAAAAACATTTTATAATGCTCATGAAGGTGGTCATAACACCTATCATATAGTGAACAGCATAATAACCAGGAGTTACCTGCGAACTCCGGACAAGAGTACATTGGCTAAAGCCGTACATCACATGTCAGGGTTTCGGTCCCCACAATTGGGTCAATAATCATTAAAATCCGTCTCGGGATAGATAAAATATCTTCCGTTTAGTAGTCGGAACAATAACTATGAGTTCCCTTGACTTACCGTACGGGAATAAGACAAACAGAACAATAAGAGAGGCATCGGGGATAGCGGGCCCACCTCGGGCCAAGTCGAGGCGGCGGATGAGAATCACGCCCATTAGACTCTATGGAGTCATCCAGGAAAGTTTTAGAACGATCGGGTTACATTTGTAAACATTTTGGAAGTCCAACCACTTTTCTAGTAAAATGCACCTTTTATAATTCAATTCTATTGAATGAATAGTAACGAAAACTAATCTCGGGTTACGATGAGCAGGATGGTCCCCGAGGCCGAAATCTCAACCTAGTAGACCTAGGGCATGCCAAGGAAGGAAAGAATAAGCTTTACATACCTTTCGCGCTACTCACGCTTGTCCAAACTCAATCTCCGTTTCGCCCAAAACCTACAAATGGTCATTTTTACCAATTGTTAACTATACGGCTTTTGGTATTCAATCTTTAACTCATCACTTGTCTACAAAAATTTGGGCAGCATTTCCCCTATAAACTCGTCTATCCGAATTTCCAATTGCTCTCCTGTTGACACAGAAATACCAACAATAACATATGGACACAACCATATCTTCAATTCTTTTATTTCAACAAGAACAACAACATATCAAAACAGCCCCCAACTGTAACATAACGATGCCCGAAATTCTAACGAACACTTGCAATACACCAAGCAGCCCATATGCACTTCTTATACCTTATTTCATGCAATATTTTCAGAAAATTTCAGGGAAATACAACAGCAGCCACTCGACACCACATCATCTACTCATGTGCAATAAAACCACATTATTATCTCTATAATCCTTACAACAACCCACAACAATTTAACTCCAACTCTAACCATTAAATTCCTTCACTCTCCTCACAAATCCATGATTACAACAACCAAAATATTAATTCAAATCAGTCCATCAATTTCAATTAAAACAGCCCCTCACCCATAAATTTCAACAAAACAACAAACGAGTTTATAATGTTGTTTTCTCCGTTCTAATTCGTTAAAACTCTAAGTAAACACTTTAATAACATAAAAGGAATTTTATAAATACCTTATCAGAAGCTCCACCACGAAAATTTCATCCCCCAAGACCAATATTTATCTCAAATTGAAGGCAACGCAACGTACAACGTTTTTCTCTTCATGAGCTTCGGGATTCGGAGCTCGGATTTTGATCAAAATGGCTTCCTTAGCCTAGGATCTCTCTCTCTCTCTCTCTAATGTTTTTGGAGGATATAAGCTGAAAATGATCAGCCCTCAAGTGAATTTGCCATATATATTAACGTTAATGGGCCTCATGGGCCGAAACATTAGTGTTTGGGTCGGGTCCAAACTTGCTGCCCTGCCAGCCCAAATTGCATCGTCCATATTTCCTTATCCAAATATAATTTTGACGAGCGGTTTGTTGAGTTGGAAACTAGACTCGATGAACTTCATTTTAGGCTTTTGAAACACCTTAAAACCCCTCATATACTAGGAGATGTGCCCCCAACAATATGGGCTAAAAATCTAGTCCGAGATTTTACTGAAGTTGTTCCGATTCATTTTGTTTAGATTCGTTTATCTTCTAATCCTCTTCCAACTCTCATGTAACCTCTTATACATACATATACATACCCATATACATACATAACAATCCATACACGTCTCGAAGGGTCCGGAGAATCACCATAACCTTAAACGTAACTGGAGAACTTACGAAGCTTCGACGAAACTCCAATCGCAAAAATATATTCATATCTTTTATCCATCTTCTATATCATTACTAATAATCTCAAATACTTTAAAAGGGCACTCACATTACCTCATATACGCTCATAACGCGATTTCAAATCCTTTAGGTTACGATGTCACCTCGGGATACTTAAGGCAACCATATATATAACGATATTCTTACTAACTCGATTAACTTTCCTTGAACTTTCTTAACTCATTCTTTCTTGTCTTAATTAAAATAGCACAGACTCTTACGGGGTGTAACAGCCCTGTCCCGTCATATGAGTTTGTCGGTCTGTTTAGAGGTCTGTGGACATGGTTGTGGGTTGGGGTCTTTCTGTACAGTTGTGTACTTATGTTGTGTTTGGGCGATCCCATTCGCCGCGACGGCCGGTCCGCATATATTTAAATGTTGCTTTGTTGGCCCTGTGTGGCCTTGTTGGTATTTTCTGCGTGCAGGGTATATGGGATAGTCCGTAAAACAAAGGAAACTCTGCCGAAATTTTTCTGGAAATTAATTAAATTTGAAATAAAGCCTTGTCGGCTTCTGCCATATACTAGAATGTGTTTGAGTGCCCAGATCGGGCACTAGTCACGGCCTACGGGGTTGGGTCGTGCCAAAAGTGGTATCAGAGCGGTTCGTCCTCGGAATGTAGACAGACCGTGTCTAGTAGAGTCTTGTTTATCGGTGTGTTGTGCACCACACCTATAGACAGGAGGCTACAGGGCATTTAGGATACTACCCTTCTTTCTGTCTTAGATCGTGCGATAGAGCTGTGTTATCAGGATGATTCCTCCCTAACGAATTGTTACATTTGCAGTTATGCCTCCAAAAAAAGGCGACAGCGGCCCAAAAGGCCAAGGAAGCAGCTGTGGGAGAGACTAGTCGGGCCCAGAGGGTTACCAGGGCCCATGCACATATTGCTCCTGATATTTTGCCCCCGGCAGAGGGCTCTTCCACACCGCCACACGTAGAGGAGATTGGAGCAGCAGCAGCTGCAGGTCGAGGGGCGGCTCCACCGCCAGCTCCGGAGATTCCAGTACCTGAGCCCCCAGCTCCACGGCCAGGCACTGAGGATCAGTCCATGAGAGAGGCAGTCTAGCTATTGACCAGACTTGTGGCAGGATAGGTTCAGGAGCACGGACTGGGAGGTGACCGGGCTTACAGGCGTGACAGTTCGAGAGCCCGTGAGTTCTTGACTTGTGGTCCTCCAGAGTTCTTCGGGTCTAAGCCCGAGGAGGATCCTGAGGAGTTTATCAGGAAGATGCGGCGCACTTTACAGCTGATTAATGCTTCCGAGACAGAGTCAGTTGCGTTGGCCTCGTACCGGTTGTATGATGTGGCGGCTAATTGGTACGAGTCATGGGAGTTATCTAGGGGTGACGGCGCTCCCCCATCAGTTTGGGATGATTTTTCTCAGGCTTTTCTTAGTCATTTTCTGCCTCCGGAGTTACGGCGGGCCAAGACTGACAGATTCTTATTGCTGAGACAGAGGGGTCGCAGTGTTCGAGAGTACAGTATGGAGTTCGATTCATTGGCCCGATACGCACCTGCTGTGGTAGCTACTATGGCTGACAGGATGCACAGGTACATTATGGGGCTGGACCGTTATTTTGTCAACAGCTGTTTGGTATTGGCTGCTCATCCCGGCATGGATATTGCCCGGATTCAGGCCCACGCCCAGGGCATGGAGGACCGGCATAGGGAGTGTCATCCTGATAGGAGCCAGGATCGGAGACAGCCCAAGAGGGCCAGATCATCTGGGTATTCTGGAGATTTTCGGGGCAGACAGCCTCAGCAGCCGCAGCAGCCTAGCAGACATCTATCCCAGCCGGCACAGAGCGCACCTCCACAGCCTACAGGTCGCAGATTTGATAGCCTAGGGTATTCAGGAGCAAATCAGAGCTCCAGGGCTTCAGGTTCGCAGACAGACAGGGGTTCTGGTCAGACGAGGCCACCTAGGCCTCAGTGTTCTTATTGTGGCAGATACCATCCTGGGGAGTGCTACAGGGCCACCGGTGCATGTTTTTCTTGTGGCCGTCAGGGCCATTCTGTGAGAGATTGCCCGTATAAGGGTAGTTCGGGTGGTGCAGCGCAGCCTACCGGATCAGCCGCCGGGTCTTCATCTTCATCAGTGGCTATGCGCCCTACGGGGCCAGGTACTTCAGTACCAGCGGGTCGCGGCAGAGGCCGTGGGGGAGCTTCTGGTACTAGCGGTCCTTCGAACCGCATTTATGCTTTGGCCAGCCGCCAGGATCAAGAGGCATCTCCTAATGTCGTTACAGGTACTTTATTGGTCTTCTCTCGGTCTGTGTATGCACTAATCGATCCAGGTTCCACTTTATCATATATTTCGCCTCTGGTTGCTAGTAAAATTGGTATAACGTCTGAACCTATAGAGCCGTTTGAGGTAGCCACACTGATTAGGGACTTTATTGTAGCAAAATAGGTATATAAAAACGGTTCTGTAATTGTATGTGGCTGTGACACTAAGGCAGATCTGGTGGAGTTAGATATGGTCGAGTTCGATGTTATTATGGGAATGGACTGGCTAGCCTCCTGTTATGCCAATGTTGACTGCCAAAATAAGGTAGTTCGTTTCCAGTTTCCCGGGGAGCCAGTTATAGAATGGGCCGGTAATACAGCATCGCCGAAAGGTAAGTTTATTTCATACCTTAAGGCGAAGAAAATGATCAGAAAGGGTTATTTTTATCATCTGGTTCGTGTACAAGACTTGACAGCAGAAACGCCGACTCTTCAGTCAGTTCCCGTGGTTAATGAATTTTCGGATGTATTTCCAGATGAGCTTCCAGGCCTTCCTCCAGAGCGGGAGATAGATTTTACTATTGATTTGCTTCCAGATACTCAGCCGATATCTATTCCCCCGTACAGAATGGCACCGGCAGAATTGAAAGAACTAAAAGAGTAGTTGAAGGATCTGTTAGAAAAACGCTTCATCAGGCCCAGTACTTCGCCTTGGGGAGCCCCGGTATTATTTGTGCGTAAGAAAGACGGGTCGCTGCGTATGTGTATTGATTATCGGCAGCTTAATAAGGTAACTATAAAGAATAAATACCCCCTCCCCAGAATTGATGACTTGTTTGATCAGTTGCAGGGCGCCAAATATTTTTTGAAGATAGATCTTCGGTCAGGCTATCATCAGGTACGGGTACGTGAGGCTGATATTCCTAAGACAGCATTCCGGACCAGATATGGGCATTATGAATTCAGAGTTATGTCTTTTGGGCTGACTAATGCTCCTGCGGTATTCATGGATTTAATGAACCGGGTATTCAGGCCGTTCTTAGACATGTTCGTAATTGTATTTATCGATGATATCCTGGTTTATTCTCGGTCCGAGGTAGAGCACGCAGATCATCTGAGAGCGGTACTTGGGGTACTTCGGCGTCGGAAATTATATGCAAAATTTTCTAAATGTGAATTCTGGCTGGCTTCAGTGGCATTCCTGGGGCATATTATTGCAGCTGATGGTGTCCGGGTGGATACACAGAAGATTGAGGCCGTGAAAAATTGGCCCAGACCCACGACGCCCACAGAGGTACGTAGTTTCCTGGGGTTAGCAGGCTATTACAGAAGATTTGTGGAAAAGTTTGCTTCGATTTCAGCGCCTTTGACAAGGCTAACTCAGAAGGGAGCCAAGTTCCAGTGGACTGATGCTTGTGAACGAAACTTCCAATTGCTGAAAGAGAAGCTGACTACGGCCCCAGTTCTGACTCTCCCAGAGGGACCCGATGGATATGTTATTTATTGTGACGCTTCTGGCGTGGGATTGGGCTGTGTATTGATGCAGCACGGCAGAGTTATAGCTTATGCTTCTCGGCAATTGAAAAAGCATGAAAAAAATTATCCTACCCACGATCTGGAGCTTGCAGCGGTGATCCATGCCCTGAAGATATGGAGACATTATTTATATGGCGTTCATGCTGATATCTATACAGATCATAAGAGTCTCTAGTATATTTTCAGGCAGAAAGAGCTTAATTTGCGGCAGCGGAGGTGGCTGGAGCTCCTGAAAGACTATGATGTGGATATTCTGTATCATCCGGGCAAGGCTAATGTTGTTGCAGATACGCTTAGCCGGAAATCTATGGGCAGCTTGGCAGATTTACAGCCAGACAGGAGAGAGACAGTGCGTCACATTCATCAGTTGGCTAATCTTGGGGTTCGTCTGGCCGATTCTTGAGGTGCACGGATTTCTGTCCGAGGGGTTTCTGAATCATCTATTAAGGAAGATATCAAGCGGCATCAGTATGAAGATCCTGTTTTGGCTCGATAAAGAGACACAGCCTATGATAAGGAGAAGACTCCGTTCGAGTTCACTCCGGACGGGACTTTATTATTCAGGGGCAGGTTGTGTGTACCTGATATTGCAGGCCTTCGGCAGCAGGTTATGAGCGAGGCACATTATGCTCGCTATTCGGTCCATCCTGGGTCTACGAAGATGTACCATGATCTTAGATGCCTATACTGGTGGGATGGCATGAAACGGGATATCGCAGAGTTCGTCGCCCAGTGTCCCAATTGTCAACAGGTCAAAATTGAACATCAGAAACCGGGTGGACTGTTGCAGGAAATGGAAATTCCGACGTGGAAGTGGGAGATCATTAATATGGACTTCATTACAGGTTTGCCTCGGACTCCACGGAAGTATGATTCCATCTGGGTTATTGTTGATAGGCTGACAAAATCAGCCCATTTTCTCCCCGTCAGAACTACTTATTCCGCCGAGGATTATGCCAGGCTTTATATTAAAGAAATAGTGAAGCTTCATGGAGTTCCTATATCTATTATCACTGATAGAGGTGCTCAGTTCACAGCGAACTTCTGGAGATCTTTTCAGGAAGGATTAGGGACTCAGCTGAGCCTGAGCACAGCTTTCCATCCTCAGAGCGACGGACAGGCCGAGCGCACTATCCAGACACTTGAAGATATGTTGCGGGCCTGTGTTATTGATTTCAGAGGTAGCTGGGAGGATCACTTGCCATTGATTGAATTTTCTTACAACAACAGTTACCATTCCAGTATCCAGATGGCTCCGTACGAGGCTTTGTATGGTAGGAAATGCAGGTCACCTATTGGTTGGTTTGATATTGGCGAGACAGAGTTAATTGGCCCAGATATGATCCAGCAGGCCGTTGATAAGGTGAAACTTATCCGAGAGCGACTATTGGCAGCCCAGAGTCGACAGAAATCATACGCTGATAAACGGCGTCGTCCTTTGGAATTCCAGGTTGGTGATTGGGTAATTCTGAAGGTATCGCCTATGAAAGGCGTAATGCGGTTCGGCAGAAAGGGTAAGCTTAGTCCGCGCTACATTGGGCCTTATCTGATTGTGCGGAAAATTAGAAATGTCGCCTATGAGTTAGATCTGCCATCTGATTTGGAAGCGGTACATCCGGTATTCCATGTGTCTATGCTCCGCAAATGCATGGGTGATCCCTCCAGAATATTTCCTGCGGATGATATTCAGGTGACGGAGCAGTTATCTTATGAGGAGCAGCCCGTAGCTATTTTGGACCGCCAGGTAAGAAAGCTCCCGAACAAAGATGTAGCCTCTGTTAAGGTGCTGTGGCGGAACAACAATAGGGACGAAATGACCTGGGAGGCCGAAGAGGAGATGAAGAAGAAATATCCTCATTTGTTCCCTATGCCCACAGGTAATCTCGAATCTTTGTTTAATCCCATTTCAGTAGCGAATGTGCTGTCTATAAACAGAAACTCCCCCGAAGTATTTTCAGACCCTATAAGATTAATTTAACATTTGAGGACGAATATTCAAAAGGGCGGGAGGATGTTATATCCCGTGTTTTCACACGTTGGGAAAAATTTGGAGATATCCTTGACTTGTAAGAAATAAGGTCATAATTAATTTTTATTTGACATAGGAGTTGTGCATGAAAGGATAGAGTCATGAAAGTGTGGGACAAGGCTAATGGCAATTTTGGAATTTTGGAAATTAGTTTCGGGAGTTACAAAATGTGATTCACAAGTTAATGGGCTTGTAAAATAAGAAGCAAAATTTGGGCCCAATCTCAAAGAGGTGGCCGACCATGTGGAGGCCCAAACCCACCCCTTTTATTAAATATTTTACATGTGCTATTAATATATATGAAGGGATCCTTATCTTTTAGTTGGTTCAAGAAACTTAGCACAAAAAAAAAAAAAAACAAGAGAAGCTAGACCAAGAAGGAGAAGCTCTCGGCTTGGCTATGGGAAATTGACTATCCAAAATATTGTCCAAAAAATTTGTGTCTTGTGATTTTTATACTAACTTGAGGTCCCTTTTTAACTTGGTGTAGTTGCTTTGGAAGAAAGGAGCCTTGATTCTTCAAAGTGACCACTTGATCAAGTGAAGAAGACTAAGGTAAAAGGTGAGAATTTATCCCTAATCTTTGTACTATTAAGTCTTATTTGTGTTGTAGTATATAGAAGTGTGTTGATTGTGTGGAAAAATGGAAGTTTGCAAAATGGGTTTGGGGTATGGTTTGTAGCCGTGGGCATGTGTGTGTTGTGTGGTGATAATGTGTTGGATTTATGTTATATTCAAGTTATGATTGTGATGAAATGCATATGGGAATTGAAAGTTGGATGAATTTAGTTGATATTGGAAAAAAATAGGCATATGGTCGTAGGGTGTATTGGCTTGGGATAGAAAGGAATTGAGTTGTTTAGTGTGTTAAAGTGTTGTTGTGATGTTTGTAATGTAAATGAAGTTAGAATGATATAAGCTTGTATTGAATTGGAATGTAGAAACTTATGTCGTTTTAGTATGATTTTCCGACATTAAGGAAATGAAGTTGTTTGGTTGTCAATTGTGATGATCATTGATGAATTTGGAAGTTGGAAACATGTTATGAAGTTGTATACCAAAGATTTGATGTTTTACATAAGTTATGACTTTGACGGAAAGTTGTATATTATGTATATCGAGTGTATAACTTGAGGAAAACGATATGAAATGCTTCTAGAACTATATGGTGATGATCTTGATTGTTGATGAATGTGAAATTGTTAATATTAGTGGAAAGTTGGGTTGAAATGAAGGTTATGTCAACTTGTTAGAAAGATGACTAGTTGAAGGATATTTGTGTTTTTTTAATGTTCGTTGTTGATATTAATGTTGTCGTTTGGGTTGTTGTTGATGATTTCTAGCCGAGTCGAATTCTCGGGGTGCTATATGTATAGGGGAAGTGCTGCCGAAATTTCGGTAGACAAATATGCATTAAGTTGAAACATTGGTATTCATAACTCACAATTGGTAAACTTGACCAATTACAGATTTTTGACGAAACGGGAAGTGAGTTTGGAAAGGCGTAAAGAGCTTGAAAGGTATGTAAAGCAACCCCAATTCTTCCCTTGGCATGCCCTTAGTGTGTTAGGGTCGGATCCGGGCCTCGAAAGACTTCTTGGCCCTCGGAATCCGCAAGAGAAATTCTCCGTTTTTCCTTCAGTAGAATTGAACCATTTTGGTATGCTTTTCTTGAAATTATGCAATTTTGTTCTAAATTACTTGGAAGGTCACAAAATATTTGTAGAACCTTTTTAGGTGACTCCATAAACTTGGAGGGCATACTTGAGCCCGCCGCCTTGTTTGTCCCGAGGCGGGCCCACTATTCCCGGTTTAGCCCTTAATGTACTAAAGCTTTCCTTTTAAGCGATATTTGAAAGAAACGTTTGACTACCCTTTTTAATTTACCTAACGAATATTGTTTTAAATATCCTATTAAGTCTTGTAAATTATTTTGACACCCGGAACGACTTCAGGAAGGTTATACTTCTGTAATTTATTATGATATCCGAAATGCATCTATTATGATCTCGTCCAACCCCATTGGATTTGTTTGGCTTTGATACGCTTCACCGAGTCTTTGAAAACATTTATGATATTTTTAAATTGCATTAGTCTCTCACTACTCCATTCGTGGATGCCCCAATGTTTCCCACACTGAGCCCGGGCCAGGATATATTGTCAAGCGTGATCCTTTGCATTGTTCGCCGTGCCTCGATGTGAGGGGGCAGGTATACGCGTACATGGGTTTGTGGAGTATGCTGTGCCATGTACGCTTGTTCTGATATGATTTTCTATGGCCATCTGATATGATATATTATGTGACGGGGTTATGCCCCATTCTGATTCTTCTGTGTTGTGGCACCAGCGTCGGGAGGGTGGCCACGTTCTGTCTACCGAGTCCCTTGGCAGGGGCCGGATTTGATATGACATATGTTTCTGTACACACTCTGCATGTTTTGAAATTATGTATCTGATACTTTGGATTTTCTGTTTATTTTCTGTATGTCCTGCACCAGTTATGATTTTGTCTCCGTACTTCAGGCTTTACATATTCAGTACATATTTCGTACTGACCCCCTTTCTTCGGGGGCTGCGTTTTCATGCCGCGCAGGTACCGACGACAGGTTTGCTGATCCGTTCGCTTAAGATCTTATTCTGCCATTTGGAGTGCTCTCTTATTCAGAGCCATCTTTTGGTATAGTCTCTCACTTCTACATATGTATATTCTCGTTCATGGGTACGGCGGGGCCCTGTCCCGTCATATGAGTTTGTCGGTCTGTTTAGAGGTCTGTGGACATGGTTGTGGGTTGGGGTCTTTCTGTACAGTTGTGTACTTATGTTGTGTTTGGGCGATCCCATTCGCCGCGGCGGCCGGTCCGCATATATTTAAATGTTGCTTTATTGGCCATGTGTGGCCTTGTTGGTATTTTCTGCGTGCAGGGTATATGGGATAGTCCGTAAAACAAAGGAAACTCTGCTGAAATTTTTCTGGAAATTAATTAAATTTGAAATAAAGCCTTGTCGGCTTCTGCCATATACTAGAATGTGTTTGAGTGCCCAGATCGGGCACTAGTCACGGCCTACGGGGTTGGGTCGTGACACTACTAAACCCACTACACCACAATAAACATCAAGCAAACCATTTAACAAGTCATACAAAACAAAACCCCATAACATGTGGAGAATATATAAAACTAGGACTTTAATCTCACAGTTAACCCTAATTCAGGATATCATCCATACCCAGTTGAAATCGATAATAAACCTCAAAGGTAAATTAAAAAATAACCTTCAACAAAATTTGAGTTCTTCCTTAATCACAGAATATCATGTTTATGCTCCTTTCCCTAAAAAAAGAGTGTGAAATTTTAGAAATAATTCAAACCCATTCATGGAATTTCTATGGGTAAGAAGAGGAGATGATGTGGTAAGAATTAAACTTTATGACAAGCATAACCAGAGAACGAAGACGGGAAGCAGAAGTAGAACAAGCAACAACGGCAGAGAGCGACACCACAGGTTTGTGGAGATGCTAGGATGAGCCACCATGGAATTAGGGATTTTTAGAGATGGAGTTAGCTTTTGAGATGGGTTTATTTTACTTTTTAATTTTTTTATATCATTCTTTTTAAGAGTTAAATTAAGTGGCACTCGCTCCCGATCAAAATGGAACATTACGAACCAGTTTTTGATCATTTTATGGACCACATTTAGTCTCTTCGTCATTTTAAAACATACGAGGTTTAGAGACCAAACAAAATCCCAGTCCATGTAAGTATGCTTTTAGGGAGCAGATTTTTAACTAGGCATTACATGTTGGTCGCTAATAACCCTTTTTCTATTCCCAACTTCGAATTTCATCTTCTTATTTTAATTTTGGAAGCTAGAGAGCTCGGAACTTAGTGATTTCAAGTGCTATATTCAAAATTCTGCATTAGGGTAAGTTCTTAACCATAATCTAAGCCTTTTTCCTATGATTCCATCATCTATTTAGTTGGTTCCTTCATGATTTAGATTGTAGTATAAAGGGCTTTCCATGAAAATGGGTTTAGTGTTCTTGATCAAATTGAAGGTCTATTTGGGGTTAAATTTTCATATTTTAGGATTATGAGTATTTATACTATGGGTAAAATCAATTTAAGTCAAAATTATAGTTTTGACGTTTGGGGCTTGGGAAAGGGTTTTGGGTTTAGTTTTTGGACCAGAATCCTTCATTATGGCAAATGGGTATCCATAGGATCATATTCTTATGTAGATGCCATATTTGACCAGATTGGGCTTGTTCAGAAGCTCAAAAGAAAAGGAAAGGTCGCTGAGTGACTTTTCGGCTTCGAATTCTGGATAGTTGAGACTTACTAGACCCTTTATGTAGTGTTATGAGTTGGTTAATGTAATTAAAAGGTGTAATGGGGAATTAGGGGTCCCGTACTCTTGAGGTGACGAGCACTTGTACGGGTGCCAGTGTATATGTATGAGTAACTAAAATATGAAAAAATTGAGCTTTTTGATAGGGAATGTATGTTTAGCCTTCGGGCCTTGGAGATGGTGATTAAATCCACTAGGCTGGTATGATTGTTGGTTATTTGGGCTATGATTGCCATGTTTGGTTGATACTTGTGAATATTGACTTATCTTGCATTCATCACTCCACATCTCATCTAAATTATGAAAGAGGAATTGGTCTTGGGAAATTGCATTGTTATTATGCATTTGCATGGTGTACACGTATCCATTACATTCATTCATGATATTATTGGCATCTGATCAATGAGATAATAGAAAGGGGCCTTAGAGGCTGAATATTGGGTATTGTACATGTACGGAGTGATGATGATATTATAGCTTATTGACTGGTACCCGATGTGATCTGGGAGATCTGGTATTTCGGATGGGTGTATGGACCTTATGAGTTCCCTATGGCTCACGTGAAACCTACTGCTAGAGCGTGTGTAAATCGGTGCATATGGCCATTGCATTGCATATTTTTCAATTACATTTCATATTATCTTTAATTGATTGACTTGTTCCCATGCCATGCTTATCCGGAATATTGAAAATGTTGAATCTTTATGACTATACTTACAAAAGCACATACTTTATAAATTGGTTGAGTTGTGGATTTCTTACCTTAATTACTTTAATGCTTATGAACTGTGATTCTTGATACTAACAAAGCAAGGAGATGAGTATCGGGAGTACCAACCCTCTTCATTGCTATACTTTAGGATCGGTCAATGATATTGCTTGGTATACGTGCTTTTCGTACTCTGTACACTTGCACCTTTTATGTCCAAGTTCGGATCCAAGCACGAGTGGAGTTCTAGGTTTAGGTGATCATTGATGTCACGACCCACTTTCATAAGTCGTGAAGGCACTAAATCCAACCAAGTTAGTAAGCCATCCACAACCTGCTAGAACAATTTAATAAAGGAATTAAAGCAGAAAAAGAAATCATTCAAGTTATTTCAAATACTAGTTATCCTTATTTTCATAAAACATGATAATAGAGGTACAACTATCCCGAAATTCGGTGTCAATAGTACAAGAATGACTAAATTAAGTATAGGTCTAGGCACACATCCGGAAAGTACATACGTTGTCCCAAATAAAAGACAACAATAAAGATAATTGAAGAAGATCTGGTTCCATGGATCAAATGATAGCTCGCCCTAAATCGTCCAGATGACCCTCACAACGATTAGCAGTGTCTTGAAATCCACTCGTACTGGGAGTAGAATCTGCACACGAAAAGAGTATAGCAAGTGTAGCGTGAGTACGGAGAACTATATGTACTCAGTAGCATCATCGACCGACCCCAACAAAAATGGAGATGAGGGCTGGCCTGCGATTACTACTTCCACACTTAACCATCATTAGTTCACAATAATAATAATAATAATTATAATAATAATAATAATAATAATAATAATAATAATAATAATAATAATAATAATAATAATAATAATAATAATAATAATAATAATAATAATAATAATAATATATCAAGCTGTGATAATCTCTGTTGAAGCCTCTGTGAAGCTTCTAATCCATAAGTACATCAAGTAACCGAATAAGCAACTAAGTCCTTGGTTTATCAAGAATCAAATAAGTACCCAAATCCTTAATCCGTCAATCACCCAAAGCCAAAAAAGGCAATCCAAACCACAATCAAGACATAATAGAAAATCAACTTCTTCAAACTTGTATACAACAAAGGAGATAGAATGAATGATATGATATAAAGTACAAATGCATGTAATGCCATGAAATGCATTGCAAGGCCTTTCCATCACCCAGTATACATACGTTCGAATGTCAATGAATTGTGACTTATGGGGGACTCGCGAGGTCCATATACCGCCGCTTTGGAAAATCCTTGGATCACGGTCTCCACATATCATATCTCAGCCCCTTAGGCTCGTATAATTCATGTCTCAGCTCTTTAGGCTCATATACCTGTCAACTAGCCTATTGACTCATAATCATCATCGCTTCGTTCGAAATCATTCCCTCTGGACCTTTCATTAGTTCGATCAATGCATATGAGATACCATGATAAATATGAACGTGACATGCTCAGCAATAAGAAACCAATGCATACAAAAAAGGACCTTACCTTTAGTCATGATAAGTATGCAGGAGATATATAATAAACATGGATATGGCATGCATCGCAATAAGAAATGGGAATACACATAAAATTATCTTTTTTAAGTTCTCATAATCACAAAGGTTCCACCTATAACTTTTTATACACAATAAAGTTTTGTCTCAAGATATCATCATCACTTTGTTCGGAAACATTTCACCTCAAACCCACATATGTATCCTCAAATATATATAATGCATGAGATACCAAATGAAGCATGATTATGACATGCACAATAACAAGAAGCCAATAAATACCATAAAATATCTCATCTTTATTCATTATAAGCTGTAAAGTCTTATCTTTAGCAGATTAGGCAAAAAAGTCATTATCTTAGCTTCTTTTCCACCTTTCAACGAGCATTTATGAGTGATGAGTACCACACATAACAAACAAGACAGACACACACTCAAAAAGACAGAAAGTACGGGCTTCATACCCTACTCAAAGATCCATAGGATCATAGTATCTACCTGTTAGTGCCAAAATATGGAATTCAGACCAACTATACAATTTAAATTGCAAAAGTTCCCATTACATGTCACCGGTGCCCGATATAAGTGCTCGTCACCTCACGAGTATTGAGAACCCCTTATTATCCCCGTCACACGGTTTTTGTTACGACCAGATTGGTCGTTAAAGTGCTAATGACCCTTTTACCCCTGTTGACCTTTTCCCGAGGTCATCAGGCATGCTTTAGAGTGACTTTTGGAGGTTTAAGCCTTAAAGTGGGATTTGTTTGACACAGAGTTGAATTTTGTGTAAACGGAACTTTTTCAGAATTTCGTCAATTCCGAGAGGTCCGGAAGGTCATTTATGACTTGGTAGTGTGTTTGGTTTAGTTCCCAATGCAATTAGGAGCGTTTTGGGACTTAGGTTGGAAACTTATCCTGGGAGAATTGATCAACTTGTGGACTTAATATTCTTGGAGGTATGATTTATGACCCTAAACTTCCTCATTTACCTTCCTGGCTCCCTAATCCATGCTTAGAATCACTAGAATCAAAATAGAGAAGATGAATCTGGTGATAAATTTCTTGAAATGGGTTTAGACTTTTAAAATGGAAATTGATGGTGAAATTGACTAGTATAACCATATAATTTGATGAATTCCTTATTGTTAAGCTTATTTCTTCCATTATTAGTGGTTAAATTGAGGATTGAAGAATTAGGGTTCATACCCAAATTTGGGGGTTTTACTTTAAATCTGAATTAGGCTTAATATTGTGTTGTTTTAGCAATTGATTATTGGGTTTGATCACCTAGAGCTTGAATTGCATGTTCCATCCTTTAATTTTTTGTTTGCCCTTGTGGGCCCATTTCCCAAATTTCTTAGGTTAGAATTGACCTAACTAGGCGTATAGCAATATGGGTGTCGTTATTCGTGTTTTTTAATATAAAATTCAATTATGAATAGACTTTGCATACTTGGAGGCGCTACGAAAGGGCAAGTTCAAGGTGTGATGGTTCGTGGCTACTGTTCGACTTTTTGGGTAAGTTACGGTGTACCTTTTTGGTTAGACTTCGATTAGTGAATCATATGTAGAGTTAGTGATTGTTGGAGAAAGCATGTACACCTTCGAGTATGAAGTTGGGATGAAATACTTAGGTTGGTAGTATTGTTGATTATGGTTTGTCACCTTATTGTAGTCTATTGAGCTATTGCTTATTAGTGAGTTGTTGGCTTGTTGCCACGTGATTGATTCTAGAATTCATGCTTAGTGATTACTTGTGTGTCGGAAAGCATATTTATCATGATTGAGGTTGTTGGGAAGGAAATAAAGGTTGTGACATTGATATTGCGATTGAGATATATTTTCATGTGTGGTACTATTGATTCATATATTCTTGTTGGCATTGTTATCATGCATTCAGTCATTTATACATATATTGGGATTAGGTTGTGCGCCACAAAACTTACTTTTATCTAGTTGCACGTACCGCAACACTTACTGGGATGGGGTTGCAAATTCTATAACATTAACTATTGGATTGGGCTGTGCACCACAGCACGTACATGGACTTAGCGGTCCCCCTTAGGTCATACTGTCAAGGAGATGAGATATTCCACCCGAAGCATGTATGTCATTGCATTTGTATTACATTTATCTCATATTTACCTACGACATTGTATTGGACTTGTTGGTTGATATTTAGTGATACGTGTACTTGATAGTGGTTCTTGAGATTGTGTTTCAGAGTTATAGTGGATTTTCAGGTCATATACTAGACATGATGATTTGGTACTGGATTTGATATTTTGGACTGTGTTGAGTTTTATCTTATTTTTAGCATGCCTACTTTTTCAGTCTCTTTCTTATATATATATATATATATATATATATATATATATATATATATATATATATATATATATAAATATATATGACTTTTTAACTGTTGTTGGCGTATGATATATACTCAGTACATGTTGTATTGATTCTACCTTGCTGCATCCTTTCTGACTGTGGAGTTTGTGACCAGATCGACTTCTACGCTTCGTGACTGAGTCCCGAGGCCATTTGATGAGCATTCCGGGGTGAACAGTTGGATGGATTCACTGCCCGAATGGCTCTATCTATTCCTGTCTTTATATTCTATCATTTAGACAGTATTTATGGATATTTGAGACTTATATATTCCTAGTCATTATGTAGTGGATCTTGTAGTATTCAGACCAGATTTTTGGGATTCGATGTATCTTCCGCACTTATTATATATACCTATTTATGTTAGACTTATTACTGTGTAATTCTGGGTGATTGGTTTTATTCTATTTATTGTTTGGTTGTGAAAAAAGACGGGTTCGCCTATCGAGGTGGGAAATGGCAGGTGCCCGTACGTTTCCCTAGATGGGGGGTGATAAGTTATTATCAGAGCCCTTGGTTATCCAGCCTATAAGTACAAGAGTATGTCTAGTAGAGTCTTGTAGATAGGAATAACGAGCTCCGTACCTATCTGCGAGAGGCTACATGACATTTAAGAAACATCACATTCTTTCATTCCTTCGTGGTACTTTATTCAAATTGGTATCTGGCTTTTTCTAATTGGTATTTGAGCCACTACTATTCTCCCACAAATGGTAAGGACACGAGCTACCATTGCGAGGGACGAGGTGCCCGAGCCCGCTGCTGGGGCAGGTACTAAAAGATGAGCACACTTGAGAGTTCATGGCCGAGCTAAAGATTGTGGAGCTATACCAGCTAGGGGTGAGGCCCCTGTGGCTAGATAGAGGAAAGCACGTTCAGCTTCTCTAGAGCGTCAGCCCAAGAGAGCATAGGTAGTTGGGGGAGGTGAGGGACTAGACCAGACTCATCTCGATGCTATGTCTGATCGGGCATTCCAGGACATCATGGCCTGTGTACTTCTTCATCTTGACAACCAGCATGCTATAGGGGGTGCCACTACTCTAGGTGGTTCCTAGACTCGAGTGTGGTACGGGCTCCTGAGCAGGGTCTGACTATGGGGATGTATCCTGTTGTTGCTATAGCCCCGCATTTAGGTGGTTTCCAGTCCCTAAGGGTGCTCCCAGACATGTGGCAGTCCAGCCTTTGACCGTTGAGGATCGGGCTTGTATGGAGGTTCTTAAAAATGGAGCCGCCCAAGTTCTTTGGCTTGCATAGTGAGGATGCATAGCAGTTTATTATGGAGATCCATAAGAGGCTCTAGAAGATGTGTATTGTGGAGTCTCATGGGGCTGGTTATGTGTCATTTCAGTTTTGCGACGATGCGAAGACTTGGTGGAGGACTTTTATTGAGAGAAGACCCATTGGGGCACCTCCACTTACTTAGACCCAGTTCTATCAGGCTTTATTAGAGAAGTACATGCCGCTACTTTAAGAGATGAGCGTACAAATGAGTTTCTTCATTTGCGGCAGCGAGGTATGATCGTGTTAGAGTGTGAGGCTAGATTTTTATTTTTGGCCAGATATGCTGGTCAGTTGATTTCCACAGAGGAGGAAAGAGTTTTTAGGTTTGTTGGTGGACTTTTGTATCCACTCCATGTTGCTTGTCTTTAGTTGGTGGCTTTGGGATCTTCCTTCCAGGAGGCTGTCGATCATGCTGTGGGTGTTGAGTCTGCCAAGGCTCGATCTTTGAGAGAGTGTAGTGAGAAGAGGCCACATCATCATGGTAGTTATAGTTGTTCTAGCTACAAGGGTTGGGGACAGTCATCCAGGCCTTATCATTCAGCCCCCAGCTGCCCTGTTAAGTAAGTGTTACAGGCTTCTTTAGGTGGTCCTTCTAGACCCAGTGGTTATGGAGCTGGATAGTCCTATGGTGGTTCTTACTCCCGTCCAGCTGACCGTAGTAGTCCCTCTAGTTTGTCAGCTTTCGTGTATCGACCTCCAGCCCTCAGATCTTTCTATGTTTGTGGTGTTTCTAGCCATCTTATGAGGGATTATCATAGATTCGGATAGAGTGGGTCTCAACAGGGTACCCGGTTCCTGATTCTGAGGAGTCCAGCACCCTCTAGTGGTTGGGGTGGCCCTTCAGCCAGAGGCGGTGCTCAGTCAGGCCGCGGTGGATCTCATCGGTCTAGGGGTGGACCAGTCAGATAGAGGCAGTTCTTAGGCCTCCAGAGGAGGGGCACTGTCAGGCCAGAGTAGCCGTAGTGGTGGTCTTTGCTATTCTTTTTCGGGTAGGCCGAGGCTGAGGCCTTTGATGCTATGATCTCAGGTACTATTTCGGTTAGTCATCGACCTGCTTCAGTCTTGTTTGATCTAAGGTCTACTTTCACATATGTATCTGTCTATTTCATTGGTTGGGATTTGATTAGTGACTGTTTTGATGTCTCTGTTCATGTATATACTCCGGTTAGAGACTCAGTTGCTGTTTATCAAGTCTTTCGATCTTGCTTAGTTACTTCTATGAGGTATGATACTTGGGTAGATTTGATGATATTAGATATGCTAGACCTTGATATTATCTATGGTTTGATTTTGTTATCACTATATTATGCGATCTTAGACTGTCACGCCAAGACAGTCATGTTAGCTATGCCTGGGATTCCTAGATTAGAGTGAAGGGGTACTCCGAGCCCACTTCGAAGAAGATCATTTCTTATCTTTGCGCAAAGAAGTTAGTTAGCAAGGGGTATTTGGCTTACTTGGCCCATGGTCGTGATACTAGCATTAATTCTTTGCCCCTTAAGACTGTGCCCACTGTATGTGAGTTTGTAGAGATTTTTCCTTCTGAATTGTTTGGTATGCCACCCGACCGGGATATTAATTTCTGTATCGATTTGGATCCAGGCACATACCTCATTTCTATTCCTCCCAATAGGATGGTACCCGCTAAGTTGAGAGAGCTGACGGAGCAGCTACAGGATCTGTTGAGTAAGGGGTTTATTAGATCGAGTGTCTCCCCTTGGGGTGCTCCTATTTTGTTTGTGAAAAATAAGGATGGTATGATAAGGATGTGCATAGATTACCGTTATTTGAACAAAATCACCATTTATAATAAGTATCCCATTCCTCTCATTAATGACTTGTTCGACCAGCTTCAAGGTGCTTCGGTATTTTTGAAAATTGGTTTGAGGTAAGGCTACCATCAGCAGAAGATTTGGGCCAAGGCTGTTCCGAAGACGGCCTTTAGGACTCATTATTATCATTAAAAGTTGTGATTTTATTTGGGCTTACGAATGCCCCAGCTGCGTTTATGACTTTGATGAATGGCATTTTCAAGCCATATCTTGATTCCTTCGTCAATGTATTCATCGATGATATCTTTGTGTATTCAAAGAGTAGGGAGGAGCATGAGCGTCATTTGAGGATTGTCCTTGGGTTATTTAAGGAGAAGGAGCTTTATGCCATGTTTTTGAACTGTGAGTTTTTGGTTGAGTCTGTGGCATTCTTGCACCATGTTATGTCTAAGGATAGGATCGTGGTTGATCCAAAGAAAATTGAGGCAGTTAGAGATTGGGTTGTTAGACCCCGTATTTTATACGTCGAGTTATTCGCGAAGGAATCGACGTGAGATAGAAACCTCGCTTAATTTCTAAACTAAAACTAATCGGTTATAAATTTTACTTAGTACAAAAATATTATTGGAGATTAGGAATTACTTAATTATGGTGTTAAGTAAAAATTTGTGACAACAATGAACCAAGAAGGATCATCAACGTGCAAGGACAAAAGATGACTCAAAGTCATCTAAAATAAAGCTAATATGGAAGACATACAAATATGCATTCAAATGTGGAATCATTCACTACACTTTCAATATTTTGTAGACAACTAAAATACACTTCATAATCAATGGGAGGGTTCGGCCAAGGAGCTGTAATTTGGAGGAGGAAAGGTTAGTCATGCAATTGAATATTGAAGCATGCATTACTTTATAAAAGCATGCATTATTTTATGAAGACATAACACGGTGGAGGAATCATTTCACATTAAAAATTGATCATTCATCTTTGTATGATTACAATGGACAAAGGATGGTGTATGAATCATCCACCACACATGCAATTGTCTTGTAAACAATTGAAAAGAAAGAAGAAGAAAGGAAACAACAAGGAGGCAATTCGGCCATCTAGCCGAAAGTTGAAGGAAAATGAAATAAAATTTTTGTGTAAAGTTAATGGAGTGACTCATGCCATAAGTGGAGCATGTGACCAACTTGTAGGCATCAAATTTGAACCAAATAATGAATAAGACATCAGCCTTCACAATTAATTTCAACTACACAACACAAAGAAAGAAAACATAGAAAACCTAGAGAGAGAGGGAGCAACTCTCGGCCAGCTAGGGCTTATTTTGAGCTCTTTGAGTCTTGATCCAAAAATTATTTTCCAAGGTGTTTCAACCCTTTATAAGGTCCCTAGAACGTGAAGATAGTCTTTGGAGCAACAAGAACCATTTTCATCTCAAGTCACAAACTCTAGCCAAGTAGAGAAGTCGAGTTGTCAAGGTAAGATCTAACTTTCTTTTTCATGTATTAAGGGTGATGTAGACGTGTCAATATAAGTTGTATGCATGAAATAAGGTGTGTTGATGTTGGAACATGATAATAACCATGAGGTTATAGGTGTTGATGTTGAAGTATGGTTGTAACTTGATGAACATGAATCGCATGCATAAAATCATGAACGTTGGTGTTGGAATGTTGTTGTGACCGAGGGGACTGTTTTGGTGGAATTAATGAACTAATTTTATTTAGTAAATATGGATGTTACTATCATAGATCTCATGGTAAAAAAAATGAAAAGAATTGGAAGGTTAAAGGTGAAGTTGTGTTAGTATGAAAATAAAGTGAATCTATGATTTTATGTGAGTGATGTTGAAACCTTGTGTGGACTGTTTTGTGAGGAAGTTAGTGAACTGTTTTTACTTGATATTTTGATTGTTATTATCATGAAATTTATGATGGAAATGAAGGTGTTTAATGGTTGGAGTTGAAACTAAAGTCGTTTGTGAGTTGTTGTAAGGATTATAGAAATGCCGATATAGCTTAGTTGCGTATGAATTGATGTTGTACTTGTCGTGTGGATAGCTCGTCATAACTTACTGAAATTATATGAAAAGAAGACATGAAATGATGTGTAAAAATCGTATGTGTTTGGCTTAGTATGTTCGTAAACGTTTTCAAGAATTCCGAACATTGTTATGTTGTTGGTTAGGGACTGTTTTGGATGTGTTGTTGGTTAGGGACTGTTTTGGATGTTATGTCCCGTGTTTTCGCATAATTGGAAATCTTGAAAACAATTGAGACTTGTATGTATAAGGCCATATTTTTTATTTTAGTTAATATGTCTATGTTGTTTATGAAAAGTATTGGTGCAAAGACCTCGGGGAAGGCCGAGGGCAAATTTGGAATTTTGGAAATCAGTTTCGGGAATTACAAAACGAGAATTTTAACGAATTGGGCCAAGAAAATTTGAACAAAAATTTTGAAGCCCAAGTGAGGGGTGGCCGGCCATAGGCCTTGGCCCAAGCCCCATTTTAAATGGTCATGTGATTTACATGTGACCATGGATCAAATATATATATCCTTTGTACCTTAGAATGTTCAAGAACCAAAAAAAATTAAAAATCTTGAGCTCAAAATAAGGGTCTCGGCCGAACCCTATAGAAAGAGGAGAATTTTTTTTCCAAGCTTTGATTCTATCTCTAAAAATCTTGTTCTTCTCATATTTGTAGCAAGTGCAAGACGCTCTTCAACGTGATACAATTTATTTGGCGAAAGGATCACGTTTGCGACAAGTCGGATTTTCAAGAAAAGGTAAGGATTTTGTCACCTTTGAGTTATGGAACTTGTATGAATGTTATAGTGATTAGAATTGCATGGAGATTATGGGATTTTGGTGTGTATATGCATGGCGTGTGTGTGTGTGTGAAAGGAGTAGTGGCCGTGAGCTATGTGGTGTGGAAGGCAAGGTGAATTTGATTTTGTTTAGGTTGTTAGTTGCGTCGTTGTGACATTTATGATGTAAATGAATGATTAATGAGTTGAATTGGCATTGAAAATGGTTGCGGGTTCTTATGGGAAAGTATATGATTTTTGTATATTCTTGTATAATTATGAAAGTAAGATTTTAAATGGGAATTATGGTTGTTGCTAATGAATGTGGGATGAAACAATGCGAGTTAGTATGTTCGTCGTAGTTGTTGACGTTTCGAATGAAATATAGAAAGTGACAAATCCCTTGGACTTAAGTATATTGCCCGGAACATTATTGGAATGTGTTTGAATAACTTTGAACGAGTAAATGAGTATGTTAATGTGGATGCTAATTTGATATTGTGAGGTTTGGATGAAAGTTGTTAATTTGTGTAGAAAGGAAGAATGTTGACATTGGAGTGATTTTGCTATAATTTATGATGTTGTGATATTGTGGGTTGTTGTTGTTGATGTATATTGAGTCGAGCTAAGTCTCGGGGATGTTATAGATATAGGGGAAGTGCTGCCGAAATTTCGGTAGACAAAAAAATGAAGTTAAACTTAAGCCTTACAATCCTTAATTGGTAACTTTGACCATTTGCAGATTCTGAGCAAAACGGGACTTGAGTTTTGGGCGAGCGTAAGACGTATATAAGGTATGTAAGGCTACCCACTCCTTCTTTTGGCATGTCTTAGGTATGCTAGGTCAATATCGGAACCCCGGGAGCAATCCTGTCCCTCGAAATCCGAACTAGAGAATGTCTACTATTCATTCAATCGAATTGAACCTTATTGACCTTATCTTTGTTGGAAAGTAACCAAACGTCCGAAACTATTGCAAACGTAGTCGGATCACTTCGAAACCTTTATGTATGGTCCCATAGACCCCAAACGTCTGTGATTTATGTTCGCCACCTCGACTTGACCCGAGGTGGGCCCGCTAGCGTCGAGATTTCCTTGTTTGCTCTATTATTCTCATTTTTGTATAATGTCAGCAAAATACTTTTGTTTATGAATTTGGCTATCATAAAATAATGTTTTGACTGCCACAATATTCTAAATTAAATTTTGAACCACAAACACTATGTTGGAAATATTTTGTGAAACGAACCCCGTATTGACTAACTATTCGAACTATTTGACTAATGAATTAGTATATGATATTATCAAGTTTCAAAAGATGTTTGACTTATAAATTGCATCGTTTGCTCACGATTCCGCTCGTGCCCTTATTATGACTTCGTTCACCGGTTCCCGGGCCGGTTATGATTCGTGCGCGCTATGACAAATTCGGCTGTATGCTGTGTTACGGTTCCCGAGACCTCGCCATAGGGTCGGGTTCCGTTTGGTGTTATGTTGTGATATGGCTGATGATATGTGTGCTCGAGGATGTACGGAGATTTGAACCTTCTGGTGTTATGCTGTGTGTGGCACCAGTGTCGGAGTGGTGACCACGTTCCTGAGCTTTGCATGATTTTATTTGCATTATATATATGATTTTGATATAGATTCTGATATACTGTTCAGTATTCCCCCTTTTGTATCTTGTTTATTTTCAGTTGTGGCTCATATTTCTGTACTCTATGCTTTACATACTCAGTACATCTTTCGTATTGACCCCCTTTCTTCGGGGGGCTGCGTTTCATGCCCGCAGGTACAAACACAGGTGATCCACCACTGTAGGCTCCACTTTCTGCTATTTAGGAGTACTCCCTTTTGATCCGGAGTCCACTTTTGGTACATACACCTTTTGCTATGTATATATTTTTGTATATCTGACTATTTGGGTACGGCGGGGCCCTGTCCCGTCATATGATTTTGTCGGTCTGTTTAGAGGTCTGTGGACATGTTTGTGAGTTTAGGGTCTTTCTCTATGGATATGTGTATAGGTTGTTTGGGCGATCCCATACGCCGAGGCGGCCGGTCCGCATATGTTTATACGTTGTTTTGTTAGCCCTGTGTGGCCTTTGTTGGTGTTTGCTGTGTACAGGGTTATTCTGGATAGTCTGAAAAACAAAGGAGACTCTGCCGAAATGTTTCAGGAAATTATCTCAATTTATAAATACAGCCTTGTCGGCTTCTGCTATTTACTTGAATGTATTTGATAGATGGGTTCGGGTGCCCAGATCGGGCACCAGTCGCGGCCTACGGGGTTGGGTCGTGACAAAAGTGGTATCAGAGCGGTTTGTCCTCGGAATGTATACAGGTCGTGTCTCGTAGAGTCTTGTTTATCGGTGTGTTGTGCACCACATCTATAAACAGGAGGCTACAGGGCATTTAGGGTGTTACTTTTCTTTGGAATCTTAGATCGTGCGTTAGAGCCGTGCTATTAGGATGATTTTGATCTGATTCGTTATTGTGTTTGCAGTGATGCCTCCGAAGAAGGCAACGGCGGCCCAGAAGGGCAAGGCAGGGATGGCAGGAACTAGTCAGGCACAGCGAGTTACCCGGGCTCGTGTTTATCATTTGCCCGAGGTTGTGCCCCATTCAGAGGGATCCGCTACACCACTGGCAGAGCCTGGAGCAGGTCCATCAGCAGCTCCAGGGGCCCGAGTACCCGCACCCGAGCCTCCAGCTCCTCAGCCAGGGGCGGAGGACAGGACACTGAGAGAGGCTGTGCAGTTATTGACCACTCTGGTAGCGGGACAGGCTCGCAGACCCGGGCGGAGAGATGATGATGATGACGACAGGCGTGACAGCCTTAGGGTTCGAGAGTTCCTATCGTGTGGCCCTCCAGAGTTTTTCGGGTCTAAGCCCGACGAGGACCCCCATGACTTTACTCGGGGGATGCGGCGCTCACTAGACTTGGTCAGGGCTTCAGAGACTGAGTCTGTTGAGTTGGCTTCGCATAGACTACGGGATGTTGCTGCTCACTGGTATGAGTCCTGGGGGCTATCCAGGGGTGAGGGTGCTACCCCAGCTACTTGGGACGCGTTCGTGACTGCTTTCACTCACCACCTTTTGCCCCCAGAGTTACGCCGGGCGCGGGTTGACCGATTTTTGCATCTGCAGCAGAGGGGTCGGAGCGTCCGTGAGTATAATATGGAGTTTGATTCTTTGGCCCGGTATGCACCTGCCATAGTAGCAGACATGGCCGATCGGATGCACAGATACGTGATGGGGTTAGACCGCTATTTGATTGATGGCTGTATGGCGGTGGCATTGCAGACAGACATGGATATTGCCCGACTACAGGCTTATGCCCTGGGTATGGAGGACCGACATAGAGCTGATTATTCCAGCAGAGATCGGGACAGGAGGCCGCCCAAGAGGGCCAGATCCGCAGGTTATTCCGGAGACTCTCAAGGCGGACAGCCTCAGCAGCAGCAGTTAGGCAGACATTTTCCTCCCTCAGGCCGGGGTACACAGTCGGCCGGCAGGAGATTTGATAGTGCAGGACCGTCTGGGGCCGGTCAGAGTTCCAGAGCGTCAGGTTCACAGGTATCCAGAGGTCCCAGTCAGCCCAGACCACCCAGGCCCCGTTGTTCCCATTGCGGGAAATCACATCCAGGAGAGTGTTATCGACTTACTGGAGCCTGTTTTTCATGTGGCGGTCAGGGCCATATTATGCGAGATTGTCCGTTGGCGAGCGGTTCTGGTAGTGTAGCTCAGCCGACGGGGTCAGCCGCTGGTTCATCATCTGCTCCATCAGTTGCACGCCCTGCAGGGCGAGGTATGCCTGCACCGGCGGGACGCGGTCGAGGTCGTGGCAGTGCTTCAGGTTCTAGCGGTCCCTCGAACCGCATATATGCATTAGCCAGTCGCCAGGACTAGGAGGCTTCACCGAATGTCGTCACAGGTACATTACTGGTTTCCTCCAGATCTGTATATGCACTGATTGATCCTGGCTCTACATTATCATATATTTCCCCACTCGTTGCTAGTAAAATTGGGATAGTGTCTAAGCCTATAGAGCCATTTGAGGTCGCTACACCGGTCGGAGATTGTATTATAGCGAGGCAGGTATATAGGGATTGTTCGGTGACTATATGTGATCGCTGCACTAAAGCTGATTTGATAGAATTAGACATGCTGGAATTCGATGTCATTATGGGTATGAACTGGTTAGCCTCCTGTTATGCTAATGTTGACTGCCAGAAAAAGGTAGTTCGTTTTCAGTTTCCAGGGGAACCGGTTATAGAGTGGTTCGGGTCTACAGCATCGCCGAGGGGTAAGTTAATTTCGTACCTCAAGGCTAAGAAGATGATTCAGAAAGGCTATATCTATCACTTAGTTCGTGTGCACGACACTACAGCTGAGACGCCTACTATTCAGTCTGTTCCGGTCATAAATGAATTCCCAGATGTATTTCCTGATGAGCTTCCGGGTCTTCCGCCCGAGCGGGAGATAGATTTTACTATAGACTTGTTGCCGGATACGCAGCCTATATCTATTCCTCCGTACAGAATGGCACCGGCTGAATTGAAGGAATTGAAAGAGCAGTTGAAAGATCTGTTAGATAAAGGCTTTATTAGACCCAGCACATCACCCTGGGGAGCGCCGGTATTATTTGTAAGAAAGAAAGACGGGTCACTGCGCATGTGTATCGACTACCGGCAATTAAATAATGTGACTATAAAGAATAAATATCCCCTCCCCCGGATTGATGATTTGTTTGATCAGTTGCAGGGTGCTAAATATTTTTCAAAGGTGGATCTGCGGTCAGGTTATCATCAGGTACGAGTGCGAGAATCAGATATCCCAAAGACTGCTTTCAGGACCCGGTACGGGCATTATGAATTCAGAGTTATGTCTTTTGGGTTGACTAATGCTCCAGCAGTATTTATGGATCTGATGAATTGGGTATTTCGGCCTTTCCTGGACATGTTCATGATCTTGTTTATCGATGATATTTTGATTTATTCACGATCGGCAGAAGAGCATTCGGATCATTTGAGGACAGTACTTGGCACTCTCCGTCAACAAAATTTATATGCTAAATTTTCCAAATGTGAATTCTGGTTAACTTCGGTGGCTTTCTTGGGGCATATTGTCGGAGCAGACGGTATTCGGGTCGATACGCAGAAGATTGAAGCTGTACAGAATTGGCCCAGGCCTACTACACCGACAGAGGTACGCAGTTTTCTAGGGTTAGCCGGATACTATCGAAGATTCGTGGAGAAGTTTTCTTCTATTGCGGCACCACTAACGAAGCTTACTCAGAAAACAGCAAAATTTCAGTGGACTGATGCCTGTGAGCGCAACTTTCAGATGTTGAAAGAAAAATTAATTACAGCACAAGTGTTAGCTCTTCCAGAAGGATCAGACGGGTATGTTGTCTACTGTGATGCCTCTGGTATTGGGATAGGTTGTGTGTTGATGCAGCACGGTCGAGTCATAGCCTATGCTTCCCGGCAGCTCAGACCGCACGAGAAGAATTATCCAACTCATGATCTTGAGTTAGCCGCGGTGATTCATGCTTTGAAGATTTGGCGGCATTATTTATATGGGGTCCACGTTGATATTTATACGGACCATAAGAGTCTCCAATATATTTTTAAGCAGAAAGAATTGAATTTGTGGCAGAGAAGATGGCTTGAATTATTGAAGGATTATGACGTTGATATTCTGTACCATCCTGGAAAAGCCAATGTGGTAGCGGATGCACTTAGCCGCAAGTCTATGGGCAGTTTGGCTGACGTACCACCTGGTAAGAAAGACTTGGCTCATGAAATTCAATCGTTGACCAGCCTTGGAGTTCGTTTGGCAGATTCTGGATATTCTGGGATTTCTGTTCGTGCAGTTGCTGAATCATCTATTATAGAAGAAGTAAAGCAGCGTCAGTTTGAAGATCCTTTTCTGGTTCAGTACAGAGATGTGGCCCTTAATAAAGACAAGACTCCGTTTGAAATTTCACCTGAAGGGGTATTATTATATGAAGGCAGATTCTGTGTTCCGGATATTGCAGGCCTACGGCGATAAATTATGGGCGAGGCGCATAATGCACGGTATTCTGTTCATCCTGGTTCCACTAAAATGTATCATGATCTCAGAAGTTTGTATTGGTGGGACGGTATGAAGAAAGATATTGCAGAGTTCGTTAGTCAGTGCCCGAATTGTCAGCAGGTTAAAATTGAACACCAGAAGCCCAGTGGGTTATTACAGAAGATGGAAATTCCAGCCTGGAAATGGGAGATGATTAATATGGATTTCGTTGTTGGGTTACCGCGCACTCCACGCAGGTACGATTCTATTTGGGTTATTGTTGACCGATTGACGAAATCAGCCCACTTTCTCCCAGTCCGGACTACTTATTCGGCTGAGGATTATGCTAGATTGTATATCAGAGAGATAGTCAGACTTCACGGAGTCCCTGTATCTATTATTACTGACCGAGGTGCCCAGTTTACAGCAAATTTCAGGAGGTCATTCCAGGAGGGATTAGGGACTCAGGTGAGCCTCAGTACAGCTTTTCATCCCCAGTCCGACGGGCAGGCCGAGCGCACTATTCAGACGCTGGAAGATATGTTGCGGGTCTGCGTTATTGATTTCAGAGGCAGCTGGGATGATCATTTGCCGCTTATTGAATTTGCTTATAATAACAGTTATCACTCCAGCATTCAGATGGCACCGTACGAAGCCCTTTATGGTAGAAAATGCAGATCTCCTATTGGTTGGTTCGACGTGGGCGAAACTAAATTAATTGGGCCAGATGTGATCCAGGAAGCAGTAGATAAAGTAAAACTTATATAAGAGCGATTATTGGCTGCACAGAGTCGACAGAAAGCTTATGAAGATAGACGACGTCGACCGTTAGAGTTCCAGATTGGCGACTGGGTATTTCTAAAGGTGTCGCCTATGAAGGGTGTTATGAGATTCGGTAAAAAGGGTAAGTTAAACCCGCGGTATATCGGTCCATATCAGATTGTTCGGAAGATAGGCGAGGTCGCCTATGAGCTAGACTTACCGTCCAATTTGGAGGCAGTACACCCGGTATTTCATGTGTCCATACTGCGAAAATGTATTGGTGATCCTTCCAGAATATTCCCCGCAAATGATATTCAGGTAACAGAGCATTTGTCTTATGAAGAGCAGCCTATAACTATTCTGGATCGGCAGGTCAGGAGACTACGCACTAAGGAAGTGCCTTCTGTTAAAGTCCTATGGCGCAACAACAACCGGGAAGAGATGACCTGGGAGTCAGAGGAGGAGATGAGGAGGAAATATCCCCAATTGTTTCCTACGCCCACAGGTAATCTAAGCTTTTAAGTTTGTTGCATTAATAGACGAATAAATCATATGTGCTAGTTATAAAGAGAGAGCCCCCCGTTATGCTCATAAGACTTTATAAGACTAATTTAACATTCGGGGACGAATGTTCTAAAGGGGGGAGAATGTTATGTCCCGTGTTTTCGCATAATTGGAAATCTTGAAAACAATTGAGACTTGTATGTATAAGGCCATATTTTTTATTTTAGTTAATATGTCTATGTTGTTTATGAAAAGTATTGGTGCAAAGACCTCGGGGAAGGTCGAGGGCAAATTTGGAATTTTGGAAATCAGTTTCGGGAATTACAAAACGAGAATTTTAACGAATTGGGCCAAGAAAATTTGAACAAAAATTTTGAAGCCAAAGTGAGGGGTGGCCGGCCATAGGCCTTGGCCCAAGCCCCATTTTAAATGGTCATGTGATTTACATGTGACCATGGATCAAATATATATATCCTTTGTACCTTAGAATGTTCAAGAACCAAAAAAAATTAAAAATCTTGAGCTCAAAATAAGGGTCTCGGCCGAACCCTCTAGAAAGAGGAGAATTTTTTTCCAAGCTTTGATTCTATCTCTAAAAATCTTGTTCTTCTCATATTTGTAGCAAGTGCAAGACGCTCTTCAACGTGATACAATTTATTTGGCAAAAGGATCACGTTTGCGACAAGTCGGATTTTCAAGAAAAGGTAAGGATTTTGTCACCTTTGAGTTATGGAACTTGTATGAATGTTATAGTGATTAGAATTGCATGGATATTATGGGATTTTGGTGTGTATATGCATGGCGTGTGTGTGTGTGTGAAAGGAGTAGTGGCCGTGAGCTATGTGGTGTGGAAGGCAAGGTGAATTTGATTTTGTTTAGGTTGTTAGTTGCGTCGTTGTGACATTTATGACGTAAATGAATGATTAATGAGTTGAATTGGCATTGAAAATGGTTGCGGGTTCTTATGGGAAAGTATATGATTTTTGTATATTCTTGTATAATTATGAAAGTAAGATTTTAAATGGGAATTATGGTTGTTGCTAATGAATGTGGGATGAAACAATGCGAGTTAGTATGTTCGTCGTAGTTGTTGACGTTTCGAATGAAATATAGAAAGTGACAAATCCCTTGGACTTAAGTATATTGCCCGGAACATTATTGGAATGTGTTTGAATAACTTTGAACGAGTAAATGAGTATGTTAATGTGGATGCTAATTTGATATTGTGAGGTTTGGATGAAAGTTGTTAATTTGTGTAGAAAGGAAGAATGTTGACATTGGAGTGATTTTGCTATAATTTATGATGTTGGGATATTGTGGGTTGTTGTTGTTGATGTATATTGAGCCGAGCTAAGTCTCGGGGATGTTATAGATATAGGGGAAGTGCTGCCGAAATTTCGGTAGACAAAAAAATGAAGTTAAACTTAAGCCTTACAATCCTTAATTGGTAACTTTGACCATTTGCAGATTCTGAGCAAAACGGGACTTGAGTTTTGGGCGAGCGTAAGACGTATATAAGGTATGTAAGGCTACCCACTCCTTCTTTTGGCATGTCTTAGGTATGCTAGGTCAATATCGGAACCCCGGGAGCAATCCTGTCCCTCGAAATCCGAACTAGAGAATGTCTACTATTCATTCAATCGAATTGAACCTTATTGACCTTATCTTTGTTGGAAAGTAACCAAACGTCCGAAACTATTGCAAACGTAGTCGGATCACTTCGAAACCTTTATGTATGGTCCCATAGACCCCAAACGTCTGTGATTTATGTTCGCCACCTCGACTTGACCCGAGGTGGGCCCGCTAGCGTCGAGATTTCCTTGTTTGCTCTATTATTCTCATTTTTGTATAATGTCAGCAAAATACTTTTGTTTATGAATTTGGCTATCATAAAATAATGTTTTGACTGCCACAATATTCTAAATTAAATTTTGAACCATAAACACTATGTTGGAAATATTTTGTGAAACGAACCCCGTATTGACTAACTATTCGAACTATTTGACTAATGAATTAGTATATGATATTATCAAGTTTCAAAAGATGTTTGACTTATAAATTGCATCGTTTGCTCACGATTCCGCTCGTGCCCTTATTATGACTTCGTTCACCGGTTCCCGGGCCGGTTATGATTCGTGCGCGCTATGACAAATTCGGCTGTATGCTGTGTTACGGTTCCCGAGACCTCGCCATAGGGCCGGGTTCCGTTTGGTGTTATGTTGTGATATGGCTGATGATATGTGTGCTCGAGGATGTACGGAGATTTGAACCTTCTGGTGTTATGCTGTGTGTGGCACCAGTGTCGGAGTGGTGACCACGTTCCTGAGCTTTGCATGATTTTATTTGCATTATATATATGATTTTGATATAGATTCTGATATACTGTTCAGTATTCCCCCTTTTGTATCTTGTTTATTTTCAGTTGTGGCTCATATTTCTGTACTCTAGGCTTTACATACTCAGTACATCTTTCGTACTGACCCCCTTTCTTCGGGGGGCTGCGTTTCATGCCCGCAGGTACAAACACAGGTGATCCACCACTGTAGGCTCCACTTTCTGCTATTTAGGAGTACTCCCTTTTGATCCGGAGTCCACTTTTGGTACATACACCTTTTGCTATGTATATATTTTTGTATATCTGACTATTTGGGTACGGCGGGGCCCTGTCCCGTCATATGATTCTGTCGGTCTGTTTAGAGGTCTGTGGACATGTTTGTGGGTTTAGGGTCTTTTTGTATGGATATGTGTATAGGTTGTTTGGGCGATCCCATACGCCGAGGCGGCCGGTCCGCATATGTTTATACGTTGTTTTGTTAGCCCTGTGTGGCCTTTGTTGGTATTTGCTGTGTACAGGGTTATTCTGGATAGTCTGAAAAACAAAGGAGACTCTGCCAAAATATTTCTGGAAATTATCTCAATTTATAAATACAGCCTTGTCGGCTTCTGCTATTTACTTGAATGTATTTGATAGATGGGTTCGGGTGCCCAGATCGGGCACCAGTGGCGGCCTACGGGGTTGGGTCGTGACATTGGACTTGTGTTTTCATTAAGTTGGAAAGACTAATTATAAGTAAAGAGTATACATCATTTTGTATGTTGGATGGGTTGTTATAAGTTGTTACATGCAAACGTTAAGGCTACGCACTATTAGAAGTAACTTGAGAATGTAGTAGCCGTATGTGAATCATTATTGCATGTTGTGAATGTGGGCTGTTTAGAATATTGTGTGGGCTGTCTGGATTGGTATTGAACACATAATTATTGATGTTGGATTGGTTGTATGTGGTTGGTTTGGATACAAGAGAAAACGTCGTCTAAACATCTAGAAAGGAGTTACTAACGTTAGAATACGTTTTGAATCTCCCCGTAACTTAAACGTAGTTGTTGGCATCTTAATATAGGTTGAAGTATTATTGGGCAGTGTATACATATTGTGTGACGAATAAGCGCTAAAGGTATGTGAAGCTAACCCTTCTTTCTTTTTGGCATGATCGTTGTGAAATGAATATAAGATATATATATATATATATATATATATATATATATATATATATATATATATATATATATATATATATATATATATATATATATATATATATATATATATATATATATATATATATATACGATTCCAAAGGAAATTCATATTCTTAGAGCCACTAGGATGGCTATTGATCTTGATTCCCATAACGTATGTTTTGTTTTATATATATTGATATGTACACATGACTTCAAAGTTCCATTTTGATATGATCCACAGGGACATCCGAAAGGTATATGGTATGACTATTATTAGAAATTGCGAACGATGGTTTGTGTTGACTATCCTATTGAGTCCTTAAAAATGTTTTGAATTGCATATAGTTTCTCACTACTCTACTCGTGCATACCTCAATATATCTTTCACCGAGTCCCGGGCGGGGTATGTATCGTGTACACTTCCACTGCATTGTTCGCCGAGTCCTTCATTTAAGGGCCGGGTACAATATATATATATATATATATATATATATATATATATTGGAGTTATGCTGTGTTATGGTGTTATGATGTTATGCTGTGTTACGGAGTTATGCTATGTTACGGAGTTATATTATATTCTAGAGTATGCTGTGTTATGGCGCCAGAGACGGGTTGGCGACCATGTTCACCGAGTCCCATAATGGGGCCGGATCTGACATATGATATTGATGTGCATGAGTTATGTTTCAAAAGCAAGTACTAGGTATTCTGGTTATTGTACTCATGTTCTGTACTCTTATTTCAGTTATGATCCTGTTTACTGTATTTCATACTTTACATGCTCAGTACATATTCCGTACTGACCCCCTTTGTTCGGGGGGCTGCGTTTCATGCCCGCAGGTGCAGATACTCTCTTTGGTGATCCGACAACTTAAGATTCCCCTTCTGCTATCTTGGAGAGTTCTGTTGTTCCGGAGCCCAGACTTTGGTATAGATCCTTTTTGATCTAAATATATGCATATGTTGTTTAAGGGTATGACGGGGCCCTGTCCCGTCATATGTTACGTTACTGTTGATACTCTTAGAGGTCTGTGGACATATGTGTGGGTTATGTATGGGTTCTGTTTAGCTGTGTCTATACGATGTGCTATGGTATGATGTTCGTCTATAATGACAGCCTTGTTGGCTTGCATATGATATTGATATGTGGTGGCAGCCTTGTCGGCTTGCTTTTATATGAATAATTATGCGACAAATCTGAGACCATGGTTGGTCGTTATAAGATCCATATTGAGTTTGTTGTGAAAAGAACATATAGCTAAAGAAAATGTATACGGGTGTCCAAGTCGGGCACCAGTCACGGCTTACGGGGTTGGGTCGTGATATGGGTGAGGCCCACTACTGTGACTGAGATTCATAGCTTCGTGGGGTTAGCCAGCTATTACCGTCGATTTGTGAAAGGCTTCGCTTTTATTGCTTCTTCATTGACTAGACTGACTCAGAAGGAGGTTGCTTTTCAGTGGTCTGATGCTTGTAAAGAGAGCTTTCAACAGCTCGAGACTCTTTTAACTTCATCCCCGATTCTAGCATTACCCGTGAAGGGTAAGGATTTCTCTGTGTATTGTGATGCATCCCGTGTTAGTATGGGTGTTGTGTTGATGCAGGAGGGTATATTCATTGCCTATGCTTCCCATCAGTTGAAGATCCACGAGAAGAACTGCCCTACCCATGATATGGAGTTATTAGCAATAGTCTTCGCATTGAAGATTTGGAGGCACAACCTGTACGGATTCCATTATGAGGTGTTCATGGATCACCGAAGCCTTCAGCACGTGTTCAGTCATAGAGATCTATATTCGAGACAGCGTAGGTGGATGGAACTTTGGAAGATTATGACATCACCATTCTCTATCATCTGGGGAAAGCCAATGTTGTAGCTGATGCCTTAAGTCGCAAGGCAGTGAGTATGGGTAGCTTAGCTCGATTGGTTGCTTCTGAGCGTCCGTTAGCCATGGAGGTTCAAACTCTGTCTAATAGTTTTGTGCGCCTTGATAACTCAGTTCCGGGCAGAGTCTTAGCTTCTGTTGAGGAAAGGCCATCCCTGTTGAAGCAGATTAGGGCCCAGCAGTTTGAGGATGCCCAGTTGTGTAAGATTCATGATAAGGTTTTGAGGGTTGAGGCCAAGGAGGCCATTCTTGATAGTGAGGGGATTCTGAGGATCAAGGGACGGGTGTGCGTTCCTCGTGTTGGTGACTTGATTCGTTTGAATCTGGAGGAGGCCCATATCTCCAGATATTCAGTTCATTTGGGTGCTACGAAGATGTATCGATATCTGAGGTAGCACTACTGGTGGGGGAGGATGGAGAGATATTGTAGATTTTGTGGCTAAGTGTAGGAATTGTTAGCAAGTCAAGTATGAGTAGCAGAGACCTGGTGTGTGCTTCAGAGGATGCCCATTCTCGAGTGAAAGTGGGAAAGGATTTCCATGAATTTTATTGTGGGTCTTCCGAAGACCCTGGGCAAGTTTGATTCAGCTTAGGTTATTATTGATTAACTAAGTCCGCTCATTTCATTCCAGTTCAGGTCACTTACACTGCCTAAAAGTTAGCCAGGATTTACATTCGCGAGATTGTACGATTGCACAGTGTCACTATTTCTATTGTTTTGATCGAGGTCCCAGTTTACTTCCAATTTCTAGAGGGCTTTTTAGGCAGAGTTGGGTACTTAGTTGGACCTTAGTATAACTTTTCATCCCCAGATTGATGGCCAGTCTGAGAGGACTATCTAAGTGCTCGAGGATATGTTGAGAGCATACATCATTTATTTTGATGGTCATTGGGACCAGTTCTTGCCCTTAGCAGAATTTGCGTATAACAATAGCTGCCATTCGAGTATTGATATGGCCCCGTTTGATACTTTGTATGATAGGAGGTGCCGTTCTCCTATTGGGTGGTTTAATGCTTTTGAAATTCGCCTGTGGGTCACATATTTGTTAAGAGAGTCCATGGACCGGGTGAAGCTTATTCAGGAAAAGCTTCTAGCAGCCCAGAGTCGACATAAGATATATGCGATCCGGAAGGTTCGGGACATAGAGTTGATGGTGGGCGAGCAGGTGCTTTTGAAGCTCTTACCCATGAAGGGTGTTATGCAATTTGGGAAGAGGGTCAAGTTGAGCCCGAGGTACCTTGGCTCATTTGAGGTTCTCCGTCGATTTGGAGATATTGCTTATGATTTGGCTTTGCCACCGGGCCTGTCGGGTGTTCAGCCAATTTTTCATGTGTCCATGCTGAAGAAGTATCATTCTGATAGTTCATATATAGTTCGTTGGGATTCTGTGTTGCTTGATAAGAATCTGTCTTAAGAGGAAAATCATATAGTGATTATGGATAGGCAGGTTAGGAAGCTGAGGTCAAAGGAGATGACTTCGGTTAAGGTTCAATGGAAGTATCTTCCTGTTGAGAAGGCCACTTATGAGACCGAGTGCGATATACGCGAGAGATATCCCCAGTTGTTTGTTTATTCAGGTACTTTCCCCATTTCTAGTCCTTGTCGCTAGAGGATGAGTGATTGTTTAATTGGTATCTGATGTAACAACCCGATTGGTCGTTGTAGTGCTAATGACCCTTTTACGCCTATTGACCCTTTCCTGAGGTCATCGGGTGGGTTTTAGAGTGACTTTTGGATGTTTGAGCCTTAAAGTGGATTTGTTTGACCCAAAGTTGACTTTTAGGTAAACAGACCTTTTTCAGAATTTCATGGATTTCGAGAGGTCCGGATGGTCATTTATGACTTGGTAGTGTGTTCGGTTCGGTTCCCAATGCAATTTAAAACATTTTAATACTTGGGTTGGCAACTAGACTTTAGGCCATTGGGGGTTTACTTGGTTAAATAGACCTTCGTTAGGAAATTCGAGGTCACGGGTGATTTCGTGTAGTGTTTTTATGTGTGTTGGCATATCTATTTTTTATCTGTGGCGTCTCGGGTGATACTCAGATTTTGGGTTGTGATTGGTAAAAAACCAGAAAAATTCTAGTGTCTGGTGTCTGCCGCAGCGGCGCCAGAACCGCCGCAGCGGTCCTGCGGTAGAGAGGGACCGACAGATAAGTGACTTTTTGATGAGCCCCCGCAGCGGTCGACCCACCGCGGTAGCGGTAATGGGTGCCGCTACAACAGCTGAGAGATTTGTGGGTGGGCCACTGCAGCCATTCCTTGGCCGCCATAGCACATGTGCTGCAGTGGGCCTATGACCTCGGCAGCCGTTGTCGGGCAGAATTCTATTATTTTTCTCAAGTTAAAACTCTTAAACCCTATCACTACATTTCATCACTTTCTAAGCGTTCTTTGAGAGAATTGATCAACTTGTGGAATGAATCTTCTTGGAGGTAAGATCTATGACCCTAGACTTCATCATTTACCTTCCTAGATCCCTAATCCATGCTTACAATCACTATAATCAAAATAGAGAAGATGAGTCTTGTGATAAAATTCTTTAAATGGGTTTAGACTTCTAAAATGGAAATTGATAGTGAAATTGACTTGTATAACCATATAATTTGATGAATTCCTTAATGTTAAGCTTATTTCTTCCATTATTAGTGGTTAAATTAAGGATTGGAGAATTAGGGTTCATACCTAAATTTCGGGGTTTTACATTAAATCCGAATTAGGCTAAGTCTTGTGTTGTTTTAGCAATTGATTAGTGGGTTTTCTCACCTAGAGCTTGAATTGTATGTTCCATCCTTTATTTTTTTATTTACCCTTGTGGGCCCATTTCCTCAGTTTCTTTGGTTAGAATTTGACCTAACTAGAAGTATAGCAATCTGGGTGTCGTTTTTCAAGTAGGTTACGAAAGGGCAAGGCCAAGGTGTGACGGTTCATGGCTCCTGCTCATCTTTTCAGGTAGGTTACGGCTTACCTTTTTTGGTTAGACTTCAGTTAGCAAATCATACGTAGAGTTAGTGATTGTTGGAGAAAGTACACCTTCGGGTATGAAGTTGGGATGGAATACTTAGGTTGGTATTGTTGTTGATTATGGTTTGTTGCCTTATTGTGTTCTATTGAGTTGTTGCTTATTGGTGAGTTGTTGGCTTGTCGCCACGTGATAGATTCTAAAGTTGATGCTTAGTGATTATTTGTGTGTCGGAAAGCATATTTATCATGATTGAGGTTTATGGGAAGGAATGAAAGGTTGTGACATCGATATTGCGATTGAGATATGTGTCCATGTAAGGCACCATTGATTCATATATTCTTATTGGCATTGTTATCATGCTTTCACTTATTTATACATATATTGGATTGGGTTGTACGCCGCAACACTTACTTGGATAGGGTTGCACGTACCGTAACACTGATCGGATCAGGTTGCACGTTCCGTAATATTGACTATTGGCTAGGCTGCGCGCCACAGTAGATACATAGACTTAGCGGTCCCCCATGGGTCATGACTGTCGAGGCGATGAGATATTTCACCTGAAGCATGTGTGTATCATTGCCTTTGCATTGCATTCATCTCATATTTACCTACGGCATTGTATTGGACTTGTTGGTTGAGCTTTGGTGATACGTGTACTAGATAGTGGTTCTTGAGATTGTGTTTCGGACATATCGTGGATTTTGCGGTTATATACTAGACATGGTGATTTGGTACTGGATTTGATTTTTTGGACTCTGTTGAGTTTTATCTGATTGTGAGCGTGCCTACTTTTTCTGTGTCTTTCTTATATATATATATATATATATATATATATATATTTTAACTGTTGTCGGCCTATGATGCCTACTCAGTACGTGATGTTGTACTGATTTTACCTTGTTACATTCTTTCTGAGTGCAGAGTTTGTGACAGGATCGACTAATGCGCTTCGTGACTGAGTCTCGAAGACGTCTGACGAGCATTCCAGGGTAAGCACTTGGATGGATTCGCTACCCGGATGGCTCTATCTATTCCTATCTTTATATTCTATCATTTAAACAGTATTTATGGATAGTTGAGAATTGTATATTCCTAGACATTATGTAGTGTCTCTTGTACTATTTAGACCATATTTTTGGGATTCGATGTCTCTTCCGCACTTATTATATTCATCAATTTATGTTAGACTTATTACTGTGTAATTCTGGGTAATTGGTTTTATTCTATTTATTGTTTGGTTGTGAATAAGGGACGATTTCGCCTACCAAGGTGGGAAACGGTAGGTGCTCGCACGTTCCCCTAGTTGGGGCGTGACACTCTTATTTAGTCCAATTTAGCAACCACAATGCTTAAGTTAGAGTTTGCAGTCTCAACATGGTTGGTAACAAGTCCAGCCAAATCACAATGAAGCCTTGCCCTTCCGTAGAACTTCCGAATGATCCAATCTGCTCAAATACAAATTAAGCATAAGAATATGAGACAAACAATACCTATATTACCTTATAGAAGATTTGGGTCCAAAAAGTCAACCCATAGACCCCGTTCCAAACCACAAAGGTCAATTTCGTAATTTTATTGGAAAACAATTTCAACATGGACTAATTAGCATTCTTGGGAATAATATAAATCCATTGATACCCATAATAGCTGTCACGACCCGACTCGGGGCCGCGACGAGCACCCGGTGCTAACCCACCCGAGCACCCTCTTAGCTTACTCTTATACTTACATCTAGGTGAACCGCATAATTATACATGCATTTCCATTCATTCGTCAACTAGTCCCATATGGACAACCGCACATTTATATCATCATAGGCATTTATGCCACATCAATATTCATGGGCCAACGTGGCCGACAAAATGATATACAAAACATAGGCCGACAAGGCCAAACACATCTACCCACACACACACATGTCTACGAGCCTCTAAGAGTATAACATATCACATTAGCGGGACAAGACCCCGCTATGCCCATAATTATATACACAAAAGAATGAGTACCCAAAAGATATGGCTCCGAAGGAAATGGGGCTCTCTATGTAATCTTCGAATAGGCAGCTAAGGATCAAGTCTGTCTCCCTGTGCACCTGCGGGCATGACGCAGCGTCCACAAACAAAAGGACGTCAGTACGAAGAATGTACTGAGTATGTAAAGCATGATCAACATCAATATAGAAGCATAATAGATATCATATGAAGATAGCATAGGAGGGGAGATAGTAATATCATCATCATCATGTCGCTTACTTGCATACATCGTCGTTCGTATCCCATAATGATACCCATACCATACTTGTGCTCATATTCGTATACATGTCCTTATTCGTATTCTTATACATAGTCTTATAACATTCATATTCATATCATATACATATCCATACACTTATATACATACATAGCGTTCCCGACCATAAGGTTCGGTGTTTCATACATACTTGGCCAACCAAGGCTCAATGTTATTTCTACCTGGCCCTACCAAGGCTTCAGGGTTATCCGTACCATCTGCAGATGTGTGCGCGCGTTACGTAATCGTATACATACTTTATACATAGTCATATACATATAGTCTTACCCGACATTATAAGCTCGGGGTTCATTATAGCCCTTCATAGGCACATATAAGTATAATAGCCCGTAGGCACCTTTTGCATCATTTTTGATATCATTATCATTACTATTCTCATCGTTATCATTACATCTACATTATGGACATACTCGTCATACGAGGGACATAGTATAATCATAGTATATATCAAGGGTCGTGAGCTTATGAGCTCGGAATGTCAACCATGTGAAGACAACATACTCATATGGAGGAATTAGGAATATGGCCAAAGAATCATGCCTTATGAAAGAAGGGTTAGCCTCACATACCTTTCCGTCGAACTATTCTACACTTGCACGTTCCCTTCCAATGCTAGCGTTTATACCTTCATTAATATCATAACAATGTCCATTAGTCATTCACATTATCCACATTATCTAGATTCCTCAATTTGCCTCTAATTCACCCACATTCATGATTATAACACCCATCTTCGTCCTTTCGTCTAAAGTGTTTAGTTCATGATCTTAATACCATTTATAACACATTCATATCACAACACAACAACATTCATAACCCAATTCAAACTATTCCTCAAAATGTCACTATTCATCATTCATGACCTAGTTGACCATATTTTCTACAATCCATGTATTTTAATTCTCCAATACCTTAAACATCTTGTAAAAATCATGAATCTTACCTTATAAGTTGTAGGATCAAGCTTTGGTTGATAATACTCTTCTTTGAGTAAAACCCTAGTTTTTCTCCATTTGGATTTCTTGACTTGGATGATCCTTGATGATTCCCTTATCCTTGATTCACTTGTCTTAATGTTATTGATGGCTTATAATCCTTGAAAACTCATATAATAAATGTAGAGAGAAGTGGTGTAATGTCGTAATGAAATAAAATAAGTCTTGATCCTCATATTTAATGAATTGGAAAATCTGTGCTGGGTGAACAGTGGTCGTCCATGGAGGTTTACGGTCCGTATTCCACTTTACGGACCGTCCCTCGTGGTCGTCTTTAAGCTTAAACAGGACCAGAGGCTTTGGCCTGCATGCATGGTGATTTACGACCATGGTTTACGGGCCGTAAATCACTTTTGGCACGCCAGTTTACGACCTGGTAGTTTACGGACCGTATACCAGTTTACGGTCCGTATTTGCACTTTACGACCACTGGCAGAAAGCTGAAGCTTTGGCATGGCAGTTTACGACTGCCAGTTTACGGTCCGTATTTGCAATATACGACCACTGGGCAGTTTTGCCAACTTTTAATTTTTCTCATTTCTCAACTTTCATTCAGATCATCCACATCCCTTTTCATACATTTCCCATGAAACATTATACACTCGCACTCCTTGCACACATCATTAGTTCATTTACTTGCGTACCAACGGGAAATTTTCCGAGGTGTAACATTCTACCCCCCTTAGGAACATTCGTCCTCGAATGTTAAAGGTTTGGGGAATTCTATAAAAATTTCGCCAGAGTTTCCTCTGTAATGTGGCACTACCACCCTGTCACAACAACCCACAATAACAATGCCTCACAGGGCAATAATACAACAGCACTAGAAATTTGGCCACACACGACCTGAATGTATAAAAGGGAAAACATGCATACCTTATGATTTTGACGTCTCATCTTGGACTTCTTCCAAGGGTTGAAATAAATGTGGGTATTGGGATCGCATATTCTCTTCCGCTTCCCATGTCATTTCCTCTCGATTGTTATTTCTCCACAGAACTTTAATTGAGGCCACTTCTTTGTTTCTAAGCCTCCATACTTGCCTATCTAATATGGCAATGGGTATTTCATCATAAGTTAGCTTTTCTGTCACCTGAATATCATCTACTGGGACGATCCTCGTAGGATCTCCAACACACTTCCGAAGCATCAAGATATGAAATACTGGATGGACTGACTCCAAATCTAGAGGTAGATCTAGCTCATAGACCACTTTGCCTATTTTGCGCACAATTTCGTATGGCCCAATATACCGGGGACTGAGCTTCCCCTTTTTGCCAAATCTCATCACGCCCTTCATCGGCGACACTTTCAAGAATACCCAATCTTTCACTTCGAACTCTAAGTCTCTTCGACGATTATCCGCATAGGACTTCTGACGACTTTGAGCCGCTAGCAACCGATCTTGTATGAGCTTAACTTTCTCTATTGCTTGCTGGACCAAGTATGGCCCTATCAACTTAGCTTCTCCGGTTTCAAACCACCCAATTGGGGATCTACACTTTCGCCCATATAGAGCTTCATACGGTGCCATTTGAATGCTAGAATGATAACTGTTATTGTAACCAAACTCAATGAGTGGAAAATGGTCATCCTAATTTCCTCCAAAATCTATCATACATGCCCGTAACATATCTTCAAGAGTATGAATAGTACGTTCAGCTTGCCCATCGGTCTGTGGGTGAAATGTCGTGCTTAGGCGCACTTGGGTCCCTAAACCTTCTTGGAAAGACCCCCAAAACTTGGCTGTAAACTGAGTTCCTCTATCGGAGATAATAGATACCGGAACGCCATGGAGTCTCACTATCTCTTTAAGATAAAGCTTGGCATAATCTTCTGCCATATAGGTCGTTCTGACCGGTAAGAAATGCGCTGACTTTGTGAGTCTATCCACGATCACCCATATAGAATCATATTTACGTCGAGAACGGGGTAACCCTGTAATGAAATCCATATTAATCACTTCCCACTTCCAAGTTGGGATTTCTATAGCTTGCAATAAGCCACCCGGCTTTTGGTGTTCTATCTTCACTTGTTGGCAATTAGGACACTGAGCTACGAATTCCGCTACGTCTTTCTTCATCCCATTCCACCAATATATAGTCTTAAGATCATGATACATTTTTGTCGCTCCGGGGTGAACGGAGTAACGGGAAAAATGAGCTTCTCTCAAAATCTGATGGCGTAGACCTGCCACATCGGGAACACATAACCTGCCTCGACATCGGAGAACTCCGTCTTCCGAAATGTCAAATGATGACTCCTCCTTCTGAGGGAGTGTATCTCTGTACTGCATTAGCATGGGATCCTCAAATTGTCGCTCTTTTACTTCCGCTACTAACGGTGAAACTGTTGAATTCTGAATAGTAGCTCCGCTGCTACCTGAGTCCACCACTCGGAATCCTAGGCTAGCTAACTGTTGTAGATCACGGGCCATTTGTTTCTTTTATGGTCGTACATCACTTAGACTTCCCATCGACCTACGGCTAAGAGCATCAGCCACAACATTTGCCTTTCCGGGGTGGTACAGGATTTCAACATCATAGTGTTTTAGTAACTCTAGCCATCATCGTTGCCGCAAATTCAACTCTTTCTGCTTGAAGATGTACTGGAGACTCTTATGATCTGTATAAATATCCACGTGGACACCATATAAGTAATGTCTCCATATCTTTAAAGCATGGACCACCGTGGCCAATTCTAAGTCATGGGTAGGATAATTCTGCTTATGTTTCCGTAATTGTCTAGAAGCATACGCAATCACCTTACCAATCTTTGAAAACCACTTGGCACCTTGCAATTGATCAAATAAATCATCAATCCTCGGGAGGGGATACTTGTCCTTAATTGTCACTTTATTCAATTGCCGATAATCAATGCACATTCTCAAGGAGCCATCCTTCTTCCGGACGAACAATACGGGTGCTCCCCACGGGGATGAACTAGGCCTAACGAAGACTTTTTCAAGCAAGTCTTTTAATTGCTCCTTCAACTCTTTCAACTCTACGGGTGCCATCTTATAGGGAGGAATAGATATGGGTTTAGTGTCTGGCAACACATCAATCGCAAAATCAATCTCTCGTTCGGGAGGAAGGCCTGGAAGCTCTTCCCGGGAACACATCCGGAAATTCGTTCACTACCGGAACTGACTGAAGAGTCGGCGACTCAGCTTCTACATCTTGAACTCGCACTAGGTGATAAATACACCCTTTCGTGATCATCTTTCTTGCCTTTAGATAGGAGATAAACCTACCCTTTGGTGACGCCGTATTTCCTTTCCATTCTAAGACTGGTTCTCCCGGAAACTAGAAGCGAACCATTTTCATTCTACAATCAACATTGGCGTAGCAAGAAGCCAACCAATCCATGCCCATAATGACATCAAAATCTACCTGTTATGTCCCGTGTTTTCGCATATTTGGAAATCGAGAAAAATGAATAAGACTTGTGTGTTATAAGGAAATATTTTGATTCTAGATAATATGACTATGTTGGTTATGAAACTATTGGTGCTAAGTCATTGGGGAAGGCCGAGGGTAAATTTGGAATTTCGGAAATTAGTTTCGGGAATTACAAAACGAGATTCTTACGAATTGGGCCAAGAAAAATTGAATAAGAATTGAGGCCCAAGGTTAATGGGGTGGCCGGCCACTAGGCAAGGCCCAAACCCATTTTAAATGTCATGTGTTATGCACATGACCCTTAATAATGGATATATATCAAGTTGTCTTGGTAATTATCAAGAACAAAGCAAAGCAAAAAAAAAAAATTTGAAGAACACCACAAAGAAGGCTCTCGGCCGAATAGGGAAAGAGAAAAAAAAAATCCCAAGCCCTTGATTCCAACCCAAATATCTTAGTTTTCGCATATTTGTGAAGTACTCAAGACGCTCTCCGACGGAGTACAATTAGTTTGGCGAAAGGTGCGCGTTTGCGACAAGTCAGAATTTAAGAAAAGGTAAGAATTTTGCTATTCTTTTGTTATGGAATTTGTATGAATGTGATAAGGATTGAGAATAGACGAGAATCCCGTAGTTTTGATATGTGTAGAAAACTGTGGGTGTGTGTGTGTTTGGTGTTGTAGCCGTGAGCTACATGAAGTGCAAGGCCATGTAAATTTGATCTTGTTAGTTGGTTTGTGGCATCGTTGTGACATTTATGACGTAAATGATCGTTTAATGAATTGAATTGGTGTTGGAAAATGATTTCGGAACATTATGGGAAAGTGTATACCTTTGGTATATTTGTGTATATCATTGTATATCTATGATGCTAAGGACTTTAAATATGACTTATGGTTGATGCTAATGAATTTGGAGTGAAACAATGAGAGTTAGAACGTTCGTCGTAATTTTTGATGTTTTGAATGAAATATGGAAAGTAATGAACTTTGGGAAATTTTGTATATGGTTTGGAGCATAATTGGGGTGTGATTGAATAATTTTGAGTGATTGAATGAATACAATAATGTGGACATAGATTTGGAATTGTGAAGTTGGAATGAAAAGTTGCCAACTTATATAGTAAGGAAGAACATTGAAGTTAGAATGGTTTGATTATGGTTTATGTTGTTTGATGATGTTTGGGTTGTTGTTGTTGATGTATTTTGAACCGAGCTAAGTATCGGGGGTGTTAGATTTATAGGGGAAATGCTGCCGAAATTTCGGTAGACAAAAATCAAGTTAATGGAAATCTTAAGCCTAAGAATCTCTAATTGGTAACTTTGACCATTTGCAGTTTCTGGACGAAACGGGATTTGATTTTAAGGAAAGCATAAGACGTCCATAAGGTATGTAAAGCTCCCCACTTCTTCGTTTGGCATGTCTTAGTATGTTAGGTGAATATCGGAGCCCCCGTAGCAATTCTGCTCCTCGAAACCCGATCTATAAAACGGCTACTATTCATTCAATTCAATTGAAGCCTAAGGGCCCTATTTTGGCTAGAATGCAACTAAATATCCGAAACCTATGGAAATGTGATCGGGTCACTTTGAAATCATTATGTATGATCTGTTAGCCTCTAAATGTTCGTAAATTATGTTCGCCACCTCGATTTGACCCGAGGTGGGCCCGCTAACCCCGAGACGCCCTAGTTGTCCTATCGGGCTCTTTTTTGGATGAACTTCGATATGAGATCTTCGACTTTGAAACTTCCCTCTATGAAATATGTTTTGACTAGTATGATATGTTAAGTTCCGTTTGAGCCATACGTACCGCTTTGGAAACATTTCCTGAATTAAACTTTCGTATCAAGTAACCTTTTGTCTATTTTGGGTCTACGAAATGACTTATGAAATTATTAAGTTTTGAAAGGCTATTTTGAAATATAATTTGCATTTGTTTGCTCACGACTCCGCTCGTGCCTTATTATGACTTCGTTCACCGGTTCCCGGGCCGGTTATGATTCGTGCGCCCTATGATAATTCGGCCGTATGTTGTGTTTCGGTTCCCGAGGCCTCGCCATAGGGCCGGGTTCCGTTTGGAGTTATGCTGTGATATAGCTGGTGATGCGATACGCTCCCATGTGTATGTGTGTTCAGGGATGTACGGAGATTTGAAACCTTCCGGTGTTATGCTGTGTGTGGCGCCAGCGTCGGAGTGGCGACCACGTTCTTAAGCATTGCATGATTTCGTTTGCATTATGTATATGTATATGATTTTGATACGGATTTTGACACATTGAGTTGTACTCCCCTTTGTTATCCGGTTTGCTTTCAGTTTTGGCCATACTTCTGTACTCCGTGCTTTACATACTCAGTACATATTTCGTACTGACCCCCCTTCTCTTCGGGGGCTGCGTTTCATGCCCGCAGGTACAGACATTGGTGATCCTCCACTGTAGGCTTCACTTTTCTGCTATTTCGGAGTACTCCTCCTTGATCCGGAGTCCACTTCTGGTACAGACATCTTTTGCTATGTATATTTTGTACATTTGACTATTGGGTACGGCGGGGCCTGTCTCGCCATATGTCTTTGTTTTGGATTCGTAGAGGCCTGTAGTCATATGTGTGGGGCGAGGGTCCTATATATGTTTGTTTGATTTTGTTTTCGGGTCTTAAAGCGGTCTGTTTGTTATGATGGCCCTAAATGGCCCTTATGCTTATATTTGCACTTACGACCGGCGATGTCCATTCCGCCGCTCCTTTTGGATTCGATATGATATTTTGATTTGTGCGACCGCCTAAGACATATTTTGATATAAGTTATGTTTGATATGATTTTTATGAAATCTTGAAATAAGTTTGGATTTGGTAAATGAATATGCGATTTGGTCTGGGTACCCAGGTAGGGTGCCAGTCGCGGCCCACGGGGCTGGGTCGTGACAAAAGTGGTATCAGAGCGGTTTGTCCTCGGAATGTCTACAGGCCGTGTCTCGTAGAGTCTTGTTTATCGATGTGTTGTGCACCACACCTATGAACGGGAAACTACAGGGCACTTAGGATGTTACCTTCTTTGGAATCTTAGATCGTGCGATAGAGCTGTGCTATTAGGGTGATTCTGATCTGACCCGTTATTGTGTTTGCAGTGATGCCTCCGAAGAAGGCAACGGCGGCCCAGAAGGGCAAGGCACGGATGGGAGAGACTAGTCAGGCACAGCGAGCTACCCGAGCTCGTGTTTATGATTTGCCTGAGGTTGTGCCTCATTCTGAGGGGTCTGCTACACCCCCACTAGTACAGCCAGGAGCAGGACCTTCAGCAGCTCCAGAGGCCCGAGTACCCGTTCCTGAGACTCCAGCTCCTCAGCCAGGGGCGGGGGACAGGACCCTAAGAGAGGCTGTACAGTTGCTGACTACACTGGTAGCAGGACAGGCTCGCAGACGCGGGCGGAGGGACGATGATGATGATGACAGGCGGGACAGCCTGAGAGTTCGGGAGTTCTTATTATGTGGCCCTCCAGAGTTTTTCGGGTCTAAGCCCGACGAGGACCCCCATGACTTTATTCGGGGGATGCGGCGCTCACTAGACTTGGTCAGGGCTTCAGAGATCGAGTCAGTCGAGTTGGCCTCGCATAGACTTCGGGATGTTGCGGCTCACTGGTACGAGACTTGGGAGTTATCCAGGGGTGAGGGTGCTCCTCCAGCTACGTGGGATCAGTTTGTGACTGCTTTCACCCGCCACTTTCTGCCCCCAGAGTTACGGCGGGCGCGGGCTTACCGATTCTTACATCTGCAGCAGAGGGGTCGGAGTGTTCGCGAGTATAATCTTGAGTTTGATTCTCTGGCCCGATATGCACCGGCCGTAGTAGCAGATATGTCCGATCGGATGCACAGATATGTTATGGGATTGGATCGGTATTTGATCGACGGCTATATGGCAGTGTCATTGCAGACAGATATGGACATTGCCCGACTTCAGGCCTATGTGATGGGTATGGAGGACCATCACAGGTCTGATCATTCTGGTAGAGATCGGGATAGGAGGCCGCCCAAGAGGGCTAGGTCCGCGGGATATTCCGGAGATTTTCGGGGCGGACAACCTCAACAGTAGCAGTCAGGCAGACAGCTTCCTCCGTCCAGCCGGAGTACTCAGTTAGGCAGCCGGAGATTTGATAGTGCAGGACCGTCTGGGGCTGGTCAGAGCTCCAGGGCGGCAGGTTCACAGGTGTCTAGAGGCCCCAGCCAGGCCAGACCACCCAGGCCCCGTTGTTCTCATTGCGGGAAGTCTCATCCTGGGGAGTGCTATCGAGCTACTGGAGCTTGTTTTTCGTGTGGTGGTCAGGGCCATTTTATGAGAGATTGTCCGTTGGCGAGCGGTTCTGGTAGCGTGGCTCAGCCGACGGGGTCAGCCGCCGGTTCATCATCTGCTCCATCTGTTGCACGCCCTGGAGGGCGAGGTATGCCGGCACTGGCAGGACGCGGTCGAAGCCGCGGTGGCGTTTCAGGTTCTAGCGGTCCCTCGAACCGCATATATGCTTTGGCTAGCCGCCAGGATCAGGAGGCTTCACCAAACGTCGTCACAGGTACACTACTGGTTTTCTCCAGATCTGTATATGCATTGATTGACCCTGGCTCTACTTTATCATATATTTCACCGCTCGTTGCTAGTAAAATTGGGATAGTGTCTGAGCCTATAGAGCCATTTGAGGTAGCTACGCTAGTTGGGGATTTTGTTATAGCAAGACAGATCTATGGGGATTGTTCTGTGACTATTTATGATCGTTGCACTAAAGCTGATTTGATAGAGTTAGACATGCTTGAGTTTGATGTCATTATGGGTATGGACTGGTTGTCTTCCTGTTATGCTAATGTCGACTGCCAGAGAAAGGTAGTCCGTTTTCAGTTTCCAGGGGAACCAGTTATAGAGTGGTTCGGATCTACAGCATCGCCGAGGGGTAAGTTTATTTCATACCTCAAGGCTAAGAAGATGATCCAGAAGGGTTATATCTACCATTTGGTTCGTGTGCACGATACTGCAGCTGAGACACCTACCCTTCAGTCTGTTCCGGTCGTTAATGAATTCCCAGATGTATTTCCTGACGAGCTTCCTGGCCTTCCGCCTGAGCGGGAGATTGATTTTACTATAGAGCTGTTGCCAGACACGCAGCCTATATCTATTCCTCCGTACAGGATGGCACCGGCTGAATTGAAGGAGTTGAAGGAGCAGCTGAAAGATCTGTTGGATAAGGGCTTTATTAGACCCAGCACATCACCCTGGGGAGCGCCGGTATTATTTGTGAGAAAGAAAGATGGGTCACTGCGCATGTGCATCGACTACCGGCAGCTGAATAAGGTGACAGTAAAGAATAAATATCCCCTTCCCCAGATTGATGATTTGTTTGATCAGCTGCAGGGTGCTAAACATTTTTCAAAGATAGATCTGCGCTCAGGTTATCATCAGGTGAGAGTGCGGGAGTCAGATATCCCGAAGACTGCTTTCAGGACCCGGTATGGGCATTATGAGTTCAGAGTTATGTCTTTCGGGCTGACTAATGCTCCAGCGGTATTTATGGATCTGATGAATCAGGTATTTAGGCCTTTTCTGGACATGTTTGTTATTGTATTTATTGATGACATCCTGATTTACTCGCGATCAGCCGAGGAGCATTCAGATCATTTGAGGACGGTACTTGGCATTCTCCGTCAGCAGAAGTTATATGCTAAATTTTCTAAATGTGAGTTCTGGTTAACTTCTGTGGCATTCTTGGGCCATATTGTCGGTGCAGATGGTATTCGGGTCGATACGCAGAAGATTGAGGCTGTACAGAATTGGCCCAGGCCTACTACACCGACAGAGGTGCGCAGTTTTCTGGGATTGGCCGGGTATTATCGCAGGTTCGTGGAGGATTTTCTTCTGTTGCAGCACCACTGACGAAGCTTACCCAGAAAGCAGCAAAATTTCAGTGGACCGATGCCTGCGAGCGCAGCTTTCAGATGCTGAAGGAAAGATTGGTTACAGCACCAGTTTTGGCTCTTCCAGAGGGATCCGACGGGTATGTTGTCTATTGTGACGCCTCTGGTATTGGGATAGGTTGTGTATTGATGCAGCACGGTCGAGTTATAGCCTATGCTTCCCGGTAGCTCAGACCGCACGAGAAGAATTATCCCACTCATGATCTTGAGTTGGCCGCGGTAATTCATGCTTTGAAGATTTGGTGGCATTATTTATATGGGGTCCATGTTGATATCTATACGGACCATAAGAGTCTCCAGTATATTTTTAAACAGAAGGAACTAAATTTGCGGCAGCGGAGATGGCTTGAGCTACTAAAGGATTACGACGTTGATATTCTGTACCATCCAGGGAAAGCCAATGTGGTAGCTGATGCGCTTAGCCGCAAGTCCGTAGGCAGTCTGGCTGGTGTACCATCTGATAAGAGAGATTTGGTTCGTGATATTCATCAGCTGGCCAGCCTCAGAGTTCGTTTGTTGGATTCTGGAGATTCTGGGATTTCTGTTCGTCCAGTTGCTGAATCATCTATTATTCAGGAGGTAAAGCAGCGCCAGTTTTAAGATCCTCTTCTGATTCAGTACAGAGATGTGGCTCTTAATAAAGCAAAGACTCCGTTTGAAATCTCGCATGAAGGAGTATTATTATATGACGGCAGATTCTGCGTACCGGACGTTGCGGGCTTACGGCGGCAGATTATGGGCGAGGCACATAATGCACGGTATTCTGTTCATCCTGGTTGCACTAAAATGTATCGGGATCTCAGGTGTTTGTATTGGTGGGACGGTATGAAGAAAGATATTGCTGAGTTTGTTAGCAGTGCCCGAACTGCCAGCAAGTTAAGATCGAGCATCAGAAGCCCGGTGGATTATTACAGGAGATGGAGATTCCAGCCTGGAAACGGGAGATGATTAATATGGATTTCATTGTTGGGTTACCGCGTACTCCACGCAGGTACGACTCTATCTGGGTTATTGTTGACAGGCTGACGAAATCAGCCCATTTCCTTCCGGTTCGGACTACTTATTCGGCTGAGGACTATGCCAGATTGTATATCAGAGAGATAGTAAGACTTCACGGAGTCCCTGTATCTATTATTACTGACCGAGGTGCTCAGTTTACAGCAAATTTTTGGAGGTCATTTCAGGAGGGATTAGGGACTCAGGTGAGCCTCAGTACAGTTTTTCACCCTCAGTCCGACGGGCAGGACGAGCGCACTATTCAGACGCTCGAAGATATGTTGCGGGCCTGCGTTATTGATTTCAGGGGCAACTGGGATGATCATTTGCCGCTTATTGAGTTTGCCTATAATAACAGTTATCACTCCAGCATTCAGATGGCTCCGTACGAGGCCCTTTATGGCAGGAGATGCAGATCTCCTATTGGCTGGTTTGACGTGGGCGAGACTAAGCTGATTGGGCCAAATGTGATCCAGGAAGCTGTAGATAAGGTAAAGCTTATTCGGGAGCGATTATTGGCTGCTCAGAGTCGACAGAAAGCTTATGCAGACAGACGACGTCGACCGTTAGAGTTCCAGATTGGCGACTGGGTATTTCTGAAGGTGTCGCCCATGAAGGGTGTCATGAGATTCGGTAGAAAGGTTAAGTTGAGCCCGCGGTACATTGGGCCGTATCAGATTGTTCGGAGGATAGGCGCAGTCGCCTACGAGCTAGACTTACCATCCGATTTGGAGGCCGTACACCCGGTATTTCATGTGTCTATGCTGCGGAAGTGCATTGGTGACCCTTCCAGGATATTCCCAGTAGATGACCTTCAGGTAACGGAGCAGTTGTCTTATGACGAGCAGCCTGTGTCTATTCTGGATCGACAGGTAAGGAGATTGCGCACTAAGGAAGTGCCTTCTGTCAAAGTCCTGTGGCGCAATAACAATCGAGAGGAGATGACTTGGGCGGCGGAGGACGAGATGAAGAAGAAATACCCCTACTTGTTTCCGGCGTCCACAGGTAATCTAAACTTTTCAGTTTGTTGTGTTGATTGATGAAATGAATTATGTATGCCATTATTAACAAGGGACACTCCTGCCATGATCATAAGGCCTTATAAGATTAATTTAACATTCGGGGACGAATGTTTTTAAGGGGGGGAGAATGTTATGTCCCGTGTTTTCGCATATTTGGAAATCGAGAAAAATGAATAAGACTTGTGTGTTATAAGGAAATATTTTGATTCTAGATAATATGACTATGTTGGTTATGAAACTATTGGTGCTAAGTCATTGGGGAAGGCCGAGGGTAAATTTGGAATTTCGGAAATTAGTTTCGGGAATTACAAAACGAGATTCTTACGAATTGGGCCAAGAAAAATTGAATAAGAATTGAGGCCCAAGGTTAATGGGGTGGCCGGCCACTAGGCAAGGCCCAAACCCATTTTAAATGTCATGTGTTATGCACATGACCCTTAATAATGGATATATATCAAGTTGTCTTGGTAATTATCAAGAACAAAGCAAAGCAAAAAAAAAAATTTGAAGAACACCACAAAGAAGGCTCTCGGCCGAATAGGGAAAGAGAAAAAAAAAATTCCCAAGCCCTTGATTCCAACCCAAATATCTTAGTTTTCGCATATTTGTGAAGTACTCAAGACGCTCTCCGACGGAGTACAATTAGTTTGGCGAAAGGTGCGCGTTTGCGACAAGTCGGAATTTAAGAAAAGGTAAGAATTTTGCTATTCTTTTGTTATGGAATTTGTATGAATGTGATAAGGATTGAGAATAGACGAGAATCCCGTAGTTTTGATATGTGTAGAAAACCGTGGGTGTGTGTGTGTTTGGTGTTGTAGCCGTGAGCTACATGAAGTGCAAGGCCATGTAAATTTGATCTTGTTAGTTGGTTTGTGGCGTCGTTGTGACATTTATGACGTAAATGATCGTTTAATGAATTGAATTGGTGTTGGAAAATGATTTCGGAACATTATGGGAAAGTGTATACCTTTGGTATATTTGTGTATATCATTGTATATCTATGATGCTAAAGACTTTAAATATGACTTATGGTTGATGTTAATGAATTTGGAGTGAAACAATGAGAGTTAGAACGTTCGTCGTAATTTTTGATGTTTTGAATGAAATATGGAAAGTAATGAACTTTGGGAAATTTTGTATATGGTTTGGAGCATAATTGGGGTGTGATTGAATAATTTTGAGTGATTGAATGAATACAATAATGTGGACATAGATTTGGAATTGTGAAGTTTGAATGAAAAGTTGCCAACTTATATAGTAAGGAAGAACATTGAAGTTAGAATGGTTTGATTATGGTTTATGTTGTTTGATGATGTTTGGGTTGTTGTTGTTGATGTATTTTGAGCCGAGCTAAGTCTCGGGGGTGTTAGATTTTTAGGGGAAATGCTGCCGAAATTTCGGTAGACAAAAATCAAGTTAATGGAAATCTTAAGCCTAAGAATCTCTAATTGGTAACTTTGACCATTTGCAGATTCTGGACGTAACGAGATTTGATTTTAAGGAAAGCATAAGACGTCCATAAGGTATGTAAAGCTCCCCACTTCTTCGTTTGGCATGTCTTAGTATGTTAGGTGAATATCGGAGCCCCCGGAGCAATTCTGCTCCACGAAACCCGATCTATAAAACGGCTACTATTCATTCAATTCAATTGAAGCCTAAGGGCCCTATTTTGGCTAGAATGCAACTAAATATCCGAAACCTATGGAAATGTGATCGGGTCACTTTGAAATCATTATGTATGATCTGTTAGCCTCTAAATGTTCGTAAATTATGTTCGCCACCTCGATTTGACCCGAGGTGGGCCCGCTAACCCCGAGACGCCCTAGTTGTCCTATCGGGCTCTCTTTTTGGATGAACTTCGATATGAGATCTTCGACTTTGAAACTTCCCTCTATGAAATATGTTTTGACTAGTATGATATGTTAAGTTCCGTTTGAGCCATACGTACCGCTTTGGAAACATTTCCTGAATTAAACTTTCGTATCAAGTAACCATTTGTCTATTTTGGGTCTACGAAATGACTTATGAAATTATTAAGTTTTGAAAGGCTATTTTGAAATATAATTTGCATTTGTTTGCTCACGACTCCGCTCGTGCCTTATTATGACTTCGTTCACCGGTTCCCGGGCCGGTTATGATTCGTGCGCCCTATGATAATTCGGCCGTATGCTGTGTTCCGGTTCCCGAGGCCTCGCCATAGGGCCGGGTTTCGTTTGGAGTTATGCTGTGATATAGCTGGTGATGCGATACGCTCCCATGTGTATGTGTGTTCAGGGATGTACGGAGATTTGAAACCTTCCGGTGTTATGCTGTGTGTGGCGCCAGTGTCGGAGTGGCGACCACGTTCTTAAGCGTTGCATGATTTCGTTTGCATTATGTATATGTATATGATTTTGATACGGATTTTTACACATTGAGTTGTACTCCCCTTTGTTATCCGGTTTGCTTTCAGTTTTGGCCATACTTCTGTACTCCGTGCTTTACATACTCAGTACATATTTCGTACTGACCCCCCTTCTCTTCGGGGGCTGCGTTTCATGCCCGCAGGTACAGACATTGGTGATCCTCCACTGTAGGCTTCACTTTTCTGCTATTTCGGAGTACTCCTCCTTGATCCGGAGTCCACTTCTGGTACAAACATCTTTTGCTATGTATATTTTGTACATTTGACTATTGGGTACGGCGGGGCCCTGTCTCGCCATATGTCTTTGTTTTGGATTCGTAGAGGTCTGTAGTCATGTGTGTGGGGCGAGGGTTCTATATATGTTTGTTTGATTTTGTTTTCGGGTCTTAAAGCGGTCCGTTTGTTATGATGGCCCTAAATGGCCCTTATGCTTATATTTGCACTTACGACCGGCGATGTCCATTCCGCCGCTCCTTTTGGATTCGATATGATATTTTGATTTGTGCGACCGCCTAAGACATATTTTGATATAAGTTATGTTTGATATGATTTTTATGAAATCTTTAAATAAGTTTGGATTTGGTAAATGAATATGCGATTTGGTCTGGGTATCCAGGTAGGGTGCCAGTCGCGGTCCACGGGGCTGGGTCGTGACACTACCATCTTTAGTTCATGCAAGTCAGGTATAGTACGGTGGTCACATATCACGACTACACAATCTTTATACACTGGGCTAGCTATCACCGATTCGCCAACGGGCGTAGACACCTCAAAAGGTTTGATCGACTCCGGCTCGACTATAAATCGACCCGCAATATATGGAGTAACATATGATAATGTGGAGCCCGGATCAATCAAAGCATATACATCATGAGAGAATACCGATAATATACCTGTGACCACATCAGGAGAAGACTCAGGATCTTGGCATCCAGCCAAAGCATAAATACTGTGCTGAGGACCGCTAGTACTGAGAGCTCTGCCTCTACCTCTACCTCTACCATGGCCGACTGGCCCATGTGAACCCGGCCCCGTAGGGCGTACAGATGCTGATGATCCGGCTGCCAACCCTGATGGCTGGGTCCTACCTCTACCCTGTACTGAGGGGCAATCACGCATGATATGGCCTGGTTGACCACATGAATAGCAACCATCCGAGCCCAATCGGCATCGACCCCAATGCAACTTCCCACACTGGGAACATCGTGGTACAGGTGGCCTTGACTGGCCTGAATCACCTCTAAACTGAGACCCCGAATAACCCTGACTCGGCTCGGAACGAGTAGATCTTTCAAATCTCTGCCCCATGAAATGTGGAGGTGCACTGGTCATAGAATAGCCTGAATGGCTGGGAAACTGCTGTCTGTGTCCGCCCCTGGACTCGCTCCTCGAACCCGAAGGTCTGGCCCTCTTGTTATGGCTCCTATCCTGCTCACGTTCATTTCTCCGCTACTGTAGGTGCTCCTCTAATTCCTGAGCATGTGCCTGAATGCGTGCAATATCCATGCCATTCTGAAGGGACGCAGTTAAACATTTATCCATCAGGTGTGGCCCTAGGCCTTTCACAAACCGGTGCACCCGATCGCCCATATCCGCTACCATGGCCTAAGCATACCTATCCAAGGAATTGAAGTGGAGACTATACTCTGTAGCACGCATGCTACCTTGCCTCAAATTCAAGAATTTATCGGCCCTAGCTCGCCGAACTTCCGGAGGCATATAATGACGGAGAAAAGCATCAACAAACTCTTGCCATACCGGTGGAGGTGCATTGGCTCCCCGCGAAGCCATCCAAACCGTATACCACTGGATTGAGACATCCCTCAATCTATATGATACTAGCTCCACCGATTCGGTGTCTGAAGCATGTATCAACCGGAGCATCCTTAGCATACCATCAATAAAGTCCTGGGGGTCCTCCTCCAGTTTCGACCCAAACAATTTCGGGGGTTTCAAAGCGATGAAGACACGGGCCCTTGCACTAACAGTCCTATCACATTGCCCTGCGCTTGGCCTCTGAGTCTGGGCCGCAACCAACTGAGTCAACAAATTAATGGCCTCTCTCACGTCTTGGCCTGAAGCATTCGGTGGAGGAGCTGAAGCTGGGGCTGAGGCTCCCACGTGCTCCTCAGTAATAGGCACTCTCTGGGAGGACTGAGATTGAGTTGCACTCTGGGACTCATCTTCCTCTACTACCGGTGGCGATGCTCTTTCAGCCCGCTTTTCTGCCACCGTCTTGCCCTTTTGGGCTGCTGTAGCCTTTTTCTTTTTAGGCATCTCTGAAATACACAACACACGATTTAGGAACAAGAATTTCTTACGTCATAGCTCTATCGCACGATTCTTATGAAGAAAGAAGGTCATATATTCCTAAAATGTCCGCAGCTTCTCGTTTATAAGTGTGGCGCGCAACACACCCATAACCAAGACTCTACTAGACACGGCTCGTAGACACATCCTAGGACTGAACTGCTCTGATACCACTTTTGTCACGACCCGACTCGGGGCCGCGACGAGCATCCGGTGCTAACCCACCCGAGCACCCTCTTAGCTTACTCTTATACTTACATCTAGGTGAGCCTCATAATTATACATGCATTTCCATTCATTCGTCAACTAGTCCCATATGGACAACCGCACATTTATATCATCATAGGCATTTATGCCATATCAATATTCATGGGCCAACGTGGCCGACAAAATGATATACAAAACATAGGCCGACAAGGCCAAACACATCTACCCCCACACACACATGTCTACGAGCCTCTAAGAGTATAACATATCACATTAGCGGGACAGGACCCCGCTATGCCCATAATTATATACACAAAAGAATGAGTACCCAAAAGATATGGCTCCGAAGGAAATGGGGCTCTCTATGTAATCTCCGAATAGGCAGCTAAGGATCAAGTCTGTGTCCCTGTGCACCTGCGGGCATGACGTAGCGTCCACAAACAAAAGAATGTACTGAGTATGTAAAGCATGATCAACATCAATATAGAAGCATAATAGATATCATATGAAGATAGCATAGGAGGGGAGACAGTAATATCATCATCATCATGTCGCTTACTTGCATACATCGTCGTTCGTATCCCATAATGATACCCGTACCATACTTGTGCTCATATTCGTATACATGTCCTTATTCGTATTCTTATACATAGTCTTATCACATTCATATTCATATCATATTCATATCATATACATAGCCATACACTTATATACATACATAGCGTACCCGACCATAAGGTTCGGTGTTTCATACATACTTGGCCAACCAAGGCGCAATGTTATTTCTACCTGGCCCTACCAAGGCTTCAGGGTTATCCGTACCATCTGCAGATGTGTGCGCGCGTTATGTAATCTTATACATACTTTATACATAGTCATATACATATAGTCTTACTCGGCATCATAAGCTCGGGGTTCATTATAGCCCTTCATAGGCACATATAAGTATAATAGCCCGTAGGCACCTTTTGCATCATTTTTGATATCATTATCATTACTATTCTCATCGTTATCATTACATCTACATTATGGACTTACTCGTCATACGAGGGACATAGTATAATCATAGTATATATCAAGGGTTGTGAGCATATGAGCTCAGAATGTCAACCATGTGAAGACAACATACTCATATGGAGGAATTAGGAATATGGCCAAAGAATCATGCCTTATGAAAGAAGGGTTAGCCTCACATACCTTTCCGTCGAACTATTCTACACTTGCACGTTCCCTTCCAATGCTAGCGTTTATACCTTCATTAATATCATAACAATGACCATTAGTCATTCACATTATCCACATTATCTAGATTCCTTAATTTGCCTCTAATTCACCCACATTCATGATTATAACACCCATCTTCGTCCTTTCGTATAAAGTGTTTAGTTCATGATCTTAATACCATTTATAACACATTCATATCACAACACAACAACATTCATAACCCAATTCAAACTATTCCTCAAAATGTCACTATTCATCATTCATGACCTATTTGACCACATTTTCTACAATCCATGTATTTTAATTCTCCAATACCTTAAACATCTTGTAAAAATCATGAATCTTACCTTAGAAGTTGTAGGATCAAGCTTTGGTTGATAATACTCTTCTTTGAGCAAAACCCTAGTTTTTCTCCATTTGGATTTCTTGACTTGGATGATCCTTGATGATTCCCTTATCCTTGATTCACTTGTCTTAATGTTATTGATGGCTTATAATCCTTGAAAACTCATATAATAAATGTAGAGAGAAGTGGTGTAATGTTGTAATGAAATAAAATAAGTCTTGATCCTCATATTTAATGAATTGGAAAATCTGTGTTGGGTGAACAGTGGTCATCCATGGAGGTTTACGGTCCGTATTCCACTTTACGGACCGTCCCTCGTGGTCGTCTTTAAGCTTAAACAGGACCAGAGACTTTGGCCTGCATGCATGGTGATTTACGACCATGGTTTACGGGCCGTAAATCACTTTACGGTCCGTCCACCAGGTCGTATTATACCTCTTCCTCAGCTGGCAGAAAGTTGAAGTTGGCACGCCAGTTTACGACCTGGTAGTTTACGGACCGTATACCAGTTTACAGTCCGTATTTGCACTTTACGACCACTGGCAGAAAGCTGAAGCTTTGGCATGGCAGTTTACGACTGCAAGTTTACGGACCGTATTGCACTTTACGGTCCGTTTTTGCAATATACGACCACTGGGCAGTTTTGCCAACTTTCAATTTTTCTCATTTCTCGACTTTTCATGCAGATCATCCGCATCCCTTTTCATACATTTCCCATGAAACATTATACACTCGCACTCCTCGCACATATCATTAGTTCATTTACTTGCGTACCAACGGGAAATTTTCTGAGGTGTAACAATAGCATTCTTTAATCCAAACCCAATTTAAGCCCTAAAATTAGGATTCTGAACCCAAAAGGGCAGAACCGTAAATTGAACCTAGAATCTTGTTCCTCATACTTAATATAACTCATAACCCAAAACCATCCATTAATAATCACTAATTCATGCTCAATTACCAAAACCCCCCATTTCTTAGGTTAAGGTCCAAAACCCTTCAGTTTTCTCTTTAATCCAAACATTCTAAGCATGCAATATAGGTCTAAATCATAGGAATAATCAAAATACAAAGTTAAGAGGACTTACCCAATGGTTTCTCCTTGATATCTCTTCAGTCTCCTCCAAAATCGTTCTCAAGCTTAAGGGTTTTGAAATGAAAGTCTAAAGAAAGAAGGCATTAAAATTCACATTCTATACAACGATTCGCTCATCTGTGCACTCAAGCTCGCACCTGTGCACTCGCACGGCGGACAATACCTTACTGAGGCACAACCTTTACAAAATATCTCAATTTGCAGATGCGGGACTTCCTTCGCAGCGACGACCTTGCTTCTGCGGGAGAATCTTCGCAAAAGCGAACTAAGGCTGTCACGACCCGTCTAGGGGCCGTGACGAGTACCCGATACTTGTACCGAGCACCCCTTGTCTATCGTTTTACCTTTACCTCTTAGCAAGCCATGTAAACATAGCCATTTTTTTTTAACATTAACATTAGCGGCGTCATTCTGAACATAGACTAATAAACTTCGTTATCACTTATACATTAACATTAGCATGCCAAAACACCATATACCTAACTATACTTAACTGACTGTACATATCTGTCTACGAGCCTCTAGACGTAGTACACTTATACATAGAAAGGGCTGAGTATTGCCATGCCCGAATATATATACACAAAATAGTACCAAGGAAGTGAGGCTCCGGAATAACTGGAGCACTGTCAACACTGCTGGTAGAGCTTCTAAGGATCAAATCCGCCTGTCTGCTGACCTGCGCGGCATGAAACGCAGCGTCCACAAGAAGGGACGTCAGTACGAATAGTGTACCGAGTATGTAAGGCATGAATAGTAATATACAGAAAATATGAATCATGTATAATGACATAAGAGAGTTACAACACATGTCCTGGGATAGAAACATAACCTGTATATATATATACCCTTGGCAGGTGCTATGCGTACTTAGCTTTCCTTTAAGAATCTTTCCTTGTTCATATACATATACATATAAAATAGGACATCTCATATTGCCGAGGCGTCGGCAGCCGATCCATTTAACCATAAATATACACATCCCTTGTCCGGGCATCCCGCGTCCGGGACGATATCATATCATGTAATGCCAACTGATCAGGTGGATATGCGTTCATAACGCTCTGCCCTTACATCCATTTTCCCCCGTATACATATGCATATATCATGTACATATATCAATGTCTATAGCGCTCTAGCTCTTTTATCATATACATATACGTGTGTCATGTGCATGTATCAGCGTCTATAGCGCTCTAGCTCTTTCGTCATGTGCATATTTTAAAAATATATACACATATCTTACATACATTTACATGTCTTATATGCATTTACGTATCCTATATACATATGTCTCATAGGCACGCAGGAAAGCCCAAAGAAGAATCATGTAGTTATCGGAGTGACGTAAGGTTGGTGACCTCCAATTATATTATGAACACTCGTGATCGCTTTGTCTCACCTTGAAGGAACGAGTATTTTAAGGTGAGACTATCAACGGGGAATAATATTAAAGTAAACGTAGAATGAAATCGGAGCATCATAGATGACAGTTCATAGACTTTGAAATCTTTTAGAAAATAAAGTCATAGCTAGGAAATATAAATAAGATTCAAAAATTAGTTTATCATTTTCATGTTTACATAAGATACTTAGCTTAGTCATCTTAGTCATCGAGTCGTTCCGGTAGTACGTATCATAGGCATATTCTCTTATCTAACATCATTGTTATCATTATCGTCATGGAAGTGCCCTCGTTAGAGGAGTCATAGTATTTATCATTTGGTATCGAAATCGGGATCAAAGGTTCCCTTTGGATTCACTTCAAGTAAGTCAAGCAAGACTGTAAGGAAAAATTCGAGAGTAGCGGGCCCACCTCGGGCCGGATGAGGTAGCGTATACGATTTACGTATGTTACGTGTCATAGCGTTACTTATGAGGGTCTTAGGGTAATCGGGTCCCATTTATACAAGTTCTAAGGGTGTAGGAGGTTTTTCCAACAATTGGCACACTTTCTAGTTCAATTCTATTGAACAAAAAGTGGAAAACTTTAGGTGCGGATTCCGGGGAACCGAGTTGTCCCCGAGGCTCGTACCCAACTTATTTCAACTAAGACATGCCATAGAAAGAAGGGTGAAGCCTTACATACCTCTTTCCGCTCCTTTTGCTATTCCAAATTCACGTCACAATTTCGTCAAAATCTGCAAATTGGTCGTTTTTACCAAAACTCTCATTAGTATACTTAGAGTTGAAATCTTAAGGAAACACTTGGCTACCGAAATTTTGGCAGCATTTCCTCTGTAAATATACCATCCTCAACATTCAACATAGCCAAATTCTCAACCAACACAATCCGGGAATTCAAACCCGGCCAAACTATTAACATAATCAACAATCGCACTAGCAATTCACATATTTCATCCAAGATGCATGATTTCAATTTATTACCTTCTTCAAAACCTTCCGACTCCAATGAACACGATAACAACCTTATAGTATATATTCCAACGACATCATACCAATATCATTACATACTATCCATGCAAGAACATTATTCTTCAATAATACCAATAGTCGTAATATCATTTCCAACACCAACATATGCCATAAAACAACCCACACACTATTTTCCAAATTTCTCAACCAACCCACTTGTGATACAACTATTTAATAACTTTATTTCCGTAAAGAAGTTGAAATTAGTACTAACAACATCAATAATAACATCCCCAACATCCTACAAGATAGATATATGTATATTTCGTCCAATTTCTCTTCAAATCTCAACCCACAAATTAACAACATCAATACAACAAACTATCACCTTGTTCTTGCCATTATTTCTTAATTCATATTGATAGAGAAAGAGATTCAACAAATTCATACCTTGTTTTTCATGAAGGTAGCCAAATCTTCAACATTTACTTGTTTCCAAGCCACTCCAACTCCAAAATGAAATCATATTTGTGACTATGCGTTGCCCGGACTTCGATTGATATTCCGTAGCCTTAAATTCACTCAAAATCCTTCACTTTTATGGGGAATTTAGGAGCCCTTTGATGGCTGATTTTTCTGGAAGTTTTGAGAAGTTTTTTTGATGATAAGAATGGGGGTTTTCCCCTTTTTATAAGGGCTGAAACGGCGTCACTGTAGCTACAGTACTGCTGCGGTACTGTAGCGGTGCTGTAGCAGTGCTGTTTCTACGCGACAGTTCAGTTTGTAACGTCTATAATTCTCTCCTCCGAGGTCCTATCAACGAGCGGTTTGTTACATTATAAACTAGACTCGACGAACTGCATTTTAGGCTTTTGAAACGCCTTAAAACTCCAAATATACATGGATATATACCCCTCCAAAGTTGACTAAAAATCTTTCCAGCATTTCTCAAATTTTCATCGAACTTATTTTCTTCAATTTGCTCGATCTCGAAATATTCCGAAACTCTCCATACATGATATTTATCACTTATAATACTAATAATGATCATGTTCTCGTGTTTCAAAATACTCTTTCCCGATTACGACTTACGAGATCGTAATTCACCCTCTTTCTTCGTTGTTACGTACTTTCCATGGCTTGTGCTTTTCAAAACATTATGGGACGTCTCCGACACTCCCTTACTACGGTGAGGTAAATGTCATACTCCTGCTCTGAAAACGCGGGGTGTAACAAAGGCTAAGTCAACAAATCCTCGCCCCTCTGGGCCTCCTCTCGTTGGAGCGCATCCGCAGGGGTGGAACCAACTTCACGCCTGCACATACACCAGAACCAGCAAAATCTGGTCTTTGATTCTCACACCCCGAAATCCCGAGACTCTCCCGGAACCTCCCCGATACATGCAAACACATGTAAAAAACTCTACGAACTCACTCACGCTCTTGGAATTCCCAAAAGAGGTCTCGCTGACCAAGTTAACCTCGAATGACAGAAAACCAAGTTTCTAACCAAATGACCAAAATGCCCCCAAGACCCTCGGGAACTGAACCAAATATATAACCAACCTATATTCGATGTTCCGGAGCTAATGGAACCGATGAAATTTCTAAAATGACAAAATTTCCCCTGACGTTGACTTTAGTCAACCCAACACTTTATGAAATGCAAAAAGCTCTCATTTTCTCCCTCAAATCACATACGATTGCCTTGGGAATTGTATCACCCTTCCCCACAAGTCAAATATATCATAATGAAGCTAGGGGAAAGGTCAAAAGGGGTAAAATGGTAAAAAGGGCTAAAACGACCTAACGGGTTGTTACATCATCCACCACATAAACACATGCTCAAACATGAAAGAAAAAGGGACATACCAGAATTACCGAAAAAGTTAGGGATATCTAATTCACAAATTCGTCTACCCAAACTAGCATCCGACCCTTCCTCAAAAGTCAGATTCTGATCAAGCAACACCGAAACCCACTGAATCACACAAGAACCATCCGAATGGTACTTCTAAGACAGGGAAATATGAAACACAAGGTGAACACCTGACAACCTAGAGGAAAAGCAAAACTCGTAGGCTACCTCGCCAATACACTGACCAATCTGGAAAAGACCAATGCACGTAAGGCTCAACTTGCCCTTCTTCTCAAACCTCATCACCCCTTTCAAGTGTGAACCCTTCAACAAAACCAGCTCAATATCCAAACTCCAGGTCACGAAGCTTCCGATCTACATAACTCTTTTGTCTCTTCTGAGCTATGAGAAATCCCCCTTGTAATGTCTTAACTCTATCCAGGGATGTGCGCCCCAAGAAAATGAACCAACTTCCGGATGTAAATTCTATCTAATTTCTATGACTTGCAAGTAGTCTGAATCGGTTTGAGATGAGCCAACTTAGTCTAACAGTCCACCACGACCCAGGTTGCATCAAAATTTTCCCAACAACCATGAAAATCATACCACGAAGTCCGTAGCAAATCTCTTGCTCACTTAATCCGTCAAACCTTCCTAACTTAGTTCAACGGTCTAATCCTTTTTACGTTTGACTAGTTCCACTCGAGATACCTAATTTGATTATAACCAAAACCTTGAATGCAATCTGTTAATTCCATAATATCATCGTAGTAGCCACAATACTCTATCTGAAGTCATAACCCATTGTCAAACTGCACCCGCAAAGTACTTCAATCTCGCTTCTTCCTCCCTCACCTTCTAAGCCATTTCTGGTACCAAGAACCCTTAGAAATCACGTATTCATATACCCCGAGTCCATGTCATGGCTCCATCCGACCATAAAAACTATTTATGCTTATAGTGAGCCAACTCTAAGCATCTCTGTCAACAACGAATCATATACAATACCAATCGCAGAATTCTTAATTACTATAGGTCTCGTACCGAAGAGCTGAAATCACTGAGTCAACACTCACTGTATTGATCCTCTCAATCCTTCAAATATCATATTATGCACACTACCCCAATGTATATCTTGCGGTACCAATTCTGTAAAATCAACTGATCATCCCAAAGTAAGGCCTATGGCCCCAACTTCACCCTTTATAACCGCAATCCTTGAGTGCAATACTTATTACACCTTTTAGGAAATCCAAGAGTACCAATCTCCTAATCCATGAGCATTACCTCACACAAACAACCTTTATTCATTCACATTAGAAATAATCGACCATACTATCTAACCATCAACACTTCAACACCATCTACTGTTGCGTACATAGTCTTTTCTTGAAATTATGACTCCAACTACCAACTGTAAGGATTCTTTCTTATCAATGAATTCTCACTCGTTCATTCAAAGATGCCATGAAATTACCTATCTTGGTACTGAACCAGTTGCCTTCTCATCAACCCTCATTCATAAAGTTCCGCTGACATTTGTTACACACACTAAGTCAAATCATCCATAGAATTTCTCAATCAACCTGTCATTTACACCCTTTCTGAAAGATTAAATATAAAGACACCACATCCCGATCAGGATTCATGTAGTCGCGCTACTTTAATTTCAAGTCTTATGAACCTTAATCCTCCAAAGCTGATAATAAGATGCCTTTTTCTTAACACATCTGTATCCATATCCCACAAAAACCACTTATATCAATAACAACCAAGAATCACCCAAACTCGCTCGTGGGGTAGATCAAAATACTATAACTATTTCAAAATAGCTAAGCAGTCATGAAGGTCGTAGCAAACTACATTCTTGAGTGTCTGAGAGTTTCACTTGCCTCACTCGAACCTTAAAATGGTAAGCTCCTCTAAGTCCAACAAAACGCATATACCATTCCTCAAGAAGCCTTTCAACAAGAAAATACCAACCAACCCTGGTCATTCAACGAAGTTAATCACTGCCGGTGAAACTCTCAATCAACATCGAAGTAGTCCATAACCTGAAGGCGATCCTTGACTACTACATATGAATCCCTACCAACGTCCTCATATAGCTCATACCGGTTTTCTTGCCAAAATCCCCTTAAAAGTCGAATAGCTCTACCATCCTGGCACATCAGTCTACCGACCTAAACTAAGTTTTCTAAGTCCTTTGGTGAATCCACTGCTCTTTGTTTAGACTGATTTTACTGATCCTCAAATAAACCGCTGAAATATACCATGTGACTTGAATTGTTTAACATCCACCATTAATCGTAGAACCCTTTGAGCCAAAGACACATATACATTATCCATAAGTATATCCCTAATAGTCAAATCTTCACACTCATCCCTCGCTAGATTCATTCCTATTAACCGATCACTGTCTCTTACAAAAGCCTACGATGTATCAAACTTATCGATAAATTTACATCCCTTAAGAAATTACTTCATAGGCAGAGCAGTCTCGCAAAATCGACAGGCTCGTAGCTCAAAATGACCCCTTACCATCAAACCAACGAGATATCACGCAAACCTGTAAACCCAACCTTTACCAAAGGATTGTACCCGATCATTTCCACAATAGTCCATCATCTATAACCACTAATTTCTAGATGAGCACATCCACCACTTGTAGCTCATACCAGCAAAATTTAGTCTTTGACTCTCAAATCCCAAAATCTTGAGACTCTCCTGGAACCTCCCCGATACAAATCAAATATACAAATACATGTAAAACGCGCTACGGACTCACTCACATTCTGCATTCCCAAAAGAGCTCTCGTTGACCAAGTCAACCCCAAACAACCAAAAACTAACTTTCCAACCAGATAACCAAAATGCCCCCAAGATCCTCGAGAACTCAACCAAATACACAATTAGCCTATATTTAACATCACAAAGCTAATGCAACCGACAAAATTCCCAAAATGACAGAATTTCCCCTGATGTTGACGTTAGTCAACCCAACACTTATGAAATGCAAAAAGATTTCATTTTCTCTCTCAAATCACATATGATTGCCTCAGGAATTGTGCCACCCTTTCCCACAAGTCAAATATATTATAATGAAACTAAAGGAAAGGTCAAAAGAGGTAAAATGGTCAAAAGTGCTAAAACGACCTAACAGGTCATTACAATTGAGGCGTACTACTTTTGGAGTCTAATGTGAGCTGATAATGGTTCCACAACACTAGACTTCTTTCAATCTTTTTTTTTGTCTTTCTTCATTTCAAACAGTAGTATGTAGTATTTCCAGACTTGTATTCGGATTAGTAGCTCTTATACTTATGACTGCCAGATTTTTTAGATTAGTTTGACTTAGACTTAATACTATTAAAGTTGATCAAGTCTATCTAAGTACTTTGGGTGTTTTCCTTTAATTTTCGTATTTACTTTATGTTTTGAAACTTTTTTTGATTTGGGGTTCGCTTACGAGTTTGGGGTAGGTACCCTCACGGTACAAATAGGATTTTAGGTTGTGACAAATTTGGTATCAAAGCTCTAGGTTCAATGGCTTCATAAGTAAAAAAGCAATGTCTAATTGAGTCTTGTGGATCGGTACGATGACGTCCTTACATATCTTCAAGAGACTGAAGGGCATTTAGGAAATTTCACTTCTTTCATTCTTATTGTGCATTCTTGATTGTATTGATCCTTTTTTTCTTGTTTCACTCTTCATCACAGATGGTGAGGACTAGATCGATCGCGGCTAGAAGCAAGAGCCTGCACTTACAACTGCTCCTACACCTGAGCCTATTACTAGGGATGCTGTTGGGGTAGGGGTAGAAGCGAAGTAGAGGTAGCCTAAGGCCAGGCACCAGTGGAACATCAGGTTCATGCTAGTGCAACATCTCCTGAGCGAGATGTGATTGAGGAGAATGACCTAGTTCAGATTAATGAGGTTGGATCAGGACAGACACCTTCGGGTTTCATTGTGTCACGACCCAACCGGAGGGCCGCGACGGGCACCCGGTGCTAGCCCACCCGGGCACCTCTTATCATACCTTTACATTTACATCTAAGTGAGCCACATACTAAATCGTACATTTCCATTCATCAATCATACTAGTCCCATTGGACAACAATACCTTTATATCATCATTGACATCTATGCCGATATCAATGTACATAAGCCGACGAGGCTTAAAAAATGAAATCCAAAATATAGGCCGACAAGGCCAAACACATCAAACCATATACATATGTCTAAGAGCCTCTAAGGAGAGTGTTTCATATCATATAGGCGGGACAGGACCCCGCTATGCCCATAAATATGTACACAAAAGAATAAGTACCAAAAGATATAGCTCCGAATGAAATGGAGCACCGCTATGTAGTCCCTGAGAAATGTAGCAATGGGCCAAGTTTGTCTCCCTGGGCACCTGCGGGCATGACGCAACTGTTACACCTCGGAAAAGTCCCCGTACATGAACGATGAATAAGACCAACGAAGGGTATGAGTGCGTGATGTTGTACTAAGTAAGGGGTGATGATTCATGAATTTTTGTAAATAATAAGGTTGAAGAATTTCAGCACAGCCAGTGGTCGTAAATCAGTATACAACCCGTAAAGTGATTTACGGACCGTATACTGCCATCGTCCTCCAGCTTGCCAAAAACTTCAACTTTCTGTAAATTGTGAAAATGGTTAAATACGACTTGGAATACGGCCCGTAAACTGGTTTACGGACCGTAAACCTCGATCGTAAACTGCCATGTTGTTCAACCAACTTCTCTATTTTGGGACATGCTTAAATACGACCACACTATACGGTCCGTAAACTGATTTACGGTCCGTAAACTGTGGTTTACGACCACTGTACACCCCGACGACAATTCATTAAAAATCAGATTTTGAGTTATTAAAAAGGGACCCAAGCTTCATTTTATTTCATTATGCATCTACACCATTCAAGAACACTCTACAATTCTCTCAACACTTCATCCATAGAAATTCAAGGAGAATCAAAGGAAACCTAAGACCATCAACACCAAATCCATGCAACAAGAGTATGAAATGCTAGTAAAGGTCATCTACCTCAAGAAAACCCAAGAAAGGTGAAGTAGGGTTTTGGTGCAAAGAAGGTATTACTACTCAAGACTTATTCAACCATCAACTAAGGTAAGTTTCATGACTTTGACATGTTGTTTAAAGTATTAGAAGACTAAGACACTTGAATTGTAGTAAGACATAGGAAGTGCACCATTATTTAGTGAATAGTGTCACTATGGAATGATGGTTGAATGGAATCATGGAAGTTGATATGCTAGGATTATAAATACGTTATAAATGACGTTTTGACCATGGAATAAGTGCGACGGATGAGTAAAAGTGACGATTAGCTAAAACCACTAAATGTGGAGAAATTGGAGGAAGTTGGTGGATTTTGCTAAACGTATATAAATGATGATTGCTGATTTCTATATTGTGGATATTGTTGCGAATGTTTGGGAGCTAAAATAGAACATGGGAAACGTAGTAGGAAAAAAGGAAATGCTGCCCAATATTCCTTAGAAATAGTAGTCTGTCCTTATAATTGCTTCGCTAACGACGATACGGGTTCTGTTGAAGGTATATACAAGTGCGGTAAAGGAGAACGATCAAGCGATAAGAATAGTAAACGTCAAAGGTATGTAAGGCTCGTCCCTTCATTCAAAGGCATGAGTCTTATGTTACGGTTTCATAAATTCTTTCATGACCTCATTGTTTCAAATTTAGAATTTTATGATTCCAACGCATGACTCCTTTCTTGATAACCCGTAAATGTCTTCCCGATGCTTGTTTCTTTCCAAATAAAAGTTTACGATTTTCTAAGCTCTTATGATGACAATGATGAACATATTTTATCACAATGACAACGATGCCAAATATAAGAACGATTTCATGCTAAAGGTTACAAGTCATGATTTCACGGATGATGACTATTTTTTTAAAGATTTCAAAGTATATGAATTGACCCCTTGCGAGATTTATGATTTTATTCTATGTTCTCCTAAGGTTATTCTTCGTTGATAGTCTCTCCTTATAATAGTTGTTCTTTCAAGGTGAGGCAAAGCTATGATGATTATTCCATAATATAATCGGAGGTTACCGACCTTACGTCACTCCGGTAGAAACATGACTTTCCTTGGGCTCTCATGCATGCTATGTATAATATATAAGCGTATATATATATGTATGTATGTATTCAGGGGAAATGGGGAAGGTGAGGCGCTATAGACGCATGGCCACCGGATCAGCTGGCATATTATGATTCCATCCCGGACGCGGGATGCCCGAACGTGGGATATATGGGTTATGGATTGGGTCGTACGTTCCTCGGCACTAACATATTATATTTATGGATCGGGCTGCACGTTCCGCAGCAAAGCACTATTATGCATGCATGGATCCGCCTTAAGAGGCAAGTTGTATTCGGTTATCTTCTTGTTTTACTTTACTTTCTTATTCTTACCTTATTTCTTAGATGTATGCCTTACATACTTAGTACAATGCTCGTACTGACATCCTTTTCTTTGGATGCTGTGTTCATGCCCACAGGTAGACAGGAAAGCGGGCCAGACTAATAAGAGTTACCAGCTGAGCTGAGGAGCACTCCATCTTCCGGAGGTGCTAATTGGGTGATTGTTTTGTGTATATATTAAGTATGTCACTCAATAGAGGCTCGTAGGTGCTCGATGTGGGTTGTGTGGTTCCACGACGTGGGTAGTATGCATGTGTATATGTATATTAGAATATGCTTGTATATCAGAGTGTTATATTTTGTAATAGAAAGCAAATCTTTCGCTTAAAGTTAATAGGAAATCGATGAGTGACTGTGGAATAGATTAAGAAAATGATAGCACGTGTGGTGCTCGGTGGTTAGCCCCGGGTACCCGTCGCGGCCCCTAGCCGGGTCGTGACAGAAGTGGTATCAGAGAGGTTCGCCCTAGGAAGTGTCTACGAGCCGTGTCTAGTAGAGTCTTGTTTATCGGTGTGTTGTGCACCACATCTATAAATAGGAGGCTACCGGGCATTTAGGAAAGATTTCCATCCTTCTTCTTAATAGATCGTGCGGTAGAGCTGTGTTATAAGATTATTCCTCGCCTAACAGTGCATTATAATTTCAGCAAGCTGATGAAAGGAAAACCTACGGCGACCCAGAAAGGCAAGATGGTGGTTGAAGAAAGGTTTGATCGAGAGCCGTCTATAGATATAGAGGAAGGTGGATCCCAGAATAAGGCACCACGTCGATGTTCCCATACTACGTCCACATTTGAGGATCAGAGGGAGCCTCGACCTTAGCTCCAGCACCCCCCGTTCCTCCACAAGATACCGCGGGCCAAGAGATGTGACAGGCTATTCTTTTATTGACTCAGTTGGTAGCCGCTCAAGCTCAGCGGCGAGATGGTGGTCACGATAACAGGGTTTGGAGAAGGGGAGTTAATTCTCTAGGGTCTGATCATGAGTTTGGAGGTGTTCCTCCGCGGTTTCCCAGACCCAGATTTGATGGATCTACTTATTCAAGTTCATCCCAGAGTCTCAGAGTTGCCAGTTCTCGGGTTCAGAGTGATTCCGGCCAGGCGAGGTCACCAGTACCACGATGTGCTCAGTGTCGCAAGTTGCATCGGGGACCATGTCGATGGGGCTTGGACGTATGTTATGCCTGTGCTCAGCCAGGTCATCTAAAACGAAATTGTCCATCGCTACGTGGTAAAAGTGAGGTTTGGACTATGGGAATGGTAATGGGCTCTTCATCATCGGCATGCCCTCCAAGGTCAGGGCCACAGGGGCTAATAAGCAGTGGTGGAGACCGAAGAACGCCTAGTCCAAGCGGATCCCAGCATCATACCCAGGCGTTAGCTGAACGACGGGATCCTGAGTCTTCCCCTGATGTTGCTCCAGGTATATTGTTAGCAAACTTTTTGGATTAATATGAATATGTGGGCAACCAGTCCGTATGGTAAGTGTAATGTGACTGACTAAAAAGAATAACAGGTTGAGTGTGCCGGCTTCATGAGGCTATTCTATGTTATGAGTAGGTTGGTGCACGAGATCAAGAAGTGTCACTCCACGGGGTAGGTTATGATCTGGATACAATGAGCATGTAACAAGGATTGTAACGTAAAGTATAGTGAGGAAATGCCTAAGGGTGTGCCAAGCCCTATACGAATATGAGGATGAAATCAGCGAGTGAACCAGCGAGCAGCAGATGAGAAAAGCTTGAAGGACCTTGTTGGGGAACGCTCAGTGCAGGGAATTCTTCAATGACCGAGGAAATAGCCAGCAAAAAGGGGGAAGTCAACCTAAAAAGAATTAGAGAAAAGTGATATAGTGAAGTAGCAGTAGCCGTGGATGGTATAATTAAGAGTATGAATGATACTTTTAGTAGGTGTAAAAGACCGAGACTATAGTGATAATAAATGACAAAAGTAGGATAATTAGTAGGAGAAGGGTCAGCATGATAGGAGTGAGGGGGATGATCAGAACGAACAAAATTAGTTTCGGCAGCAAGGGATGGATTGACAAAGGTAGTATAATCTGGAGGACAAAGCGGTACTAAGTTAAGAATATAGTCCCTCATATGAAGAGTCAAGGGTTGATTATAAATGGAAGGAACTAAGATAAGTCGAGCAGGAAGGAATAAGAGCGAGAGTATAGCAAAAGGAAATATACGAAGTACACGTGCCTAAGGAATAGTTGTGTGGTAATTAAAGGAGAAAGTATTCCCTACGAATGTCCTATACCAAGTTGGCACAAGTGAAGTACATGAAATAAAGGGCTGAAGAGGAAACGATAGCAATGAGCTATGAATTTATTCTACGACGATGATGCGATGGAGTAGAGTTGCAATTAATAACGATAGTGGTACAAGGTGATTATGAAACTAGTGTCAAGGGTAATTAGGAGTAAAGGAATAGAAGGTATGGGGCGTATTAGTGGCGTAAGAGGTTTAAGCCCTGGAGAAACGAGGATGGAGTTACGAGCAGATCTCGAGCGCCGAAGAAGAGGGCAAGTGACATTAGATGGGTGGCGTGGATGGTTAGACCTACCACTCATGGAAGCATACCTATGGGGCAGGAAGTTGTTAATTGGAGTAGATTCAGATATAGACCCATAATTACTGGATGAGCTAAATTTTTTTTTTTGCTCAGATTGCTATGTCGGGTGCAATGTTTGGTTACGAGGACTGTAAAGTGGGTGCGCTAAGACGTTATACATGAACTATTACAACCATAGATTTCTGAGAACAGTATGAGAAGACGCAGTGTAGTTAGGAGTACGTGAAATCAAAATTTACAGGTACGAGTAAAACCCGTAAAAAGGGGGGAAGCAAATAGAGAGGATACCAGCGTGAAGATTAAGATGATGAGCCTTATGGGAGTGTGTTGACTACAGACGGTAGGATGAGGTGACATCCAAAAGCAAGAAGGAGAGGGAGCAGAGCCGTGAGTCGGCAAAGATGGTAACACACCGACGACAGGTAGGGGTGAACCCACAGTTCCTTAAGATTATACTATCTCCTCATCCCTCTAAATTACGAATCCCAGATGAATTTTAGTGAAGTATGAGGCCGAAAACTTAGATGTTGTGTTCCTTAAGGTTCCGAGTGGTGCAAGATGGGGAGAAAAATTACAAAACTCGGATTGAGTGACATGGCTGAAGAAGAGTTGGAATCGGGTTAGGGAGTACTGATTAGTTACTATTACTCTTCCAGCAGAATGGAAAATTCTCCTTTCTCTGTCCTTATGTTGATTTAATGTCTTCCGGTATTGAATACTCTTCTAGTCCAAATGAAAATATAACCCCGGAGAATGTTGTGAATATAGTGGGTGATGGTAGTCCCAAGAAGAAGGCATGCAGGCCTGAGACACAGAATAATTCATGAGATTAACGTGGGTTTTATTGTAAGGTTACCCCGTTCTCGGGGTAAGGGAGTTATCGAAAAGGGCATTGAGAAGGATATTGATACTTATATGAATATGACCATGGATACGGCATACAGATGAATATGACTATGAATGAGAAGACAGACATGGATACAGGTATACGGATAGATGGGTATAAATGCGAATCGCGCAAAAAGAGTATGTAATTCGTAGATATTTACACGTCGCCAATGAGATCAAGTGAACACTTAGGAGAGGAATAAGAGGTAAAATAAGGATAAGGGAGTCATGATGCCCGGGGTAAGTTGAAGGAGGGTATATGGTAAATGGAACTAAAATGTCGAGTTGGAATTGTTGTGAGAGAAAAATAGAATAATTGCTTGGGACATGGTATAAGTACAGGTTACATACTTACTATAGAAGCCCGAGGATATGACAACCTGCGAGAGCGATAGAATCACGGAATAAAGGGGGAGTTAGGTTCCAATGCATTAGATCCTATAAGATCGTATGCAACAAGCAAGGTAGCTTATAAATATGTTAGAACTCCCACTAGGAGCATGTCAATAAAATGATGCTCGAATGACAAGAAAGTTGATGTATGAAAAGGTACCCTTTGCCACATGAGATAGGTAAGTGCGAGGACTTCGAAACAAGGAGGTGGCTTAAATCAGAGTTTGGTGGTAAAATAATAACCGGGAAGAAAGGACCGGGGAAGCGGGAGAGAATAGGAGGTCCAATTACCCACATTTATTACAGCCCTCGGGAGAGATTCAAGAGGAAACGTCAATGATATAAGGCATGTGTGTCTTATTTGTATGCTTTTGGTCCTGTGTGGCCATAGGCATTTTGATGTCGTGATGTAGCCCTGTGAGGCGATGATATTATGGGGTATTGTGACAAGTTGGTAGTTTCATATGACAGAGGAAACTCTGGCAAAATTTTCTTAGAATCCCTGCTGATTTAACATTCGAGGACGAATGTTCCAAAAGGGGGGAAGAATGTTACACCTCGGAAAAGTCCCCATACATGAATGATGAATAAGACCAACGAAGGGTATGAGTGTGTGATGTTGTACTAAGTAAGGGGTGATGATTCATGAATTTTTGGAAATAATAAGGTTGAAGAATTTCAGCACAGCCAGTGGTCGTAAATCAGTATACGGCCCGTAAAGTGATTTACGGACCGTATACTGCCATCGTCCTCCAGCTTGCCAAAAACTTCAACTTTCTGTAAATTGTGAAAATGGTTAAATACGGCTTGGAATACGGCCCGTAAACTGGTTTACGGACCGTAAACCTCGATCGTAAACTGCCATGTTGTTCAGCCAACTTCTCTGTTTTGGGACATGCTTAAATACGACCACACTATACGGTCCGTAAACTGATTTACGGTCCGTAAACTGTGGTTTACGACCACTGTACACCCCGACGACAATTCATTAAAAATCAGATTTTGAGTTATTAAAAAGGGACCCAAGCTTCATTTTATTTCATTATGCATCTACACCATTCAAGAACACTCTACAATTCTCTCAACACTTCATCCATAGAAATTCAAGGAGAATCAAAGGAAACCTAAGACTATCAACACCAAATCCATGCAACAAGAGTATGAAATGCTAGTAAAGGCCATCTACCTCAAGAAAACCCAAGAAAGGTGAAGTAGGGTTTTGGTGCAAAGAAGGTATTACTACTCAAGACTTATTCAACCATCAACTAAGGTAAGTTTCATGACTTTGACATGTTGTTTAAAGTATTAGAAGACTAAGACACTTGAATTGTAGTAAGACATAGGAAGTGCACCATTATTTAGTGAATAGTGTCACTATGGAATGATGGTTGAATGGAATCATGGAAATTGATATGCTAGGATTATAAATACGTTATAATTGACATTTTGACCATGGAATAAGTGTGACGCATGAGTAAAAGTGACGATTAGCTAAAACCACTAAATGTGGAGAAATTGGAGGAAGTTGGTGGATTTTGCTAAACGTATATAAATGATGATTGCTGATTTCTATATTGTGGATATTGTTGCGAATGTTTGGGAGCTAAAATAGAACATGGGAAACATAGTAGGAACAAAGGAAATGCTGCCCAATCTTCCTTAGAAATAGTAGTCTGTCCTTATAATTGCTTCGCTAACGACGATACGGGTTCTGTTGAAGGTATATATAAGTGCGGTAAAGGAGAACGATCAAGCGATAAGAATAGTAAACGTCAATGGAATGTAAGGCTCATCCCTTCTTTCAAAGGCATGAGTCTTATGTTACGGTTTCATAAATTCTTTCATGACCTCATTGTTTCAAATTCAGAATTCTATGATTCCAACGCATGACTCCTTTCTTGATAACCCGTAAATGTCTTCCCGATGCCTATTTCTTTCCAAATAAATGTTTACGATTTTGTAAGCTCTTATGATGACAATGATGAACATATTTTATCACAATGACAACGATGCCAAATATAAGAACGATTTCATGCTAAAGGTTACAAGTCATGATTTCACGGATGATGACTATTTTTTTTTAAAGATTTCAAAGTATATGAATTGACCCCTTGCGAGATTTATGATTTTATTCTATGTTCTCCTAAGGTTATTCTTCGTTGATAGTCTCTCCTTATAATAGTTGTTCTTTCAAGGTGAGGCAAAGCTATGATGATTATTCCATAATATAATCGGAGGTTACCGACCTTACGTCACTCCGGTAGAAACATGACTTTCCTTGGGCTCTCATGCATGCTATGTATAATATATAAGCGTATATATATATATATATATATATATATATATATATATATATATATATATATATATATATATATATATATATGTATGTATTCAGGGGAAATGGGGAAGGTGAGGCGCTATAGACGCATGGCCACCTGATCAGCTGGCATATTATGATTCCATCCCGGACGCGGGATGCCCGAACGTGGGATATATGGGTTATGGATTGGGTCGTACGTTCCTCGGCACTAACATATTATATTTATGGATTGGGCTGCACGTTCCGCAGCAAAGCACTATTATGCATGCATGGATCCGCCTTAAGAGGCAAGTTGTATTCGGTTATCTTCTTGTTTTACTTTACTTTCTTATTCTTACCTTATTTCTTAGATGTATGCCTTACATACTTAGTACAATGCTCGTACTGACATCCTTTTCTTTGGATGCTGTGTTCATGGCCACAGGTAGACAGGAAAGCGGTCCAGACTAATAAGAGTTACCAGCTGAGCTGAGGAGCACTCCATCTTCCGGAGGTGCTAATTGGGTGATTGTTTTGTGTATATATTAAGTATGTCACTCAATAGAGGCTCGTAGGTGCTCGATGTGGGTTGTGTGGTTCCACGACGTGGGTAGTATGTATGTGTATAAGTATATTGGAATATGCTTGTATATCAGAGTATTATATTTTGTAATAGAAAGCAGATCTTCCCCTTAAAGTTAATAGGAAATCGATGAGTGACTGTGGAATAGATTAAGAAAATGATAGCACGAGCGGTGCTCGGTGGTTAGCCCCGGGTACCCGTCGCGGCCCCTAGCCGGGTCGTGACAACAACATCCACAAACAAAAGGACATCAGTACGAAGAATGTACTGAGTATGTGAAGCATGATCAATATCCATATAGAAGCATAATAAGCGACACGAGAAATAGCATTAGATGGGAGATAGTAATATCATCGTCATAAGAACTTACTTGATTTTCATAGGGACTTTCCATTTCTAATGCGAGGTTGTGTACATACATCCGAATTCGTAACCATTTTCATATCCATACTCATTTACATTTCGTATCCATACTCGTATCTATATACATATCTTTATTCACATTCATACCATATACCTATTCTTATTCATATTCATATTCACATCATATCCATTTTCATACTCATATCTATATCATATACATAACCATAGCATATACATAACATTTATATAGCATGCCCGACCAAGAAGGTTCGGTGTTTCACATACCCCACCATTGCTAGGCTCGGTTTATCATACATACTTGGCCAACCAAGGCACAAGGTTACACATACCTGGCCCTACCAAGGCTTCAGGGTTATCCATACCAACCGTAGAGGTGTGCGCGTGTTACATAAATGTATACTTATTCTACCCGGCCATATAAGCTCGGGGTTCCATAATAGTCATACATAGATACATATACATAATAGCTCATAAGCATCTTTACTATTATCATCTCTATCATTATCGTCATCGCTGTTATCGTCGTTATCGTATCGTTATCACTATCATCATCGTTCATTACATCTATCCTTATAGGATTACTCGTCATATGAGGAACTTAATACAATCGTAACATATCGAGAATCATAAGCTTAATAGCATTTGAAGATAGGGTCATTTAGAGGACATCATAGACTTATAAAAGATTTAGAAGATTGGCCAAAGAACCATGCCTTATGAAAGAAGGGTAAGTCTTACATACCTTCCTGTTCAACTATTTTACCACTTGCACGTTCTCCTCAACGCTCGCGTTTCTACCTTCATTAAAGTTATACTATCATTACAAATCGATAGCTAGCATACACGACTAAAGCTAGAGAAAATCGGACAGCATCTCCTTTATTTATACAATATTTCTCCATATCGTATATCAACTCCCAAACGTCAATAATACATTCACAATATCATAATAATAGCCTTTATTCATCCACATTATCTATATTCTCAATTCACTTCCAATCACCCATATCCATGGTCATAACACATGACTACGTTCATTCATATACATTTCCTATCCCTTGTTCTTAACATCATTTATAACATATCAATATCACAACATATCAAGAATCATGACTCAATTCAAGCTATTACTCAAAATGGCACTATTCCACATTTATGACCCATTTTTCTACATCCTTCTACAATCCAAGTATTTCAAATTTCAAATAACTTAAACAACATGTAAATACCATAAATCTTACCTTATATGTTGTAGGAACAAGCTTTAGGTGGAAATACTTCACTTGAGCCAAAACCCTAGTTCATCTCCAATGAGATTTCTTGACTTGGATGATCTTTTAATGGGTTTCTTACACTTGATTCACTTAGTTTATGTTTTTGATCACTAATCCCTCTTGAATTCTTGTGGAATAAATGTAGAGAGATGTTTTAGAGAGAAGGGGTGTGATATGGAAATGAAATGAAATAAGACTTGGTCCCTTATTAAATACATCAATCTGTTCCCGACTAGTTCTACTGACCAACATACGGTCCGTATAAATTATACTGACCGTATGTCGGGTCGTAGAATTGGTCCTGAGAATGGTGAAAATTTGGGTTGATTGTACGGTCCGTATGTTTTATACGACCAGTATGTTTGGTCGTATAATCCCCAGTGATCCGAAGTTCGTTCTCGTCGACTCGTTTGATCCCCAATTCTTATGGAACCTTCTTAGCACTTGTTTAACACCTCATTAACAGTCTAAGGGACGTTATAACTCTCCTCCGAATTATTATTAAATCCTCGTTAACTTGTTACTCGTAATTCCTTTTCGATACCTATCGTATGCCTTGCCTTCTCTTGGCAACTTTCTCCCCCTTTCTCGAATATCTTTGAAATCTTAATTAGGGTCATCAAATATCATTCCTTACTTATCGAAATACCGTACACTTCGTGCTCTTCGTTAGTCTATTCATTGTGCATCAACGGAAAATTTTCCGAGGTGTAACATTCCCCCCCCTTAAGAACATTCGTCCTCGAATGTTAAGTCGTCGGGGATTCTATAAAAATTTCGCCAGAGTTTCCCCTATAATATGGCACTACCATTCTGTCACAGCATCCCATAATAATAATGCCTCATAGGGCCACAACATAATAGCAATAGAATTTGGCCACACACGACCCAAAAGCATAAAAGGAAAACATACATACCTTAGGATCTTGATATCTCATCTTGGATTTCTTCTAAGGGATGAAATAAATGCGGGTACTTGGATCGCATAATTTCTTCTGCTTCCCATGTCATTTCTTCTCGTTTATTGCTTCTCCATAAAACCTTAACTGAGGCCACCTCTTTGTTTCTAAGCCTCCGTACTTGCCTATCTAGTATGGCAATGGGTAACTCTTCATAAGTCAGTTTTTCCATCACTTGAACATCATTTACTGGCACGATCCTATTAGGATCTCCAACACATTTACGAAGCATCGAGACATGGAAAACTGGGTGAACTGACTCCAAATCAGGAGGTAGATCTAACTCATAGGCCACTTTGCCTATTAATCTCATAAGGCCCAATGTATCGGGTACTAAGCTTCTCCTTTTTGCCAAATCTCATTACACCCTTCATTGGTGACACTTTCAAGAATACCCAATCTTTCACTTGGAACTCTAAGTCCCTTCGACGATTATCCGCAAAGGACTTTTGACGACTTTGGGCTGCTAATAATCGATCTTGCATGAGCTTGACTTTCTCTATGACTTGCTTGACCGAGTCTAGCCCTATCAATTTTGTCTCTCCTGCCTCGAACCACCCAATTGGGGATCTACACTTTCACCCATATAAAGCCTCATACGGTGCCATTTGAATGCTAGAATGATAACTATTGTTATAAGCAAATTCAATGAGTGGCAAGTGATCATCCCAATTACCTCCAAAATCTATCATACATGCCCATAACATATCTTCAAGAGTCTGAATGGTACGTTCAGCTTGTCCATCAGTCTGCGGATGAAATGTTGTCCTAAGGCTCACTTGGGTCCCTAAACCCTCTTGGAAGGACTTCCAAAAATTAGCTGTAAACTGAGTCCCTCTATCAGAGATAACAGATGCTGGGACACCATGGAGTCGCACTATCTCTCTAACATAACGCTTTGCATAATCTTCCATCACATATGTCATTCTGACTGGTAAGAAATGAGTTGACTTCGTGAGTGTATCCACAATCACCCATATAGAATCATACTTACATCGAGAACGGGGTAAGCCTGTAATGAAGTCCATGTTAATTACTTCCCACTTCCAAGTTGGAATTTCTATAGCTTGCAACAATCCGCCCGGCTTTTTGTGCTCGATTTTTACTCGTTGACAGTTAGGACATTGAGCTATGAATTCCGCTATATCTTTCTTCATCCCATTCCACCAGTATATAGATCTAAGATCATGGTACATTTTCGTCGCTCCAGGATGAACAGAATAACGGGAGCAATGAGCTTCTCTTAATATTTGGTGGCGTAAACCTGCCATATTGGGAACACATAATCTGCCTTGGCATCGAAGAGCTCCGTCTTCTGAAATCTCAAATGACGACTCCTCTTTATGAGGGAGCGTATCTCTGTAATGCATTAGCATGGAATCTTCGTAGTGTCTCTCTTTCAGTTCCGCTACTAGCGACGAGACTGATGAATTCTTAATGGTAGTTCCCCTGCTACCTGAGTCCACTACTCGAACTCCTAGGCTAGCTAACTGCTGGAGCTCACGAGCCATTTCTATTTTATCTAGTCGTACATCACACAAACTCCCCATCGATCTACGGCTAAGAGCATCAGCCACAACATTTGCCTTTCCGGGGTGATATAGGATATCAATATCATAATCCTTTAACAATTCCAACCATCGTCGTTGCCGCAAATTCAACTCTTTCTGCTTGAAGATTTACTGAAGACTCTTATGATTTGTATAAATATCCACATGGACACCATATAAATAATGTCTCCATATCTTTAATGCATGAACCACTGCAGCCAATTCTAGATCATGGGTTGGATAATTTTTCTCATGTTTCCGTAATTGCCTTGAAGCATACGCAATCACCTTACCATGTTGCATCAACACACAGCCTAGCCCAGTGCCAGAAGCATCTCAATAAACAACATATCCTTCCAATCCCTCTGGAAGTGTCAGGACTGGGGCAGAAATCAATCTATCTTTTAACTCTTGGAAGCTACGTTCACAAGCATCTGTCCATTGAAACTTTGCTGATTTCTAGGTCAACTTTGTGAGTGGTGCAGAAATAGAAGAAAAACCTTCAACAAATCTCCTGTAATAACCTGCTAAGCCCAGAAAGTTGCGAACCTCCGTAGGAGTTGTGGGCCTTGGCCAAGTCTTCACGGCCTTAATCTTTTGACTATCTACCCAAATACCATCGGTTGCAACAATGTGTCCCAGAAATGTCACTGAGTTCAACCAAAACTCAAACTTAGAAAATTTTGCAAACAACTCTCGAGCCTGAAGAACTCTAAGGACAGTACGCAAATGATCCGCATGTTCTACCTCGGATCTAGAATACACCAAGATATCATCGATGAATACGATCACAAATAGATCTAAGAAGGGCCTGAACACGTTGTTCATCAAATCCATAAATACTGTCGGTGCATTAGTTAGCCCAAATGACATTACCCAGAACTCAAAATGACCATATCTAGTTCTGAAGGCAGTCTTAGGGATATCTTCCTCCCTAACTCTCACTTGATGATACCCGAACCTCAAATCGATCTTTGAAAACCATTTGGCACCTTACAATTGATCAAATAAGTCATCAATCCTTGGAAGAGGATATTTGTTCTTAATCGTAACCTTATTCAATTGCTGATAGTCAATGTACATTCTCAAGGAGCCATCTTTATTTCGGAAAAACAACACGGGTGCTCCCCACGGGGATGAACAAGGCCTAATAAAGCCTTTCTCAAGCAAGTCTTTCAATTGCTCCTTCAACTCTTACAATTCTGCAGGTGACATTCTATAAGGAGGAATAGATATAGGCTTAGTGTCTGGCAACACATCAATAGCAAAATCAATCTCCCGCTCAGGAGGGAGGCCTGGAAGCTCTTCCGGGAACACATCCGGAAATTCATTCACCACGAGAATTAACTGAAGAGTTGGCGATTCAGCTTCTACATCTTGAACCCGAACTAGACGATAAATACATCCCTTCGTGATCATTTTTCTTGCCTTTAGATAGGAAATAAACCTACCTTTTGGTGACGCAGTATTCCCTTTCCATTCTAAAACTGGTTCTCCTGGAAATTGGAAACGAACCATTTTCATTCTACAATCAACATTGGCATAGCAAGAAGCCAACCAATCCATGCCCACAATAACATCAAAGTCTACCATCTGTAACTCATGCAAGTCAATCATAGTACGACGGTCACAAACCACGATTATGCAGTTTCTATATACTCGACTAGCTATTACCGATTCACCAACGGGTGTAGACACCTCAAAAGGTTTGATCGACTCTGGTTCGTCTCTAAATCGACCCGCAATATACGGAGAAACATATGACAATGTGGAGCCCGGATCAATCAAAGCATATACATCATGAGAAAATACCGATAATATACCTGTGACCATATCAGGAGAAGACTTAAAATCTTGGCATCTTGCCAAAGCATAAATACGGTGCTGAGGACCGCTAGAACTGGGGACTCTCCCTGTGCCTCTACCATGGTTGACTGGCGCATGTGAACTTGGCCCTATAGGGCGTACAGATGCTGAAGATCCGGCTACCGACCCTGAAGGCTATGTCCTACCTCTACCATGAACTGAGGGGCAATCACGCATAATATGGCCTGATCGACCACATGAATAGCAAACCACTGTACCCAATCGGCATGGACCCCAATGCAACTTCCCACACTGGGAACATCGTGGCACGTGTGACCTCGCCTGACCCGAATCACCTCTAAATTGAGATCCCAAAAAGCTCTGACTTAGCCCGGAATGAGTGGATCTATCAAATCTCTGGCCTGAAACCGTGGAGGCGCACTAGTCAAAGAATAGCCTGAATGCCTAGAAAACTGTTGTCTGTGCCCGCCTCTAAACTCACTCATTGGACCCGAAGATCTATCCCTCTTTCTATGTCCCCTATCTTTATCACGTTCACTTCTTTGCTGTTGTAGACTTTCTTCTAAATTTTTAGCATGGGCCTGAATGCAAGAAACATCCATATTGTCCTGAAAGGATGTAGTCAAGCACCTATCCATCAAATGTGGCCCTAGGCCTATCACAAATCAGTGTACCCAGTCACCCATATCTGCTACCATGGCCGAAGCATACCTGGCCAAAGAATTGAAGCGGAAACTATACTCTAAAGCACTCATGCTACCTTTCTTCAAATTCAAAAATTTATCGGCTCTAGCTCGCTGAACTTCTGGAGGCATATAATGTCGGAAGAAAGCATCAACAAATTCTTGCCATACCGGGAGAGGTGCGTTGGCTCATCATGAATCCATCCAAACCATGTACCAATGGATCGAGACATCTCTCAATCTATATGACGCTAACTCCACTGATTCGGTGTCCGAAGCATGTATCAAATGAAGCGTCCTCAACATTCCATCAATACAATTCTGAGGGTCCTCATCCGGCTTTGATCCAAAGAATTCCGGAGGGTTTAAGCTAATAAAATCACGGGCCCTTGAACTAACAGCCCTATCACCTTGCCCTGCACTTTGCCGCAGAGTCTGAGCATCAACCAATTGAGTAAGCAAATGAATGGCCTCTTTTACATCTTAGCCCGAAGCATCCGGTGGAGGAGCCGGAGGTGCTGGAGCTGGAGCTGAAGCTCCCTCATGCTCCTCAGAAATAGGCACTGTCTGGGAGGACTGAGCTTTCCTCTACAACTGCTGGCGGTGCTCTTTCAGCCCGCTTTTCTGCCGCTGTCTTGCCCTTTTGGGCTACTGTAGCCTTTCTCTTTACAGGCATCTCTGAAATACACAATACACGATTAAGGAGAAGGAAGTTCTTATATCATAGCTCTATCGCACGATGTTATGAAGAAAGAAGGTCAATCATTCCTAAAATACCCGCAGCCTCTTGTTTATAAGTGTGGCGCGCAACACACCCATAACCAAGACTCTACTGGACATGGCTCGTAGATACACCCTAGGACAGAACTACTCTGAAACCACTTTTGTCACGACCCAACCGGAGGGCCATGATGGGCACCCGATGCTAGCCCACCCGGGCACCTCTTATCATACCTTTACATTGACATCTAGGTGAGCCACATACTAAATCGTACATTTCCATTCATCAATCATACTAGTCCCATTGGACAAAAATACCTTTATATCATCATTGGCATCTATGCCCATATCAATGTACATAAGCCGACGAGGCTAACAAAATGAAATCCAAAAAATAGGTCGACAAGGCCAAACACATCTAACCATATACACATGTCTACGAGCTTCTAAAGAGAGTGTGTCATATCGTATAGGCGGGACAGGACCCCGCTCTGCCCATAAATCTGTACACAAAATAATAAGTACCAAAAGCTATAGCTCTGAATGAAATGGAGCTCCACTATGTAGTCCCTGAGAAATGTAGCTATGGCCTAAGTCTGTCTCCCTGGGCACCTGCGGGTATGACACAGTGTCCACAAACAAAAGGACGTCAGTACGAAGAATGTACTGAGTATGTAAAGCATGATCATTATCAATATAGAAGCATAATAAGCGACATGAGAAATAGCATTAGATGGGAGATAGTAATATCATTGTCATAAGCATTTACTTGCTTTTCATAGGGACTTTCCATTTCTAATGCAAGGTTGTGTACATACATCTGAATTCTTATCCGTTTTCATATCCGTACTCATTTATATTTCTTATCCATACTCGTAACCTTATACATATCTTTATTCACATTCATATCATATACCTATTCTTATTCATATTCGTATCATATCCGTATTCATACTCATATCTATATCATATACATAACTATAGCATATACATAGCATTTACATAGCATTCCCGACCAAGAAGGTTCGGTGTTTCACGTACCTAACCATGGCTAGGCTCAGTTTATCATACATACTTGGCCAACCAAGGCTCAAGGTTACACATACCTGGCCCTACCAAGGCTTCAGGGTTATCCGTACCAACTGCAGAGGTGCGCGTGCGTTACATAAATATATACATATTCTACCCGGCCTTATAAGCTCAGGGTTCCATAATAGTCATACATAGATACATATACATAATAGCTCATAAGAATCTTTACTATTATCACCACTATCATTATCGTCATCACTATTATCGTCGTTATCGTATCGTTATCACTATCATCGTCGTTCATTACATCTATCCTTATAGGATTACTCATCATATGAGGAACTTAGTACAATCATAACATATCGAGAATCATAAACTTAATAGCTTTTGAAGATAGAGTCATTTGGAGGACATCATAGACTTATAAAAGATTTAGAAGATTGGCCAAAGAATCATGCCTTATGAAAGAAGGGTTAGCCTTACATATCTTCCTGTTCAACTATTTTACCACTTGCACGTTCTCCTTCAACGCTCGTGTTTCTACCTTCATTAAAGTTATACTATCATTAGAAATCGATAGCTAGCATACACGACTAAAGCTAGAGAAAATCGGACAGCATCTCCTTTATTTATACAACATTTCTCCATATCATATATCAATTCCCAAACGTCAATAATACATTCACAATATAATAACAATAGCCTTTATTCACCCACATTATCTATATTTCTCAATTCACTTCCAATCACCCATATCCATGGTCATAACACACGCCTACGTTCATTCATATACATTGCCTATCCCGTGTTCTTAACATCATTTATAACATATCAATATCACAACACATCATGAATCATGACTCAATTCAAGTTATTACTCAAAATGGCACTATTCCACATTCATGACCCATTTTTCTACATCCTTCTACAATCCAAGTATTTCAACTTTCAAATACCTTAAACAACATGGAAATACCATAAATCTTGCCTTAGATGTTGTAGGAACAAGCTTTGGGTGGAAATACTTCACTTGAGCCAAAACCCTAGTTCATCTCCAATGAGATTTCTTGACTTGGATGATCTTTTAATGGGTTTCTTACACTTGATTCACTTAGTTTATGTTTTTGATCACTAATCCCTCTTGAATTCTTCTGGAATAAATGTAGAGAGATGTTTTATAGAGAAGGGGTGTGATATGGAAATGAAATGAAATAAGACTTGGTCCCTCATTAAATACACCAATCTGTTCCTAACCAGTTCTATGGACCAACATACGGTCCGTATAAATTATACTGACCGTATGTCTAGTCATAGAATTGGTCCAGAGAATGGTGACAATCTGGGCTGATTGTACGGTCCAACATACGGTCCGTATGTTTTATACGGCCAGTATGTTTGGCCGTATAATCCCCTGTGATCCGAAGTTCATTCTCGTCGACTCGTTTGATCTCCAATTCTTATGGAACCTTCTTAGCACTTGTTTACCACCTCATTAACAATCTAAGGGACATTATAACTCTCCTCCAAATCATTATTAAATCCTCGTTAACTTGTTACTCGTAATTCCTTTTCAATACCTATCGTATGCCTTGCCTTCTCTTGGCAACTTTCTCCCCCTTTCTTGAATATCTTTGAAATCTTAATTAGGGTAATCAAATGTCATTCCTTACTTATCGAAATACCGTATACTTCGTGCTCTTCGTTAGTCTATTCACTGTGCATCAACGAAAAAATTTCCTTGGTGTAACACATTGCTATACTAATACTTCATGATATCTTGGTTAGTATGTTGGGTTTTCTTGAGAGTATGACTCAGGCGGTTAATCTACCAGTTACTTCTTATGGTTCACAGACTTGAGTTGGGGGACAAACTTCTCTCTCCTGGATTTCAGATTCCAGGGGCTAATCCAGTACCTGTTATGGCTCCCCGCTTCTTCTGTGTGCTAATGCCTTGCTTTGCTTCACCCTCAGCCACTCAACCTACGATGTCTGTAGAAGAGCAAAAGATCTGTGAGCACTTTAGAAAGATGGATCCTCCTAAGTATGATAGAGACCCTGAGGATGATGCTTATGAGTTACTGATTAGCTATCATGAGAGCTTTCATAACCTTGGATTAGTGGAGTCTCGTGGAGTGGACTACGCCACTTTTTTTAAATGCTTGGACCTGCCAACAAGTTGTGAAGGTTGTTTGTTGCAACAATACTAGCAGGGTCCCCTCCTATCGCTTGGGCTTCATTACTCAGGCATTCTTGGAGAAGTATGTAGCACGTAAAGTGAGAGAGAGGAGGACGGATCAATTTGAGGGGCTACGCCAGGGGCATGTGACTGTGACAGTGTACGAGACCTAATTCCATGCATTGTCTCACCATGCCTTAATGGTTCTTCCTGATGAGGCTGAGAGGGTAAGGAGTTTCACCAATGGGTTGATTTATCCCTTTCGTTTGATTGTAGCGCAGATGGCTGCCACAGGGTCTTCTCTCTAGCAAATAGTGGATGTGGTTCACGAGACTGAGTTTATTATGCGTGAGGATTATGAGGAGAGGGTGGTAAAGAGGTCTCGGTTTTCCCCTTATATTGGTACCTCGTCTGAAGGTAGATGGTGGTAGTCATTACCATCAGCCCAATAGGCCAATTTATGCAGCTATGCTAGTATCAGAGGGAGGTCAGTCGGTGCGTACTCCTTATGGTTTAGGACAATTGACCCCGAGTTATTATAAGCCATCTAGCTAGGGTTGACATTTAGGGGCCAGTCCTTCTCAGCGACGTGCGATTTCTAAAAGGTGTTTTGAGAGTGGTGACCTTCAACATTTCAAGAGGGATTATTTTAGACTTAGGGTAATGATCAACATTAGAATTCTCAGGCTGTCGTGCCTAAGATAGTTGTACAGCTAACTATAGGTGGTTATCATGGTAGTAGAGGTGGTTCCTAAGAAGGTAAGGACATTACTCAGCTCGGCCGAGGTGATAGTCGTTGAGGCACTCAGACATCGAGTGATTATGCTCATTTCTATGTCTTTCCGGCCAGATCTGAGGCAGAGGCCACCTATGCAATCATTACAGGTATTATTTCAATTTGCCATCGTCCCACTACGGTATTATTTGATCCCCGCTCTACCTATTCTTATGTGTCTATCTACTTTGCTTGAAGTTTAGATTTGATGTATGATTCACTACCCTTGCTTGATCATGTTTCTACACCTATTGGAGATTCTGTAGTGGTAGACCAAGTATATAGATGTTGTGTAGCCACCTTGATGGGGGTATGATACCCTTGTAGATATGAAAGTCTTGGATATGGTAGATTTTGACGCAATTTTTGGGTTGGATTGGTTATCTCTATATCACGCAATCTTGGATTGTCACACTAATACATTTACTTTAGCCATGCCGGGTATTCTTAAATTGGAGTGGAAGGGTGCTCTTAGTCAGTATCCGAAGAGGGTTATATCATTTCTTAAGGCTCAAAGGATAGTGGAGAAGGGGCGTCTCTCCTACTTGGCGTATATTCGAGGTACCAGTTCGGAGATGTCACGCCTCAAACTCGAATGGGATGAACTATGCTCTATATGCAACTATTGTGAATCTGTACAACTAGTATGACAAACTTTACGAGACAACAGGGTAATACAAATGATTTATGTATATAAATGTGGCTAATAGCCCATGACATGCAACTGGATGCAACTGAACTCACATGTACTGTCTATGAAGATTCTACGAGTAACTACAACTAGACAATTGATACATGTGTCGGGACAGGGCCCCCACCTACCTATAATCATTATACATGAGAATCCTAGACCTGACTCAGCTTAAGATAGAGATACAGTTTACATGTCACGACCCAACCCGCCATGACTAGCACCCACACTAACTCCTAATGGGCGAACCAACACACAATCATCTATTCAGTCAAGTCCAATTTTACATTAATCAAGTTAGTCAGTTATTACTTATTCAGCATCAATAAACAAAATACGTCATGCCATAAAATACTAAAAAAAGTGCGGAAATTCTAACCGTGTCTGAGGTTCGTTCCGGAGCGGAGGATTATGCTCAGGTCTGAGGAGTGGATCCGGAAGGACTGGTACATGGACACCATGGGTCCCTTGCAGGTCATGACTACTGAGCATTGACATCAGTTAACATGTATGTACAACGATGTGGTTATTGTGATAGGCCTATTTCCGTTGTGGTTTCCATTGATTGTGATTCTTTATATCTTGGTGACTTGATTGTGATTATCCTTGGTTGACTTGCTGTGGTTTATTGATATTTGTGTCTGTTGGCTAGCTAGTTTATTCTATTGATTTTATGAGATATGCATGATACTAATCTTAGTCGGCCTATGATATCTACTGGTACATAGTGTTTGTACTAATACTACCTTGCTGCATTTTTTTTAGTGTAGATTGTGATATAGAGATTTCTACCCGCCCTCACATCTAACGTTGAGGACGTTTCCTGAGCTTCTATCCATGCCAGGCCGCCTGAAGATCTTCTTCTTATGATGTCTTTTCCTATTCCGGACATTATGGATATTTATTAGAAAGATCTCTTTCTTTAGAGATGTTTTAGATTAGAGTCCTGGAACGACTCATTTTCCAAACTAACCTCGAACAACGAGCCCATAATCTAGGTCACATGTGTGCCTTTCCATACCTCTTAACAGGATAGTGCTTCTTACCTTCTCATTTATCAATGCTTAAGTCACCATTTCATATCAAAATATCACCGAGAAGATTATATTAGCTTCTCATCACAAACACATTCACTGCAGATTTAACACTCAGGAATAGTGGTACGAAGCCAACACAATCACTCAATCGCATTCACATAGGATTTCAGCCACACAATATCATGCATGAAAACTAAACATGCTTTCTCCTAAAGAATTCACAAAACATACAATCAACTAACCAAAGTCTAACTCAAGTAGATCGTAACCTACCTCAAACGTAGAGCTGGAACAATGCAAGTCACTCCGCTATAGCTTTTCCTTTCCTTATAGCCTCAGAACGCTTGAAGTCTAGAAATAGAAGTCTCAATGAGTCACAAATACTCAAATCACAAGTACCAATCCAAGAATACCCTTCCCTTTACCCCATTCCAATGGGAGGATGATTTTCTTGGTGTAAAACAACCTAACAAGGGTCGTAGTAATCATTAATCATCAAATTATACCGATATTATAACAACATTCCCACTACAAGCAGTTTTCATGATCAAGAGGCCATTTTCATAGAACCCTAGGTCTCAATTCACTTAATGTACGGCTCTAAGAATTCAATTCATGATTAAAAGAAATTAACCCGAGCCTTTAGATTATAAATAAGTGATAATAACTATAACCCATCAAGTTTAGAAGGTTTAACAATTTCTAGGGTTTCTATTACAATTCCACCATTGATGACCCACCAGAGTGATGATAATCCTAAAGATGATAAGGAATGGTTGGAAGGAATAAATGAAAGTTACCTCTCAAGAGTTTTCTTGCCCTAGCTTGAAAATTCACCCTAGGTTCTTGTCGGGAACTGTGTTGGGGTATTATGAATAAAAATATGAGACTAAGTCTTTAAAACACAGGTTCTGTCACTCCGTCGACCGCTGCAGCGTGTTAGGATTTGAATCCCAAATCCGACCTTTGTAAGCAGGTTCCCAGGAAAGATTGGAGGGTCACAGCTGGACCACTTAAATACCAACCTCCTTGGACAGAACCTACTTACGCCGTGATGTAAGCGAAGAATAAATAGCACACACAGATTTATAGTGGTTCACCCTCAATGTGAGAGCTACGTCCACGTTGCTGCTGCAGATCTTATTAAAGAAGAAATATTACAAGTGTTTACAACACTCAACCTCACAACCCCAATCCCAATTACACTCAAGAATTTTACCACAGAAAATTCTCTCAAAGACCTTCTCTTACTTAGACCTTTCACTAAGAGTATTTCTCTTAGATTTTTCTCTCTTTGGGATGTGTTTAGCAAATGATCTTGATGATATCTTACAAATGAACCATAAGCTACCTATTTATAGGAATGAATTTTCTATGATGAGGTAAGCGCTTACATCACGACTATCATGAGGTAAGCGCTTACATCACGACTAAGATGAGGTAAGCGCTTACATCACGACTAAAATGAGGTAAGCGCTTACATCACGACTATGTGAGACCCAACACAGCGGTCCCTCTATAGCGTCCAAGCGACCGCTATAACGGACCCAACAAAAGTTCGCTCACCGCTATAGCAGTCCATCCCCCGTAATAGCGACATCGCTGTAGCGAGTCATAGCCTGCCACAGCGGCCACACGAGAAATGGCTAGCTGTTGGGAGCGGTTAGCCCACAGCTACAGCGGTACTCCCACAACCACAGTTGTGCCTTATGGGCAGTGAGCTCGACATTTTGTCCAGTTTTCCCCCCTTTGATTCCACATTTCATCTGAGGCCTCACAAATGCAAACAAAATATGTACACAGACATAAAAAGACCATATGAATCCACCAATGGCCTCAGAATTCTAATTTCCTACGTCATCCCCCGACTGACTCAATACAATAAAAATAAATCACAAGCAAGTCAAATTTCAGCTCTTAAGCTTACAAAATCAAATTTCTACTAACTCTTCTACCCTTGGGAAGGTTCTATTTGGTGGGGTGACCCTATATTTTTCATAATGACCAGAAGGGTCGTTACATCAACTCGTTCACTGAATATCGGCGATAACTAGTGAGAATGTCTGCCAACCTGTATATTTGAACCTGCAATGTGAAATATATGCAGCACCCCCGGGGAAAAAGTACGTCAGTACAGAAAAATTTCACCAAATACCTGTGGCAGACTGATTAATCATATGAAAGAACATCAAGTGTAAAGATGAGTACTAGAAACAACCTGTGAATACAACCTGTATGCGGCTCAGGGCCATCCTATGTATATATGCAACTTAGGGCTATCCTGTGTATATATGCCACTTGGGGCTAGTTTAACAGTATGTGTGCATGTGCATGTGTATATATATATATATATATATATATATATATATATATATATATATATATATAAAGGTTCAACACAAATGGTTTAGGATAACATGGCCTGTAACCTTCAATAGGAAGTGATGGATGACACAAGTGACATATGCTTTTCAATCGACAATCACTATGACATGATCAGATTCAAATCAACTAATTCACTTTGAATGAAAACATATGAAGCTCTTAGAATAACATGAATAGAATGGCTATGGAGGGACGTTCATTTAAGTTCCGAAATAAGCGGATTCATGCCAAAGAAGGAAAGGAATAGCCTTAACATACTTACTGCCCTTATGATGAGTTGAAACCGTAAAGTTGTGGACCACTTGCCTTAATGCATAAAGTATAGCTTCTTATAAAGAGGATCAAACGTCATCGACAACACGAGGAAATCTGTAGGGACATAACTACTGTTTTACAATCTTATTATGATACTTTCAGAAGCCATTCTCTAATAGTATGGACCATCCTACATTGGAAAGACTATGATCATCTACGTCAATGCAATTTATCTTAAAAGAATCCTTATACCCCAACAATTATAATCTAAATGCTAACCAAATAAGTGCTTGTCACCATACAACGAATATTACGTGAGAGGAATATCTAAACATGAATAGAGGGTCATGATACTTAAATTCTAGAAACTCAAATAGGAGAGAGGAACATATGATGGTGTTTCATGTTGGAGAAGACTCTTATGATCTAGACATATGCTCTTGCTTGTCTACCTTTCAGATTGATATTTCCTAATTTATACTCTAACCCTTTGACTCATCTTACCCTCGGGAGGAACTATGCTTATCTATGTCAACATAATTCATCTTATAGGCCGCTGTACATCCTCAACAATGGCATTTTGAGTAATGTCCATAGGATACATCATAAAGACTAAACCTCCATAGATTCCAAAGTCTATCAACTAACCCTCTTGCTCTATTCACCTTACTTTAGAACCTACAACCAGCCAACAATCATTGTGAAAGTTAATTATGTGATTTATCTTAAGTAGTAATTTATCATCCCATCATACACTAATGATCTTTAGGGTATGCGGTGTTACACTACTTACATCATTGACCATACTTTATAATCTATGACAAAACAACACATAGAAACTATACCAACAGTCTCACAACATGCTACAATTGACAAAATTATCAAGCAATCGAAGAGCGACGACCTCCCGAGGCTATACTTCTATGATGTACTCCACATTCGACCTCCTTTTAACAAATTAAAATCTCAATATGAGCTACCAAACCCCTCCCAATATCTATACTATAAAAACAGCCCACAAATAACTAGAAACAACAAATAAAACTTGGCCTCACAGCTTTCGATAACTGTCCTGTGAGTTCCAACTAGAAACATATCTAGAGTGCTCCATTGAGCTCACACATAACGGAAAAAGTAATAAAACCCTAGCTTGGCTGTCCCAACTTTGCAACTTCTTTAATTTCTATCTTCTAACGCTCATTCCAACCAACTAAAATCAAGGAATATCAATACAATGCCATATAAGAATGAGAGGGAACCTCAGATTCAATCTTGAAATCACTTACCTTAATTTGGGATGTTTGTAGAGAAAAAACCCTTTGGGAACTCTAAGGAGAAAGATTCACTTCAAATACTTGAGCTATAGAGAGAAGGGGTGGGATTTTTCTTTGCTGCCTTGAGCTATAAACTATAGGGAAAGGAAGAAGAGGGGAGAACTGTCCATGGCTAGTCTGGTTATGGAGAGAACGTAGAGAGCGATAGGAGAGAATACAAGAATGAAAGAAATGTAATGGAAATCTGATTCTTTTGGTTATTCTGTCACACCCCAACCTTACTAGGGTGTGATGGGAACCCGACCCCATATTCGGAGCCGAGCGAACCCGCTGACTCTTATTGTAAACTTAATCTCTTTAGATTCTTACATCAATAAGAAATGAAAACATAGTTAAGCCTCCAGAATCTTCCTTTCGTTGTTCTCAAGTCAAACAAAATATGTGGTCATGTGGAGTCTGTAACATAAAATATAAAGACACATCGGCTGGTGAAGCCGCTTTCAAGACTGACATACTACACCCACGACTCTGTCTGCAAAGCCTCTAACTTCGAACAAAACATCATAGCATAGTACTCTGACCCGGCAACACTCCAGAGCAAATGAAGCTTGCCAACTCCGCTGGAACATCTTCTATAATAGCTTCTACTCATCTGGGTGTACCTGCGCGGCATGAAACGCAGCCCCCGAAGAAAGGGGGTTAGTACGAGCAATGTAGTGAGTATGTAAGGCATGAATAGTAAAATAGTAAGGAATATAAATATGAATAATAATAGAATGGAAATATAGAGCATATCATGAGGTAAAAGAATAACTTGTACATCTGAGTGCCTCTTAGGGCGGATGCCATGCATGCTTAGCTTTCTTTGAAAAACATTTCTTGTTTATATATATAGAAAATAGAACATATCATAGCGCCGAACAACGTCGGCTCCCCCACATATGTCCCGCGTCCGGGCATCCCACGTCCGGGATGATAATTTATGCCAACTGACCAGGTGGCAATGAGTCTATAGCGCAACATATGTCCCTTTTTCCCCATATTCCCCATATGCATATACATATATCATATAAGCAGCATGCATGAGAGCCCAAAGAAAGTCATGTATCTATCGTAGTGAAGTAAGGTCGGTGACCTCCGATTATATTATGGAATAATCATCCCGACTTTGTCTCACCTTGAAGGAACAATTATTATAAGGGGAGACTATCAACGAAGGATAACATTAAGAGAACGTAGAATAAGATCACAAGTCTCGTAAGGCACCAAATCACATACGTATGCATATAGAACAAATTTTCAAGATTCGATGGGTACGTACGTAGATCGACACCTAAAGGCTCAGAAACAAGTTTCGGGTCAATCCGACTTAGTATAAGAAAGTTATGACCGTTTGAAGTACAGAACCTTCTATGAACGTTTCAGAAGCTATTTTGGAAAGTCAAAGCAATAATCATACCAAGTACCTTTAAACATGAAATCATTCTTATCATGGTCGATATAGAAACATTCTCATCCTTGACATCATCAAAGTCATTGTAAAACATATCCATCATTATTATCGTAAAATCTTACAAAATCATAAACTTCTGTTTTGGTAGAATATGGACACTTTGGAAAAACATTTACGAGTTATCGGAAGGAGAATCATGCCTTGGAATCATAAGCATCTAACTTTCGAAAACAAGGAAGGTATGGAAGCAATTATGAAATCATAACATTGGAATTATGCCTTTGAAAGAAAGGGGCGAGCCTTAACATACCTGCTCCACGTCCTATTAGCTACGCTTAATTGTCCAAGCTCGCTATCGCTAGTCTACATTCAAGAAGATTGACACAATCGTTAGATTCATCGACATATACTTGTCTTAGTTTTTCAAATAAATTCACTTATGATCTGCCAAAAATTTCGGCAGCAGCTCCCCTGTAAATACACCATCCCCGAGAATCTAACTCGGCCCAAATCATCAATCAACAATCCGAGAATTCTACTCGGCCAAACTATCAACAACTATACCAACAATCATGCCAACAACTTCAACAGTCAATTCAAGACACATTCTAACATTAACAACCTTTCTCATACAATCCAACGACATTTCATTTATATTCAATTCAATTCGCTTAGCATTCAAAATGACTTAATCAACATACTACTTCACCCGAAGCCTTCTAAATTCAACAAGAACAATAACACCCTACTTCCTTCTTTCAAATTCAACCACAATAACCCAACTTACAATTTTCCAACACATGTCTCACTTCCAAATTCATGAATTATGTCAACAACCCATACATTAACAAATTTATTCTTACAAATATAAGAAACCACACTAATGTCACACTAACTTCTTCAATAATGCACAAACAATTTCAAATTCATTTCAAGCCACCAAACCTTCATTTTACATCATGGAATCCACAACACAACAATCAAACTACTAAATAAAATTAATTCATCACTTCTACACCACCACCTCCATTCGGCCACACCCCTATACTTACATATTTCATGAATGGTTTTATTGCTTCAACAACCACTCCATGTTAATTAGGGACTTCAACTTGCTTGCAATACTAGAAGGAAATAATTTTTCTAGATTAATTTCTCTAGGTTCTTGCTTGGCCAAGCATGGCCGAACCTAGCTCCTCTTGTTTTCTCTTTCTTTCTTCAAATTTCTAGAATTAGAAAAGATGACTATGTGTCTTGCTTGGTCATCACCCTCATATATATATATATAGCTCCTACAAATGATAGGTGGACACATGCCCCCCTTCTCCAAGCTTCTTTAATATTAAAAATCAAGATGACTAATTGTTTTATTTTGTCATCTCTTTTCCATATTTATATATATGTATATACACATGCCACATGGCCAAGTGGCCTTCTCCAAGAATTTTTTTTTTCTTGAACATTTTGTGAAATTCCCGTTTTGCCCCTAGCCTTTCTCAATATTTCCATGAACCATTTTGCGAATTTTCCTTTTTACCCTTAACCTTTCTCAATATTTCCATACTAATAAACAACTTGTATATTAAAATAATTTTGGAACATAGTCTTGCCCTTAACCTACCACGACCACCTTGAAATATCCGAATGTATAAAATACGGGATATAACATCCTCCCCCCCTTTAGAACATTCTTCCTCGAATGTTCAACTGATCTTATGGGGTGTCATAATACTTCGGGAGGGTCCCTTTTATAGTTGTTCTTCTCTTTATGCCCATTCCTTATCCCTTACCCTATTCTCCTTATACTCGAACTCCTGGGTCTTTACACGTGTCCTCATTCCACGTCATGGGTTTCCTAATCCACTACGCCATCTCATTATCCTTGTCCTTCCCTAGGTCATTTCTCGACACAAGTAGACTTGTCTTTGATTTCTTTGTATTGGCGCTCGTTCCGTCCATCGTTATTCCTTGTTGGCCCTCCGAGGTGGACTTCTTACAATCATAATTGGATGTAACTTCACGTTGATGGTTCATATAATTTTATAGCGTATATTCTCATGCCCCGTATAATTAATGGTCCATGAACTATTTTCTAGTATCCGATGAACCCCTTTTTTTTATTTACAGGCACTGCGTTCTTCCTTTTCTTCAAAATTTCCAAACTACCAATTTTTGATGCTTCTGTTATAATAGTCGTTGTCATCAAAATATCCTTTGAGTCTGATATAATATGTCCCCCCCCCCCCCCCCTTTTTAAGGGGCTCCTTATATACCAACAGTCTCCAAGTATCCTTGTCTACGATAATTATCTGCCGCCCTTCACTTTCTTCTTAAAGCCGAGTTCCGTTATCTTATAGTCTAGCCTGTCTGTCTTCTCACTACTTACACCCTCGTACTTAACTAGAATACTTGTAAGGGTATCCAATTCTGCTACCTTCTTTTTCATCTTTCTTTCCAACTCTATGCATAATATATCAACACTTTTTATCCTAAGTTTTCTTTTACTTTCCGCCTATGTCATCATTTTGTCCACATTTCCATACCCTTCCATCCACTATTCTTCATTTCACTTGCTTAGCTCACTTGCTCGTAATTCTTCTTTTACTACGCGTTTGTGTTGTAGCTGCGTGTCCATATTTCTCAAGCGTTCCGCTACTTTTGTTCTTAGCACAGAATCCTTACAATTTTCACTTTCCCTATCCTTGCTCATCGAACCTTTAACTATATTAATATAGATACACATTTATTCTTTTATATATCTCTCACCTTAACATCATCGCAAGGCCTAAGCATTCTTTCTCTTACTTCACATCCCCCTATCCTAGTCACTATTCCTTTAGCCCCACTTATTGAAATCGGTTCTCGAACCTCATACACTCCTCTCATGTCTCCTTTTACCACACTTTATCCCTTTTCACATGCCTACTTTGAGTTCTTACCCAAATAGTCTCGTGTTTTGCCGATAGTTTCTCTCGGGAGCTTCACTCACTGAGGTTTCTTACCTTTCACCTTCTTCCGACACTTTGATCTCTTTGTTTTCCATCTACTCACTCTCTTTCTTTTCCAAATATCGTTGTATTAGAACTTTCCAATCTTAACCTGTAGTGAAAATGACATCAATTTACCTTGTAACACTTGTATCATTTATTTCTGTTGTCACTTGAACTTCGGTACCCTTACTCTATTGATGCCTGTCATACTGTAGTACTGGTTGCTGGGACACACACGCCCGCCGATACAATCACATATGGGATATCATACACATTCATATATATATATATTTACTATCAACTAGCCCACAAATACTTCCAAACGCTATTCAAGCCTATCCAAATTTCCAGAGCTGTGACGCACTTTCTGTCTCTTCTCCAGTCTAGCCTACCTCGTCTTACGCGACCTCTTAAGGTTTCCATCCATTCTGTATACTCTAGTTTCCCTTAGGTTACTCTAACTTCTCATTTGTCTCTTATGTCTGGATTTATAGAATTTCTTGCATACTTCCCAGGGGTTCACCCATCCTAAAATTTCTCCCACCTTAGCACGCTTAACCTCGAAATTTCGATGGAATCCAGTGCCTTAATGCTGATATAATCGCGTCTGCTTCCTCGCATGACCTTTACTACATGATTTGGAGCGAGTCGAGGTCTTACAGATTCCGAGACATTCTCGTAACACGTCCTTTCCTTTACAATTACTATTTTACCCTTTTTCAATTCCCAGTGTTCACCTTTCACTTATGTGTATGACTACTTCCCGTCCTGGACTTCCAGATTCCCGATGGCATCGAACATACCTTCGTCGCTGTTACTTATGCATACTCGATTATTAGCCAGTTTAGACTTTCACTCACCATCCTTACATAATAATCTACAACAAAACCGATTGTCGACTTTCTGAATCTTCCAACAGACCTTGTTCCTACTAAACCTCGAATGTTATCCATTTTAGTCCTTCGGATTACTAATCGTCTTTCTCGCAATTTTTTCTTCATGCCATGTCCAAATCCGTAGCTCCTCTAAAATATCACATCCCACTTATCGTTTGTTTACGATATTTCCTTTCCATGTTTCTTCCGGTTAGGTGTTCTTAACGAAATGACCTGATTTTGAAAGATTCTGACCGGGTTTCCTTTACAATTCTTACTATTCAAAATTTGTACGTAGCAAATATCGACAATACCTCGCAGAACATACGGCTATATGACACATTCCAGCCACCCAGTGCTTCCAGCTTCAGGTAACAGAACAAATATATCAAGACTTACCTCTGTGACTTGCCATATCGTCATTTACCTCCTTCCACTGTACGTAAGGCTTATATACGGAATTTCATTTCCCTATGACTTGGCTCTATCGCACGATCTAAGACAGAAAGAAGGTCAACAATCCCTAGATGCCCTGCAGCCTCCTGTTTATAAATGTGGCCGGCTTCACACCCATAAACAGGACTCTACTGGACATGACTTTGCAGACAACCCCTAGGACGACCTGCTCTGATACCACTTTGTCACACCTAGGGTGTGATGGGCACCCGACCCCATATTCAGAACTGAGCGAACCCGCTGACTCTTATTACATACTTAATCTCTTTAGATTCTTATATCAATAAGAAATGAAAACATAGTTAAGCCTCCAGAATCTTCCTTTCGTTGTTCTCAAGTCAAATAAAATCTGTGGTCATGTGGAGTCCGTAACATAAAATATAAAGACACACCCACGACTCTGTCTGCAAAGCCTCTAACTTCGAACAAAACATCATAGTATAGTACTCTCACCCGGCAACACTCCAGAGCAAATGGAGCTTGCCAACTACGCTAGAACATCTTCTATAATAGCTTCTACTCATCTGGGTGTACCTGCGCGGCATGAAACGCAGCCCCCGAAGAAAGCCTCTTAGGGCGGATGCCATGCATGCTTAGATTTCTTTGAAAAACATTTCTTGTTCATATATATAGAAAATAAAACATATCATAGCGCCGAACAACGTCGGCTCCCCCACATTTGTCCCGCGTCCGGGATGACAAGTTACGCCAACTGACCAGGTGGCAATGAGTCTATAGCGCAACATATGTCCCTTTTTCCCCATATTCCCCATATGCATATACATATATCATATAAGCAGCATGCATGAGAGCCCAAAGAAAGTCATGTATCTATCGGAGTGACGTAAGGTCGGTAACCTCCGATTATATTATGGAATAATCATCCCGACTTTGTCTCACCTTGAAGGAACAATTATTATAAGGGGAGACTATCAATGAAGGATAACATTAAGAGAACGTAGAATAAGATCACAAGTCTCGTAAGGCACCAAATCACATACGTATGCATATAGAACAAATTTTCAAGACTCGATGGGTACGTACGTAGATCGACACCTGAAGGCTCAGAAACAAGTTTCGGGTCAATCCGACTTAGTATAAGAAAGTTATGAGCGTTTGAAGTACAGAACCTTCTATGAACGTTTCGGAAGCTATTTTGGAATGTCAAAGAAATAATCATACCAAGTACCTTTAAACATGAAATCATTCTTATCATGGTTGATATAGAAACATTCTCATCCTTGACATCATCAAAGTCATTGTAAAACATATCAATCGTTATTATCGTAAAATCTTACAAATTCATAAACCTCTGTTTTGGTAGAATATGGACACTTTGGAAAAACATTTACGAGTTATCGGAAGGAGAATCATGCCTTGGAATCATAAGCATCTAACTTTCGAAAACAAGGAAGGTATGGAAGCAATTATGAAATCATAACATCGGAATCATGCCTTTGAAAGAAAGGGGCGAGCCTTAACATACCTGCTCCACGTCCTATTAGCTATGCTTAATTGTCCAAGCTCGCTATCGCTAGTCTACATTCAAGAAGATTGACACAATCGTTAGATTCATCGACATATACTTGTCTTAGTTTTTCAAATAAATTCACTTATGATCTGTCGAAATTTCGGCAGCATCTCCCCTGTAAATACACCATCCCCGAGAATCTTACTCGGCCCAAATCATCAATCAACAATCCGAGAATTCTACTTGGCCAAACTATCAACAACTATACCAACAATCGTGCCAACAACTTCAACAGTCAATTCAAGACGCATTCTAACATTAACAACCTTTGTCATACAATCCAACGACATTTCATTTATATTCAATTCAATTCGCTTAGCATTCAAAACGACTTAATCAACATACTGCTTCACCCGAAGCCTTCCAAATTCAACAAGAACAATAACACCCTACTTCCTTCTTTCAAATTCAACCACAACAACCCAACTTAAAATCTTCCAACACATGTCACACTTCCAAATTCATGAATTATGTCAACAACCCATACATTAACAAATTTATTCTTACAAATATAAGAAACCACACTAATGTCACACTAACTTCTTCAATAATGCACAAACAATTTCAAATTCATTTCAAGCCACCAAACCTTCATTTTACATCATGGAATCCACAACACAACAATCAAACTACTAAATAAAATTAATTCATCACTTCTACACCACCACCTCCATTCGGCCACACCCCTATACTTACATATTTCATGAATTTCATTCATTCCTCACTCTACAACATATACAAAGCATCCATAACATATAAAAGAGGATCAAACCTTACCTTTTCCACTTAGTTCTTCAACTTGGCTAGAGTGGTGCCTTGCAAGAAGGAATGGTTTTATTTCTCCAACAACCACTCAATGTTAATTAGGGCCTTCAACTTGCTTGGAATACTAGAAGGAAATAATTTTTCTTGATTAATTTCTCTAGGTTCTTGCTTGGCCAAGCATGGCCGAACCTAGCTCCTTTTGTTTTCTCTTTCTTTCTTCAAATTTCTATAATTAGAAAAGATGACTATGTGTCTTGCTTGGTCATCACCCTCATATATATATATATAGCTCCTACAAATGATATGTGGACACATGCCCCCCTTCTCCAACCTTCTTTAATATTAAAAATCAAGATGACTAATTGTTTTATTTTGTCATCTCTTTTCCATATTTATGTATATATATATATATATATATATATATATATATATATATATATATATATATATATATACACATGCCACACGGCCAAGTGGCCTTCTCCAAGATTTTTTTTTCTTGAACATTTTGTGAAATTCCCGTTTTGCCCCTAGCCTTTCTCAATATTTCCATGAACCATTTTGTGAATTTCCCTTTCTACCCTTAACCTTTCTCAATATTTCCATACTAATAAACAACTTGTATATTAAAATAATTTTGGAACATAGTCTTGCCCTTAACCTACTACGACCACCTTGAAATATCCGAATGTATAAAATACGGGATATAACATATTCAAAGTACTTTTTTCCATTTGGTTGACCTCATTTTCCCTCTTATTTTTTTTCCTTTTAATTTGGTCCAGAAGTTTCAAGTAGATGCATCACCTACTTGTCATTTATTTACACAAGTAGGTGCTATCCCCCTCTAAACATGTGTGGCTTCCTTGCTTAATAAGTAGGACGTGAACTAAATAGGACGTGTAAACAAGTAGCTCAAGCAAGTAGGATGGGTAAGCAAGTAGCTCAAGCCCATAGAACGTCTAAGCAAGTAGCTTAATCAAGTAGGACATGTGAGCAAGTAGGTGAGGCCATAGGTGAAACACCTAGGTGAAGCACATAGGTGACACACAGGTGAAGCTAGTAGGTCACCTTATCTTTGCCCGACATCTCATTTACTTAAGAATCTCATTTACTTTAACTAGACTTAACATTTAAATACGCTTCGGCCCCTAGTCATTAACTATAGCCTTCTTCTTCCATATTCAAATAACCTCATCAACTTCAACTTAGTCTTACATACGTTGAGAAGTATGGGGTGTTACAGAAGACTTCTGTATTAGAGCTTGTCCGATAGTGAGAGATTTTCCAGAGGTGTTTCCGACAGATCTTCCAGGTGTTCAACCCGATCGTCATATCAATTTCTGTATTGACTTGGAGCCAGGCACTTAGCCTAATTCTATTCTTCCATATCGGATGGCACTGGTCGAGTTGAAGGAGTTTAAGGAGCAATTGCAAAATTTGTTGAGCAAAGGGTTCATTCAGCCTAGTATTTCACCATGGGGTGCTCCCGTGTTGTTTGTGAAGAAGAAGGATGAATCTTTGCGTATGTGTATTTATCGACAGTGAACAAGGTGACTATCCAGAACAAGTATCTGACTCCTCGTATTGATGACTTGTTCCATCGGCTTCATGGTGCTTTTGTGTTTTCTAACATTTACTTAGGATCCAGTTATGACAAGTTGATAGGACGGAGGATGTTCCTAAGATATCTTTACAGACGCGTTATGGGCATTATGAGTTCTTGGTGATGTCATTTGGGTTGGCTAATGCCCCCGCAGCCTTTAGGGACTTGATGAATGGGGTATTCAGATCCTATTTGGATTCCGTTTTCACCGTCTTCACTGATGATATCTTGATATACTACCATAGTAGAGAGGAGCACAAGTAGCATTTGTGGATTGTGCTTGTGATTTTTTGAAGAAAAAGTAGCTTTATGCCAAGTTTTCATAATGCAAGTTTTGGCTTAGTTCGGTGTGACTAAGGATGGTATTATCTGCGGAACTTATGAAGATTAAGATGTTTTGATTTTATTAGACCCGCTTTGGTCATCGAGGTTTGGAGGTTCGTAGGTCTTGTGGGTTCCTATCGATGATTTGTTGAGGGATTTTCATCCATTACATCCCCGTTGACTAAATTGACTCAGAAAAAGGTGGCATTTCATTGGTCCGATGAGTATGAGGGAAGATTTCAAAAGCTCAAGACCTTGTTGACCACTATTTCAATTTTGACCTTGCCTATTGAAGGCGAGAGCTTTACAGTCTATTGTGATGCTTCTAGAGTGGGATTTGCGTGTGTGTTGATGAAAAAAGGAAAAGTGGTAACTTATGCTTCGAGGCAGTTAAAGGCGCATGAGAAGAACTACCCAACTCATGACTTGGAGTTGGCGGCAGTAGTCTTTTCTTTTAAGATTTGGAGGCATTATCTTTATGGGGTGCATTGTGAGGTATTCACGGGTCATCGTATCCTTTAATAGATATTTAGCCAGAAGGACCTCAATTTGAGACAGTGTAGGTGGTTGGTGTTTCTAAAAGATTATGACATGAATATTCTTTATCATCTGGGCAAGACCAATATACTGGCAGATGCCTTGAGTCAGAAGGCGTGAGTATGAGTAGTCTAGACCTGTTGCATGTGGGAGAGTGTCCTTTGGCTATGAACATTCAGTCTTTAGCTAATCGTTTTGTGAGACTTGATATTTTGGAGCCTTATACAATTCTAGCCTGTGTGGAGGCACGGTCTTCCTTATTGGAGCAGATTAGGGCACTATAGTTTTATGACGTTAAATTAGATAAGATTTGTGAAAAGTTGTTACAAGGTGAAGCTAAGAAAGCGATCCTTGATGGTTTTGTTGTTTTGAGGATCAAGGGTCGGATTTATGTTCCTAAAATGGGAGATTTGACTTGATTGATCATGGAGGAGGCTTATAGTTCGAAGTATTCCATTCACCTAGGGCCTACAAAGATGTATCGTGACTTGCAGCAACAGTAATTAGAGGTGTCGGATTTAGAGAGACATGTGAAGTTCGTGTCTTGGTGTTTGAATTGTCAACAACTGAAGTATGAGCACCAGAAACCTGGTGGTATGATTCAAAGGATGCCCATACTTGAGTGGAAGTGGGAGCGGATTGCTATAGCCTTTGTGGTAGGATTTCCATGTACTTTGGACAAGTTTGATGATATTTGAGTGATTGTGGACATGTTGATCAAATATGTGCATTTCATTCCATCTCAAACTACCTAAAATTTAGAGAAGTTGGCACAGATTTACATTCGAGAGATAGTTCGATTACATGGAGTGCCTATTTCTATCATTTTGGATATAGGCACTCAATTTACATCCCATTTCTGGCGGTCTATGTAGAAGAGGTTGGGTGCTAGAGTGGAGCTTAGTACAACTTTTCACCCTCAGGCTGATGGTCAGTCCGAGCGACTATACGGGTTCTCAAGGATATGTTGCGGGCTTGTGTGATTGACCTTGGTGGTCATTGGGATCAGTTTTTATCCTTGGCGGAGTTTTCTTACAACAATAGTTATCATTCGTGTATTAAGATGGCACTATTTTTTAGGCATTGTATGATAGGAGATGTCGATCTCTGATTGGTTGGTTTGATGCCTTCGAGGTTAGGCCTTGGGTTATTGATTTGTTGAGAGATTCCTTGAAAAAGGTTAAGTTGATTTAGGAAAGACTTCTCATGGCTCAAACTAAGAAAAAGAGTTATGCAGATCGGAAGGTTTATGAGTTAGAGTTCATGGTTGGGAGTGAGTTTTGTTGAAGGTTTCGCCCATGAAAGATGTTATGAGGTTTGGGAAGAAGGGGAATTTGAGCCCGAGGTTTATTAGCACATTTAAGATCGTTCGTCGTATTGGGGAGGTAGCTTATGAGTTGGCTTTACCTCTGGATTTGTCGGGCGTTCACCCTTTTCATGTTTTGATGCTGAAGAAGTACAATTTATATGGTTCTCATGTGATTTAGTGGGATTTGTGGTTGCCTGATCAAAATCTGTCTTTTGAGGAGGAGCCAACATGTTCAGATGTTGAGATCAAATGAGATAGCCTAAGTAAAATTGCAATAGTGGCATCGTCCAATAGATAAGGATACTTGGGAGACCGAGTATGACATACGATCTAGATATCTCCAACTTTTTGAGAGTCTAGGTATTCTTTTATCTTTCACCGTTCGAGTACGAAGGCTTATTTAACTGGTATCTTATGTAACAACTCGCTTAGTTGTTTTGAGCTTTTTTCTTTATTTTCTTCAAAATATCCTTCATGTAGTGTCATCTGGGTATTTATGACTTGCGGGGATAGGTGGCGCAGTTCCTCATGCAATATGGCGGGTTCTGAATTAGAGTTTTCTAAGTTATGAAAATGAATAGGTTAGAACAAAGTTAAAATCGGGGTAAATGTGTAATAGTCAATGTTTGGCCGATTCCATTACGTCCAAAATGTGATTTTTGACTTATTCGGTTCTCGAGTTGTTTGGGTGTGTTTTGGGTCATTGATTGAGACATTAGGATTTGATGAATTAGATTTGACCCGGTCAACACCAGGTCAAGACGAACTCTTTTAGGAGTTTTGAGTGCGCGAGCAAGTTCGTAGTGAGTTTTATTGTTACACCTCGGAAATTTCCTCGTGAACGTACAACGAATAGACTAACGAAGAGTACGAGTATATGATGTTTTAATAAGAAGGGAACGACGTTTGACGATCCTGAGTAAGATTTCAAAGGTAATTGCAATAAGAGATAGGTTATGCTCTACAACGACTACTTACGGGTCCTAAAAATGTGAAAAGTCGCAGATTTGCACTTTGGCCCAGTCGATCGTAAAATGAAATACGGACCGTAAAGTGGTATACGGCCCGTAAACTACCATGTCATATTCCAACTTACAAAACTTCAACTTTCTGTCAAATGTTCAAATGGTTAAATATGACTTGGAATACGGACCGTAAATTGAAATACGGCCCGTAAACTGCGATCGTAAATCACCATGATCCCCAGCATACCTTTCTGTTTTTGTTATGCTTAAATACGACCACGAAATATGTCCCGTAAACTGGAATACGGACCGTAAACTGGGTTTACGACCACTGTGCACTTCAATTACTGTTCATTCCGGATCAGATTTTAAGTCATTAAAAGGAGACCCAAGCTCATTAAATTCATTTCATTTTCCATGATACTTCTCTCTAGAAACCTCTAGAATACTCTCCACTCTTCATTTACAAGAAAATCAAAGGAAATCTATGATCAATAACACCAAATCCATGAGACAAAGTGTATGAAACCTAGCTAAAGTTCATCTTTCTCAAGAAAATCCAAAGGAAGTGAAGTAGGGTTTTGATGATAGAGGAATAATTCCATTCAAGGCTTGTTCAACCATCATCTAAGGTAAGTTGCATGACTAAACCATGTTGTTTAAGGTATTGGAAGGTTAAGATACTTGAATTGTAAAAGGACATAGGAAATGGGTCATTCATGAGTGAATAGTGTCATGGTTGGATGGTAGTTGGGTTGAATTATGAACGTTGGAGTGTGGCGATTATGAATACGTTATAAATGACATTTAGACCATGAAATAAGTATTATATATGAGGAAACGCGATAGTACGCTATAACCATAAATGTGGAGAAATTGAAGAGAAATGGTGGATTGTGGTCAATGTATATAAATAATGATTGTTGATTGCGATATTGTGAATGTTGTTGTGAGCGTGTGGGAGTTGATATAGAATATGGGAAAAGTAGTATAAACAAAGGAAGTGCTTCCCAATTTTCCCTAGAAATAGTAGCGCATTCTTAGAGTCGAATTAACTAACGTTAGTGCGAATTCTCTCTTGAAGGTAGAAACATGATATCGAAGGAGAACAAGTAAGCAATAGCTTAGTTAAACGTCAAAGGTATGTGAGACTAGTCCTTTCTTTCTAATGACATGAATCTTCTAGCATGATTTTCTTTCCTCTCCGTGAGTTCCTATATTCCGGATAGCTAAAAGCCCATATCTATGAGTGGCAATATAAGATAAGAGATATGATATGATGATTCTATAATGTTAATGATGTTATTTATTGCTTACACTCACCTTATGTGCTAGTTCCTTCAAGGTGAGGCAGGATGTCAATAATTGCTCCATAATGGAATCGGGGGATCACGACCTTACGTCACCCCGATAAAGTAAAGTTGTTCTTAAGCCTTATGCATGTATTATGATAAGTATGTTACGATAAGCATATTATGATGAGCATGTATGATGATGATATAACACCGCACCTATTTGGCCGGGCAGTCACTGCTAAGGCGGGCAGCTATACGATACACCATGGCCAAATGGCATGGGCAGACACCACTAGTGGGCGGCATGAGATGGTACCCCGGACGAGGGAGGCCTGGATGCAGGCTAATATTATAATTATCACACCGATCCGATATGGACGGGCAGTTTATACATTATTACACCGTACCTATATGGACGGGCAACTTATACATTTATGCATATACGATACGACGATGAGTATGAGTAAGACAGTGTGCCATCTTTTATATTTGACAGTCAGATACAGATGTTTCATATTGATATTTCCGTTGTATCATTGTCTTATTTCATTGTTTATGCCTCTCATACTCAGTACAAGGTTCGTACTGACGTCCGTTTTCTTTGGGCGCTGTGTTCATGCCCACAGGTAGACAGGGACGAGAGCTCGACCCAGATCCGTAGTAGCTGTTAGCTGATTGAAAGCACTCCTTTGTTCGGAGGTGCTTATGATGATTCTTTTGTGTATAGTCATATATATGTATTTTTGGGCATGACGGGGTCTTGTCCCGTCCTTATGTTTAGCACTCCAGTAGAGGCTCGTAGATGCACAGTGTGAGTTAGATGGTCTCACAAGATTATTACTATGTATATATGTATATATTATTTTGATGGCCGAGAGGCATATGTATATAAAACTATTTATGTTTTCATATAAAATATGATTTTCCTACAGTTTGAGTATAAAGTTGATAAAAGAGCATTAAATGAGCATGGTGAGTAATAGAACCAGCGGTGCTCAGTGGTTAGCCCCGGGTACCCGTCGCGGCCCCTAGTTGGGTCGTGACAAAAGTGGTATCAGAGGAGTTCAGTTCTAGGAAGTGTCTACGAGCCGTGTCTAGTAGAGTCTTGTTTGTGGTGTGTTGCACGCCACATCAATAAACAAGAGGCTACAGGGCATTTAGGAAAAATGACCATCTTTCTTCTATGAGATCGTGCGATAGAGTCATGTATAATATTTTACCCCCCCCCCCCCCCCCCCTTAATAGTGTGTTATGATTTCAGAATGCCGCCAAAGAGAAAGGCTACAGCCGCCCAAAAGGCAAGACTACGGCAACGAGGCGAGTAGAAAGAGAGCCTCTGATGAATGTAGAAGAAGGTGAATCACATAATGAGGCCTTGTCTAATACTTCTTCTACCCTACCTAATGTGGAAGAACAAAGAGGAGCTCCAGCTCCAATTCCTCCACCAGTTGCTTCGGGTCAACAAATGATCGAGGCCATCCATTTATTGACACAATTGGTCACCGCGCAGGTACAACGACAAAATGTGAGTTCAAGCGATCGGGCAGCAAGTACCAAAGCCCGTGATTTTATGAGTCTAAATCCTCCGGAGTTCTTCGGGTCAAAACCGGATAAAGACCCGCAAGGTTTCATAAATGAGATGTTGAGGACATTGAAGATTGTCCATGCCTCCAAAACTAAATCCGTGGAGTTGGCATCTTATAGACTCCGGGATGTGGTAGTTTTATGGTACAACAACTGGGTATTATTAAGAGGAGAGAATGCGCCTCCTCCGGTTTGGCACGAATTCGTGGATACATTTATTCATCACTATTTGCCACCCGAGGTCCGCCGAGCTAGAGCGGATAGATTTCTAAATCTGAGGCAAGAAAATATGAGTGCCCGGGAGTATAGCATGCGATTTAATTCTTTGGCTAGATATGCGCTGGCTATGGTGGCCGACATGGGAGATCGGGTACATAGATTTGTATGTGGCCTAGGGCCACATTTATTCAGATATTGTTTGACGGCCTCCTTGCAAGACGGGATGGATATTTCCCGAATACAGGCCCATGCTAAGAATTTAGAGGGGCGACAACAACCACAAAGAAGTGATCGTGATAGTGATAGAAGGCAAGCTAAGAGGGCCAGATCTATGGGAACAGGCAGTGATTACAGAGGGGGATCAAGACAGACATATTGTAGGTACTCAGGCCAGTCGGTGACTAGTGCACCCCCTCGATTCGCAGGTAGGAGATTTGATCGCTCCTTCCGTTTAGGACATGGTCAGAGTTTGAGGGCCCCAGATTCCCAGTTCAGGGAAGATTATAGCCAGAGGAGACCCCCAGTACCGCGATGCAGCCAGTGCGGTAGATTACATTCCGGACAATGTCGCCAGGGTTCGGATGCTTGCTATACTTGTGGACAGGTGGGGCATATGATGAGAGATTGCCTGTCGATGAGTGGTAGAGCTGGGGTTCAGCCTATAGGTTCTTAGGGTGGTAATGTTGTTGACTATGGATTGTCGCCTTACTGTGTTCTATTGACTTGTTGCCTTATTGTGATTTGTTGGATTATCGCCATATGATTGATTCTAGAGCTGATGCTTAGTGATTGTCTAATGATTTAGAGAGCGTATTTATCATCGTTGAGGTTGTTGGAAAGGAAAGGGAAGTAAAGTTATGATATTGGTATTGTGATTGAGATAGGTGTCCATGTGTGGCACGATTGATTTGACTTGTTGTCATCATTCATTGATATTATGCTTTGCATTCATTCTCATCTTTCATGATACACTGATATGAATACTTATTGATTTATTTATGATTGTGAACCCGTATCTTTCAGTTATTGGTTATTGACTTGTGAAGAGGAAGAAACTGATATTGATCTTGGTATTGGGATATGTGTCCATGTGTGGCACGATTGTCATTGATATACTCATGTTGGCGTTGATATCACACATGCATTCATACTCATATATTTGGATTGGGCTGCGCGCCGCAACACTTACTTGGATCGAGTTGCACGTACTGCAACAATGATTGGGATCGGGTTGAATGTACCGCAACACTGACTGGGATCGGGTTGCACATTTCGCAACACAAGCTATTGGATCGGGCTATACGTTCTGCAGTAGGTACATGGATTTAGCGGTCCCCCATGGGTCATGACTGTCGAGGCGATGAGATATTCCGCTTGAAGCGTGTATGTATCATTGCATTGTATTCATATTTCATTCACTCATACATCTGATTTTTGGTACTGGTTATTTATTGTACCGTACGTTGTTCGCGATTATTGACTTCCTGGTTGGTTAATGATATGAGATTGATGTGTGCTTGGTTAATATATATTCAAAAATAAATCAGATTCGAGGAGTGGAGACTTTCTCCTAGGTGGAGACTTGGGGATCCGGAGGGACATTGTTGGCTATGCTAGTGTTTATGGATATTTATGTGGAATGATGGAAAAACTTGGCAAGACTTGTGTTTAGGTGCTTCACCATAGGCTATGATTCAGTTATCAATCCTTATGTACTTGAGTTGTTATTCTTTGATTGTGTGGTGCGTATACTTGATTGTGAGCATGTCTATTCTTCAGTCTCTTTCTTTATATATGTTAACTAACTATTGTTGGCCTACGATGCCTACTCAGTACATGTTGTTTGTATTGATGGAACCTTGCTACACTCCTTATTGGGGTGTAGAGTTTGAGATAGGTTCCGCTTCTACTTCCGAGACTGATTTTCGAGGCCTGGCTTGTGAGTATCGAGGGTGAGCATCTGACGAGTCACAACCCAGAGACTCCTCTATCCTTGTCTTTATTTTCTTCCATTCAAACAATTGCTTTTGCATTTGAGACTTGTATTTCCAAGCATTTACTTAGTTGCTCTTGTACTAGTAAGACCAGTTCCTTAGGAGTGTATTTATATTCCGCACTTATGCTTATATGTGATTCAGGATTTTACTTATTATGGTTTATTTACTTTATTGTGGTTGAATTGATGAGTTGGGAAAAGGGTTCGCCTACAGGGGTGGGGAATGGTAGGTGCCCGCGCGACTTAGTGAAATTGGGTCATGACAAGCTTGATCAATGAAGATAATGAGAATAATTCATTTGGCAGTCACAATGCATATAATGAGATCAATGAAGATAATGAGATTAATTCAATTGCTGGAGAAGATGAACACAATTCTACTGGAGAAGATAATGAGATTAATACTGATTCAGTTGGCAGTCACCATGGAGAATACAGATAGGGTGAAGAAAGGGAGCGAGTGTATTCTAATAAGGAAATATTATTAGGTCCAAAAAGTGGTATGATATTCAAATCTGCTAAATCGGTGTTTGATGTTTATAAAAAGCATGCGAAAATGAAAGGGTCTTGTGTGGTGAAAAGAAAAATCAAAAGTCGTCTGTATGCTTATTTTATTTGTGATAAGTCTAGGAAACCAACTAAGGAAAAATGCACCAAAAGGGTTGGATGTAAGGCTAGATTTAATGTCGATAGCAGACAGATGGTTCATTGCTGGTGACTAAGGTATATAGCATCCATACTTATCAATTGGACTCTAGCCTGTTGCGGTATATGGCTGCACACAGATCTATTAGTAAATCTATAAAGAGGACTCTTGAAGCTAATGACAGAGCTTGTTTAAGACATTGCAAGAGCATAAGACTTTTGGAGGTTCAATCTGGTGGTCTTGAAAATATGGGTTATACCCTTAAGGATTGTAGAAATTCTATTGAATAGGCTAGGAGGTTATAATTGCTAGTAGGTGATGCAAATTCTTTATGAAACTTCTTTTGTGACATGCAGACAAAAGATAATTAATTTTTCTACTCTATGGACATGGATGGTGTTAATAGGATTAAGAGTGCCATACGAGTTCACTCCCACTGTAAGTATACGTATGACGAGTTCAATGACGTTGTCCGCTTCGATACAACCTACCTTGTGAATAGGTATAACATGTCATTTGCTTCTTTTGTTGGTATTAATCATCACGGCCAGTCTATACTTTTGGGATGTGCTCTTCTTACTAGTGAAGACGCAATGAATTACAAATTAATTTTCAAGAAATGACCTAAAAGCCATGAAACTAGATGCTCCATACTGTCTTGACTAACCAATGTGAAAGCATTAAGGCAGGTGTTAGTGAAGTTTTTAAAAATAAAACAATTCACAGATATTGTATTTGGCACATATTCGCTAAGCTGCCAAATTGTCTAAAGGTGGCATGTGGTGAATACAAAGCAGCGAAACTTGAATTCAAGAGCATTTTCCTTGATAGCATTACCATTGAAGATTTCGAGCAAACATAGGGTGTTTTTATTGAGAAATATGAACTAGAAGAAAGTGATTGGTTTAGTAAGTTGTACTCAGAAAGGCAACGATGGGTGCCAATATGCTATAATGACCACTTTGGGCTGGGATGTTATCAATGCAGAGAAGTGAGGGACTGCAAGCCTACTTTGATGGATTATCAGCCATAGAAGCACACTGAAATAGTTTGTTCAGCTGTATAAGTTAGCATTGAGAAATTTGTATGAGAAAGAGTTGGATGCTGAGAATAAATATCGTTACACTAAAACAACTTGCGAGTCTATGTTCCCATGAGAGGTACAGTTCCGAGGTTGTATCACTGTTAATTGAGACTAGTCGAGGATGAGCAAGTTGTGGAAGGAGTGGATATGTACGATGTAACAGATTCCTCAATTAGAAATGATTTTATGGAAATCAATTTGTCTATAGGGTTAAACACACTATACAGGGGGAACATTTTGACTGCAATTGCAAGTGCTTTGAATCCGGGGGGATTGTTTGTTGCCATATACTTGAGGTGATGGCATATAAGAAGACTAAATACTTGGACGGTAGGTATGTTTTGACATGGTGGAGAGAAGATGTTGTCCGACACCACCTGAAAAGTTCTTTCTTGGAGGTTACCCTAATATGACGGATGATTACAAGAAGTAAAGGGAGTTAATGAAGTATTTTGACAAGGCATGTAATATTGCATTGGACAATGACATAATGGTATAATATCTCAAGTCAAGATTAATGGACTTTCTTAATGATCTTACAAATTCTGATCATAGCCTGATACAAGAGCTTATGGAAAACACGACGACCATCACAGTAAATAGTGGAAATGATCATATACCAAATGAAGTAGGAAATAGTGGAAATGATCACATAATAAATTACTAGACGTCGTATTGCATTATTCACGTGGAAGGCCAAAGGAAGTGCGATATAAACCACCACTTGAAATGTTATTTAGATTCTTAGAAGGGAGGGGTACACGAAATTATGGTGGTAGGGGCGGAGGCGATGGCAGGGCTAGAGGAAGAGGAATATCACAAGTAGGAGGAAGAGGAGTATCAAAAGATGGAGGAAGCGGAATACCTCAAGATGGAAGAAGAGGCATAGGCAGGAGTAGTGCAAATCTACGGGGCGTCAGTTTGACAAGAGAAAGAAATGAGGTATTGCTTTGCATTGTCACTTTATTTAATTAATTAATGTCATTGGAACTACTTGGATTAACTTTGAATTTGATCTACCCCCCACTGCAGAAAAATCATGATGGTGCATCTCAAGATAGAGGAAGAGGAAGGGGTACTGTCACGACCCAACTAAGGGGCCACGACGAGCACCCGGGCACCCCTTGACAGACTTGTGCATAATATCTAGGTGAGCCATATATTTAAAACATACATTTATACTCATCCATCATACTAGTCCCCTTGGACAACAAGATTCTTTATACAATCATAGGCAGTTATGCCACATCAATGTACATGGGCCGACGAGGCCAACAAAATGATATACAAAATATAGGCCGACAAGGCCAGACATATCTACCCATATACACGTGACTACGAGCCTCTAAGGAAAGTATAACATAACACTTATGCGGGACAAGACCCCGCTTTGCCCATACTATGTACACAAAAGAATAAGTACCCAAAGCTATGGCTCCGAATGAAATGGAGCTCCGCTATGTAATCACTGAGAATGTAGCTACGAATCAACTCTGTCTCCCTGGCCACCTACGGGCATGACGAAGTGTCCACAAACAAAAGGACGTCAGTACGAAGAATGTACTGAGTATGTAAAGCATGATCATCATCAATATAAAAGCGTAATAGATAACATATGAAACAGCATAGGAGGGAAGACAATAGCATCGTCGCCATAGCACTTACTTGCTTTCCATAGAGACGTTTCTTTCTTATCGCGTATCTGTATACATAGTCTTATTCATTCGTATTCATACTCATAGTCATATCGTCTACATCTCATATACATTGCATATACATAGCCTTTGCGCAACATTTACATAGACTCAACATATTCGTACTCATATGGATGTCATATATATACATATACATATAGCCTTTATATAGCGTACCCGAACATGAAGGATCGGTGTTTCATACATACTTGGCCAACCAAGGCTCAAGGTTATACCTACCTGGCCCTACCAAGGCTTCAGGGTTATCCATACCTTCTGCAGAAGTGCGCGCGCGTTACGTAATCATTTACATACTCTATACATATTCATATACATACATTATACCCGGCATCATAAGCTCGGGGTCTTATTATATCCCTTCATAGGCACACATACATATAATAGCTCATAGGCATCATTAGCATCATATTATTCTCATCATCATTACTATCATTATCACTATCATCGTCATTATCATTACATCTATCTTATAGGCCTACTCGACATATGAGGAACTTAGTACAATCGTAGCATATTAAGCATCGTGAGCTTACTAGCTCGGAAGATCAAATCGTTTGAAGGAATCATAGTCTTATAGGAAATTTAGATGTTTGGCCAAAGAACCATGTCATATGAAAGAAGGGTTAGCCTTACATACCTTTTCTTTCGAATATATATCGCTTGCACGTTCTCTTTCAACGCTTGCGTTTATACCTTCATTAAAGGTCATACTATCATTAGAATCTATAGCTAGCATATATGACTAAAGCTACAGAAAATCGGACAGCATCTCCTCCATAACGTATCTCAACTCCTAAACGTCAATAATAAATTCGCGATGCCATAACAATAGCCATTACTCATTCACATTAACCATATTTCTAGACTTACATTCAATTCATCCATAACCATGGCCATAACACACACGACGTCCATTTACATACATTGTTCATCTCATGTTCTCAACATCATTTATATCGTATTTATCTCACAATACATCAAGACCCATAGCTCAATTCATACTATTTCTCAAAATGACACTATTGCATATTCGTGACTCATTTTTATATACTCTTCTACAATCCAAGTATTTCAACTCTTAACTACCTTAAAAAACATAGAAATATCATGAATCTTACCTTAAATGTTGTAGGAACAAGCTTTAGTTTATAATACTCCACTTTGAGCAAAACCCTAGTTTATCTCCATTTGGATCTCTTGACTTTGAATGATCTTAATGGGTTTGCTCACACTTGATTCACTTGATTTGTGTTGTTGATCCTTAATAATCCTTGAAAACTTGTGGAATATATGTAGAGAGATGTTCTAGAGAGAAGGGGTGTGATGTAGAAGTGAAATGAAATAAGCCTTGGTCCCCTTATTTAATGACTTAAAAATCTGATTTGAAGTGAATAGTGGTCGTAAACTTGGTTTACGGTCCGTATTCCAGTTTACGGACCGTCCTTCATGGTCGTATTTAATCATATCAGAACCAGAAACTCAAACTGAGATGTGGTGATTTACGGACACAGTTTACGGGCCATAAACCACTTTGCGGTCCATATTTTGGGTCGTCTTTAACTATTTGCTCATTTGGCAGAAAGTTGACGTTTTGGAAGCCAAAATACGACATGGCAGTTTACGGACTGTATACCACTTTACGGTCCGTATTTCATTTTACGACCAACTGGCTAGAATGCAAACTTACAACTTTTCACATTTCCAAAACCTATAATTATTCATTATGGAGCATAACCTCTCTCTTATTGCGATTGCCTTCGGAATCTCACTTATGGTCGTCAAATGTTATTTCTTACTCGCGGAAACATCGTACACTCGTACTCATCACTAGTTCATTCACTTGCATACCAACGGAAGATTTTCCGAGGTGTAACATTCTTCCCCTCTTAAGAACATTCGTCCTCGAATGTTAAAGTCTTCAGGGATTCTATAAAAATTTCGCCAGAGTTTCCCCCTATAATATGGCACTACCATCCTGTCACAACAACCCATAATATCGATGCCTCACAGGGCCACAAGACAATAGCATACAAATTTGGCCACGCACGACCCAAAAAGCATAAATGGAAAACATACATACCTTCAAATCTTGACGTCTCATCTTGGATTTCTTCCAAGGGCTGAAATAAATGAGGGTATCTGGATCGCATACTTTCTTCCGCTTCCCATGTCATTTCTTCTCATTTACTGCTTCTCCATAAAACCTTAACTGAGGCCACTTCTTTGTTTCTAAGCCTCCGTACTTGCCTATCTATTATGGCAATGGGTATCTCTTCATAAGATAACTTTTCTGTCACATGCACATCACTTATTGGCGCGATCTTAGTAGGATCTCCTACACACTTCCGAAGCATCGAGACATGGAAAACCGGATGGACTGACTCCAAATCCAGATGTAGATCTAATTCATAGCTACCTTGCCCACTTTTCGTACAGTCTCATAAGGCCCAATGTATCGGGGACTAAGCTTCCCCTTTTTGCCAAACCTCATTACACCCTTCATAGGCGACACTTTCAAGAATACCCAGTCTTTCACTTTGAACTCCAAGTCTCTTCGACGATTATCTGCATAGGACTTTTGGCGACTTTGGGCTTCTAACAACCGATCTTGTATGAGCTTAACTTTCTCTACAGCTTGCTGGACCAAATCTGGCCCCATCAATTTAGCCTCTCCTGTTTCAAACCACCCGATTGGGGATCTACACTTTCGCCGATATAAAGCTTCATACGGTGCCATTTGAATGCTAGAATGATAACTGTTATTGTAAGCAAATTCAATGAGTGGAAAATGATCATCCCAATTTCCTCCAAAATCTATCATACATGCTCGTAACATATCTTCAAGAGTCTGAATAGTACGTTCAGCTTGTCTATCGGTCTGTGGATGAAATGTCGTGCTAAGGCTCACTTGGGTCCCTAAACCCTCTTGGAACGACGTCTAGAAATTAGCTGTAAATTGAGTCCCTCTATCGGAGATAATAGATACTGGAACACCATGGAGTCTCACTATCTCTTTAACATATAGTTTTGCATAATCTTCTGCCACATACGTCATTGTAACGGGTAAGAAATGAGCTGTCTATCCACAATCACCCCATATGGAATCATACTTACGTCGAGTACGGGGTAAGCCTGAAATGAAGTTCATGTTAATCACTTCCCATTTCCAAGTTGGGATTTCTATAGCTTGCAACAATCCACCCGGCTTTTGGTGCTCGATTTTCACTTGCTGGCAATTTGGACATTGAGCTACGAATTCCGCTATATCTTTCTTCATTCCATTCCACCAATATATAGACTTAAGGTCATGATACATTTTCGTCGCTCCGGTGTGGATAGAGTAGCGGGAACAATGGGCTTCCCTCATTATTTGGTGGCGTAAGTCCGCCACATCGGGAACACATAACCTGCCTCAACAGCGGAGAACTCCGTCTCCTGAAATATCAAATGATGATAAATTATTCTGGGGGAGTGTATCTCTGTACTGCATTAGCATGAAATCTTCTTGTTGTCACTCTTTCACTTCTGCTACTAACGACGAGACTGCTGAATTCTAAATAGTAGCTCCCCTGCTACCTGAGTCCACCACTCGAACCCCTAGGCTAGCTAACTACTAGAGCTCACGGGCCATTCCCCTCTTCTCTGGTCGTACATCACATAAACTTCCCATTGATCTGCGGCTAAGAGCATCAGCTACAACATTTGCCTTTCCAGGGTGATACAAAATATCGACATCATAATCCTTTAGCAGTTCCAACCATCGTCGTTGCCGCAAATTCAACTCTTTCTACTTGAAGATGTACTGGAGACTCTTATGATCTGTGCAAATATCCACATGGACACCATATAAATAATGTCTCCATATCTTTAACGCATGAACCACTGCGGCCTATTCTAGATCATGGGTCGGATAACTCTTCTCATGTTTCCGCAATTGCCTTGAAGCATACGCAACCACTTTACCATGTTGCATCAATACACAGCCTAGCCCAACACCTGAAGCATCACAATAAACAACATATACTTCCAATCCCTCTGGGAGTGTCAAGACTGGGCAGAAGTCAATCTATCCTTCAACTCTTGGAAACTAAGTTCGCAAGCATCTGTCCATTGAAACATAGCTGATTTCTAGGTCAACTTTGTGAGCGGTGCAGAAATAGAAGAGAAACCTTCAACAAATCTCCTGTAATAACCTGCTAAGCCCAGAAAGCTACGAACCTCTGTAGGAGTTGTGGGCCTTGGCCAAGTTTTCACGGCCTCAATCTTTTGACTATCCACTCGAATCCCATCGGCTGCAACAATGTGCCCTAGAAATGTCACTGAGTTCAACCAAAACTCACATTTGGAAAACTTTGCAAACAACTCTCGAGTTCGAAGAACTCCAAGGACAATGCGCAAATGATCCGCATGTTCTGCCTCGGATCTAGAATACACCAAGATATCATCAATAAATACGATCACAAATAAATCCAGGAAGGGCCTAAACATATTTTTCATCAAATCCATAAATACTGCTGGTGCATTAGTTAGCCCAAATGACATCACCCGGAACTCGAAATGACCATATCTTGTTCTGAAGGCTGTCTTAGGGATATCTTTATCCCTAACTCTCACTTGATGATACCCGGACCTCAAATCAATCTTTGAAAACCATTTGACGCCTTGCAATTGATCAAATAAATCATCAATCCTCGGAAGAGGATATTTATTCTTAATCGTCACCTTATTCAATTGCCGATAATCAATGCACATTCTCAAGGAGTTGTCTTTCTTTCGAACGAACAATATGGGCGCTCCCCACGGGGATGAATTAGGCCTAATAAAGCCTTTATTGAGCAAATCTTTCAATTGCTCCTTCAACTCCTTCAATTCTACAGGTACCATTCTATAAGGAGGAATAAATATAGGCTTAGTATCTGGCAACACATCAATAGCAAAGTCAATCTCCCGCTCGGGAGGAAGGCCTGGAAGCTCTCCTGGGAACATATCCGGAAATCCATTTACTACAGGAACTGACTGAAGGGTTGGCGATTCAGCTTCCATACCTTGAACTCGCACTAGGTGATAAATACATCCCCTTGTGATCATCTTCCTTTCCTTTAGATAGGAAATAAACCTACCTTTTGGTGAAGCCGTATTCCCTTTCCATTCTAAAACTGGTTCTCCCGGAAACTGGAAACGAAGCATCTTCATTCTACAATCAACATTGGCATAACAAGAAGCCAACCAATCCATGCCCGTAATGACATCAAAATCTACCATCTTTAGTTCATGCAAGTCAACTATAGTACGGCGGTCACATATCACAATTACACAATCTCTATACACTCGGCTAGCTATTACCGATTCACCCACGGGTGTAGACACCTCAAAAGGTTTGATCGACTCCGGCTCGACTTTAAATCGACCCGCAATATATAGAGTAACATAGGACAATGTGGAGCCCGGATCAATCAAAGCATATACATCATGAGAGATTACCAATAATATACCTGTGACCACGTTAGGAGAAGACCCAAGATCTTGGCGTCCAGCCAAAGCATAAATACGGTGCTGAGAACCGCTAGAAGTGGGAGCTCTCCCTCTGCCTCTACCATGGCCAACTGGCGTATGTGAACCTGGCCCCATAGGGCGCATAGAAGATGAAGATCCAGCTACTGACCCTGAGGGTTGGGTCCTACCCTTACCATGAACCGAGGAGCAATCACGCATGATATGGCCTGGCCGACCACATGAATAGCAACCATCTGAACCCGATCGGCATTGACCCCAATGCAACTTCCCACACTGGGAACATCGTGGCACGGGCGGCCTTGCCTGACCCGAATCACCTCTAAACTGGGACCCTGAAGAACTCGGACTCGGCCCCGCACGAGCAGATCTATCAAATCTCTGGCCTGAAAACCGTGGAGGTGCACTGGTCATAGAGTAGCCTGAATGCCCAGGAAACTGCTGCCTGTGCCCACCTCTAATCTCACTCATCGGACTCGAATATCTGGCCCTCTTGCTATGGCCCCTATCTTGCTCACGTTCCCTTCTTTGCTGTTGCAGGCTTTCTTCTAAGTTTTGAGCATGGGCCTGAATGCGTGCAATATCCATACCGTCCTGAAGGGACGCAGTCAAGCATCTATCCATCAAATGTGGCCTTAGGCCTTTCACAAATCGGTGTACCCGGTCACCCATATCCTCTACCATGGCCGAAGCATACCTAGCCAAGGAATTGAAGCGGAGACTATACTCTAGAGCACTCATGCTACCTTGCCTCAAATTTAAGAACTTATCGGCTCTAGCTCGCCGAACTTCTAGAGGCATGTAATGTCGGAGAAAAGCATCAACAAACTCTTTCCATACCGGGGGAGGTGCATTGGCTCCCCGTGAAGCCATCCAGACTATATACCATTGGATCGAGACATCTCTCAATCTATATGATGCTAACTCCACCGATTCGGTGTCCGAAGCATGTATCAATCGAAGCGTCTTCAACATACCATCGATGAAATCCTGAGGGTCCTCTTCCGGGTTTGACCCATAGAATTTCGGAGGGTTTAAAGTAATGAAGTCACGAGCCCTTGCACTAACAGCCCTATCACCTTGCCCTGAACTTTTCCTCTGAGTCTGGGCCGCAACCAATTGAGTCAGCAAATTAATGACCACTTTCACATCTTGGCCCGAAGCATCCGGTGGAGGAGCTGGAGGTGCTGGAGCTGGGGCTGAGGTTCCCTCACGCTCCTCTAATATAGGCACTGAACGGGAGGACCGGGATTGAGCCGCACTCTGGGACTCACTTTCCTCTACTACCAGTGGCGGTGCTTTTTCAGCCGGCTTTTCTGCCACCGTCTTGCCCTTTTGGGCAGCTTTAGCTTTTCTCTTTCTAGGCATTTTTGAAATACACAACACACGATTAAGGAACAAGAATTTCTCACATCATAGCTATATCGCACGATTCTTATCAAGAAAAGAAGGTCATTTATTCCTAAAATGTCTGCAGCTTCTTGTTTATAAGTGTGGCACGCAACACACCCTAGGACTAAACTGCTCTGATACCACTTTTGTCACGACCCAACTAAGGGGCCGCGACGAGCACCCGGTGCTATCCCACCCGGGCACCCCTTGACAAACTTTTGCATAATATCTAGGTGAGCCATATATGTAAAACATACATTCCTACTCATCCATCATACTAGTCCCCTTGGATAACAAGATTCTTTATATAATCATAGGCATTTATGCCACATCAATGTACATGGGCCGACGAGTCCAACAAAAGGATATACAAAATATAGGCCGACAAGGCCAGACATATCTACCCATATACACGTGACTACGAGCCTCTAAGGAAAGTATAACATAACACATAAGCAGGACAGGACCCCGCTATGCCCATACTATGTACAAAAAAGAATAAGTACCTAAAGCTATGGCTCCGAATGAAATGGAGCTCCGCAATGTAATCACTGAGAATGTAGCTACGAATCAACTCTGTCTCCCTGGCCACCTGCGGGCATGACGCAGTGTCCATAAACAAAAGGACGTCAGTACGAAGAATGTACTGAGTATGTAAAGCATGATCATCATCAATATAAAAGCGTAATAGATAACATATGAAACAACATAGGAAGGAAGACAATAGCATCGTCGCCATGGCACTTACTTGCTTTCCATAGGGACGTTTCTTTCTTATCGCGTATCCGTATACATAGTCTTATTCATTCGTATTTATACTCATATTCATATTGTCTACATCTCATATACATTGCATATACATAGCCTTTGCACAACATTTACATATACTCAACATATTCGTACTCATATGGATGTCATATATATACATATACATATAGCCTTTATATAGTGTACCCGACCATGAAGGATCGGTGTTTCATACATACTTGGCCAACCAAGGCTCAAGGTTATACCTACCTGGCCCTACCAAGGCTTCAGGGTTATCCGTACCTTCTGCAGAAGTGCGCGCGCGTTACGTAATCATTTACATACTCTATACATATTCATATACATACATTCTACCCAGCATCATAAGCTCGGGGTCTTATTATAGCCCTTCATAGGCACACATACATATAATAGCTCATAGGCATCTTTAGCATCATATTATTCTCATCATCATTACTATCATTATCACTATCATCGTCATTATCATTACATCTATCTTATAGGCCTACTTGGCATATGAGGAACTTAGTACAATCGTAGCATATTAAGCATCGTGAGCTTACTATCTCGGAAGATCAAATCATTTGAAGGAATCATAGTCTTATAGGAGATTTAGATGTTTGGCCAAAGAACCATGCCATATGAAGAAAGGGTTAGCCTTACATACCTTTTCGTTCGAATATATATCACTTGCACGTTCTCTTTCAACGCTTGCGTTTATACCTTCATTAAAGGTCATACTATCATTAGAATCTATAGCTAGCATATATGACTAAAGCTACAGAAAATCGGACAGCATCTCCTCCATAACGTATCTCAACTCCTAAACGTCAATAATAAATTCGTGATGCCATAACAATAGCCATTACTCATTCACATTAACCATATTTCTAGACTTACATTCAATTCATCCATAACCATGGCCATAACACACACGACGTCCATTTACATACATTGTTCATCTCATGTTCTCAACATCATTTATATCGTATTTACCTCACAATACATCAAGACCCATAGCTCAATTCATACTATTTCTCAAAATGACACTATTGCATATTCGTGACTCATTTTTATATACTCTTCTTCAATCCAAGTATTTCAACTCTTAACTACCTTAAACAACATAGAAATATCATGAATCTTACCTTAAATTTTGTAGGAACAAGCTTTAGTTGATAATACTCCACTTTGAGCAAAACCCTAGTTTATCTCCATTTGGATCTCTTGACTTTGAATGATCTTAATGGGTTTGCTCACACTTGATTCACTTGATTTGTGTTGTTGATCCTTAATAATCCTTTAAAACTTGTGGAATATATGTAGAGATATGTTCTAGAGAGAAGGGGTGTGATGTAGAAGTGAAATGAAATAAGCCTTGGTCCCCTTATTTAATGACTTAAAAATCTGATTTGAAGTGAACAATGGTCGTAAACTTGGTTTACGGTCCGTATTCCAGTTTACAGACCGTCCTTCATGGTCGTATTTAATCATATCAGAACCAGAAATTCAAAGACTAGATTTTGTCTGTTTGATCACTTGTCTGCCTGTTTTCTCCTTTCATTTCTTGAATGACATTGGTTTCTATCCAAATATGTGATTATTCCGTGCTGAAGGTCTATGAAGGGATTTAAGTCAACACATCAAATCTGAATTCATGTTCCTGTTTAGTTTTGCCTACGGCCAATTGGATCAAGGGAAACCTGTTTGCAATGTTCATGCTTGTTTATAAACTTGATCTTGTTTGATCATTAATTGCTCTCTATAAGATTACTATGTCTTAGAGTGATTAACTTGGAGTTAAGTAAGTCTGATTTGCGTATTCACCCATGTTATGCTGGTTTAAACCTCAACTTGTTTGATGCATTATGCATGTTCTTGTACGTAATCCTTCTGAGAATTCATGAATGCCTAAATTCATAATATGCACATGCTTGTTTGGGGATACCTGAATCCTATATTTGTTTCTTTTATTACTGGCCTTATGTGAACTATCTTTTGCTACTATTTTATGCATCCATGACTTGCAGTTCCTTTCCACCTCTTTCCATGTCTGTATGTCCTTCCATTGCTGTTTCTAGTCGTACTGCACTAAACCTGCATTTTCCTTCTAGCTATGCCATATCCATATGCTCATTTCATTGCTGTGTTACCTATATTGCATCCACAATCTACTGCCTGCTCCCTATCATGTCATGACCGTGTGTTGTTTCTTTCATTGCCATTATTATGTGATCTACTTGGTGCCATTTCTACAAATATGTGATTTACTACTTGTTCCTTGACCTTCTGCTTGTGCTATTCTGGAATTATGTTCTGTCTAGGCCCTGTTTATTTATTCCCACTTATCCCTTGACTATATTGCACCTGCGCCCAATAATCTGCTTGAAATCACCTCATGCCTACTTGTTCTTAGTCTTACTTTGGTTGTGCTATATCTGTACCTCAATATATCCTCTGTATATGCTTGTTTCTTAAGGATTAGTCTTCAGCTATGTCATGCTCATGTTGTGACCTGTTTCTTCCCCTAGCTATGCCTATCTGTTGCAATCTTTGCGCTTGGATACACTAGACTTACTTTTGTTCATTCGTCTTTATCATGTATTACTACTGATTCAATTTGCTTCTGGTCACCTCATGGTGATATACTTGTCCTTGCAATTTCTTTCCCGTGACTCTGTGATTATAACTGCCTCTAATAATATATGTGTAGATTTTGCATACTATTTGCTTCACCACTGGATGCTACAGCGTTACTTCTTGCTCACCCCATGTCTATGTTCCTAATCTATATCTTGGCTATCCCCTATCGATGTCCTGCATCCTACTCTTGATCTCTGTATGTCTATGTGCCTTTGCTTATTTTGTTTACACAATGTCTACTTCGTTAAATACTGCTTTGAACTATGCTACCACTATGTACCTGTTAAAGTTGAGATTGTTTGGTTCAATCTAGCTTTGATTACATTGTATCCATGTATTCTATTTTATCCTTGTTTAAGTCATATTCAGTTGTCTTGGTTTTGGTTTACTAGAATATCACATCTACCTATTGTCCATTCATCTTTGCTCCTTATACTCTTTACTTGTTCCTATTAATTTGTGGCTATCCTATAACTATGTGCATTAGACTTGTTCTATCTGTTCCAAGCCAGTATACTTGTTCTATCTGTTCCAAGCCAGTATATGGATATGTAAGTCTGTGTCATCCATGGATGTATTGGTTGGGAGAACAAAGTAGTTTGGGGGCTTGGTCTGAACCTTCCCTGGATGTCCAGCCATACCGGAGGTTCACGAAACCTCTTGGAACTTGTGTGGCATCAGGAATACGGATGATGATGACTTTCCCTTCTCACTACCCAAATCTTCCCCAATAAAGTCTAAGGGCATGGAGGTGCATATGCATACTATATGACTTGTGAATCTATGTGATGATATATATGTATCTGTGTATAGCTATGTATGTGACAGGATCAATAATATATAAACTAACCGGGGTCTTTGTTTCTTTTCTTCCTCACATCATGACCACTTGGGCCGAGTATAAAACCAACCCCTTGGGCCTCAGCCCAACAGGCATTTCTTCACATTTGGGGCGAGTCCAGTAGGAAAGGGAAGCTAATCTATATGTTATACGCGTAGAAGGCTCTGCCATGGGTGAAAATGGCCAACTAGGGGCTTGGTGCCCCTAGTCTTCCCATCTTTTATATTTATTTCATTAATTTGAAGTTGATTTTGATTGTATTATTTGTGTAAAATTGTATAAAACTCATAAACTATATTGGAATCTTTATGTTTTGAACTAGCAGTCGTATAAAATTATACGGCCCGTCAAATGAACCGTCAAGTTGACACAGAAAGGGGTGATCACTGAGTCAGTTTTACGGTCAATTATACGGACCGTATAAATTTATACGGACCGTATAATAGACCGTATAATGGCATCGGGACTATTTTTGTATTTATAAAAATATGATCCAAGTTTCATTTTCTCATTTCCTCTTCTCACTACACGACCCAATCTCTCTCTCTAGAAACTTCCAAACACTCCAAACCAAGAATTCAAGTAAAAATCAAGATCAATAACACCCAAATTCATGAAATCAAGAGTGTGAGACTCCTCATAGTTCATCTAAGTCAAGGAACTCCAAAGAAGGTGGAACTAGGGTTTTGTCTAAGTGGAGTGTTTCAACTCAAGGATTGCTCAACCATCATCCAAGGTAAGTTTCATGATTGTTCCATGTTGTTTGAAGTATTGGAAAGCTTAGACACTTGAAATGTAGGAGAACATAGAAATGGGTCATTATTGAATGAATAGTGACATAATTGAATGATAGTGGAATTGAATCATGAAAGTTGAAGAGTGGTGATTATGAATACGTTATAATGATGTTTATATCATGAAACAATTATTAAACGCGTGAAAACACAAAGATGAGTTATAAGGAGAAATATGGGAAAATTGGAGGAAAATGGTGGATTTTGCTAAATATACATAAATGATGATTGTTGATTGTGACATTGTGAGTAGTATTACGAATGTTGGGAGTTGATATAGAACATGGGAGAAGTAGTATAAACAAAGGGAGTGCTGCCCAATTTTTCCTAGAATTAACGATGCGTTCTTGTAGTCGATTAACTAATGTTAGTCCAATTCTCTCGTGAAGGTAACGACGTGACCTTGAGGGAAGGCAAGTGATTGATAACGTAGCTAAGCGACAAGGTATGTGAGGCTAGTCCTTCTTTCTAATGGCATGAATCTTTTAACTTAACTTCCTATTCCCTTCACGAGTTCTTGCATTCTAAGAAGTTAAAAGCTTATACCCATGAATGACTATATGAGATAAGTTGTACGATATGATGACACTAGAATGATGATGATGTTATTCCTTGCCTACACTCACCTTATGTACTAGCCCTTTCAAGGTGAGGCTGAATGTCCACGATGGTTCCATAATGTAATCGGGGGATCACGACCTTACGTCTCCCCGATAGAGTAAAGTTGGTCATGAGTCTTATATACGCATTATGATAAGAAAAGTATTTTATGATCAGCATATTACTATGAGTATTTACGCTAAGCATGTCATAATTGCATTCACACCGGGCCTAGTTGGCCGGGCAGACACCGCTTCGGCGGGCGGCGATACGGATACACCACGACCTACGGGCGTGTGACGTGCACACCACTGCAGTTGGGTACGGACAACACCAAGCCTTGTTATGGCCGGGTATGGATAACACCGAACCTACATGGTCGGGTGTGAAATCATTTTATGTATATGTGTATGCATGGAAAGCTTTCTTTAGAAAAAGGTTAAGTAAGCATGATGAATGTCTCAAGAGGTATAAATGGCCCTCCTATTTTATGTTATCTTGTATGCTTTTATCATGTTATTACTCATGCTTTACATACTCAGTACATTATCCGTATTGACGTCCTTTTGTTTGTGGACGTTGCGCTCATGCCTGCAGGTAGATAGGGAGACAGACTCAACCCCTAGGCTGCTTCATCAGATATTGCATAGCAGTGCTCCATTTGATCCGGAGCTGCTGTAGTTGGTATTATTCTTTTGTGTACATATATGGGCATGGCGGGGTCCTATCTCGTCTTTATGATATTGCATACTCTTTTTAGAGGCTCGTACATAGATGTTTATAGCTAGATATCCCTCAGCCTTGTCGACTCATATTTTGTATATCATTTTGATAGCCTTGCAGGCTTATGTATATATGGGCATAGTTGGTGATGTTTGTATAAAGGCGCCTACTTTCAATGGAATTCGTGTTATTTGGCGCATTGTAATTATGCGGTAGCCATGTGGCTCACCTAGATGTGAGTATGCGGATATTTTAAGGGGTGCTCGATAGGTTAGCTCTGAGTGCCCGTCATGGCCCTCTGGTTGGGCCGTGACACTCTATCAACATATCCGGTACAAACCTCGAATCGTAGCAAAAATCATTTGTTACTTTCATATTTCTCGTTCTTTCCAATTTGAAATAGTTTCCATAACCCTTTCATCATGTATGATTGTATGAATGTAAGAATGAGGGATCACATGTAACAATGTTAATGAATATGACATGGAGTTCACAAAGCACCATAGAGCCAATTCAATCCTTGGGCGAATTATCAAACTACCATGGAAACGTATCAGAGAATCATTTTCAATTATAACAAATAGAACGAACACATCCTGCATCACCACAACTATGTAATCAAGTACACCACATGTCAATAATTAGGTAAAGAACGGCGACAAGAGGTCAAGCCGTAACCTACCTCAATTGCCGTATATACACAAACAAAAAACCTTCATGTCCAAGTCTTTCCATCTCGTAATGTCCCCGAACCATTTTGAGTCTAGTAAATAAGTCACCAATGTTAGAAAATATTCCAACAATATCTATGACCCTATACTTGAAATAATACTAAAATGTCTCTAAAAGTGACCTCGAGCCCACAAGGCAAGAACAAAATTTTAACGGAAGGTAAGTCTACTAGAAGTCCCAACGATCAACAAGCTAAGTGTAATACTTATCTAAGCTCAAGTGAGCCCCAAAATTCCTCTAATTACCAAAACCCTTAATTTTACAAGAAAAACACCACAGTAACCCATTTGAGGAATCCATTTCTGAATTACACATTGGAGTTGGAAATTATCCCCTCTAATCTAAATACTAAGATACACCTCCACAACAAAGCATGATCTTAGTTTAAGAAACCCTTTACCCACCTAGGATTTTACAAATCAAAAGAGTTTTCCCCCAAATCCAAAAACCTAAACATGAAATATTTAATGGTGGTAAGGGACAAAAAGATGAGTAATGAAATAGGGGATATATCTTACCCTCTCCAAATGGCTTTGGAAACTTCTGAAAATGCTCCCCAAACTAGCTCTAGAAAAATATTAGGTGGAAATGAGGTCAATCCCGAAATGGGGAAATAAATGTTATGTCTGTTTCAGCGATTTCCACTTACGCGAGCCACCGCCCATCTACGCGACACAGTCTTTGTTGAAAATATTTCGCAGATGCGGATTCATTAACTATTCTAATTTCTTGCCAACACGGAAGAATGTTCACAGATGTAGGCTCATTAATGTGGCCCGCCAAATGTAGAAGCGAAACGCCTATTTTAGAAAATCCTAAGTTGATTAATTTCTTTCCAAATCGGCTGTAGGTCAACCTTACCTGGAAATCCCGGCATGAAATGCTACTGTTGCGAGTCCAATAAGGGTAATTCAGAGAAAAAAAAAAGGAAATGCTCATAACCACAAAACGGATCATTACATCAGATACCAATAAAACAACTGTTTGTCTCCGAATGGAGGGTAGCGAGAAGATGGTACGTAGAATAATGAAGTTGGAGTACTTCGGTGCAGATGACAAGAATGAGTATATTCTGGTTTAAGTGTAACTTCCCGAAATAAAACAAGACAAAAAGGTCTCGCCTTGAATAAAAAAATAAGTATAGCAGGATATCGATAACAATCTTGATGCAGGTCTTTACCTTTTCCTTGACTATGGATGATTTATCAGGAAATATGTCACGGTCTTGAATCACCACGCTTTCTCTAATGGTTCTGAATTGTCTCGTGTCCTGGGTGAAAATATCATACTATCCATAGATACCTTCTCCCATTCGATAATACCACCGCAAATTATGATACATCGTTCAACGCTGGTTGTAATGGAACGCGTAGATAATGAATGCTCTTTGTATGCAATCCATTGCGGAACCTTGTCTGCCAAAATTCAGTCACTGGAAGGTCCCTCGCCTTGATGGACAATGGGGTAGATACTATCAAATCTGCAACTCTTCCATCCATGTGGTCTTAAAAATTATAACTTGGTTGCTCGAACACAAGTTAAGATTTTGATGGTTTGTTATTCTTCACAAGAGTTACGTAAGAGTCGGGAAGGTGGGTTTTGAGTCAAACTGGGCTGATCAACGCTCTCCGGAGAAATAATCCTGTGCAGATTTCTCCTATGCGAGAAAGTCTTCACCGGTGCACACACGCAGGTACGGTGGGCCGTCTGCATAGGCGGTGGCCTCTGAGTAGAGAAGAATCCGCAAAAGTGAACAGGCTATCGCGAAAGCGCATCCGCAGACGCGGCCCATGCTTTAGAAAAAATAGCTCAGCTAGAAATGCGAGCTTCATAGAGGCGGTGAACATTCCGCACTGGCAGACTCATGGGTACGGATCCCAATTTGTGGAGGCAGTTGTCGAACAGTTTGAAGTGGGGGTAAAAAGGAGGAGTTTTTTCCCAACTCCTTATACCCCCACTCCTCTTCAACTGAATACCTCTCCCTTATTCCCAAATGTTACACCCCTTTAACACACCCTACTCCTTATAAAAATCTTCCCTCATCCCACATCTACCCTATTTCAAACATAAAACTCAAAAGAGACCAAAATGTTAGGCCAAATACTCAAGAAAAGAGGAACTTTCGAACCTATAAACCTTTTAAAAATCTTCAATACAAAGTATGTCTTAGGCCTTCCTTCTTACTCTAGGATGAATTTAAGTTGCAAATATAAATTTATTCATGGATATAAGTTGAGAATTTTGGGTAAGAAATTAAAAATTTTGTGATGTGGGTTTACAGTGGGAGAGGGGGGGGGGGGGGGGGGGGGAGGGGTTGTAAACTCCTTAGATTTGGATATTGTTTATTGTCCGATCGTGTTTATCACTGAGTAAACTACTAGAATGGATTGAAATTGGGTTGAAAATTGAAGGACATTCGGGTGGGGTGCTCAAAGTAGTGGTTGGTAGGATATATACAATTTTGGGGTGTTTGTTGCTTGAAATCGTAATCTACTGTGTTAAATCACCATGCAAGCTTGAATGATTGAATATTTGGGGGGTAAATAGGGAATTATTTGGGTCTAAAATCAGTGGGAAACTCAAAAAATCTTCTAGGTTTTCTGAGGTTGATGGAGACCACGCCTCTGCGGAATAGGTTTCGCAGGCACAGTTCCGCTTCTGCGCATCACTTTTCACATATGCAGTTCCCAACTTGAACTGCCTCATCTGCAGATGCGGACAAGTTCACACAAGAGCAACCTCGCTTTTGCAAGACTTGTCTCACAAAAGCGACCTCACCTCTGCGATGGCTCTATTGCAAGGGCGGAACCTGTAAAGAAATATGAAAACAGTAGCATCGTAACAGTGTTTTGTGGGTCTATTTTACTGGTTTCTTTGGGTCGATTGAAAAATATTAAATTGCTGATAATGAATCAATTGCAGGACTAACTTGACCTTGATCAGTTGTCACACCCCAAACCGAGGGGCATGACCGGCACCCGACTTTATCTGTCGAGTACCACCGGACGTACAATCAACATACTTAACTTATATCAACTACGAGGAACCATATGACATATGTGTAACATAAAGGGATCACCTGCAGGCAGAAAAGGCCCAACAGAGTAATTTATATATATACACGCAAGTCGACAAGGCTGCTACTAATGTCTACAGAAGATCAGATGGCCGACAAGGCCACAACAACAGTCCTAGTACCAAACTAAGGTCGCATATAACATCTATACATATAACACCTGTCACGAGCCTCTAAGATTAAGCTAACATAGTGGTTGGGACGGGGCTCCGCTATACCCAAAAGATATAGATAAAGTATCTATATCGTAGCATACCAAAACCGAGCAAGTCCGAAACAAGTGGAGCTTGCAAACTATGGTCCTCCAACTACCTGTTAGGAATTGCAGCACGAAATGCAGCGCCCTGTGCAATGGAAAGTCAGTACGGATAAAATACTGAGTACGTAAAATAGGAGTACAACAACTGACAAGGAAATGTAGTAGAAGAAGAACAATATGCAATGCATGTTGTAGTTTAAAATCATGAATATACATAATTAAAAGTAACATCATCATCATAACGTACCTGACCTTAATAGGACCCGGTGTGAAACGTACCTCGCCATAATAGGACTCGGTGTGAAACGTACCCGGCCAAAATAGGATTCGGTGTTATCGTGTCACGACCCAACTGGAAGGCCGTGATGCCCACCTATCCGTACTAGTCAAGTACAGTCTGACGTACATATGTGACATCATTATGAATATAGGTGGGCCAATAGGGCCATCATATGATACTCGATAGATTCATAAGGTAAACATGTATGTATCAAATAGTCTAAAAGACCCGTCTATATGGATATGCTAGACATACTGTATGAGCCAACAAAGCTGTCATGATCACTTGTGTGACAACATATGAAACATCTAGTCTGGATATTTTATGACTGTACATAACTATTTACAAGCCTCTACTAAAAAACATACATAATGTGGTCAGGACAAGGCCCCGACATAGCCACGCATAAGTATATACATATATATATCACTATGCTGACTCCTGGCACCTCCGAAACAATTGGAGTGCAAGAACCTTGACCGTTGAGCTGGCATCCTAATAGATGGTTCATGAACCTATATTCTGAGATCTGTGGACATGAACACAGCCCCCCGGGCAATAGGGGAGTCAGTACGAATGTAAGGTATGAAAGCAGCATATGTAAGAGACATTAAAGATATATGAGACTGGAGAGTAATTTTGTAAATCTGAGTATCTCTGTGAGTCATAAAGTACATAATGTCAAGTATATGCGTTTGTAATCTGTATATCTCTGTATACCTTTGGGAATCATGAAACATGTAAGTATCATGCTTATGCATATGAAACATGAGGTCGTAAATAAATATGTGCACATATCATCATCAAGCCTCTGAAGGCATCCTATCATAACATATCATATCGGCCCCGCTGTGGCATCATTATCATTGTATACCAGTTGATCAGGTGGTGATGCGGATATAACACCTATCCCTTTCCCCATACCCTATATACATATAATATTCGCGTATATAACATCTTCTGGTCATGGGTCAATGTGCATATGTATAATGAATGCAATGCATAATATGTAAGATGAATAGATAGAACTCTCGGAGTGACATAATGTCGTGCAACTTCCGATAAGCATGTTTGAGCTAATATCATCAATATACGTAATCTCAAGACCCACGAATAGAATGAATAATTATAAAAGGGTTATAGGAACATCGAAGACTAGGGTACTCCTAATGTTTCTAAGAGTAGAGTGATATGGAAGTTCGTTCATTCGTTCATTTATTCGTATCATAGGATCATGCCAAAATGAAAGAAACGATAGCCTTAACATACCTTGTCGCCTACTTAAACATCCCACGTTCACTTCCCGAGCTTGCAAATATATCTTCAAGATGATATACTCCACAATCAGGGTACATACAACACTTATAATCTCATTCCAAGCTAGTAGGTGACTTAAGGAAATTCGGGCATCGTTTCCCCTATATTTTCCATTATAATCCGTCTCCAAACTGCCCACAAATGTCCATAACAACATTTACAATGACAAAAACTAGATATACCTACATAATAAAGTAAGAATTCCTGTAGAACTCCATCCAGAATCAGTCCACAAGGCAGCCACGTCGACGAACCCTTTTAGGACCTTCACAACATGGTTTCCTTTACTTTAAACTAAGAACTATTTCCATAAACATCTTAATAAAAAATTTGAGGTTGCAGTTATACCTTGAATGATCAGAAACTCTAACTAAACCCTTAGCTTTAACTTCAACCAAGCAGCCACGCATCAAGCATCATAAGTACTATACTTTCCCTTTCTAGTTTATGATTCTAAGATAATTTCTTGATCAACTTTGATGAATTTGACTTGGGAATATTCAGAGAGGGTTTGGGAGTGTTCTAGGATCAGAAGGGTGTGAAAAATGAAGGAAATGGCGTGGATATCCATATATATATATATATATATATATAAGCACATAGGTCAACCACCGCCTATGTGGGTCCCAGCGAGTCTGACTGCGCGGTCTCGTGAAAACGCGAATATCTCTCTATTCCGTCGTTATATGGATTAACGGTTCAGCGTTAGAAACTAGACTCGTAAAACTTCAATTTCATAGGTAGGTCACCCCGTAACTCCAAGTATATTGGGATAAAAGATCAGTAACGTTAGACCCAAAATTCCACAAAATTTATGAATGTAACTTGCGATACATTTCGCCGACTTTTATTTTACAACTCGCTTGACTTCACAACTTAAGATACAAATATTGCATGATTCAAGTAACTTAAAACACAACCTCCTTGGAACATTAAGCACTCTTTGTTTAACCCCTAAAGTACGGATTATGACACTGATTTTCTTAACCCCGAAACATTACAGCACATGCTTAACAATTGTTAAGAGTCTGTCATAACCTTATAGGGGTTCCATGGCCTCTCAGAGCTTACGTTAGTTTACTTATGAAACAAATGACACAAAAAGTTACGAGGTGTAACGTCCTTCCCCCCTTAGGAACATTCATCCTCAAATGTTAAATAGAGTTACCATCGTTTTAATCGTCAATGTATCTTCGCTCGCATATACCCTCATCGAATACATTTCAACTTTCTGCGTCGATCTACAAATATTAAGCTCTTGATACCCAGGAGGTTTAAATATTTTATCGAATGTTTCTTAGTTATTCTTATCGCGCCTCCTAGTAATCTTTTGTTGTCCTTCTCGCATTCTTCTTGTAATCCTTCTCTTCTTCGCTACCATAACCCTTGCTGTTAACTTAGTCACTTCCTTTCGTTAGCTTATTTCATTTCTCCTTCTTCTTATGACGCTATGCTAGAGTTTCCTAGTACTTTGTTTTCTTTATAATTTTTTCTTGCCGAAATTGATACTTTCAGCAATGTAACCTCACCTTCCTGCTTACCAAATCAACTAGCTACCTCCTTTGGGTGTCTCACTCGAGGGATATCCTTTTCATACGGAAATATTAGTTGAATTCTCAGTTATCTTATACTTTTATTCTCCATATTGCTTCCTCAGTCCTTATAGTTCCTCTTACTTTTAATTCTATCATCACATAGATCGTATTTTGGCAGCGTGCATTTCTCTTGAAATTGCTATCTTCGGTTTCTTGCAATTTATAAAGCATAGGTTGAAATGACATTACTTGAGTGCTACTGCAAGTACTTGTGAAGAAACGATAATAGAACTGTATATTCACCACAAATATTAGCTTGGTTCGAACATAATCTGAAGTTGTGTCCCTTTTTCTAATAACTTGACGTTGCTATATTTAGTTTCCTTTCCTGTTTACGCCTCTATTTAACTTGAACATTTCTCATTTTCTATTGACTGCTTATAAGTTATATTTATGTCTTCATGACTTACAATCCTTCTGGACTGATCATTTGATGTCTATTTCCTTGTTATTTACACAAGTCATATTCACTAATCATCAAGGCTCTTCATAGGGCGATTATTTACAGGTTCATCCTCATGAAGCATCATCCGTTATTTGTCGTCAGCAGAGTCTTATCGTGGTCTGCAAGATTTTAACTTTCCCACGCTGGTCGCTTCTTGATGTCCTTTGGGTATCCTTTCAATAACGTGAAAGACGGATTAATAGCCATTTACTTCCCTTTCTCTTCTTGATATTACAACTTATCGATCCTTCTTTTTATTCATGTTGGATTACTATGGGTGGTCTTTACCATTTATCCTTTCTGATGTAGTCATCGTCCATTCAATCATTTACTAAGTCAATCTCGCAAGTCTCTCATCATAATTAGCAAGTACTTATAGGTACATCTTCCTTACCACATTGGATCAACGTTCACTACAGAATTAACTCTTGCACACTGTCCATTCTTATGTTGATATTTATATCTCACTTTAATTCCCCATCTACCACTTAATTCTCCTGTCTCAACATGCTGATGTTGCTTTATAAAGTCGGGTTTAATCTTTACTTTATTATCTGAGATCTAACGGTTATCAAATCACATAGTAGATCCCTTTTATTATAATATTTCTTGCTACGATTTCAAATTCTGAGGGCTTGCAACATATAAATTACTTCACGCATAAGTCATCTTGTCCGAAATGGCCTATTATTATTCTATAATTCTTTTGCAGCTGCTTCCACAACTATTATATCTTAACTCTCACACTCGCCTTATAATTTAATTCCCTTTTAATGGTTTCCTCTTAAGACATCGCAACATAACTTACTTGAAACATGATTTCCATTTATATTGCCTTGTCTGAATACTTAAGTTGGTCCAATAAACACGAAAACAATATCTCTTCCATTTTCTTGTTTTACTTCGTCTTCTTCTTTTCCCTAAGGGACCCCATTAGCAATACGATAACTTTAGGCACAACCACATTCACCTTCCAACTTTGACTAAAAATTTGGGGTTGATTCATTCCGCAATTTCCCTCAATCAGCTCGTTGGTCCTTGTCTATGCTTAATCACTCTAAATATCTTTTTGCCCTTGTTAGTTACTTCTTCTTCTCATAGTCTTATAGTCATCGCCTCCATAGTTGTTTATTAAGTCAACCACGTGATTTCTTCGTTACATATCGATATCGTTCCATCTCTTATCCATTCAAGGGTATGTAGTCGGTAGGAAACCTCTTCTTAACTTTAAAACTTCTTCTGAGGTGGCCTATTCTAGCTTATCCTTATTCTCGTACCAAATTCAAAATATTGATAGAATGTATCTTCTTAAAGGACTTATAAACTTTAGGTTAATCAGCTTCCGCGATGACCTAACCTCTTAAGAGCATCCCTATGAGGTAATTACCTGTAATTTCATCTTCTACCCTATCGGATAACATTTGCAATATGGGTAACTTCTCTATGTAACGTCCATCTTCATATGAAACTATTACCTTTCTTCTATCATATGCCCATCTTTCGACTTCGTTCCGCAACTTACCTCATCTTGTTGGTATCTAGGGATTTTCGTCTTACAATTCATATTTGCTATCACTTCACCTTTGCGTCTCTGCATGCTTCATTGCCTTATAATGTCGAAGGTCAAATCCTTTGTCATCATCTATTTACTACAACCCTAAAGCCGTATGGTAGATTCCTTTGTCGTAGGTTTCCTTTCACATGCTCATCGTGACCCACAAATCACTTCACATATTAGTCGCATTTCGTATACACAACACATGACCATTGTATATTTATTTTACCGCATCGTCCGTAAACTTACCATTTTTTTATCTACCCTTCCTTATTGATCTCTTCCTAAGACACTGTCGTATAGCTTACTTGGAATATGATTCTATCCGTTACTTCCTTTATAGGTACACAAGATTAGTCCACTGATTATTTAAGATCAAATCTTATCCATTTTCTTATCGTGCTTCTCGTTTCTTTGCTCAAGTGATTCCATTATCTTCTTTGATCAATCCAAACTATCATAGGCATTTTCTTCCCTGATATTCCAATACATTAGTAACGTGGCAAAGTGTGGTCCTCTCGAGGTTCCTTAAAGGAAGGTTATGTCGGTGTGGAGGTGATAATAACGAGGTTAGGGAGATCCCAAATTTATAATTAAAATATAAGAAGTGCGGAAGCAAATATAGAAAAGAATCTAAAAACTAAAAAAATAAAAGATATGGGAAATTCGAAGGAACAATCCACGAATTTCCAAGAACGTTAGTTCTAAAGTCTTGACAAGATCCAAGTAACAACGTATAGATTTATAGGAAGAAATCTAACGCCTTTACTTGAGATAACTAATCAAAAACAGTAGATTAGGATCCTGACCGCTTTGTGAGTAACTTAAGACAACAATTAGTATTTAGAACTAACCGCCTTCGAAAGAATACCAAAAAGAAATCAAAGATATCAAGGAAGAAATTATCTTACTACCTTGAACTAGGAACTAGTTAGGTTGAAAGATAAATCCTAAAGTAATGCCACAAAGGTTCAAAAGAACTCTCAATATAATATATTCTTCAAAATCTGATTTACAATGGATGACAATCACCCCTATATATTGTAAAGGAAGGAACTAGTCCAAATAGAAATAAATGGGAATTATCTTCCCTAGAAACATAGAAGACTTCCCACACTAGGACCAATGTAGTCAACATAGATTAAAACAACCTAGAAGACTACCCACACTTGGACCAATGCAAGTCAACATAGATTAAAACAACAATTAATTATTTATTCTAGAAACTAATTTGGGCCAATTTGGGCCTCATTTCATCTCACTTTGGACTTTAATTTGGGCCTCCAAATAGGTGTAAGACTTGAGGAAAAAAATCTGAATAGTGCTGGAGGTCTTCTGCCATCACAAGACAATTTTTTTAATTGCTAATTGAAGCCCGTTGATCTTGACATAACATTTCCTTGTCCTTCAATGGAGTTGAGCTTCCATGGCTGCTATCATTCTCCCCCTCTTAAAGAAGATTCGTCTCGAATCTTGGTGGTGACCTTATTTTCTATTTAATGCATTTGAGCCTTCGTGGTTGCTATCATTCTTCCTCTCTTAAAGATTATTCTTGTCCTTGAATCTTGATATTTTCCTGCAACCAACATGATAATCACAATAAGTAGAAAAACACAACAACCACTTGGTATGAGTAACACAAGGTAGTGACCATGCAACCATTTAATCCACTTATTATTTTTATGCACAAACACTCCTTTTAAAAGTCCAAGTATAACATCAGCTAACAGGAAAATGTAATCACCAACACAAGCACAAAAAACACAATTCATAAGATCTTTAAATTGCAGAGGGTCATTAGCTAGACCAAAAGCGTATGAATACAAGGAAAACATACCATATTTGCTCTTGCTAAATAATTTAACCTCACCATTAGATATACCATAATCAAGATATGGACCAAAAGTAATTTCCTCAAGAAGTGGCTTGGAATAAACCTGCAAAAAAGGATCGACGAAACAAGATAAAGATATTGTTAAATTAGCAATGTGTGAGCACTTGTCCTTTTCCACACTTGAACTACTACATTCTGCACCTAGCTCAACTTTCTCAATATCTACGGCACCAAAAGCTTCATGTGTCTCAATGTCTTTATTGGAAACTTCATCACCTTTGCTTCCTTCATTGGAATCCCAAAGTGGACAAAAATGTACAGTAAACTCATGTTTAGTATCATCCCACAATGGGTTATCCCACACTTTAAAACCTTGACTAATGAGATTAGTCATATCCCCTTCCATTGCTACAACTAAAAGATTACTAGCATAGTGCACATTAGACATGAATGAGTTCTCATCAACAACTGCATCACTAGAGTCAAATAAAGTATGACCTAAATAAGGAGAATAACTCTCATCCATAGGTGATGAAACAACAGATTCAAAAATTGAATTATCACAACTCTTACCTACAATTCCTTCACATTCAATGGCTTTTAAAGCACATAAAGTATTAGGTTTAGCCATTTTACCACAAGTTGCTTCCTTAAAGGATCCTCTACCTTGGTCTACATGTGATGTAGCACTTGAAAATTTTGCGGAATCTTCTTGGCAACATAAGGTCTTTATCTCTTTTCTTTGCTGTTCTAAAGACCGCATGGGCGCTTGTTCCGAAACCTGCAATGTAGATTCAAAAACACTAGAAAGACAAAGAGTAAGGAGGTTAGAAGATAAACAAGAACCATTCTCCCTTAAGCTCTCTTTTGATTCTCTCAATTCTTGTAACAAAACACTTTTTGTTCTAACATCTCTGCCTTCACTCTCATTCTTTTCACTCTTGCTTTTGTTTTTATCTCCATTCTTTTCTTGTGACAACTCACTCGCTTTTCTCAACTGAAACTTTCCTTTTTCCTCTCTTGAGTTACCATTTTGCACTCCCTTACTCCACCCAATTTTGTATCTCTCTTCCTTATAATTTTCTTTTTCACTCAGTTCTTTTATTTTCTCATCTTCTCTTTTTTCTGGAGGTTTAGGAACTTCTGTTAGTGTAAGAGAAGTTACACATGATGAAGAGTCACTCTTTTGTGCACAACTCGACTCCTCCTCTTGGAAGATTACATACTTAACCATCTTATTGGAATGAATAGGACTTTTGGAGTTAACTTCATCTTGGGACAGTGTTATAGAATGAATGCGCCTCAATTCCTCCTTTAACTCACTCCACGTCAAAAGTAGTCGATTAAATTTCACCCAATGAGGGTTACGATAATCATCGACTATCTTCCGTAATTTTAAGGACAATGCCCTTGTGGCAAACTCCAATTTTTCCATCTCCCAAAAATTGTTACAAGCAAATATATGCTCCATATAGTATTCCCATTGTAGGTAAGTTTCTTTACTAGCACACATGCACAATCTTGGTAGTACCACATGATTACTGCCGCACTTGGCCAATCCTTCATAATCATAGATTCTTGCAATTGTGAAAGACATAGTTATTTTAAAGAAAATGTATCACTCAGTTTTTTTTTTTGGCTTTTTTCCTCAATTATTCTCACCCACTCTTGCCTTTTTCCCCTCAAATAACCTTTGGGAAAACACTTTGTGGATTTATAATTAAACCCACTAGAATCAAGCCCTTAGTAGTAAAATAAAGAATTTTAGGGCACTAAAAAAAAAATGAAGAACCAATCCTAGAAAGAATTAGAATTTAGTTGAAACAAGACTCGAACAAAAAGGACTTTTTTTTTTTAACAAGATAAAAGGAGCAAGAAAAAAATTGATTGCTTCTTAGCTTTAAAGATCTAGGATCCCCTCTTCTTATTTTCTATCTTAATCTTTAGAAAACAAATAGATGGAAGAAATTTCTTGGAGAGCAAACACTAAACTTTTTTTTTCGTCACTGTTCACTGCTACAGTACTTTTTAATTATTTTTTTTTTTTTTTTTGCTCTTTTTTTTTGTTCAAGAAATCCCCAAGATTATCAAGAACGGAATCTTGATAGAACCGCTCTGATACCACTTGATAATAACGAGGTTAGGGAGATCCCAAATTTATAATTAAAATATAAGAAGTGCGGAAGCAAATATAGAAAAGAATCTAAAAACTAAAAAAATAAAGATATGGGAAATTCGAAGGAACAATCCACGAATTTCCAAGAACGTTAGTTCTAAAGTCTTGACAAGATCCAAGTAACAACGTATAGATTTATAGGAAGAAATCTAACGCCTTTACTTGAGATAACTAATCAAAAACAGTAGATTAGGATCCTGACCGCTTTGTGAGTAACTTAAGACAACAATTAGTATTTAGAACTAACCGCCTTCGAAAGAATACCAAAAAGAAATCAAAGATATCAAGGAAGAAATTATCTTACTACCTTGAACTAGGAACTAGTTAGGTTGAAAGATAAATCCTAAAGTAATGCCACAAAGGTTCAAAAGAACTCTCAATATAATATATTCTTCAAAATCTGATTTACAATGGATGACAATCACCCCTATATATTGTAAAGGAAGGAACTAGTCCAAATAGAAATAAATGGGAATTATCTTCCCTAGAAACATAGAAGACTTCCCACACTAGGACCAATGTAGTCAACATAGATTAAAACAACCTAGAAGACTACCCACACTTGGACCAATGCAAGTCAACATAGATTAAAACAACAATTAATTATTTATTCTAGAAACTAATTTGGGCCAATTTGGGCCTCATTTCATCTCACTTTGGACTTTAATTTGGGCCTCCAAATAGGTGTAAGACTTGAGGAAAAAAATCTGAATAGTGCTGGAGGTCTTCTGCCATCACAAGACAATTTTTTTAATTGCTAATTGAAGCCCGTTGATCTTGACATAACATTTCCTTGTCCTTCAATGGAGTTGAGCTTCCATGGCTGCTATCAGGAGGCATCCGTTTACTAATGTATAAGTTATTCTACTCAACATATAATATTATTGTCTAATGCCTTAGTCGCATCAATTACTTATCGTTTACAGAACAATCCAAGACTGTAACCACCCTATGATTCCAATAACATCCCTACTTATCATCGAGGTGTTCACAAGGGATGATTCCTCTCTCATATTCTACTTATCGAGTTACTATAACGAATGGATTTCTTGATATTCATTCCTTCTCTCATTCTCTTTATCTATTTTTAATATAATCTTCTTCTTTTAACCATAAACATTACACATAGTCGACACTCACCACTAGTCGTCCTTTTGTCCCATTGATCATCGTTATCTTATTTCCATTATCGTAGCCTTGTATCCTTTCTTGATTTCTTTACTTCTCGTTCCCTCTTGTATTAATAAACATGAATTCTTGTTACGTAATTATCCTTAGTAAATTCCAAATCCCATAAAACTTCTTTTTCAGTCTATTATCTTGTAATATCGCTAAAGTCCGTAGGGCTGGTCCGTAGTGACATGAATACTCTCTTCCATAATCACGGATCAAATTCTAACCTGCCGGTCTGTACCTATGTCGTACGCATATATATATCAAGTTCATTTCATAACTCGGTCTTACGAAGACATATAAGGGTCGGTCAACTTTTCCCTAGCAAGTGAACTTCTTCTAAAGCAGCTTATCCTTTTGGCTCTTTCATTATGCAAGGTCTCTCTCGACCTCCCTCTTCAACAAACACATAGCTTCCTCTTCATGTTCTTATATCCTGTTCTCATATACTTGTCATATTATCCTGCAATTTACTCTTTCCAACTTAATACATACCTACTAAATCTATTCCACAAGTGACTACAAACTTCACCTCTAATTACTCTCTACCAGGCCCTTTCTTACCTCTCATAACAATTCCACTTGAAGATTTCCACAATTTCCTTTAAGTCCTAGAGAAATTTCAGCAGAGTTTCCTCTATAATTATAACAATCCCAAACCTGCACACAACCTAGAAAATGCATCGCGTGCCTTACAAGGCCAAATATAGAAACACATATAGTATACAACTCAACCACGCTGGGCTGATTAATAAAAAAAATACAAAATAATAATGCTCGTCTCATAAATCACTCGGAACATCTATCCCTAAAACTCTAAATTTCCCTTCTAAATCTTTCGCAATCAACCCCCTTAAACAATTAATAAGTAAATTTGCATTTACCGCTAAAATCCATACAAACAATACATAACTCACCTGTGGCACCCTAGAATTCATTTAACCATAAACATTACTTCCTTATACGATCGCTCACATTCTGAAGCACCAACAACTGAGATTATTACCTTGGCCCTATTTTGTAACTCTGATCCGATACGAGTCAATCAAACGGTAGCTGGGGGATTTCTTCTTCTGGTTTCCCTTCAACAGGTTGTCTCATGATGCCCATACCTTCTACAAACGTACCAATTATATTGATTCTCCTAAACTTACCTTTATTCTCATCTGACCCCTGTTCTGTAGATACTGTCAATGTGAGATTATTCGAGTGATCATCTCTCAATACATGCCTATTCCTTACCTGCCCAGTCGAGGTCTCCTGAATGTCAGACGGGTCTGTCTCTGTGGAGGACATAACTTTCGATGGATTTGTCTCAATAGAGGGCACATCTTCCGATGGGTATGTATCATAAAAATATCTCACTCTGGAGACCCTTGAACCATTAATCTTCTATCCCGTGGAAGCCATCTTAAAAGTACAAAAAATCAACATTAGGACTGGAAATCTCATATCCTACAACCTGACTCTATCACAAGATCTAGAACAAAAAAAAAGGTAACCATCCTAAATCTCCTACAACCTCCAATTTATAAGTGTGGCACGCAACAGACCCATAAACAAGACTCTACTAGACACTGCTTGTAAACAACCATAAGACCGAACTGCTCTGATACCACTTTTTGTCACAACCCTACTGGAGGGCCGTGACGGGGACCTAACCGTACTAGTCAAGTACCATCTGATGTACATCTGTGACATCATTATGAATATAGGTGGGCCGATAGGGCCATCATATGATACTCGACAAATTCATAATGTAAACATATCTGAATCAAATACTCGACTATATGTATATGCTGGACATACTGTATGAGCCAACAAGGCTGTCATGATCACCTGTGTGACAACAAATGAAACAGCTAGTCTAGACATTATCTGACTGTACATAACTGTCTACAAGCCTCTACTGGAAAACATACATAACGTGGTCGAGACAGGGTCCCGCCATACCCATGCATAAGTATATACATATATATATGACCATGCTGACTCCTGGCACCTCCGAAACAAGTGGAGTATAACAACATTGACCGTTGAGCTAGCATCCCAATAGATAGGCCACCAACCCGTATTCTGAGATCTGCGGACATTAACGCAACACCCCAGGAAAAACGGGAGTCAGTACGTATTACACCCCGTATCTTCGAAGAAGCACTTATCAAATTTGAAACATAAGTACGTTCAGTTAGGGTTAAGTAAAACCACTTTGGAATATAAGGAGCAAGCATTATTAAATATTTAATGAGTGAAGGATGTATATAAGGTATACCAGAAGGTTTTATAAGGAAATGAGTGTAGAAAATGGAGTAGTACGACTTTGGAGAAAGGATGGGTAATGTTTTGTGTGAAAATTTTGGTCCAACAAGGGAGACAAATATCTCTGAGCATATGAAGTGTTTTAAGGTGAAACAAAAGCCTAAAATGAAGTTCGGCTGACAGAGCAGAAACGCGTGCTACAGTACTACTACAGTATTGACTTGCTACAGTACTGCTACAGTAAAATGCTACAGTGAATCCGACCCGAATTTGACCCTTATAAAAAGGGTAAGAACCCCTTTCTTCATCAGATTTTCCTGGAAAATTCCAGAAATTGATGAGAGAGAGAGGGGGAAACAAAAAGTGAGCAATTCTTAAGTCGCGGAGTAGTGGTTTATGTCCGGGTAACGCATGGTTGTGATTCTAGTATTGTTTTGCGGTGGATTTTAGCGTGGATATTAAGGATATTGCTGTCTTAACAAGAAAAAAGGTATGAATCTTTCTCTTTTGGTATTATTTATGGCTTATTTACGGAGATAAAGTCGCTAAACAATCGTGTAGTAAGTTTGTTAGTTATGGAAGTTGGAAAACAGCGTATGGGCTGTTTTATGGTACATATTGGTGTTAGAAATAATGTTATTGATGTTGTTATTTTTGTTGTTGTTGGTTGTTGGATTCTGACTTCGGGCTAGGCTTATAAACAGGGGAGGTGCTGCCCGAATTTCGACAGATTCTAAACGGAATTAAATTGAAGGCTTAACATGAGCGTATGACATTGAGCCTAATAATAGTATGAATGGTTTATATGTAAATTTACGAGCTTGGAAGGATAAACGTTGAATGACTAAGGCGACCGAAAGGTATGTTAAGGCTCGTCCCTTTCTTTCAAAGGCATGATTCCTATGGTATGATTTCATAAATGTTTCTGTAACCTTCTTTGTCTTCAAAAGCCAAAAGTCCATGGTTATTAAAGCTTCTCACGATGTTTAGGATAAGAATGATTTTATGATGGTGACAACGATTATGATGATTTTGTGTTTATGATTTCAAAGCGAATATGAAAATGTGGAGCTACTTCTGGATGTTCTCAATTTTATTCATTGATGATGACTCTACCTCTAGAGGCTCCAAGGTGTCTGTAAAGTTACCCCTTCTTTCTTTTTGGCATGAACTATGTAATGTGAGCGAACGACGAACATACATGACTCCAATGAACTCTAATTCTCACTGGTACTTGACATGATAATTGCCTTTGATTCTCCAGTGTTGGTTTATTCTAATTATTCTATTGAGTCTCAGATGATGATTTAGCTTGCATATGGTTTATCATGATATTCTACTCATGCATACCGTTAACATATCATTCACCGAGTCCCGGGCCGGGTACGTAATCGTGCACAGTTTCGTTGCATTGGTCACCGAGTCCCTCACTAGAGGGCGGGGTATGTATATTAGATGTTTCACCAAGTCTCTCACTAGAGGGCCGACTACGTATTACATTTCACCGAGTTCCTCACTAGAGGGCCGGGTACGTATTATATTTCACCGAGTCCCTCACTAGAGGGCCGGGTACGGTATATGTATGATTATTTCACCGAGTCCCTCACTGGAGGGCCGGGTACGTATTACATTTCACTGAGTCCCTCACTAGAGGGCCGGGTACGTATTATATTTCACCGAGTCCCTCACTAGAAGGCCGGGTACGGTATATGTATGATTATTTGACCGAGTCCCTCACTAGAGGGTCGGGTACGATATATTATATATGTATGCATGACTCATCTTATAAGGCAGATGCATTGGTATCTTTGATCATCATACTCGTCTCCTCTTCACTTTTTGCTCAGCCATGATCTTCTTTCTTATACGTCAGGCTTTACATACCGAGTATATTTTCTGTACTGACCCTCTTTCTTCGGAGGCTGCATTTCATGCCCGCTGGTACAGATACTCAGTTCGGTGATCCTCCAGCTTAGGACTGCTACTCAGCTGCTTGGGGAGCTCCATTGTTCTGGAGCTTGAGTCATTTGGTACGGATCCTTGGGTAGAGGATTTGTTGTACTCTTAGAGGTCTGTAGACATATGTGGGTTGTGTATTCATGTTTTGGTCTGCTATATCGATGTAGTTCGTTTTGGATATTCCCGTGTATAGTGGCAGCCTTGTCGGCTTGCGTCTTTTGTTATGTTTGGTTAGCTGTGGCTTCTGAAGAGACAGGTTATTTTTTATGTATGACATGATGAGTTTACAACGTGCTTTTACAGATTATCATACTGTTTCCAGTTTCGGTCTGATTATATTTAGCAGGTTCGTATACGGGTGTCTAGTCCGGGCACTAGTCATGGCCCATCGGTTTGGGGTCGTGACAAAAGTGGTATTAGAGCAGTTCGTCCTAGGGTTTGTCTACAGACCGTGTCCGGTAGAGTCCTGTTTATGGGTGTGAAGCCGGCCACACTTATAAACAGGAGGCTGCAGGGCATTTAGGAATCATTGACCTTTCCTTCTATCTTAGATCGTGCGATAGAGCCAGAGTCTGGGGAAGATTGCTTCTAATCTCTTTTCGTGTAGGTAGGTGCAGACTGACGAGAGATGAAGAGATCAGCTTCAGATAGTGGGGGTGCTAAGAAGGCCCCTAGAGTATCTCCAGGACCGAGCAGGAGGAGCCTCAGTTATTCTATTGAGACCGATCCTTCGGAGGACCCAGCGACGATTCCTCCATAGTTTTTTATTTCTAGGGAGGAGGATCCACCTGAGGACAGTTATGACACGGATCCGTCCGAGTATTCGAGTGGGACACCGGAGGAGGAGATACCCCAGGCTTTACCAGCTGCTCCTATGGCAGAGAACTACGTCAGACCAACCTCCCCGGTGAGTGTTACGGATTACTCCAGCCCCCCTATCCTGGCCGTCGGTAAACCAGGAGTTACCCGGTTATGTATATCTCTCGGATTCAGATGAGAGACATGACGAAGGCCAGACGAGTAGATGGTGGGTAGACGATGATGAGGAGCACACTTCACCTTATATAGTCCACCAGATCAGACTAGAGACCGATCGGCTACAGGTATATGAGCCCTTATGGGAATTTTCTATGTATGTGTATTTGCTGTAAGATTATTACTTAATAGTGGCGAGCGAAAATTCAAGGGCCTATCAAGTATTTATAAGTAACGGCGATCAAGGTGTTTTTGCCACCAGTGGGAATTTAGAAATCTAGGATGAAAGGCAGTCATACACATAAGTGAAAGGTGAATATTGGGGATTGAAAATGGCAAAATAGTAATTGTGTAATCGGAAGAGTAAGAGACCCTTTCTAATTCAGAAGGAGACACGTTACGAGAATGTTTTGGAATCTGTTAAGACTTCAACCTGCTCCAGATTATGTGATGAAGGTCATGCGGTGAGGTGGATGCGATTATACCAGCATTAACGCACCGGAGTTCATCAGAGTTTCGAGGTTAAGCGTGCTAGAGTGAGAGAAATATTAGGATGGGTGACCCCCGGGAAGTGTATTAAAAGTCCTATTGTTATATCCCGTATTTCGGATATTTGAAAAAAATCTGAAATAATTGTGACTTGCAAGAGATGAGGTAATATTTTGATTTTGGTTAATATATATGTTGAGGTTCATGAAAAATATTGATGCAAAAATATCGAGGAAGGCTAAGGGCAAAATTGGAATTTTGGAAATTAGTTTCGTGAATTACAAATTATTTAACCAAGTAATTGGGCTAGGAAAAAGTCACAAAAAAATAATAGAAAAGAGGCCCAAGCCCATGGGCCAAATTAATTCAATACAACAAATAAATAAAGGAGGCCATTAGTCATCTTCTTTTAGAAGATTCAAGAAAACAAAAAAAATTGAGAGCAAGAGCCAAGAGAAAGGGCCATACGGCCAAAGGAAAGAAAAGAAAATAAAAATAAATTGGAGCTCAAATCTTTAGTTCAAAAATTCATCTCTTGTGGAATTACTACTAAGCTCAAAGCCCTCTTCAATGTGATACAACTTTGGAAGCAAGAAAGTACTTTTTTTTACCAAGTGGAAATTTGGAAAAGGTAAGAATTTTACTCTTTTTTTTCTTGGAAGAATTATATATATATATGTAGTAGTATATGGAAGTGAATGTAAAGCATGAAAATTTTGTGTTATGGGTATGTGTGTGTGTGGCCGAAAATGGTTGTTGATGGAGAGGAATGATCAAAATTTTATTTATTATGTTAATTGTGTTGTGGTGGCCTTGTAATGTAAATGGAAGGATACTAGTTCAAGTTGGTATGAAAAATTGGTTGTTAAGTTGTTCTAGGAAATTTTGGGATTTTATTATAATTTATGAAATTGTGGGAATGGAATTGTAAGATGCAAATTGTTGTTGTTGTTGATGAAATTGGAAAAAGAATATGTGTTGTGAATGTTGTGTCGAAGGTTGGAGGTTTCGGGTGAATTATGGTTTTTGGTGGGATTGTTGTATATTTTGTAAAATGATATGAAATGCTTTGAATTGTGTTGAATGATCTTGGATTAGTACTTGAATGTGTGATCAAATATGAATTGAATATAATTGAGACGGCGTTGAAGTTGTACAATGAAGTTGCTAATGCTAGTATGCGTTTTGAATCGATGGTGGATATTGTTAGAATAATTGTTGGTATTGTTGTTGATATTGTGGCCGAGTTAAATTCTCGGATTTGTTGTTGTATTTTTGGCCGAGTTGAATTCTCGGGGATGGCACATTTACAGGGGAGATGCTGCCCAAATTTTTGTAGACAAGTATGTATTTAAGATTGAATTCCTAAAGGCTTATAATTAATATTTGGCAATTGCGACCAATTGTAGATTTTGGAGGAAACGAGATTTGAGTTTGGACAAGCGTAAAAAGCAAATAAGGTATGTAAAGCCTACCTTTCTTTCTTTTGGCATGTCCTAATCGTAATAGGCTATGATACGTGTCTTGGGGAAAACTCCATTCCTAGAAATCCGAGCCTAATTTTGGCCCCTATTCATTCAATGAAATTGAATTAGGTACTTTATGTTTTGATAAGAAAATAGTTTAAACATCCGTACATTCACAAATGGAACCGGATTGTCCTGCAACTTTTGTGGATGACTTCATAAGGTCTAATATTCGTAATTTATGTATGCCCTCTCGACTTGACCCGATGTGGGCCCACGATTTCCGAGACCTTCTTGTATTGTTCTATTTGACTTATTTCCGTATGGTATTTAAAGGGAACTTTTGTTTATAGTTCTAGCTACCAAAGGATAGTGTTTTAACTACTCCGTTACATTCTGATATATATTTTGAGGTGCAAATACGATTCTAGAAATACTATTTTGAGACAGCCCTCGTATCATTCCGCCGTCCGATTTATTTTACCTGACTTGTCGTTGTGTTGTTCCATCGAGTCTTTGTGAAATGTTTTATATGGTATATTTCGGATATGTGTATATGACTCTAATGCTCCGTTTGAAGTACCCTATAATGTTATTTGAAAGTTCCTCAAAATGAATGATACTAAATTTTCAGAAATTAACCTATGATGTGTTTTTCGAAAGTTTTGTAATTCGAAAGTTCGTAACTCTTGTATACTAATTCCGATGGACTCGATGCTTACCTTGAGCCTTCTAATATCAGTATGTATATGTATTTATTCGTCGAGTCTTGGGATTCATTTAAATATGTATATGCATATGGTTTCCGCACTACTCTGCTCGTGCATGTGTCATGATCTCTTTCACCGGGTCCTGGGCCGGTACGATACATGATTCCGATTTGCACGATTGTGTTTGGAATGTAAGCTTTTTGGTATTCTGTACTTCTTTTGACAGATGACTTCGGCCTATATGATCTGTGTTGGGAAATAATCATTCTGATATTCTGAGTCTCTACTTTTCTGACATCTGACATCTACATACATGATTTGTGATTTGGAAATAGCGCTTTAATAATCTGGATAATACCTTTATTGTTGTGCCATTGTTCCGGTTATGTTTCTGTCTTCTGTATTCCATGCTTTACATACTCAGTACATATTCCGTACTGACCCCCTTTCTTCGGGGGCTGCGTTTCATGCCCGCAGGTACAGACGCTTATTGAGGTGATCCGCCAGCCTAGGGTACACATTCTGTTGTTCTGAAGCGCTCCTTTGATCCGGAGCCCATACTTTTGGTACAGATCCTTCTGTTATATATATACCTTTGTGTTTATGATTATTTTGGGTACGGCGGGGCCCTGTCCCGTCATATGATTATGTTGTCTATATTAGAGGCATGTAGACATGTATGTGGGTCATGGGTCGTTTTGTCCGGTTATGTTAATGTCACGACCCAACCCCGTGGGCCGCGACTGGTACCCTAACTGGGCACCCGTACGTACCTACCCGACCGACTTTCGAATCATACGGATTTTTTTTTTTCATTTCAAAACAGAAGTACAGAAATAGGCCGATACAACTACGGCACGCGCGCAAACATATATATATATCTGAACATACAGAAACATATAGATAAGCCGATAAGGCTAACATACAGACGAAACCCGAAACCCACACATCTATCTACAGGCCTCTACAGACATACAGAATCATATGGCGGGACAGGGCCCCGCCGTACCCAGAATATACACACATACGGAGTACACAGAAGACAGAAACTATATACCAAAAAGATATGCTCCGAGTCAAGGGAGCTCTTCAGATAGCAGAGTCGGAAACCTACACTGGCGGCGTATTACCTGGCGCGTCTGTACCTGCGGGCATGTAGCGCAGCCCCCGAAGAACGGGGGTCAGTACGGAAAATGTACCGAGTATGTAAAGCAGAAACGTAACAGATATAAACATAGTCCGAACTAGAGTCACAGAAATATAACGGGCAAAATCATAAATCAAACTGACGGACAGAGTTATGATCCAGACAGACATACAGAATCGTGTTACACACAAATGAACAGAATTATAGTTCGGACAGACAGACGGAATCATAATACGGACAGACGAGCAGAATCTGAATCCATACGGACATACAGAAGCAGAAGCCATACGGACATACAGAAATAGTCGTAACACAGACGGACAGACTGTAGTATGACGGACAGAATTATGCATGCGGAGTAGCACAGAATCATACAAAATCATACAGAGGCGTGTGCTTTATAAATACAGATGGCACACGTATATATTCATACAGATCCCGGCCCTGTCTGGGGGCGCGGTAACAGAACCCGGCCCTCTTAGTACGGGACGCGGTGGACAGACAGAATCATATCAGATCATATGCCATCCTGGCCGCCATCCCCATACACAGATCATACAGACATACAGATCCCGGCCCGTACGCCGAGGGACGCGGTGAACAATGCAGAGAAATATGCACGATAACAGAACCTGGCCCGGGTCGCAGTGAAGGAATGCATTGAGACAGACACGAATCGATAAATGAGAAACCACCTACCTACAGACTCAACATACAGACTCGATCAAACTGAAGGGGTGCCAAACGGCGAGCCAAAATCAGAATATCCAGATAATATGCACAGTACGCGCCTATATCCTAGTTGGGAAGGCACGACAGATTGTTATCAGAATGGGATTCTCAGATATTCAAAAATCATGTTGTATAAATTGCACCAAAATAGCCATAATATACACAAAATAATAGTTCAGAAGTTTTTAAAGAAAATCGGACCCAAAATGGAAGTATTTAAAATCGTACCGGGAGTATCGGGCCTTGTGGGCCCACCTCGGACCAACCCGAGGCTACATATGTAAATTATTGATAATTGACCTTATGAGGTCACCCATACTCGTTCGGAAGTGTTCCGACTCCGTTTGGGGAAATTTTGTACAAAATCTCACTTTAAGGGCAATTTGTAAGAAAATAGGTTCAATTGAATTGAAGGAATTGGAGCGGTTTTCCGTCTCGAATTCCGGGGAACAGAGTCGGACTTAAGGCTCGCGGCCGAGCCTACCACACCTAGAACATGCCTAGGAACGTAGAGAAGTGCTTCACATACCTTGATGGCGCCTTATGCTCGCTTGGCGTCACTCCAAATTTCGTCCAAAATCTGGAAATGGTCAAGTTTACCATTTGGTTAGTTCCATTCTTTCAATACTCTAACTTTACACATAATTGCCTACCGAAATTTCGGCAGCATTTCCTCTGTATATACGACATCCCCGAGACTTAGCTCGGCTCAATTTAGCAACACAATAACCCAGAGGAGACATCCAAACAACAACAAACATCAATAAACACTAAATCATACGCTATGGCATTATTAGCCACCTTTCGACACGACGAATCATCTTTCGTTTCAAGCTTACATTTCCAACCAAAACTTATTATTTTCATATCCATTATCCATCAAAATCATTACGACACACATCGGAGGAATCCATAACATGTTCTCATAATATTCACAAGATATTCATAAAATTCACAAACATTCAACTTTCCATCAAGTCACTACTTTTCCAATCCCTTCCTAACTTTCAACATGCAAACTCATCAACACATTTTTATATTCCAAGTTCATTGTCATAAGCATAATTTGCCTCTTAACACTTTCATTTTCACTTATACACAAATCATAACAAAGTTCAATAATTTCCTTCAACAACTTAATAACCAATCTTCCATAACAACACAATTAACATGCTAACAAGATTCAATTCACCTTCCAACACCAACACACACCACACGGCCACACCTCAAAATTCTCAACTTTCCTTAATTCATTCAACTTTCATTTCTAATACAATTCCTACCACACTACAACTAGATTTCAACATAGTTTCAAGTCACCATAGACATGCCATATACATATATGCATTTCGGCCACACACCCCAAATTCCAACACACCAAATTTCCATATTTTTCATTCATTCACACATACTACAACATACATACATCATTTTTAACACAACAAAAGCATGAAATCCTTACCTTTCTTCAAGTTCTACACTTGGAAGATGAAGTTGTTTTCTTGCCACAATCTTTATATCAACTTGTAGAGAATCTTGTGCTTAGCAATAATCTCTCAAGAGATGAACTTTTTAAACCAAAGGATTGGCTCCAAAAATTTTTCTTTCTTTTCCTTTTTTTTTTTCTCCAAACCCGAAATGCTCCTCTCTTTTGTTCTTGATTTCTTTTGATTTTTCATGAAGGTTCTCACAATCTTATCCTACTTATATAATATTATATACATAATAAAAAATATTTTATGGGTTTGGACCCCTTTGTGGCCGGTTGGGCCTCCCATATTGGGCCTTATTCTATGAATTTTTGGAGCCCAAAATGGTTGGTCACATATTATAATTCATGGGCAAATTTCCAAAATTCCAATTTTGCCCTTGGCCTCCTTTCGAAATTCCACACCAAGGTATTCATAACTTACACATTCATACCAAGTAAGGCCCAATTGTGGCCTTATTCATCACAAGTCAATTTATCTTGAATTTTCCGAATGAACAAAAATGTCGGATGTAACATTCTCCCCCCCTTTTAGAACATTCGTCCTCGAATGTTAAATTGACCTTATGGGCGTCATACTACTCCGGGAGGGTTCTCTTTATAGTCGTCCTTTACTGACTTTCCGACATGGCTGCTTTGCCAACATTATGGGGTAATTTTTCACATCACCGATTTAAATGCCTTCATAATAGATTTTTTTCTTCTCATACCCCACATAATAATCGAACCATAAGCTATATTCTTGTAACCGACGAACTTTTCCTAAACATCATAGTCCACCTCATTTCTTATTACACTCCTGAATTCCCTACCACATTATCGACATCCCACTTCATACAAGACACTCCTTACCAACAGATTCAGAATTAGGGCCGGACGCGTAGAAGCATATCGGACGGACTCGTAGTCAAAATCAGGGGCACGGAAGTATGTCAGACAGACCTAAGATCGGAGTCAGATGTATAAAAAGGTATCGGACGGATTTCAAAATCGGAATCAGGCTTACAGAAATGTATCATACAGAGTCGCACTTAGAATCAGACATGCGGAGATGTATCAGACAGATGCGTGATCAAAATTAGACGTACAGAGGCACACCAGACGGATTTATATCCGGAGTCAGACATACAGAGGTGTGTCAGACAGATTCGTAATCAGGGTTAATCGTACAGAGATATGTCAGACAGAAACATATTCAGAATCAATCATACAAATCGTCTTGGGTGTCGCTCATCGACTTTTTTCAAAGTTTCTGCTTACCCGCTCTACTTATCTCTCTCCTTCCCTACTATCCATACCCTCTTTCCTTTTACAACCATCGTCATACCAGACTAACTTATGATGTAATTGGGCTTTTTCTATCCCCTGACAACATTCGGGTCGTCGCTGACTGTTATCCAGATTCGCTAAGTTTTCCGAGTGGTATCGCACCTTTCCTTTTTGCCCATTTAATCCGCGTCGGTCTGTGTGGTGTCTGTAAAGGCGTTAATTACTCCATACATCCTCTTTTCCTTTAGATTACCCCAAGTTTTTCATTTATATCGGTCATACCTACAATTGTGCAAAACTTTGCATTACTTCCCAGGGGGTCACCCATCCCAGAATTGCTATGGCCTGAGCACGCTTAACTCCGAAACTTTCATGCATTTCGACACGTTAGGGCTAATATAATTTCGTCGAGTGCCCCTCACGACCTTTGTCACGTAATTTTAGAGTAAATCGGGGTCTTCGCAGGTTTTCGGAAAAATTTTGGTAGCGAGTCCCACCCCCGGCTAAGTCATACCATTACCATATTGCTTTTCTGAATCTCGGTATCCACCAAATTAACCTTTATCTTACTATTTCTAATACCCAGAAGTATAAGATCACGTAATTCAGCAAAATACAAACTTATCCATACATACATTTCTCAAAAAGTATTGGCTGGCGTACCTGGGCGTGCACTCGAAGATGCTCCTGGGTCCTGCCGGCCGGTTAAAGCAAACACACGGTTCGAAGGACCGCTGTAACCAGAAGCTGCACCACGTCCTCTGCCACGACCCGCTGGCGCTGGTGCTGGTGCTCCTCGCCCCGCAGGGCGCATGGCCGCTGAAGGAGAAGATGAGCCTGCAACGGACCCAGCAGGCCGGGCTGAACCCGAACTGCCCTTAAGCGGGCACTCTCTGACCCGATGGTCTGGGCTCCCACAAAAATAACAAGCGCCCGTAGCGCGATAACACTCCCCTGGGTGGGATCTCCCACAGTAAGAACATGGGGGTATGGGTGGCCTCGACTGACCGGGACCTCTGGAGCTCTGTCCTGTGAACTGTGGGGGCGTACTGTAGGCTGGCTGGGACGAATACCTGTTTCTCTGCCGCTGGGAAGGCTCGCTCTGAAATCCCTCTGAATACCCAGCCGATCTGGCTCTCTTAGGCTGGCCCCTGTCGTAACCCCTATCAGGCCGACGTTCCCTACGTCGGTCCTCCATGCCCTGGGCGTGTGCCTGTACCCGGGCTACATGCATCCCTGGCTGAGCAGCCACAGCCAAACAACCATCAATCAGATAAGAGTCCAGTCCCATCACATACCTGTGCACCCTGTCGGCCATCTCAGCTACTATGGTGGGTGCATACCTAGCCAGTGAATCGAACTCTAGGCTGTACTCGCGAACACTTCTACCATTCTGTCTCAAGTTCAAGAACCGATCGACCCTAGCTCTTCGTAGCTCTGGTGGTAGAAAATGGTCAAGAAAGGCCTTAGTAAATTCGGCCCATACCGCTGGGGGCGCGTCGTCGCCCCTGGAGAGCTGCCAAGACTCATACCAATTTGCTGCCACCTCATACAATCGATACGAAGCCAACTCCACAGACTCAGTCGGCGAAGCTTTAATCAATCGCAGTGTGCTCTCCATCTTTCTAATGAACTCCTGGGGGTCTTCCTCAGACTTGGTCCCGGAGAATTTTGGAGGACCACATGTCAGAAACTCGCGAGCCCTGGAGCACTCATACCTGTCCGTACGACCACCCCCAAATCCATGCCTGCGAACCTGCTCCGCCATTAATGTGGTCAATAGCTGAACCGCATCTCGCATGGCCCTACCCTCCGCCCCTACCTGTGGAGCTGGAGGCTCGGGCACTGGAACCTCAGGAGCTTGCGGTGGAGCCGTCTCCCGATTAGCAGCTCCTGCTGCTCTGATGTCCTCCCGCAAGGGGGGTGTAACAGACCCAGACGACGGGGGCACATCCTCAAGTGCAGGCTGTACACTGGCCCTGGTAACCCTCGGGGCCTGGCTGGTCTCTCCTGCCTCAATCCTCGCCTTGCCCTTCTGGGCAGCTGTTGCCTTCCTCGGAGGCATCACTGAAACATAATAGATCGTTAGGAGAGGATCATCCTACTAATACAGTTCTATCGCACGATCTAAGAATCCAAAGAAGGGTAACATCCTAAATGCCCTGTAGCTTCCTGTTTATAGATGTGGTGCACAACACATCGATAAACAAGACTCTACTAGACACGGCCTGTAGACATTCCGAGGACTAACCGCTCTGATACCACTTTTGTCACGACCCAACCCCGTGGGCCGCGACTGGTACCCTAACTGGGCACCCGTACGTACCTACCCGACCGACTTTCGAATCATACGGATTTTTTTTTTTCGTTTCAAAACAGAAGTACAGAAATAGGCCGATACAACTACGGCACGCGCGCAAACATATATATCTGAACATACAGAAACATATAGATAAGCCGATAAGGCTAACATACAGACGAAACCCGAAACCCACACATCTATCTACAGGCCTCTACAGACATACAGAATCATATGGCGGGACAGGGCCCCGCCGTACCCAGAATATACACACATACGGAGTACACAGAAGACAGAAACTATATACCAAAAAGATATGCTCCGAGTCAAGGGAGCTCTTCAGATAGCAGAGTCGGAAACCTACACTGGCGGCGTATTACCTGGCGCGTCTGTACCTGCGGGCATGTAGCGCAGCCCCCGAAGAACGGGGGTCAGTACGGAAAATGTACCGAGTATGTAAAGCAGAAACGTAACAGATATAAACATAGTCCGAACTAGAGTCACAGAAATATAACGGGCAAAATCATAAATCAAACTGACGGACAGAGTTATGATCCAGACAGACATACAGAATCGTGTTACACACAAATGAACAGAATTATAGTTCGGACAGACAGACGGAATCATAATACGGACAGACGAGCAGAATCTGAATCCATACGGACATACAGAAGCAGAAGCCATACGGACATACAGAAATAGTCGTAACACAGACGGACAGACTGTAGTATGACGGACAGAATTATGCATGCGGAGTAGCACAGAATCATACAAAATCATACAGAGGCGTGTGCTTTATAAATACAGATGGCACACGTATATATTCATACAGATCCCGGCCCTGTCTGGGGGCGCGGTAACAGAACCCGGCCCTCTTAGTACGGGACGCGGTGGACAGACAGAATCATATCAGATCATATGCCATCCTGGCCGCCATCCCCATACACAGATCATACAGACATACAGATCCCGGCCCGTACGCCGAGGGACGCGGTGAACAATGCAGAGAAATATGCACGATAACAGAACCTGGCCCGGGTCGCAGTGAAGGAATGCATTGAGACAGACACGAATCGATAAATGAGAAACCACCTACCTACAGACTCAACATACAGACTCGATCAAACTGAAGGGGTGCCAAACGGCGAGCCAAAATCAGAATATCCAGATAATATGCACAGTACGCGCCTATATCCTAGTTGGGAAGGCACGACAGATTGTTATCAGAATGGGATTCTCAGATATTCAAAAATCATGTTGTATAAATTGCACCAAAATAGCCATAATATACACAAAATAATAGTTCAGAAGTTTTTAAAGAAAATCGGACCCAAAATGGAAGTATTTAAAATCGTACCGGGAGTATCGGGCCTTGTGGGCCCACCTCGGACCAACCCGAGGCTACATATGTAAATTATTGATAATTGACCTTATGAGGTCACCCATACTCGTTCGGAAGTGTTCCGACTCCGTTTGGGAAAATTTTGTACAAAATCTCACTTTAAGGGCAATTTGTAAGAAAATAGGTTCAATTGAATTGAAGGAATTGGAGCGGTTTTCCGTCTCGAAATCCGGGGAACAGAGTCGGACTTAAGGCTCGCGGCCGAGCCTACCACACCTAGAACATGCCTAGGAACGTAGAGAAGTGCTTCACATACCTTGATGGCGCCTTATGCTCGCTTGGCGTCACTCCAAATTTCGTCCAAAATCTGGAAATGGTCAAGTTTACCATTTGGTTAGTTCCATTCTTTCAATACTCTAACTTTACACATAATTGCCTACCGAAATTTCGGCAGCATTTCCTCTGTATATACGACATCCCCGAGACTTAGCTCGGCTCAATTTAGCAACACAATAACCCAGAGGAGACATCCAAACAACAACAAACATCAATAAACACTAAATCATACGCTATGGCATTATTAGCCACCTTTCGACACGACGAATCATCTTTCGTTTCAAGCTTACATTTCCAACCAAAACTTATTATTTTCATATCCATTATCCATCAAAATCATTACGACACACATCGGAGGAATCCATAACATGTTCTCATAATATTCACAAGATATTCATAAAATTCACAAACATTCAACTTTCCATCAAGTCACTACTTTTCCAATCCCTTCCTAACTTTCAACATGCAAACTCATCAACACATTTTTATATTCCAAGTTCATTGTCATAAGCATAATTTGCCTCTTAACACTTTCATTTTCACTTATACACAAATCATAACAAAGTTCAATAATTTCCTTCAACAACTTAATAACCAATCTTCCATAACAACACAATTAACATGCTAACAAGATTCAATTCACCTTCCAACACCAACACACACCACACGGCCACACCTCAAAATTCTCAACTTTCCTTAATTCATTCAACTTTCATTTCTAATACAATTCCTACCACACTACAACTAGATTTCAACATAGTTTCAAGTCACCATAGACATGCCATATACATATATGCATTTCGGCCACACACCCCAAATTCCAACACACCAAATTTCCATATTTTTCATTCATTCACACATACTACAACATACATACATCATTTTTAACACAACAAAAGCATGAAATCCTTACCTTTCTTCAAGTTCTACACTTGGAAGATGAAGTTGTTTTCTTGCCACAATCTTTATATCAACTTGTAGAGAATCTTGTGCTTAGCAATAATCTCTCAAGAGATGAACTTTTTAAACCAAAGGATTGGCTCCAAAAATTTTTCTTTCTTTTCCTTTTTTTTTTCTCCAAACCCGAAATGCTCCTCTCTTTTGTTCTTGATTTCTTTTGATTTTTCTTGAAGGTTCTCACAATCTTATCCTACTTATATAATATTATATACATAATAAAAAATATTTTATGGGTTTGGACCCCTTTGTGGCCGGTTGGGCTTCCCATATTAGGCCTTATTCTATGAATTTTTGGAGCCCAAAATGGTTGGTCACATATTATAATTCATGGGCAAATTTCCAAAATTCCAATTTTGCCCTAGGCCTCCTTTCGAAATTCCACACCAAGGTATTCATAACTTACACATTCATACCAAGTAAGGCCCAATTGTGGCCTTATTCATCACAAGTCAATTTATCTTGAATTTTCCGAATGAACAAAAATGTCGGATGTAACAGTTAATTTGGTTCATGTTTGGCATTTCCCTACACTGCGATAACTTGATCGGTTTGTGGACTATATTATAAGTAACGATATAAGTGATATGTTGCCTAGCATGCACGAAGGTCCTTAATATGTTAAGCGCAAACAGATTTTGGTTAGTAAGTATGTAGGAGTGTCCATCTCGGGCACTAGTCGCGGCCTACGGGGTTGGGTCGTGACAGAAGTGGTATCAGAGCGGTTTATCCTCGGAATGTCTACAGGCCGTGTCTAGTAGAGTCTTGTTTATCGGTGTGTTGTGCACCACATCTATAAACAGGAGGCTACAGGACATTTAGGGTGTTACCTTTCTTTGAATCTTAGATCGTGCGATAGAGCTGTGCTGTTAGGATGATCTCTTCTGACCGATTGTTATGTTTACAGTGATGCCTCCAAAGAAGGCAACAACTGCCCAGAAGGGCAAAGCAGTGGCAGGAGAGACCAGTCAGATACAGAAGGTTACTCGGGCTCGTGCTCAGATTATGCCCGATATTGCACCCCAGTCAGAGGGTTCTGCTACACCCCCACCAGAGGAGCCTAGGGCGGCTCCACCATTAGCTCCAGAGGCACCAGCACCCGAGCCTCCAGCTCCTCAGCCAAGGGTGGAGGATAGGACGATGAGAGAGGCTGTGCAGTTGTTGACGACATTGGTAGCAGGACAGGCTCGCAGACGCGGGCTAGGGGGTGATGATATGGACAAACGTGACAGTCTGAGGGTTCGGGATTTCTTGACTTTTGGTCCCCTAGAGTTTTATGGGTCGAAAAAAGGAGCGAAAAAAAGGAAACAAGGAGCGAAAAAAAGGAGTACTTACAGGACGATGAATAGTATGGCACGGCAAGTCAAGACTACCATAACGAAGAAATAACAAGAGCGGGATGCTAGTTAATTTCCGATCATGTACCTGAGGACAAAGAATTGAAAGAATATGACTGAAGGCAATAAAAGAGCTATGAAAGAATGAGAAGAGACTGACCCAAGTTATAGTTTAAGCAAATGGTAATCGGACCCGAAAGGAAAAATAACTATTCTAACGAATCAAAGATGGTGTCGTGGGTTGGAAATACTACAACATTCGAGGACGAATGTTTTTAAGGGGAGAAGAATGTTACACCTCGTATCTTCGAAGAAGCACTTATAGAATTTGAAACATAAGTATGTTGAGTTAGGGTTAAGTAAAACCACTTTGGAATATAAGAAGCAAGCATTATTAAATATATTTAATGAGTGAAGGATGTATATAAGGTATACCGGAAGGTTTTATAAGGAAATGAGTGTAGGAAATGGAGTAGTACGACTTTGCAGAAAGGATGGGTAATGTTTTGTGTGAAAATTTTGGACCAACTTGGGGGACAAATATCTCTGAGCATATGAAGTGGTTTAAGGTGAAACAAAAGCCTAACATGAAGTTCGTCGAGCCTAGTTTTCAACGCAACAAACCTCTTGTCGATAGGACATCGGAGTAGAGAATTATGGACGTTACAAGTTCGGTTGACAGAGCAGAAACGCGTGCTACAGTACTGCTACTCTAACCGTCTTGCTACAGTACTGCTACAGTAGATGCTACAGTGCCCAACCCAAATTTGATGTCACGACCCAACCCCGTGGGCCGCGACTGGTGTCCTAACTGGGCACCCATACGTACCTACCTGACAGAGTTAGCGTACTAACCAACTAATCAAATAAGACATACACAGATTCATACGGATATGGAATACATCCCGCGAAAATACATACATACACAGACTTATACATAGGCCGTTAAGGCGATCATAGCAAGCAGGGTCACTTAAATCGCAGTCTCACACATACCTACCAGAACTGTGACAATCCACAACCCACAACCATGTCTACAAGCCTCTAACAGACATAACAGAATCATATGACGGGACAGGGCCACGCCGTACCCCAAATGACTATATGTACAGAAGATGAAAACAACGGAAGATATATACCAAAATATAAGCTCCGGATCAACAGGAGCACTCTCAAGTAACGGATCGGGTGTCCTATGCTGGTGGCGTATCAAAAGGAGAGTCTGTACCTGCGGGCATGTAACGCAGCCCCCGAAGAACTGGGGGTCAGTACGGAAAATGTACCGAGTATGTAAAGCGGAAATGTAACAAATAAAATCATAGTCAAGAACAGGAGTACAAAATTATAACTGTCAGAACCACAGTCAGAGCCGGAGGTACAAAGATATAGATAGCAGAATCATACTCGGAGTCGGAGATCCAGAAATAAAACAGACGGAGCTATAGTCAGAGTCCGAGGTACAAAAGGTGAATGCCTTATCCGAGACCTCAGAAAGGTAATGTCAAAGCATAGGTGATGCATGTCAAATCATATAATATCATATAAACACATATAACGTGTCCCGGCCCTCTAATAAGGGACTCAGTAGATGAAATCATGTATAACAAAATCATGTACTGTGTATACATAACGTGTCCCGGCCCTCTACTGCGGGTCTCGGTGAATAATCATCATGTGCCATCCTGGCCGCCATCCCTGTATCATCATATCATAAACATATACAAATAACGTGTCCCGGCCCGCAAGTACGAGGGACTCGGTGAGTAATGCAGAGGAGTGCGCACGAGATCATGTCCTGGCCCGGGCTCAGTGAAAAGACATACTATAACTTGCACGAACAGAGTAGTGCAGAAACATATACATATAAATCCGGACTCACTAGACAAACCAAACAATAGATCATAGAATGTACCTTTCGTAATTTGCGACGGATTATGTCAAGCAGAATTTCTGAGATTGTTCGTACATAACAAATATACCATGGGGTTCAACAGGATAGTCAGAATGGTCGTTCTTTAACGAATGGAACAGTTCAAATGACAAACCATTTGAAAGAAGTCAGACGTTAGTCATAGAGTACATGTATGCCCTTTTTGGGGATGGCACGATTCATCATATCAAATCATGTTTCTAGAACCATAGCACGTATCAAAGTATAATACAGATTCTTCACATTTATTATTTGATAAACGGAACAATAATCCAAAGTTTCTTTTAAGCACTGTATAGATATAAGACAAATAAGGCAATAATAGGAGGTCTCGGAATCTACGGGCCCACCTCGGGTCAATCGAGGTAGTGATCTCAAGTTATGAATCATAGACCTTATAGAGTTATTTATGAGAGTTTTGGAACCATTCGACTTCACTTGGGAAGGTTTCATACACCTAAGTCATTCTGACGACAATTTGTAAGGAAACTAATCCAATCTTATTGAATGAAATGAGGCCAATTTCAATCTCGGATTTCGAGAGGCTGTGTCATATCTAAGGCTCGCGACCGAGCCTATTACGTTTAGAACATGCCTAAGAATGAAGGGAGAACTTTACATACCTTAGTCGTGCCTTACGCTCGTCCAATCTTAATTCCCGTTTCATCCAAAAACTGCAAATGGTCACATTTACCAATTACTATTCATGAGACTTAAAATTTCAATCTTAACCAATGCTTGCCTACCGAAATTTCGGCAGCACTTCCCCTATAAATGCGACACCCCGAGAATACAACTCGGCTCAAAACAACCAACAACAACTCAACAACAACATCAACAAGTACTACAAAACACATAATATGGCATAACTAGCCATGTTTCCGACATAACACAATATTTTTCATTCCGACTTCACACTTCCAAACCAATCTTACTATTTTCATATTCATCATTAATCACGACCATTACAATGCAAATTTGGGAGCATCCCATACCATTTTTACAAAATATTCATAGGATATACAAAAATATTCAACTTTCCACCAAAACCATAATTCACCTAAACTTCCCACTTTTCAACATAAACATTCATAATACCTTCTTGCCTTCCAATTTCATTAATAACAATCATAATTTGCACCTTACCACTTCCATTTCCATATTTACATAAACTACTATCAAGTTACAAAATTTCCTACAACAACTTAACAACTATTTTCCATGACAACAAGAACCATTATTCTTCCATTCACTTCACAATAACACAATTAACATGCTAAAAAAAAAAATTCATCTTCCCTCATTAACATAGTACCACACGGCCATATTCTATATTTTTCCAACTTCCACTAATTCATTCAACTTTCATTTCCAATACAAATTCCACCATAACCACAACTAGATTATAACATAAAAATTCAACTCATATTATCTACACATCTTAACACACACACGGCCAACATACACACACCCCTAACACACAAAATTTTCATACTTTTCATTCATTCCCACACACTACATCACACATACATCTTCCATAACATAATAAAAGCATGAAATCCTTACCTTTTCCAAGACTTTCCACTTGGGGTTAAGGTTGCTTCCTTGCCAAGATAATTATATCACCTTGAAGAGAATCTTGAGCTTAGTAGTAATCCCACAAGAAATGAATTTTTGAACCAAGGATTTAGCTCCAAGAATTTTTTTTTCCTTTCCTTTCCTTTCTCTCTCTAGCCGAATTGCTCTCTTTCTTTTTCTCTTGTTTGTTCTTGTTTTCTCTTGAAGTTTCTTAGGAGCTTATCCCCTTAATATAATTAGTCACATGACTAATTAATGGACTTGGGCCAAAGGCCATCTTGGCCGGTTGGGCCTCCCTTGATTGGGCCTTATTTTCTTATTATTTTGTGAGCCCAAATTGTAGGCTAACTATTATAATTCATGGAACAAGTTTCCAAAATTCCAATTTTGCCCTTGGCCTCCTTTCGTAATTCCACACCAATGTATTCTTAGCCGACACATTCATACCAAGTAAGGTCCAAATATGGCCTCATTCATTACAAGCCAAGTTATCTCGAATTTTTTTGAATATGCAAAAATGCCGGATGTAACATCCTCCCCCCCTTTAAAACATTCGTCCTCGAATGTTAAATTGACCTCATGGGGCGTCATACTACTTCGGGAGGGTTCTTTTTATAATTATCCTTTGTTGACTTTCTGATATGGATTCTTCACCAATATGATGGAGTAATTCTTCACATTACTGACTCATATGATTTCATAACGTATTTTCTCATATCCCACACCGTCACTGGGCCATGAACTATATTCTAGTAACAGATGAATGTTTTTCGCTCTTTCACGGACGTTATGTCCCTTCTTCCTTCCCTTCAAAGCTTTTCAACCATTATAATTAATATCACTTCTTGTCACACTGCTCGGTTCCTTACCACATTTTCATAATCCCACGTCATACCAAACAGATTCATAACTGGGATCGGACGCATAGAAGCGAATCGGACAGATTCGTAATCGGAGGCAAACGTACGAAACTATGGCGGACAGATGCGTAGTCAAAATTAGACGTATGGGAGTATGTCAGACAGATCTGTGACCAGAGTTAGACGTACAGAGATGTATCAAACAGATTTGTAATCAGACTCGGACGTACAGAGGTATATTCAGAGTCAGACGTACAGGGACACATCAGATAGGAGCATAATCAGATTCAAAAGTACAGAGGCGTAATAGATAGAGCCTCGTCAATATCAAAGGCACAGAGGTATGACATACAGAATAATGGTCAGAGTCAAATCACTTTCATTAATGCTTTCCGTGTATTGTAGCATTTGTGGCTGGAACTCACTTCCTAGTTAGTTTGGGTCACCAGGTGAGAATCACACATATATATATACGCCGCTACTATCTTACTTACAAATGTTTCCAACCGCTATTCGAATTCGTCCTAATTCCCGAGCGATATTGCGCTTTCTTCTTTTCACCCATAGGTCCGCTTCGCTCTGCGCGACCCCTGTAAGGGTGTTAGCTGCTTCACAGACTCTCTTTTCCGTTGGGTTACCCCCAGAGTTTTTCGGGTCCAGCCCGAGGAGGACCCCCATGACTTCATTAGGGGGATGAGGCGCTCATTGAGACTGGTCAGGGCTACGGAGACCGAGTCCGTGGAGCTAGCCTCACACAGATTACGTGATGTGGCGGCAAATTGGTATGAGTCCTGGTAGCTATCCAGGGGTGAGGGTGCTCCCCCAGCTACCTGGGATGAATTTGTGGCCGCTTTCCTTCGCCACTTTCTCCCTCCGGAGCTGCGACGGGCGAAATTTGACAGGTTTTTGCAGCTAAAGCAAAGAGGCAGGAGTATCCGGGAGTATAATCTAGAGTTTGATTCCTTAGCCCGATATGCCCCTACTATCGTAGCCGCTATGGAGGACAGAATGCACTAGTATGTGATGGGGCTGGATGATTACTTAGTTGATGCCTGTATGGCGATGGCGGCGCAGACAAACATGGATATGGCCCGATTGCAGGCTTATGCCCAAGGGATGGAGGACCGCCATCGAGCATATCAGCCCAGCAGAGATCGTGATAGGAGGCCGCCCAAGAGGGCCAGATCTGCAGGATATTCCGGAGATTCCCGAGGCGGATGGTCTCAGCAGTCGTCTGGTAGGTCCCTTCCTCCGTCAGGCCGGGGTACGCAGTTCGCCGTACACAACCCAACCCCGTGGGCCGCGACTGGTGTCCTAACTAGGCACCCATACGTACCTACCTAACAGAGTTAGCGTACTAACCAACTAATCAAATAAGACATACACAGATTCATACGGATATGGAATACATCCCGCGAAAATACATACATACACAGACTTATACATAGGCCGTTAAGGCGATCATAGCAAGCAGGGTCACTTAAATCGCAGTCTCACACATACCTACCAGAACTGTGACAATCCACAACCCACAAACATGTCTACAAGCCTCTAACAGACATAACGGAATCATATGACGGGACAGGGCCCCGCCGTACCCCAAATGACTATATGTACAGAAGATGAAAACAACGGAAGATATATACCAAAATATAAGCTTCGGATCAACAGGAGCACTCTCAAGTAACGGATCGGGTGTCCTATGCTGGTGTCGTATCAAAAGGAGCGTCTGTACCTGCGGGCATGTAACGCAGCCCCCGAAGAACAGGGGGTCAGTACGGAAAATGTACCGAGTATGTAAAGCGGAAATGTAACAAATAAAATCATAGTCAAGAACAGGAGTACAGAATTATAACTGTCAGAACCACAGTCAGAGCCGTAGGTACAAAGATATAGATAGCAGAATCATACTCGGAGTCGGAGATCCAGAAATAAAACAGACGGAGCTATAGTCAGAGTCCGAGGTACAAAAGGTGAATGCCTTATCCGAGACCTCAGAAAGGTAATGTCAAGGCATAGGTGATGCATGCCAAATCATATAACATCATATAAACACATATAACGTGTCCCGACCTTCTGATAAGGGACTCGGTAGATGAAATCATGTATAACAAAATCATGTACTGTGTATACATAACGTGTCCCGGCCCTCTACTGCGGGTCTCAGTGAATAATCATCATGTGCCATCCTGGCCGCCATCCCCGTATCATCATATCATAAACATATACAAATAACGTGTCCCGGCCCGCAAGTACGAGGGACTCGGTGAGTAATGCAGAGGAGTGCGCACGAGATCATATCCTGGCCCGGGCTCAGTGAAAAGACATACTAGAACTTGCACGAACAGAGTAGTGCAGAAACATATACATATAAATCCGGACTCACTAGACAAACCAAACAATAGATCATAGAATGTACCTTTCGTAATTTGTGACGGATTATGTCAAGCAGAATTTCTGAGATTGTTCGTACATAACAAATATACCATGGGGTTCAACAGGATAGTCAGAATGGTCGTTCTTTAACGAATGGAACAGTTCAAATGACAAACCATTTGAAAGAAGTCGGGCGTTAGTCATAGAGTACATGTATGCCCTTTTTGGGGATGGCACGATTCATCATATCAAATCATGTTTCTAGAATCATAGCACGTATCAAAGTATAATACAGATTCTTCACATTTATTATTTGATAAACGAAACAATAATCCAAAGTTTCTTTTAAGCAATGTATAGATATAAGACAAATAAGGCAATAATAGGAGGTCTCGGAATCTGCGGGCCGACCTCGGGTCAATCGAGGTAGTGAACTCAAGTTATGAATCATAGACCTTATAGAGTTATTTATGAGTGTTTTGGAACCATTCGACTTCACTTGGGAAGGTTTCATACACCTAAGTCATTCTGACGACAATTTGTAAGGAAACTAATCCAATATTACTGAATGAAATGAGGCCAATTTCAATCTCGGATTTCGAGAGGCTGAGTCATATCTAAGGCTCGCGACCGAGCCTATTACGTTTAGAACATGCCTAAGAATGAAGGGAGAACTTTACATACCTTAGTCGTGCCTTACGCTCGTCCAATCTTAATTCCCGTTTCGTCCAAAAACTGCAAATGGTCACATTTACCAATTACTATTCATGAGACTTAAAATTTCAATCTTAACCAATGCTTGCCTACCGAAATTTCGGCAGCACTTCCCCTATAAATGCGACACCCCGAGAATACAACTCGGCTCAAAACAACCAACAACAACTCAACAACAACATCAACAAGTACTACAAAACACATAATATGGCATAACTAGCCATGTTTCCGACATAACACAATATTTTTCATTCCGAGTTCACACTTCCAAACCAATCTTACTATTTTCATATTCATCATTAATCACGACCATTACAATGCAAATTTGGGAGCATCCCATACCATTTTTACAAAATATTCATAGGATATACAAAAATATTCAACTTTCCACCAAAACCATAATTCACCTAAACTTCCCACTTTTCAACATAAACATTCATAATACCTTCTTGCCTTCCAATTTCATTAATAACAATCATAATTTGCACCTTACCACTTCCATTTCCATATTTACATAAACTACTATCAAGTTACAAAATTTCCTACAACAACTTAACAACTAGTTTCCATGACAACAAGAACCATTATTCTTCCATTCACTTCACAATAACACAATTAACATGCTAAAAAAAATTTAATTCATCTTCCCTCATTAACATAGTACCACACAGCCATATTCTATATTTTTCCAGCTTCCACTAATTCATTCAACTTTCATTTCCAATACAAATTCCACCATAACCACAACTAGATTATAACATAAAAATTCAACTCATATTATCTACACATCTTAACACACACACGGCCAACATACACACACCCCTAACACACAATTTTCATACTTTTCATTCATTCCCACACACTAAATCACACATACATCTTCCATAACATAACAAAAGCATGAAATCCTTACCTTTTCCAAGACTTTCCACTTGGGGTTAAGGTTGCTTCCTTGCCAAGATAATTATATCACCTTGAAGAGAATCTTGAGCTTAGTAGTAATCCCACAAGAAATGAATTTTTGAACCAAGGATTTATCTCCAAGAATTTGTTTTTTCCTTTCCTTTCCTTTCTCTCTCTAGCCGAATTGCTCTCTTTCTTTTTCTCTTGTTTGTTCTTGTTTTCTCTTGAAGTTTCTTAGGAGCTTATCCCCTTAATATAATTAGTCACATGACTAATTAATGGACTTGGGCCAAAGGCCATCTTGGCCGGTTGGGCCTCCCTTGATTGGGCCTTATTTTCTTATTATTTTGTGAGCCCAAATTGTAGGCTAACTATTATAATTCATGGAACAAGTTTCCAAAATTCCAATTTTGCCCTTGGCCTCCTTTCGTAATTCCACACCAATGTATTCTTAGCCGACACATTCATACCAAGTAAGGTCCAAATATGGCCTCGTTCATTACAAGCCAAGTTATCTCGAATTTTTTTGAATATGCAAAAATGCCGGATGTAACATTTGACCCTTATAAAAAGTGTAAGAACCCCCTTTTTTCATCAGATTTTCCTAGAAAATTCCAGAAATTAAAGAGAGAGAGAGGGGGAAACAAAAAGTGAGCAATTCTTAAGTCGTGGAGTAGTGGTTTATGTCCGGGTAACGCATGGTTGTGATTCTAGTATTGTTTTGCGGTGGATTTTAGCGTGGATATTGTGGATATTGCTGTCTTAACAAGAAAAAAGGTATGAATATTTCTCTTTTGGTATTATTTAAGGCTTATTTACGGAGATAAAGTCGCTAAACAATCGTGTAGTAAGTTTGTTAGTTATGGAAGATGGAAAACAGTGTATGGGCTGTTTTATGGTACATATTGGTGTTGGAAATGATGTTATTGATGTTGGTATTTTTGTGGTTGTTGGTTGTTGGATTGTGATTTCGGGCTAGGCATATAAACAGGGGAGGTGCTGCCCGAATTTCGACATATTCTAAACGGAATTAAATTGAAGGCTTAAGATGAGCGTATGACATTGAGCCTAATAATAGTATGAATGGTTTATATGTAAATTTACGAGCTTGGAAGGATAAACGTTGAACGACTAAGGCGACCGAAAGGTATGTTAAGGCTTATCCTTTTCTTTCAAAGGCATGATTCCTATGGTATGATTTCATAAATGTTTCTGTAACCTTCTTTGTCTTCAAAAGCCAAAAGTCCATGGTTCTTAAAGCTTCTTATGATGTCTAGGATACGAATGATTTTATGATGGTGACAACGATTATGATGATTTTGTGTTTATGATTTCAAAGTGAATATGAAAATGTGGAGCTACTTCTAGATGTTCTCAATTTTATTCATTGATGATGACTCTACCTCTAAAGGCTCCAAGGTGTATGTAAAGTTACCGCTTCTTTCTTTTTGGCATGAACTTCGTAAAGTGAGCGAACGACGAACATACATGACTCCAATGAAATCTAATTCTCAGTGGTACTTGACATGATAATTGCATTTGATTCTCCAGTGTTGGTTTATTCTAATTATTCTATTGAGTCTCAGATGATGATTTAGCTTGCACATGGTTTCTCATGATATTCTACTCGTGCATACCGTTAATATATCATTCACCGAGTCCCGGGCCGGGTATGTAATCGTGCACAGTTTCGTTGCACTGTTCACTGAGTCCCTCACTAGAGGGCCGGGTACGTATTACATTTCACCGAGTCCCTCACTAGAGGGCCGGGTACGTATTATATTTCACCGAGTCCCTCATTAGAGGGCCGGGTACGTATTACATTTCACCGAGTCCCTCACTAGAGGGCCGGGTACATCTTATATTTCACCGAGTCCCTCACTAGAGGGCCTGGTACGGTATATGTATGATTATTTCACCGAGTCCCTCACTAGAAGGCTGGGTATGATATATTATATATGTATGCATGACTCATCTTATAAGGCAGATGTATTGGTATCTTTGATCATCGTACTCGTCTCCTATCGACTTTTTGCTCAGCCATGATCTTCTTTATTGTACTTCATACTTTACATACTCAGTACATTTTCCGTACTGACCCCCTTTCTTCGGGGGCTGTGTTTCATGCCCGCAGGTACAGATACTCAGTTAGGTGATCCTCCAGCTTAGGACTGCTACTCAGCTGCTTGGGGAGCTCCATTGTTCTAGAGCTTGAGTCATTTGGTACAGATCCTTAGGTAGAGGCTTTGTTATACTCTTAGAGGTCTGTAGACATATGTGGGTTGTTTATTTATGTTTTGGTCAGCTATATCGATGTAGTTCGTTTTGGATATTCCCGTGTATAGTGGCATCCTTGTCGGCTTGCGTCTTTTGTTATGTTTGGTTAGTTGTGGCTTCTCAAGAGACAGGTTATTTTTTATGTATGGCATGATGAGTTTACAGCGTGCTTTTACAGATTGTCATACTGTTTCCAGTTTCAGTCTGATTATATTTAGCAGGTTCGTATACGGGTGTCTAGTCCGGGCACTAGTCATGGCCCATCAGTTTGGGGTCGTGACAATACGAATAATGTATTGAGTATGTAAGGCATGAAAGCAACATATGTAAGAGACATAAAAGATATATGAGACTGGAGAGTTATTCTGTAAATCTGAGTATCTCTGTGAGTTATAAAGTACATAATGTCATATATATGCATATGTAATATGTATATCTCTCTATACCTTCAAGAATCATGAAACATGTAAGTATCATGCTTATGCATATGAAACATGAGGTCGTACGTAAATATGTGCACATATCATCAGCAACCCTCTTAAGGCATCCCATCGTAACATATCATATCGGCCCCTCTGTGGGCATCATCATTATCAACATCATCTTGTACTAGTTGATCAGGTGGTGATGCATATATAATGCCTATCCCTTTGCCCATACCCCATATACATATAATATACGTGTATATAACTCCTTCTGCTCATGGGTCAATGTGTATATATAAATGAATGCAATGCATAAGTAAGATGAATAAATAGAAGTCTCGGAGCGACATAATGTCCTGCTACCTCCGATAAACATATTTGAACTAATATCATCAATAGACGTAAGCTCAAGACCCATAAATAGAAGCAATAATAATAAAAGGGGTATAGTAACATCGAAGACAAGAGTACGCCTAATGTTTCTATGAGTAGAGGGATATGGAAGTTCGTCCATTCGTTCGTTTATTCGAATCATAAGGATCATGCCAAAGTGAAAGAAATGATAGCCTTAACATACCTTGTCGCCTACTTAAACATCCCACGTTCACTTCCTGAGGTTGCAAATCTATATTCAAGATGATATACACCAGAATCAAGCTATATACAACACTTATAAACTCATTCTAATCGAGTAGGTAACTTAACGAGATTCGAGCAGCATTTCCCCTATATTTTTCATTCCAATCCATCTCCAAATAGCCCACAAATGTCCATAACAACATTAACAACGACAACAACAAGATATACCAGCATAATCGGGTAAGATTTCCTCCAAAACTCCATTCAAAATCATTCCACAAGGTAGCCACATCGACGAACCCTTTTAGGACCTTCACAACATGGTTTCCTTTACTTTAAACTAGGAAATATTTCCATTAAAATCTTAAAAAAAAAAGTTAAGGTTGTAGTCATACCTTGAATGATCAGAAACTCCAACTAACCCCTTAGCTTTAACTTCAACCAAGCCGCCACGCATCATAAGTACTATGCTTTCCCTTTCTAGTTTATGATTCTAAGATAATTTCTTTATCAACTTTGATGAATTTGACTTGGGAATATTCAGAGAGGGTTTGGGAGTGTTCTAGGGTCAGAAGGGTGTGAAAATCAAGCAAAATGGCATGGATATATATATATAAGCACACAGGTCAACTACCGCCTATGTGGGTCCCAGTGAGGCTGACTGCTCAGTGTCGTAGAAACTTGAATATCTCTCTATTTTGACGTCGTATGGATGAACGGTTTTATGCGATGGAAACTAGACTTTTAGAACTTCAATTTGATAGGGTGGTCACCCCATAACTCCAAGTATATTGGGAGAAAAGCTCAATAACATTAGACTCAAATTTCAGTAAAATTTATGAAAGTAAATTGCAATATTTTTCGCCGACTTTTATTTTACTACTTGCTTGACTTCAAGGCCTCTCCGAGCTTACTGAGTTTACTTATCAAACAAATGACAAAAAAAATTACGAGGTGTAACATATCGTATCCAACTGATCAATGGTCTATAATATATATATATATATATATATATATATATATATAGTACTGTACCCACCGATTATAGCACGGGGTGTGTAATTATATCATATGCATATACATATATAGCGCATGTAGCGGTTTTTTTTATATCCCGCATTTTTGTACGTTGGATTATTCGTAAGCTAATCGACATAAGTTTAAGGACGAGATTATTTTTGGGATATGAGACAAAGACTTTTAATCCCGATTTTTAATATGGCACGACTTGCTTGTAAATTCCAATTAGTGTAGAAATATTAGTGGAGATTAGGAATTAATTAACCATGATTAGATTATTAAGTGGGGATTAAGGATTAATTATATTAATTACACCATGAATGGGCCCCACCAGATTTAATAATTAGAAAATAGCATGAATGATGACATGCCAAGTGGAGGGGGTTTGTGTCAACATGTTAGGCAGCTTATATACTAACAACATGATGACTAATACAACACATTCATCTTCACAAGTTAGGTTAAGCAAGACAACTATGGCTGCCAAGAAAAACCATACGGCCAGCCAAGAAAAATCATACGGCCAGCCCTTTGATGCAATTTCTTTGCAAATTTTCATCTTGGTTTTGAAGGTGTTGTTTGTGTAAGTGTTGGGGAGACTCCTTTTCTGTCCATCCTACTCCCTTTCCTCTAATAATTAAGGTAAGAATTCAGCAACCCTTTTAAATAAATTCATCTTCACTTTGGAAAACTTCACCTTGAGTTCTTCTTGATGTAAAGATAAAGGTCCATGTGGTGTAATTGAAGATAATTTGTTTATGTTGGAGGGCTGGAAATATAATTATAAATAAGTATAGGTGCTGCTGTTCATGGCAATATTATGCTCTTTTCCGTGTGTTTGTAATTTTGCGAAGTAAAGATCAAAAATCGTATTTGGATGTCATAGTTTTGGTGGACTGTTTCGAGCTTGTTATTAATGACATTAAAGTAGTTTTATTGCACACGGATGGTGGTTGATGTTGTTGACATGTTGTTGTTAAGATGACTCGTAAATTTGGAAGAAAGCAAACATATAAGATATCGTATAAGAAACGCATGTCGGTCTGTTTGGTGTAAAATCTTAGATGTTAATTATTTGAATTGAAAAAGGATTAGGAGAGGTCATTGGGTTGTTATCGTTGTTGTTGGTGTTGTGGTGATAATCGGAGATTAATTGGAAGTTCGGGTTAGGCGAGTTATATAGAGGAAATGCTGCCCGATTCCCGTTAAGTTCTTAACTAATCAAAATACTAATCGAGAAGTGTGAACTAAGAAATGATTCCAATAAGTGATTGATTGTAGATTTATAAGCTAGGAAATTGTAGGTTACTGACAATAGTGTTACTTTCATATTAAATAGGCTAAAGAGGCGGCAAAGCAACTTGGCTACGGTTAATCTATAACAGGTATGTAAAGCTAACCCTTCCTTCTTTTTGGGATGATCCTTATGGAACAAATAGACGACGAGTATATAACTCCAAAGAAGCTCCTATTCTTAGAGACACTAGGATGGCTAATGTTCTTGATTCCCAGAACTTATTTTATTATGTCTTGATACGTGTCTATGATTCCAGAAGTTCTATTTTGATATAATCCATAGTGACATTCGAAGGGTACTTGATATGACTATTGTCTGGATTTTCAAATGATGGTTCATTTTGATTATTCTATTGAGTCTCAGATGTGACTTAGTTTGCATATGGTTGCTCACTACTCTGCTCGTGCATGCCTCAATATATCTTTCATCGAGTCTCGGGCCGGGGTACGTTCTCGAGCACAGTTTCACTGCATTATTCACCGAGTCCCTCACTAGAGGGCCGGGATACGGTATATGTATATATGTATATGATGATGTGATTATGGCGCCAAGGATGGTATGTGATGGCTTATTCACCGAGTCCCATAATGGGCCGGGTATGATATATGATATTGATATGCATGTTTTACATCTTATAAGGCAAGTGTATTGGTATTTTGAATGTCATACTTGCCTCCTGTGATCTCTACTTCAATCATGATTCTCTTTATTGTATTTCATGCTTTATATACTCAGTACATATCTCGTACTGACCCCCCTTTCTTCGGGGGCTGCGTTTCATGCCCGCAGGTACAGATACTTGATTTGGTGATCGTCCAGCTTAGAATTTCTACTCAGCTGTCTTGGAAAGCTCCATTGTTCCGGAGCCTAGACTTTTGGTACAGATCTTTCGATGTATATGTATATATGTTTATCCAGGGGTACGGCGGGGCCCTGTCTCGTCATATTTCACTATTGATACTCTTAGAGGTATGTAGACATATGTGTGGGTTGTGTATAAGTTTTGTTCAGTTGTGTCTATGCGATGTGCTATGGATATGTTCGTCTGTAGGGGCAGCCTTGTCGTCCTGCGTATGGTATTGATATGTAGTGGCAGCCTTGTCGGCTTGCGTATCATATTGACATGTAGTGGCAGCCTTGTCGGCCTGCGTATCATATTATGTTTTGATTAGTTGTGACTCCTCAGGAGACAGGTTATCAGGATATATACATATGATGACGTTACAGACCCTTGGAGTTCTTTTGCATGTTTCCATGTTGTTCTTAGGTCCAGTTTGACTATATCTAACAGGTACATATACGAGTGTCTCGCTCGGGCACTAGTCATGGCCCACGGGGCTGGGTCGTGACAAAAGTGGTATCAGAGCAGTTCATCCTCGGAGTGTCTACAGACTGTGTCTAGTGGAGTCTTGTTTATCGGTGTGTTGTGCACCACATCTATAAACAGGAAGCTACAGGACATTTAGGATGTTATCTTTCCTTCTTATTCTAGATCGTGCAATAGAGTCAAGAGATAGGAAATGATATCCTTTCTTTATATACTAACCTTTCATTTCAGCGGGAGAGTGGTGTCGACAAGAGAAGGTAAATAATGCTACTGGGAGTTAAAGAGGCTAATATTTCATCGAGGTTACGTTATCAGAAATTGTATATACAGAATGGCAAACTGGCCATCATCAAGGTAAGTTATTGAAGTATAGTAAGAAAATGGATTGAATGTATATATATTGTTGATAAGTTCAGTTATAAAGTGTGAACAGAAGAAGCTGAAGGAATCAATAAAAAGGTAGGTAAGTAGGGTATATACCAGATACGGTATGAATGTTGCAGGTATGATTGAAACCTGCTGTTAAAGATTGAAAGGGAAAGTAAACAGGAAAGGGTAACAGGTACAGTTCGAGTTAGACATACGAGGTAAGTTCATCATTTTCATATTATTATTGATATGGGGAGCCCTGTGCGGCTATGATACGTGATAATATATGCCTATATATGTTGGCCCTGTTTATGTTGGTATTTCCTGCGTGCAGGTTTTAGGATAGTAAGAAATACAGAGGAAACTCTGCCAAAATTTTCCTAGAAGTAAAAAGAGAATGAGATGTAAGTTCGCAAAAAGTCTTGAAAGGTCATGTCAACAGTAATGATAAGATTTGACTAAGTTGCAAGTACGTCTGACTTCGAGAAATAAAGTTAATGGTTGAATTGATAATAATAGAAATCATGAGGTCGACATCGATATGGTAAATTTATCATGTTGGATTAAAGCTTTAAGAGATACCCTCCATGTCATCCGTAAGAGGCATCATTCTTATTTGGGAAAATTGATTTCGAAGAACCAAATACGAGCAGCAAAGTTTGGAATTCATTTGAATGGACTAGAATACTTTCCAGCCACATTTTACCTTTGAAAAAGCTCATGTTGAAGAGCAAAAACGTCTAGCAATTAAGTTTCCCTTTTATTTGAAAAGTACAAAGCATACAGCAAGTAGTTATGAACTAAATAGTTCGTTCACTACCCAAGAACAAATCTGGAGGTAAACTATGTGAATCAAGCATTAGAAGTCCCGTGGTGCTTGTCGGATTCTAGTTCTTCTTCTTGTGGTGGTTTTGGAGGATTCTTCATGGTGACGTAATCTTAGAGTTGGAGCGTTCTGGTGTTCTTGAGGTAACATTTCATCATATCTTTATGTCCTTGAGTTTATTTGTTCTTAATCAACTAATTGGAGATGGAATTTGTAGAAGGAAAACTCAAACTTATGGGCTGTCTTAGATCATGTGTTTCATGTGTTGTTCATGAAATGCTTGGATAATTTGTAAGGGCTTGAGATACTAAGAGATGATTTAGAAAAGGCTGGCAAATCTTAATAGGGTATTATATTGAGGTATCACTGAATTGACAAGCAGGGATAAATTACGACGAGTTTATAGTTAGAAGAAATAACAGTATGATTGAGAAAAGAGTACAGAGGAAGAAGAATTGCAACAAATATGAATGTATTGGTAAGATGGCTTGTGAGGTATTGAGGTTAAGATTAACCAGAAAGGGTAAAAGGTTAAGTAAGCCTACTCCACAGAGTGTGATTAAACCATAGTCCGAATCGTGAATAGGGTTAAAAAAAGGAGGAGAGAGTGTTATATTATAGGATTGATTACGAACAGGATATAATGTGAATATAATGAGGATTGTTATGAGAATGAGTAAAGCCCAGTGAGGAAGTGACTAAAAGATATGACGTGATCTATGTGACTAAAGTATAAAGGCAAATGTGAAATGGAAAGCCAAGGTATAGAACGAATGAGAAAGACTTATAAAGTTCTATAGGGAAAGTTCAGAATAAAGATTATGCGATAACGGAAATGAAAGCGAGCACAAGAAAAGAAGAAGGTAATTAAAGGAAGGAAATAAGAAGGAAACGAGCGAGATAACAGTGCAGTAATAGGTTATGACATGTATAGCTGAGGACACCAGTAATATAAGTGACGGAAATGTGAAAGACCAAACTATAAAAAGATGAGCAACGAAGCAGAATGAGTGCCAGAAAATGACTGGGACGATAAGAACAAATAGGGATGAACCGAATACACTTTGAAAAAGACAAAGGGATTATGTAGGAATAGTGTTTTCCGAAGGATACAGGAGTAGCAAGAGATTCCTCGTGCACAGAATAAAAGATGGACATAGAATGGAGAAATGGAAAGGAATACTAAAGAAAGCACCCAAGATAGACGTAATTAATTGAGTACGAGTGTAAAATAAAAGGGAAATACATAGATACGAACTTAAAGGTGTAATACGACGACAAGGCGATAAGATAAGATTATCATTAAGACGAACTTGATATGATTTTGAGTAAGTTAGAAGTCAGTGTTGGGTACACAACAAGGGTAGAAGAGCATAAGGCATAAAGTAGTACTGCGCGTATATGACTTCACCTCGGAAATAGTGAAATCCTTAAAGGACAAGGACTGTAGGCCTGAGGAACAAATGGTGTATTGTAAATTTATTAAAGGAAACAGATGATGTAGATTGGGATAAAGATAATGTTACAAGAGAACTTTGGACACTTATCATTGGAATATAAGTGCTACCTAATTGAGAATCTGGAATGACTACAGGTACTAATTAATTATTGATTGGAGTAAGTGGAATGTGACCTTGGATGAGTTGCTACATTGATTGCATTACTCGAGTACAAATTATCAGATAAGATTTCATACTATATATGGAAAGGTTCTCATCGCTTCACGATTTTGGTAAGGTTTCGTACGTGGATAATCAAAGTTATACATTATAAAGAAAGACATGAGTATGGTACAGTATACCAAGTGAATTGGAAAAAGGATCGGGTGAATTTGAGATTGGAAATAGGGACATAGAGCGGAATATAAATAGATAATGGTATAAGTACGCCCTTAAGGGGGGAAGCAGGTGAGAGAAGTGCAACTGTAAGATGGAAACGATTAACGCTGCAATATATTTGATATGGATGCTTAAACCTCAAGTGAGATCCCTTGCTGAAACAAGTTAGTAAGATCTGATGGCCAGCAATAAACGAATAGAAGTCAGGATGGTATTTGAGACAAGACCGAGGATCATTTGTAAAGATCTTGTATGATATGACATTAGGAAGTGAGTGCTTGTAAAAAGAAAGAGTACGAAAATAGAATGGTAACGAGTAACTTAAGAGATATTATAATGGATAGCTACGCTATACTGGGTTAAAGGCTAAGATGTTTGCAATAGAGTTGTTCGCTAATGATATTGTGACTTATAAGTAGTAAGGAGAAGGGATAAAGAATCTCCTATAGTAGGATACGAGAAAATCAAAGGGTGAATAAAGGAGGGGAAAGAAGTAAGACAAGATAGGCTATGAGCGCGTTTTAGTACGGATGAATTAAGTAGAGCATAATGAACCAGGAGAAGGAAAGGCTATGACTAAGATTGGATATGTTTTATATAAGTTGTACAAGAATAGTTATGCAACCTAAGAATATTTGTATACTAAGGATGAGACCAAGTGAGTACTTGATAAGAAGAGTAAGGATTCAGTAATACCAATGCGGTTGTGATATTTTGGATACATTAAGGGAAGGCGTAAGATGGTTTGAGCTAGATTACCGAGATAGGATTAGTACTGAGGGTGAATAGGACATGGCCATTGTTGAGCCCCGATACCGATTGAAAGGTACAAGAGGAGAATGCAAGGTAAAGCACAAAGACTAGCGAAACGACGCTAAGGTATTTCTCGGGCTAATTTGAGCACCTTTGTATATTCTTGTAAAGATTGCAACATAATGTGTGACATTAAAACTAAGAGAAAAATCTGAGTAAAGAGGCAATAGAAGAGTTTGAATTAAAAATAAGGAAACGACACGAGACAATATGCCTAAAGTGTTACAAGTTGGGTTAAGGGAAATTATGAAATGGTTTAAGCGAGATGATCAGAACGAGCTGGTTACTAGAAGACAGTGAATTTATATGTCAGACCAAAAAATCTTTCAGAATTATATAGCAAGATTACAGAGCAGCTTTATGTAAAGTTATTATATGAGGGAACTCCAACGCTACTCGATATCCAACCCTAAAGATCGAGATTAAGAGCTAAAGGCAAAGTGACAGTAAAAAAACTTTTAAAAAGAAAGTCGAGAAGTAACACATGATGCTGAGGATTCCAGAATACGAACTGTAACAGCAGGGCAATGCAAGGTTATTGGAGTTAAATAATGTTACACCTTGTGAAATGTCGTTTTATTCGTAGAGTATGCAAAGGGTCAACGAGTTACCAGAGATATGAAATACTCCAAGAATTGTAAAGTCTAATAAATCAATGAGGGAAGTATGCGCGTTATAAGACCATATGTAAAGATTGAAAGGTAAAGCGAGGTGAACGATACATCTTAAAGGAGTAACTATAGGAGAAGAAAGAGTCGAGTTATGACTAAGAGCACCATGAATACAACTGAACAGTATGAAGACAAGAGAGAGAGTAACATTTCAGCAGGAGAGCTTGCAATACAACTATCAACCATAAAGACAACGACGTGGAATTATTACCTTGAGAAGCAACAGAAAGAGGAAATATTACGGGAATGGTTACTTAGAGATCTGGAATGCGTCATGATAAATTGAAGGGAATCGACCAACGAAAGAGGCATGTGAAGGGCATAATTCAATAAAAGAACATTCAAGAAAATATTGGGAGTGTGGGACTAGTTTAACATTCGAGGACGAATGTTCCAAAGGGGGGAAGGATGTTATATCTCGCATTTTTGTACATTGGATTATTCGTCAGCTAATCGACATAAGTTTAAGGACGAGATTATTTTTGGGATATGAGACAAGGACTTTTAATCCCGATTTTTAATATGGCACGACTTGCTTGTAAATTCCAATTAGTGTAGAAATATTAATGGAGATTAGGAATTAATTAACCATGATTACATTATTAAGTGGGAATTAATGATTAATTATGTTAATTACACCATGAATGGGCCCCACCTGATTTAATAATTAGAAAATAGCATGAATGATGACATGCCAAGTGGAGGGGTTATGTGTCAACATGTTAGGTAGCCTATATATTAACAACATGATGACTAATACAACACATTCATCTTCACAAGTTAGGTTAAGCAAGACAACTATGGCTGCCAAGAAAAACCATACGGCCAGCCAAGAAAAATCATACGGCCAGCCCTTTGATGCAATTTCTTTGCAAATTTTCATCTTGGTTTTGAAGGTGTTGTTTGTGGAAGTGTTGGGGAGACTCCTTTTCTGTCCATCCTACTCCCTTTCCTCTAATAATTAAGGTAAGAATTCAGCAACCCTTTTAAATAAATTCATCTTCACTTTGGAAAACTTCACCTTGAGTTCTTCTTGATGTAAAGATAAAGGACAATGTGGTGTAATTGAAGATAATTTGTTTATGTTGGAGAGCTGGAAATATAATTATAAATAAGTATAGGTGCTGTTGTTCACGGCAATATTATGCTCTTTTCCGTGTGTTTGTAATTTTGCGAAGTAAAGATCGAAAATCGTATTTGGATGTCGTAGTTTTGGTGGACTATTTCGAGGTTGTTATTAATGAAATTAAAGTAGTTTTATTGCACACGGATGGTGGTTGATGTTGTTGACATGTTGTTGTTAAGATGACTCATAAATTTGGAAGAAAGCAAACATATAAGATATCGTATAAGAAACGCATGTCGGTCTGTTTGGTGTAAAATCTTAGATGTTAATGATTTGAATTGAAAAAGGATTAGGAGAGGTCATTGGGTTGTTATCGTTGTTGTTGGTGTTGTGGTGATAATCGGAGATTAATTGGAAGTTTGGGTTAGGCGAGTTATATAGAGGAAATGCTGCCCGATTCCCGTTAAGTTCTTAACTAATCAAAATACTAATCGAGAAGTGTGAACTAAGAAATGATTCCTATAAGTGATTGGTTGTAGATTTATAAGCTAGGAAATTGTAGGTTACTGACAATAGTGTTACTTTCATATTAAATAGGCTAAAGAGGCGCCGAAGCAACTTGGCTACGGTTAATCTATAACAGGTATGTAAAGCTAACCGTTCCTTCTTTTTGGCATGATCCTAATGGAACAAATAGACGACGAGTATATAACTCCAAAGAAGCTCCTATAATTAGAGACACTAGGATGGCTAATGTTCTTGATTCCCAGAACTTATTTTATTATGTTTTGATACGTGTCTATGATTCCAGAAGTTCTATTTTGATATAATCCATAGTGACATTCGAAAGGTACTTGATATGACTATTGTCTTGATTTTAAAATGATGGTTCATTTTGATTATTCTATTGAGTCTCAGATGTGACTTAGTTTGCATATGGTTGCTCACTACTCTGCTCGTGCATGCCTCAATATATCTTTGATCGAGTCCCGGGCCGGGGTACGTTCTCGTGCACAGTTTCACTGCATTATTCACCGAGTCCCTCACTAGAGGGCCGGGATACGGTATATGTATATATGTATATGATGATATGATGATGTGATTATGGCGCCAAGGATGGTATGTGATGCCTTATTCACCGAGTCCCATGATTCTCTTTATTGTATTTCATGCTTTATATACTCAGTACATATCTCGTACTGACCCCCCTTTCTTCGGGGGGCTGCGTTTCATGCCCGCAGGTACAGATACTCGATTTGGTGATCCTCCAGCTTAGGATTTCTACTCAGCTCTCT